>NW_027507784.1:185094749-185769749 GCF_037356315.1 Lithobates pipiens | reverse complement strand
TTTTTTTTTTTTTTTACTAAAAATATGTAGGAAGAATACATATCGGCCTAAACTGAGGAAAAAATTAGGGTTTTTTTTTTAGAAAAAAAGGGATATTTATTATAGCAAAAAGTTAAAAATATTGTGTTTTTTTTCAAAATTGTCACTATTTTTTGTTTATAGCGCAAAAAATAAAAACCGCAGAGGTGATCAAATACCACCAAAATAAAGCTCTATTTGTGGGGAAAAAAGGAGGTCAATTTTGTTTGGGTGCAACGTCGCACGACCGCGCAATTGTCAGTTAAAGCGACACAGTGCCAAATCGCTCTGGTAAAGAAGGGGGTAAAATCCTCCGGGGCTGAAGTGGTTAAAAAAGGCAAGTACACAGATCTTTTTATACAGGGTATGCATGACATGTAGGAGAAGGGGGGGAAGCAGCATTTTTTTTAAGAATAATTATAGTTACCCTTGGTTTTTTTTCTTCCATTTCAAATATGAGAACCAAAGACTATAAATTTGCATTCCCTTGTTATCAGTATGTAAAGCTTTTTTCAACATACTCTCCCTTCTGAGGAAAAGAGAAGACTTGCATGCATGACATGGCAGGATTTGCCGTGCATTTCAGTCTGTATCCCCTTCTGCCCTCTGAATTATGAATGTTTCCTGCTGCCCATACTGAATCATTTAAAAGTCAACACTAATGAAAAGATTAGTGTTTATCATTACAGTTAAATCATTCAAAAGCAAGGCTACTGTAAAGCTTTTGATTTAATCTCCTATTAAAAATGGGGAAAAATGGTTTTAGACCTTGTGATATAATGGTAGAGCTGCACGATTCTGACCAAAATGAGAATCACAATTTTTTTTGCTTAGAATAAAAAGATCACGATTCTCGCGACATAAAATCTTTCATATTATACAAACTTTACTGGTTAGGTTTTTTTTGTTTTGTTTTTTTAAATTTAATTCATTAACCACTTCAGCCCCGGAAGAATTTACCCCTTTCCTGACCAGAGCACTTTTTGCAATTTGGCACTGTGTCACTTTAGCTGACAATTGTGCTGTCGTGCGGCGTGGCTCCCAAACAAATAGAGCTTTCTTTTGGTGGTATTTGATCACCTCTGCGGTTTTTATTTTTTGCGCTATAAAGAAAAAAAAAGAGCAACAATTTTGAAAAACACATTTTTTAAATTTTGCTATAATAAATATCCCCCCAAAAAATACATTAAAAAATATTTTTTTCCTCAGTTTAGGCTGATACGTATTCTTCTACATATTTTTGGTAAAAAAATAAATAAAAATAAAAATAAAATCGCAATAAGCATTTGATTGGTTTGCGCAAAAGTTATAGCGTTAGGGGATAGTTTTATGGCATTTTTATTAATTTTATTAGTTAATTTTTTTTTTTTTACTAGTAATGGCAGCGATCAGCGATTTTTATCGTGACTACGACATTATGGCGGACACATCGGACATTTTTGAAACCATTGTCATTGATACAGCAATCAGTGCTATACAAATGAACTGATTCCTGTGTAAATTACACTGGCAGTGAAGGGGTTAACCACTAGGGAGCAGTGTATGGGTTAAGTGTGCCCTGGGGAGTGTTTCTAACTGTGGGGGGGGGGTGCGTGGCTACATGCGAAACGTCACTGATCTCTTCTCCCGATCACAGGAAGCAAAGATCAATGACACTGTAACTAGGCAGAACAGGGAGATGCTTGTTTACATTAGCATCTCCCCATTATTCCTCTCCGTGAGGCGATCGCGGGTATTCCCACGGCGATTGAGTCTGCGGGACTCGCGACCCGACTCGCAGAGCTTGCCGCGTCCCATGGCCGCCTCTTAAAGGGCAACAAACAGGTACCTGTACGAGCCCTTCTGCCAACGTACATCGGCGTGAGGCGGTCGGCAAGCGGTTAAAGTAAGTTTTTCCATAAAAATTGCATTTGAAAGACCGCTGCGCAAATACAGTGTGAAAGAAAATATTGTAACAACCACCATTTTAGCCTGGGTGTCTAATAGAAATATATATATATATATATATATATATATATATATATATATATATATATATAGTGTTTGGGGGTTCTAAGTAATTTTCTAGCAAAAAAAAAAATATTTTTTCCCTTACACAGTCTTATTCCATTGACAAATTGTTACAATATTTATACTTAAGTTCAACTGATAAAGAATGTTTTGATTCTTGCCAGACTGCCCAGTTTTTCTCTTGCTTTCTTTTAATGGCTGTGGCTTCAGAAGAGCAGAGAGAATTCTTTGTATAGAAAGAATTGTGAAACACTTTAGTCAAGATTGCGATAACGATTCTTGACGATTAATTGTGCAGCTCTATATAATGGTTATTAAGATTGAAAACATTGTTTTCTGATTTTGTTTCTAAATTTACATTTTTATTCTATGCATCCTGTATTTTTTGATAAAACACAAATAATAAGCTTTGAAATTGTAATACCTCCTGCCCCTCATTTCTGACTTTCTACATCCTGTTTTATTGCCAACTTCATTTCTGTATGTCTTCCCTTCTCTTATCAAATACTTAAAAGAGAAGTATGGGATTTGTGCTGTATCTGTCGATGCTGCATCTGTCCGCCGACGGCTCTAACACTGAGAACCGAGCAATCAAACACCGCCGATTACTCGGTTGTCACAGCTCCCCGAGCAGAGATCTGGTGACTGGCAGTCACCGTTCTCTGCTCTGCCCCACCCCAAACTTACTGGGGCACTGGCCTGTGGAGGGGGCAGTAGCGGCAGCTTGCTGAGGCCCTTTGATGGGTGCTGGCCCAGGCATGTGGCCAGATCCCGACTTCATTGTCGGGATCTTGCCCAAGCCTGGACCAGCTCTGTGACGTCAGCTGACAATGGGCTTCAGCCACTGTCTGCTGAAAAGGGATCACAGGAGTGCAGAACGAACTGCACTCCTGTAATCCATAGGAGAAGTACAGCCAAACAAGCTTTGGCTGTACTTCTTTAAAAGGATAAGTTCAGCATGTTACATGTGTCAGCCATATTTAGGGCCAATTCATATGAGATCTGGGTGCAGTGCGATTTCAGTCTATTCATTTAAATGAGCTGAAATCACACTGAACAGCACCAAAAAGAGGGTAATGCACTACTTTAAAAAAACACAGGAACTGGATCGCATGGTATTCTGTACCATGCGATCCGGTGGAGGCAAATGCACTGCGTTTGTGACCTGCATTGGGGGTATCATTAAAGTAAGAACTATGGGCAATGTTTTTTTTTTTGTTTTTTTTTTCATTTTGGATAGAATGGAGGGAGGGCATAACCCCTGTTGGTTTTTGCAATCTGTGTTCCATTGGGGAGATATGCCTTCACTTCCTATCCCATAGCAAAAGCCGGGATTCAGAAGAAATCCCTGCAAATTAAGGGAATCCCTTGGGGACAACCAGGTCACTGGAACTTAGAGCTGCACAATTAATGGTTAAAAAATTGTGATCTCGATTCAACCCTTCTGACAATCTTTATTGCAGAATTTGCAGATTCTTTCATATAACAAGTGGAGAGACTTATCCGCTCACTCAGCTGTCAAAAGAAAACATCAGGGTAGTCTGCCAAGTTTTTAAAATGAAACATTGTAACCAACTTTCCTTCTTAGATCAAAGGGAAATTTCTGGGTGTAAAGAAAAAAATCCAGGCAGTCTGCCAAGTTTTTAAACAACTGCAAATGCAGGAAGTTTAACCACTTAAAGTCTAAATCTTTTTCTGACACTTGTTTCTTAGACCCCTTTCACACTGCCAGCGTTTTTCAGATGCTACAGCGCTAAAAACAGCTCCTGTATAGCGTCTGAAAAAAAGCAGCTCCTCTCACTCCAGTGTGAAAGCCTGAGGGCTTTCACACTGGAGCGGTGTGCTGGCAGGACGTCACAAAAAGTCCTGCCAGCGGCATCTTTAGAGCGGTGAACTCACTGCTCCTCCACCGCTGCTCCCCATTGAAATCAATGGGGCAGTGCTGCGATACCACCGGCAAATGCCGCTCCGGCGGCGTTTTGTGGGCAGATTTAACCCCTTTTCAGCCACTAGCGGGGGGGTTAAATCCACCCCGCTGGCGCCCAAATAGTGCCACTAACTATAGTAAAGCGAGCTAAAAATAGCGCCGCTTTACCGCCGATGCCCCCAGCGGCTCAGTGTGAAAAGAGCCTTAAGGTAAAATCAATATTTTTTGCTAGAAAAATACTTGGAACCCCCAAACATTATATATATTTTAGTAGAGATCCTAGGGAACAAAATGTCAATTGCTGCAATATTTTATGTCACACTGTATTTATTTGCCCAGTGGTCTTTCAAACGCAATTTTTGGGGAAAAAATACACTTCAATAAATAAAAAAAGAAACAGTAAAGGTTGGCCCAATTTTTTTTGTTTTAGGCCGGGTTCACACTGCTGCGGGGGGAGATACGGATGTGATTCGCACCGCACTGCAGTGCTAATCACATCCGATCTCCGTAGCGATGCGAGTTCAGCCATACAGATAGTATGGCTGAATTCGCATCGCTCCCGCAGCAAACTCGCACGGGACCCTTTTTTTGGTCCGCAACAGAATCGGATCGCATGGGTGTTCACACCATGCGATCCGATTCCTGTGCGAGTCGGCAGATCGCACTGCGATATGCGGACGGATCTGGGGGTGTCATTAACATATCATTGACACTCCCAGCCGTCCGCATAGGGCAGTGTGAACTGCCGGCGGGAGGTGTGCGATGCGGGAAAACGCCGCGGATTCGCGGCGTTCCCGCATCGCTGTGGTGTGAACCCGGCCTTAATGTGAAAGATGATGTTATGCCATGAGAATTGTGATCTATCTTCTAAGCAAGAAAATTGTGATTCTCATTTTAGCCAGAATCGTGCAGCTCTACTGGAAATATATCTTTTCTGGGGACAACCCAAAATTTGGGATTTTCTTTTACTTTCATTTTCAATAATGGTAAACAAGACAAATGGAGGGTAAAACTCCATACCGGGGGCACAGGCAGCAATAAAAACTGACAGGTGTTCCAATCCATAGTATACTAGCTCATTATGAATTACTTACGTGAGATCGAAGCCCCCGCTGCGGTGCCTGTACACAGCACTGGCCGGCGATATTTCTCCCCGGAGTTACTTCCAGGTATCGCGGCTCCGGCGCGGTGATTGGCCAGAGACGCAATGACTTCACTCCCGCCGGAGACGCCGGTAATGGCACAGTCTAACTGAAGCAATGGCACATACTGGCATTGCTTCAGCGCACATGTGCCGATGGGGAGATCTCCTAAACTGTGCAGGTTTACAACCACTTTAATGTAACATGTTTTAGCTTCTACTTCCTCTCCCCCCAATATACGTTCCCTGTGACAATGGGCAAGGGTTCTTCTCCCCCTAACCTGCTGGCACTTTTTAAAAACAGCTTGGCTGTGGGAGGCTCTGCCCACACAGCCGTATCATTCATTCACGGGTTCCTGTGAATGAATACATTAATAAACTACAAGTACCATCTCCTACTGCGGCACATGGACTCGTATTTTCAAAGGGCTGCGGGCTGATGAGCTTAGTTCACCAACATGTCCTCCGGCTTTCAAACAAAGCCTGTACAGAGGTATGGGCTGAAAGCTGGAAGACATGTCTGAAGGAACCCACATTGCACCCGTAATCTATTGATCCAAACTCCCGTAGGTAAAACTAATAAATGGACATTTTTTTTCTGAAAAAATATGTCCATTTATTATTTTTTCTATTAAGGTGAACTTATTCTTTAATTTGTATGTATATTCTCTCATGTCTTCGGCATCCCGCATTAAAATGCATGCGTCTTCCTATGGGTCACCACAAAAGGTGCTGGCATGTGACCTGTGTTGTGATATAAAAAGTGTGGCCTTGCCTTTATCATGCAAATGTTTACAACTTGACATTATAATGAAACAGAATACGTGAATTCTAGACAAACACTGTCAAATATTTTCTGTACTGCAGCAAAGTAATAAAACTAGGTATTGTCCCTGCCCCAGCCTATGATTGGACAGTGAGGCCGCAGCAGCACCATCAAGAGCTCATCTGTGATTTAGCTCTCTCTCCTCCTGCTGCTTCTCCCTTTCCCAATCTTGGCTCTGCTGCACAGGGGATTGCAAAAGCCTGATAGCAACTCAGACGCTTACGCCAATTTCAGTATCTACTTGAATGGTTATTTCTGTATCTGCCCAGCACTCCGCTTTAACCGGAAGGTTTTACCTCCTTCCTGAGCAGAGCACTTTTTGCGATTCGCCACTGCGTCACTTTAACTGTCAATTGCGTGGTCGTTCGACGTTGTGCCCAAACAAAATTGACGTCCTTTTTTTCCAACAAATGGAGCTTTCTTTTGGTGGTATTTGATCGCCTCAGCGGTTTTTATTTTTTGCACTATAAACAAAAAAAAGCGACAATTTTGAAAAAAAAAAAAAAACACAATTTCTCTTTCATTCTTTGACGGACACAGCTCCTTTAAATCTTGACCTTAGGGTTATATCGCCACCTTCAGGAGAGGACTAGGCAGAACATGTAAAACCAGCAAGACTGCACAGCACCGCCCAGGTCCCACTGGCTATAACCCCTCTCTCTGCTTCCTGCAGCCCAGTTTTTTTCTGCCTAGTGTAGAAGGACCTAGCTCCCTGAGGGGACCATTGGTCCTGGGATTGTTTTCATTTTTTCTGCAATTTTGATCCTGTGATCTACAATCAACAGCCGGGCTGGGTGACAGGCTGGATAATATAGATCCTGTAGTCTCCCCAGCCTGGCCTTCAAGTGTGAGCAGACCCTAGCTACGTGCTGGGTCGGCCACGACATGCCCCTTTCTGGTCCAGGGGCAGCCAGTGAGCTATATGCTCCGGGGCACACATAATACCTGGCTACTGCTGTCCGTGTCACAGTGTGCCGTGGCTGACAGCCACCCCATACTGCTCGGGTGAGGGGTCTGTGGTGGAATGCATCCAGCAGTCCCGACAGGGGGGGTAAATACGGCTCCACCTGCCTCGGCAGGACGGAGCAGCTGACCATTCCCTGGGAGGTCGACCAGGGGGTCTCTCACTCTCCCTTTCTTCTCTCCTTGTCCCTCATTCCTTCCTCCTCATGCTGGGGCCACTGTGTGACTGGGCATGAGGTGCGGTGCATGTACCTGGCCGGGGGTCCTCCGGGGGGGCTCCGGGCCATGGCAGGGGGGCTGCGTCAGCTGTCAGGGTCCGCTCCTTCTTTCCCTGTTTTTCAAGAGGGGAGGCCGCCGCGCGCTCCACGCCCATATTTCTGAGGCCGCGGCCATTTTCCTGTAGCCTTAGTCAGTGTATTACTGTCAACCATTTCCTAGAAGGTTCGGCAGCCATTTCTCCGAGTTTTTTTTTTGCTAGAATGGCTGCGGCCATTTTCTTGTAGCCTCAGCGTGGTTTACCTCTAGCGCTAGTGACTGTATGCTTCCAGAACAACGCAGCTTTAACTCAGAGCACCTTGTGACTGACACAGGGCAGAGCGGATGGCCACAGCACAGTACCTGGATCAGGGTGGCGAGTCCTGCAGGGGGGCCCTGCGAGCAGCTAGGAGGGTGGTTTGTGTACCTTGCCTTAAGTCCCTGAGTAGTGACAGGCGAGTGAGGGTCAGCATGGCATCAGAAGCTGGAGCTTCTTCCCCAGACATCAGTTATTGCAACCGGCTCACCTGCAGAAAATGTGGTGCCTATGGATGCTTTGTCGGCGGTTCTGGAGTCCTTTGTTGTCAGGGTGGAGGCGTTGTGCGGGTGCAAGGAGGGTAAAAAAATGCCCCTTACACCCCCCCCCCCCCCCCCGTCTTCTGGGGAAAGCTCCGATTCAGACTCGGGCCCCGCTGTGACAGGTGGCCCACTGTTCTGCTGTGTCAGAGGATGCGGACCAGGACCGTTCGGACAGTGGGGGTGACTCTATGTCCGGGTTAGCACAGGAAAAAGCGCTAGTAGGAGCACTTATCACAGTGGTGTGGGATACCCTGAACATAAAGGATACAGCAGGGGCATCTGCAGAGGTGGTGGTCCCTTTTGGGTCCCGCAAACCGGCCCACACGCCTAAGGTGTTTCCGTATTTGACTTATTTTGATCAGTTCATTTACAAGGAGTGGGGAAGCCCACAACGGGCCTTTTCAGTCCCAAGAAGAATGGTGGTGTGTTACCCGTTTTGAGGAGAGCCTCCTGAAAAAATGGGCAACTCCTCCGGTCGTTGACCCCCCGGTATCCAGGTTGAAAAAAAAGTAACCACGATTCCGGTAGAAGGGACTCCTGCATTCAAGGACCCTGCTGACAGGAGGGCCAAGGCAGTCGCCCAGTCCAAGTTTACGGTGGTGGGGTCAGCGTTACAACCTGAGTTGGCCACGGCCTTGGTGCTGCAGACGCTTACTGAATGGGCAAAGTTGTTGCACTGTGAATTGGAGAAGCAACAGACTTCCCTGGTCTGCGTAGAACTGGCAGATCAGTTGGTACATGGCCTTAAGTATGTCTGTGATGTGGCCCTGGATACGGTCCCCCTGCTCTCTAGAGCATCAGTATCAGCAATGGTGCTATGGCACCCGATTTGGCTGCAATGCTGGTCTGCAGACCAGGCATCTTAAAAAGCACTGGCAGATTTGCCCTTTCAAGGTGAGAGGCTATTTGGAGCCATGCTGGATGACATTAAAAATGTTACTGGTGGGAAGAGCATGTTGCTCCCACAGTCCAGGAAGGGTAAGGAGCCACGCTGTAGGCAAGGGCCCTCTTTTTACGCTCAGAAACAGCTTTGTCACCTGGGTCAGCAGGTAAGCGTTGCCAGTCCGACAAGGTTCCTGCTAAAGGACAAAAGCATCCCTGGTTTCGCAAGCCAAACAAGTTTGCAAGCAAAATCGTTTAACTCATGAAGGTTTGCCCCCGCCCGACTCTTGGGTGGGGGGTCGATTTCGGAACTTTGCAGCTCGGTGGACCTCCCTACTGTCCGACCAATGTGTCTGCGAACTGGTTTCATCGGGATACAAGATAGAGTTTTTTTCTTGTCCACCAAACTGATTTTTTCCCTCCAACCTTCATCTGCTTCCAGCTCGTCGGGAGGCCTTGTTTGGGGCAGTACAGGACCTGCTACTGCGTGGGGTGATAGTACCTGTACCGATGCTGGAAATGTTTCAGGGATTCTACTCCAATCTGTTTGTAGTCCCAAAGAAGGAAGGGGTCTGTCCAATCCTGGACCTCAAGGCCCTCAACAGCTTTGTGAAAGTGCAAAGGTTCAGGATGGAATCAGTTCGCTCCGTGGTCGCTACACTCCATCAGGGGGACTTACTGG
The DNA here is from genome assembly GCF_037356315.1 of Lithobates pipiens. Taxonomy (NCBI): domain Eukaryota; kingdom Metazoa; phylum Chordata; class Amphibia; order Anura; family Ranidae; genus Lithobates; species Lithobates pipiens. Next base: position 185,760,466 of record NW_027507784.1, on the reverse strand, counting down.
CATCCTTGGACAGCAAGGAAGCATAGCTACATGTATCCATATGCCTCAGGCATCAGAGGTTTCTGTGATTTGCAGTTGGGGAAGGGCACTACCAATTTGTGGCTCTCCCTTTTGGCCTGGGGTCAGCACCCCGGGTCTTCACCAAGGTGTTAGCCCCAATTCTGGCGTTGTTAAGGACACGTGGGATCGCAATCCTGGGTTACCTAGACAATCTCCTTCTGAGAGCAGCTTCTGCCTCAAAATTAAGGGAGGATGTGGCGAACTCCATGCAAACTCTTCGGGAGTATGGTTGGGTACCGAAAGTCGGCGTTGATATCGACTCAAAGCCTGGAGTACCTGGGGTTACTGCTGGACTCCTCAAAAGCAAGAGTCTTTCTCCCTTCAGACAAGCTAAAGACTCTTCAAGCTGTTGTGAGGTTATTGGTGAACCGCAGGTGGTCATCACTGCGTTTCTGCATTTGAGTCCTGCGTCTCATCGTAGCCACTTTTGAGGCTGTACCATATGCGCAATTTCACACTTGAGTCTTGCAGAAAGATTTTTTCAAAATGGGACAAATCTTCGTTATCCCTGGATTGTCAAATTCGGGTGAGCCAGTTAGTTAGGGATTTCCTGCTGTGGTGGCTGAGGTCTCTGACTCTTCCGGGAAATCATTCCTTCCTCTCCATTCGGCGGTGATACATTCCGGGTGTAGAAAACTGGTAGGTGGACTACCTAAGTCATCAGATGCTGGACTAAGGGGAATGGTTGATGCATCCGGATGTATTCCGGCTCATATGCCTGAGGTGGGGCACACCAGATGTGGTTCTCTTGGCCTCTCGGCTCAATCGGAAGGTGCAGAGGTTTGTGTCCAGGACAAGAGACCCCTGGGCGGATGCGTCAGAGGCTCCATGGGGTGCCTGCTATGCAGAGTGGAGGCCGAGGGGATTCCAGCGATTCTGATTGCCCCGGATTAGCCTCGGCGTCCTTGATATGCTGACCTAGTAGGACTGGTGGCGGATGTTCCTTGGTGGCTGCCGATGCAAGAGCACCTTTCGCAAGGTCCGATACTTCATCCTGCTTTACAGTCTCTGGTTTTAACGGCATGGCTGTTGAAAGCCAGGTGCGAAGGGACTAAGGTCTGTCAGACTCAGTCATTTCCACTATGCTGAGGGCACGGAAGTCATCTTCGCGGAAGATTTATCATCGTACGTGGAAGGCCAACATCTACATCTGTGACAGGAAAGGGGGGCACTTGCCCCTTTAAGGCTTATGCCTTAAAGGGGCAAGTGCCCCCCTTTCCTGTCACAGCACATTCCACCAGGGCGATTGGAACCTCCTGGGCTTTTCGACATCAAATGTCTGTCTCCCAGGTGTGTAAGGCGGCGACTTGGTCGTCTGTCCACACTTTCACTAAATTTTACAAAGTTGACGTGAGCGCATCTTCGGATGCTTGCTTTGGCCCCAAGGTTTTGCAGGCGGCTGTGTAAGGGTGCAATTCATACTTTCGTTTAAGTTACAAGGTTGTTGTGAATGCATCTTCGGATGCATACATTGGCCGCAGGTTTTGCTGGGGGCCGTCTAAGGTGGCAACTCCTCCGTTTAGGAGTTCCTCTTTGTTGTGGGTGAAGTTATTTATTGCGGTTTCCACCTCTCGTTTTTTGACACTGCTTGGGGATGTCCCTAAGGTCAAGATTTAAAAGAGCTGTGTCCATCAATGAACAAAAGAGAAAATAGGATTTTTGTACTCACTGTAAAATCCTTTTCTCTGAAGTTCATTGACGGACACAGCACCCACCCCTCCTATTTATGTTTGTATTGCTTTTTGACAAACTGAGCTGCAGGAAGCAGAGTGAGGGGTTATAGCCAGTGGGACCGCCCCACTGGTTTTACATGTTCTGCCTAGTCCTCTCCTGAAGGTGGCGATATAACCCTAAGGTCAAGATTTAAAGGACCTGTATCCGTCAATGAAATTCAGAGAAAAGGATTTTACGGTGAGTACAAAAATCCTATTTTGTACTTTTTGCTATAATAAATATCCCCATTTCTTTTTTTTTTTAATATATATTTTTTTCTCAGTTTAAGCCGATATGTATTCTTCTACATATTTTTGGTAATAAAAACAAAATCACAGTAAGTGTATATGGATTGATTTTCACAAAAGTCATAGCATCTAAAAAATAGGGGATATATTTATATCATGTTTTAATTTTTTTTACTCATGATGGCGGCGATCTGCGATTTTTATCATGACTGCGACATTATGGTAGACACATCGGACAATTTTGACACATTTTTGGGACCACTGACAGATACAGCGATCAGTGCTATAAAAATGCACTGATTACTGTAAAAATGTCACTGGCAGTGAAGTTAAACTAGGGAGCGATCAACGGGTTCACTGTGTTCCCTCAAGTGTGTTCTAGCTGAAGGGGGGGATGGGACTGACTAGGGGAGATGACAGATCGCTGTTCATACTTTGTATGAACAGACAATCTGTCACTTCTCCCCTCAGAGAACCAGGATCTCTGTGTTTTCACACAGAGATCCCGGTTCTCTCCGTGTCACAAGTGATCGCGGCAGCCCGGTGGTCGCGCATCGGCTCCGGGTGCGTGCCCCTGGTGGCCATCTAAGGAAGCGACATAACATAACGTAGATTCGCCTGCCTGATCGGGAACAGATTGATAAGTCTGATTTCCTAGTTTAAAACTTGCATACTGGTCTTGAAAAAGGCATCTCAAGTGGAGACTACATAATTCATATGTATAAGTCTGTGGCTTAGTAAGTAGTTACATAGGTTGAAAAACTAGTTCAACCAACCAATAAAAAAAAAAAAATTTGACAATCCCATCTACACAATCATATACCCACAGTGATCCAGAGGAAGGCAAAAAAAAAAAAAAAAAAACACAGCAAAGCATGATCCAATTTTCTACAGCAGGGAAAAATTCCTTTCTGATCCGTCAGGAGGCAATTGGATATTCCCTGGATCAAATTTACCTATAAAATGTTAGTACCCAGTTACAGTGCCTTGCGAAAGTATTCAGCCCCCTTTAACTTTTCAACCTTTTGCCACATTTCAGGCTTCAAACATAAAGATATAAAATTTTAATTTTTTGTGAAGAATCACCAACAAGTGGGACACAATTGTGAAGTGGAACGAAATCTATTGGATTTTTGAAACTTTTTAAACTAATAAAAAAATGAAAAGTGGGGCGTGCAAAATTATTCGGCCCCCTTGCATTAATACTTTGTAGAGCCACCTTTTGCTGTGATTACAGCTGCAAGTCGCTTGGGGTATGTCTCTATCAGTTTAGCATTGAGAGACTGAAATTCTTGCCCATTCTTCCTTGCAAAACAGCTCGAGCTCAGTGAGGTTGGATAGAGAGTGTTTGTGAACAGCAGTTTTCAGCTCTTTCCACAGATTCTCGATTGGATTCAGGTCTGGACTTTGACTTGGCCATTCTAACACCTGGATACGTTTATTTGTGAACCATTCCTTTGTAGATTTTGCTGTATGTTTGGGATCATTGTCTTGTTGGAAAATAAATCTCCGTCCCAGTTTCAGGTCTTTTGCAGACTCCAACAGGTTTTCATCCAGAATGGTCCTGTATTTGGCTGCATCCATCTTCCCCTCAATTTTAACCATCTTCCCTGTCCCTGCTGAAGAAAAGAAGGCCCAAACCATGATGCTGCCACCACCATGTTTGACAGTGGGGATGGTGTGTTGAGGGTGATGAGCCGTGTTGCTTTTACGCCAAACATATCGTTTTGCATTGTGGGAAAAAAGTTCGATTTTGGTTTCATCTGACCAGAGCACCTTCTTCCACATGTTTGGTGTGTCTCCCAGGTGGCTTGTGGCAAACTTTAGACCAGACTTTTTATGGATATCTTTGAGAAATGGCTTTCTTCTTGCCACTCTTCCATAAAGGCCAGATTTTTGCAGTGTACGACTGATTGTTGTCCTATGGACAGACTCTCCCACCTCAGCTGCAGTTCTCTGCAGTTCATCCAGAGTGATCATGGGCCTCTTGGCTGCATCTCTGATCAGTCTTCTCCTTGTCTGAGCTGAAAGTTTAGAGGGACGGCCAGGTCTTGGTAGATTTGCAGTGGTCTGATACTCCTTCCATTTAAAATGATCGCTTGCACAGTGCTCCTTGGGATGTTTAAAGCTTGGGAAATCTTTTTGTATCCAAATCCGGCTTTAAACTTCTCCACAACAGTATTATGGACCTGCCTGGTGTGTTCCTTGGTCTTCATGATGCTCTCTGCGCTTTCAACAGAACCCTGAGACTATCACAGAGCAGGTAAATTATACAGAGACTTGATTACACACAGGTGGATTCTATTTATCACCATCAGTCATTTAGGACAACATTGGATCATTCAGAGATCCTCGCTGAACTTCTGGAGTGAGTTTGCTGCACTGAAAGTAAAGGGGCCGAATAATGTTGCACGCACCACTTTTCAGTTTATTTGCTAAAAAAGTTTATATTATCCAATAGATTTCGTTCCACTTCACAATTGTGTCCCACTTGTTGGCGATTCTTCACAAAAAATTAAAATTTTATATCTTTATGTTTGAAGCCTCAAATGTGGCAAAAGGTTGAAAAGTTCAAGGGGGCCGAATACTTTCGCAAGGCACTGTATATTATTTACATTTAGGAAAGAATCCAGGCCTTTTTTTAAAGCAATCTACTGAGCTGGCCAGAACCACCTCTTGAGGGAATCTATTTGACATTTTCACAGCTCTTACTGTGAAGAAACCTTTCCATATTTGGAGATTAAATCTTTTTTCCTTTAGACATAAAGAGTGCCCCCTTGTCCTCTCTCTCTGATGACCTTAAACTCAACACCAAGTTCACTATATGGACCCCTTATACATTTGTACATGTTGATCATATCCCCCCTTAATCTCCTCTTCTCAAGAGAGAATAAATGCAGTTGATCTAATCTTTCCTCATAGCTGAGCTCCTCCATGCCTCTTATCAGTTTGGTTGCCCTTCTCTGCACTTTTCTCCAGTTCCCCAATATCCTTTTTGAGAACTGGTGCCCAAAACTGAACTGCATATTCTAGATGAGGTCTTACTAATGATTTATACAGGGGCAAAATTATATCTCTCTCTCTCTCCGGAGTCTATACCTCTCTTATTACAAGAAAGGACTTTGTCGCTTTGGAAAACGCAGCTTGGTATTACATGCTATTATTAAAGCGGTTGTAAACTCTCCAATGCAACTTCAGCACATTGTATGATTCATAAATGAACCTATTGATGGCAGCCTGTGAAAATCTCCTTACTTGTTTAATGTTCTTGCAATCCATCCTGCAATGTTTGATTACATAATGGGAGCCTGCGTGTCTCGCCCTGTGATTAACGGCCCGCTCTGTGTGCCGTTTCCCCATCCACGACTGTGCACAAGAATAGGTTCAGGTGGGAGAATCTGTCCACGGGGCAACTATTAGTCATGCACTCCACAAATCTGGCCTTTATGGAAGAGTGTCGAGAATAAAGCCAATGTTGAACGAAAGCCATAAGAATTCCCGTTTGCGAGAAGTTATGTGGGGGACACAGCAAACATGTGGAAGAAGGCGCTCCGGTCAGATGAGAACAAAATGTAACTTTTTAAGCAAAATACTATGTGTGGTGGAAAACACTGCACATCACCCTGAACACACCATCCTCACCATGAAACGTGGTGGTGGCAGCATCATGTTGTGTGGATGCATTTCTTCAGCAGGGACAGGGAAGCTGGTCAGAGTTGATGGGAAGATGGATGGAGCCAAATACAGGGCAATCTTAGAAGAAAACCTGTTAGTGTCTGCAAAAGATTTGAGACTGGGGCAGAGGTTCATCTTCAAGCAGGAAGGACAACGACCCTGAACATACAGTCAGAGCCATAATGGAATGGTTTAAATCCAAGCATATTCATATGTTAGACTGGCCAAGTCAAAGTCCAGACCTAAATCCAATTGAGAATCTGTGGCAAGACTTTAAAATTGCTGTTTACAGACGTTCTCCATCCAATCTGACAGAGCTTGAGCTACAGTGGTGTGAAAAAGTGTTTGCCCCTTCCTCATTTCCTGTTCCTTTGCATGTTTGTCACACTTAAGTGTTTCGGAACATCAAACCAATTTAAACAATAGTCAAGGACAACACAAGTAAACACAAAATGCAATTTGTAAATGAAGGTGTTTATTATTAAAGGTGAAAAAAAATCCAAACCATCATGGCCCTGGGTGAAAAAGTGATTGCCCCCTAAACCTAATAACTGGTTGGGCCACCCTTAGCAGCAACAACTGCAACCAAGCGTTTGCGATAACGTGCAATGAGGCTTTTACAGCGTCCTGGAGGAATTTTGGCCCACTCATCTTTGCAGAATTGTCCTAATTCAGTTACATTAGAGGGTTTTCGAGCATGAACAGCCTTTTTAAGGTCATACCACAACATCTCAATAGGATTCAGGTCAGGACTTTGGCTAGGCCACTCCAAAGTCTTCATTTTGTTTTTCTTCAGCCATTCGGTGGTGGACTTGCTGGTGTGTTTAGGATCATTGTCCTGCTGCAGAACCCAAGTTCGTTTCAGCTTGAGTACACGAACAGATGGTCGGACATTCTCCTTCAGGATCTCTTGGTAGACAGCAGAATTCATAGTTCCTTTTATCACGGCAAGTCTTCCAGGTCCTGAAGCAGCAAAACAGCCCCAGACCATCACACTACCACCACCATATTTTACTGTTGGTATAATGTTCTTTTTATGAAATGCAGTGTTCCTTCTACGCCAGATATACTTGGACACACACCTTCCAAAGAGTTCCACTTTTGTCTCATCGGTCCACAGAATGTTGTCCCAAAAGTCTTGGGGATCATCAAGATGTGTTGTGGAGAAATTGAGACGAGCTTTGATGTTCTTTTTGCTCAGCAGTGGTTTTCTCCTTGGAACTCTGCCATGCAGGCCATTTTTGCCCAGTCTTTTCCTGATGGTGGAGGCATGAACGCTGACCTTAACTGAGGCAAGTGAGGCCTGCAGTTCCTTGGACGTTGTTGTGGGGTCTTTTGTGACCTCTTGGATGAGTCGTCGCTGCGCTCTTGGGGTAATTTTGGGCGGCCGGCCACTCCTGGGAAGGTTCACCACTGTTCCATGTCTTCGCCATTTGTGGATAATGGCTCTCACTGTGGTTCGCTGGATTCCCAAAGCTTTGGAAATGGCTTTATAACCCTTTCCAGACTGATAGATCTCAATTACTTTCTTTCTCAATTGTTCCTGAATTTCTTTGGGTCTCGGCATGATGTGTAGCTTTTAAGGATCTTCTGGTGGACCTTACTGTGTCAAGCAGCTCCTATTTAAGTGATGCCTTGATTGTGAACAGGTGTGGCAATAATCAGGCCTGGGTGTGGCTAGAGAAATTGAACTCAGGTGTGGACAACCACAGTTATAGTATGTTTTAACAAGGGGGGCAATCACTTTTTCACACAGGGCCATGATGGTTTGGATTTTTTTTCACCTTTAATAATAAACACCTTCATTTACAAATTGCATTTTGTGTTTACTTGTGTTGTCCTTGACTATTGTTTAAATTGGTTTGATGTTCCGAAACACTTAAGTGTGACAAACATGCAAAGGAACAGGAAATGAGGGAGGGGGCAAACACTTTTTCACACCACTGTATTTTGCAAAGAATAGGCAAAAATGTCACTCTCTAGATGTGCAAAGCTGGTAGAGACATCCCCAAAAAGACTTGTAGCTGTAATTGCAGTGAAAGGTGGTTCTACAAAGTATTGACTATTGAAGGAGGCTGAATACAAATGTACGCCATACTTTTCACATATTTAATTGGAAAAAAATGTTGAAAACTGTTTATCATTTTCCTTCCACTTCACAATTATGTGCCACTTTGTGTTGGTCTATCACATAAGATCCCAATAAAATACATTTACATTTTTGGTTGTAACATGACAAATCGTGGAAAGTTTAAAGGGGTATGAATACTTTTTCAAGGCACTGTATAATTTAAGTCCTCAAGCCTAGTATAAGCAGTGGTGATGCAAAAGGGTTTTGGGACTTTAAATGAGGCACGATAGGCTCAGTGCCTCCATCCCCATTTGGTTAAGAATGAGAGAGTAAGGGCCGGTTCACACTGCGGGCGATGCGAGGCGACACCGACTTGCCTCGCCGCGACCTGCCGCGACCTCAGCGGCGATTTGCAAATGACTTCTGTATAGAAGTCAATGCAAGTCGCCCCGAGGTCGCCCAGAAGTAGTACAGGAACCTTTTTTCTGAGTCGGAGCGTCTCGAGTCGCTCCTCTCAGAACGGTTCCATTGTACAGAACGGGGGCGACTTGTCAGATTGCGGCGAGGCAAGTCGTGTCGCCTCGCATCGCCCGCAGTGTGAACCGGCCCTAAAGCTGCCCGGGACCCCCTTGTAGAGATGTTGAGGCCTGGGCCCAGTACTGTAGAGCCGGTTGTACTGGGATCCTACTCAGGTAGAGAAATGGGAGTAGGAGAAGAAGCATGGCATTCTTGAGCCTTGGTCAAAGAAAACTGCAATAAAGTCATTATTTTCTGAGGAATTGTGACATAGATGCAGAAAATTGGTTTGCATATTCCAGGTGCATTTTGTGTTCTTTCAATACTCGTTTTTGATCCATTAACCACTTTACGACTAGCGCATGCCGATGTACGTCCATTCTTTGAAGAGGGATATCTCGGTAACGGCAGCAGCTGCTGCCACAACCAAGATATCCATCTCTTCAGGCGCCGGTCGTGTGTGTGATAATGGTGGTCTCTGCGGCGGGTTCGCCGCGAGATCACCGCTATCGGTGGCGGGAGAGGTGCCACCCCCCCTCCCGCCACTCTCCTGCGCACCTCCGCCGCTTACCGGAACCGTCGGTAGCGGCGGAGGCGATCGGGTCCCTTCCTGTGCTGGGTATATAGACGAGTGAGGCTAAGATGGCCCCCACTCGTCTCTATACCATAGGAGGGCAGAAGCGACGTCAAAACGTTACTTACGCCCATACCTCTTAATGGCACATTTTTTAAATTAAATTTTTTCAAATTACATTTTTTTTTATTGCATTTAAGTTCAAATATGAGATCCGAGGACTTTTTGACCCCAGATCTCATATTTAAGAGGACCTGTCATGCTTTTTTCTATTACAAGGGATGTTTACATTCCTTGTAATAGGCATAAAAGTGATCCATTTTATTTATTTTTTTTAAACCGTGTAAAAATGAATAAAATAAATAAAAAAAAAGGTTTTTATAAACACCCTGTCCCGACGAGCTCACGCGCAGAAGCGAGCGCATACGTGAGTAGCGCCCGCATATGAAAATGGTAGTCAAACCACACATGTGAGGTATCGCGCCATCGGTAGAGCGAGAGCAATAATTCTAGTCCAGACCTCCTCTGTAACCTGTAGAATTTTGTAAATGTCGCTTATGGAGATTTTTGAGGCTAAAAGTTTGACACCATTCCACAAGCTGGCGCAATTTTGAAGTGTGACATGTTGGGTATCAATTTACTCAGCGTAACATTTTCTTTCACAATATAAAAAAATTTGCCTAATTTTACTGCTGTCTTATTTTTATTTTTTTTCAAAAAAGTGAATTTTTTCCAAAAAAAAAAAGTGCACTTGTAAGACCGCTGTGCAAATACGGTATGAAAAAAAGTATTGCAATGACCGCCATTTTATTCTCTATGGTGTTAGAAAAAAACAATATAAAATGTTTGGGGGTTCTAAGTAATTTTCTAGCAAAAAAAAAAAATGTTTTAAACATGTAAACACAGAGTCTGAAAAAGAGGCCTGGTCCTTAAGTGGTTAAAGTGTATGGAAGCAAAAACTAGTCACTGGCCCTTTACATAAAATGCATAGATGTGAATGTGACCCCAGGGAACCGTGTTAAATGGACTGTAGTGTGTTTCTGCAAAACTAAAAATGCACTAAAAAATGCATTGGTGTGAACCAGGCATCAGAGTCAACACTGGCCCCAGTGCAGAGGGTGCATCGTCACTCTGAGATTGAGTGTTGTACAGGCTTTCACAGGGCAAATGTTTGCCAATGGCTCCCCTTTGTCTGGTCTCCACCATGGTTACGTGTGATGGTATTCCCCTGTTGGATATTCACAGAGTAGGGTGAGGAAAATGGGGTAAGCGTGTCCTGAAGGAGAACAAAACTAAGGATTCAAGGAGTGAGGTAGGGTTATAGAAGAGGCGTCTGGGGGGGGGGTCCTCAAAAGTTTTGCCAGTGTGCAATAACCAAGTCTACTTTGTATGTGTCCTGTACTGTATAATATTAGAATGTGTAAACCCTAATTACTTCCCCCCCTCTCGATAAGAGAAAAAAAAAAAACTTGCCGATTATGACATGAAATCCAGTGCCAACCTGGGTCCTGTGCACTCTACCATCTCAAACAATATTACCAGCTTACTTCAATAAGTCCCCACACTACAGTGATAAAGGGGGGGGGGGTGTTCTGTAGTCCTAACACACTTTCTGTTCTAGGGTGAAAACACTCTTCCTTCCTAGTATACTAATTGTATACTAATTGTATACTAATTGACTGTCATTTAAATGAAACTCTTGGCGAAAAACAGCTTCATACATGGTTCTAAATATTTAGAAGCTCATTTTTTTTACATGTCAAAAAGAATGTAAAGCCTGAATGTTCACTACGTTCTTCCTGTTTTAGGAAGCCTTACAGCTGCCTGTGTCATCTCACTGCTTACTGGGCGAAGCTGATGATGTTGATTCATTGTCTAGTGTGCAGGCCGGGCATGTGAGAAGTAAAACAGAAATCTGTATTGTGGAACCACGACACAAATGTGTCACCTGCCTGCCTGTGTAGTGCGGCACAATCATATCAAGGTAACATGGACAAGAGGAACAAAATTACAAATCCTCTGGTAGATAAAGCATATACCCACATACTGTACAGTGCCTTGCGGAAGTATTCGGCCCCCTTGAACTTTTCAACCTTTTGCCACATTTCAGGCTTCAAACATAAAGGTATAAAATTTGAATTTTTTGTGAAGAATCACCAACAAGTGGGACACAATTGTGAAGTGGATCGAAATCTATTGGATATTTTAAACTTTTTTAGCAAATAAAAAACTGAAAAGTGGTGCGTGCAAAATTATTCGGCCCCTTTACTTTTAGTGCAGCAAACTCACTCCTGAAGTTTAGCGAGGATCTCTGAATGATCCAATGTTGTCCTAAATGACTGATGGTGATAAATAGAATCTACCTGTGTGTAATCAAGTCTACAAGTATATATGTATAAATGCACCTGCTCTGTGATAGTCTCAGGGTTCTGTTGAAAGTGCAGAGAGCATCATGAAGACCAAGGAACACACCAGGCAGGTCCGTAATACTGTTGTGGAGCCAAGGGCTCCTGCTGCTATCAATCTGCCCCATGTGGAGAGAGAGGAGAGAGCCTGGAGCACAGAAGTAGTTTTTTTTTTTTTTACCAGAATGCAATCAAAAATCCTTAATTGTGGTGTTTCCTGCCCTGCATTAGTGTGAACCTAGTCTAAGTGGGGTGGTAGAAATGCACCTCAACTGTCTATTTTTACTGACCCAAATGTAAACTGTTCCAATTACTGTACAAGATTTTATTTACAGTAAACCTCATTCCTAATCTATTTTGGATCCATTCTACCCTATTTATAGATGCCTTCTGTTACAGAAGGTGCCTGCGACATCCCAGATGACATCATAGCACTTCCCTTATACAATATAAAAGCACCGTGTTGCATGTTTTTACTAAGTGCTCTGTAGCAAGATTACAAGTCCATGAGCTGATCAATTCGGCCTTTGTGCTAGATTATGGTTGTTGGGTACAGCACTGGTATCCCACTGGAACCAACCAGGGCCATAAGACTGGCCACGGTTCTTAAATGCCACTGTGACAGACCACTACTAATCCTGAGATGGCATCTGGGGCTCAGGTGCTTAATTTAGCTCTTTCAGTAACAATATGCATATACAATCACAATCATAATCAAATGCTTGATGGCATTTTTATCTAGAGGATAAAAATAAAATATTCAGTACAAAACACTCATTCCTCAACTGTAATTGATATAACGTAAAAAAAAAAAAAAAAAAAAAAAAAAAAAAAAACAGTGGTGTAACAATATGACAGGGATGCACAATTTATATCGCCCACCCGATGCCTAGGACATGTAGTTCTGCGCGCCAGTCAGGTCGCTTTTCTTGTCAGATAGACGTATAGACGTACACCAAAATGCTTTCACACATCGCGTGCACCCCCCACTATCCCTGGCTCCGTTTGTCCATCTACGAGCCTGGAACTGACATAGTAGGTGCCGCCAGATAGAGGGGAAAGAGGAGAGCAGAAACACGTCTGCCCTCCTTCCCATCTTGTTACTGACCCGGAAGTGACATGTATGACATCCCTTCCGGGTCCCCGTTGTCAGTGTTCCCGGAGCATCAACACCGTGAAAAAATGCAATGCAGTGCGATTTGTACTGTATAACATTCAGTGGAGCACAGAGGAGACATGCAGGGTTTAAGACCCTGCATGTGCCATTAAAGGGAACCTGTCACCAAAAAAATCATCATCATTTGTCGCCTGTGTGATAAAAAAAAAAAAAGTTAAGTAAAAAAGTTTTTTTCATTGTAAAGCATTTAAGTTACACCCAAGCATATAAAATTTCCACCAAAAAATGTTGAGCCCCCTACCCTCACATATATGCACGTAAAAATGTATGCGCACACGTCGGGCCACCTACACATGAAAACATCAACTGTGACACACGTTACATATCGCAGCGCACGCTATGAGATAAATATTTCTAGCACCAGCCCTCCTCCGGAAGGCCCCTTTTACATGGGCGCTTCCGTCTTGCAGGTTCTGCTTGCTCAGCGGGGGATCGCTTACCTGATCCCTGCTGAGAAGGTGGATGACAGCTCCTGTCCACTTTGCTATACAGAGGGGACACAGATACAGTCCCGCTCTCCTCTATGGGTAAATCTCACTGCAAAGTATATTCCCATGGGCAATAAGTTTAAAAGGCTAAAAATAAAACCTATGTGGCTCACAGTCAAAGTTAAAAAAGATATAAACGACCCTTCGTCCTGTGGGAGTTATCGGCCGATATCCCTCCTGAACATAGACTTGAAAGTCTATACTAAGATCCTAGCCGCGAGGATAGCTGCTCACCTCCACCATTTAATACACCTAGACCAGGTTGGTTTCATCCCCACTAGAGAAGCACGTGATAGTACCACGAAAGTTCTGAATCTACTTCATGTGGTGAGATCCACAGGGACCCCGTGTGTCTTATTGAACACGGACGCCGAAAAGGCCTTTGACCGTGTGAGCTGGCCATTTATGTTCGCGGTACTTCGGCATGTGGGGTTGGGGGAGACCATGCTTAATAGGATAGCTGGGGTTTATTCTGAGCCCACGGCCCAAGTTAAAATTAATGGGAACCTCTCGAGCCCCTTTCCGATAACGAATGGGACACGACAGGGCTGCCCCTTATCCCCCCTTTTGTTTGCCTTATCTCTGGAACCTTTTTTGGCCACGGTCAGACTGAATCCAGATATTCAAGGGGTGCAAATCGGGCAGTCGCAGCATAAAACCTCAGCTTATGCTGATGACATGCTTTTTACGTTGACCAATCCGGGGATATCATTGCCGAACCTGCTTCGGGAATTTGAGAAGTATGGGAGGTTGTCTAATATGAAGATAAACTTCACTAAATCAGAGGCTATGGGACTTTTGATGCCCCCACGATTGCTGTCTACCCTGCAATCTAACTTCCAATTTAAATGGACATCCACTGCCCTGAACTATCTTGGGACTCACATTCCACCCGACCTGTCGGACTTATATGAAAAGAATTTTCCCCCTCTTCTTTCTAGGGTGAGGCTGCTCCTGGACTCATGGCAGACAGGGTTTCACTCTTGGTTCGGTAGATGCAATCTGCTGAAAATGTGCATCCTGCCCAAATTTTTGTACCTTTTTCAGGCCCTACCGATTAAAATCCCGCCTGTATACTTTAAACAAGTGCAGGCGGTATTTACCCGTTTTGTATGGGCTCAGGGGCGGCCTCGAATATCACGATCCCAACTCTCCCTCCCGAAACCCTATGGGGGATTGGCTCTTCCAGACGTTCAGCAGTATTATTCTGCTGTACACCTAGGTAGGATACTAGATTGGGGCCGCAATCTCGATACTAAGTTATGGGCACAAATCGAGCAACAACAATGTCCTATTCCGTTGAAGACTGCTCTCTGGTGCCGAGAGGCACTGCCACGAGCAGTGTCATGCCACCCCATAATAGGTAATACGATCTCCCAAGGCGCAAAGGCGGCGCTGCGAAAGTCCCTGACGACCGCGACATCGCCGTTGACACCGATCCTGGGTAACCCTAGCTTTGCACCAGGTCTGTCCACTACACAATTTCAACCGCTATGGAACTCTAATCTCACTACGGCCGCTCAGTTCGTCATACGGGGTAAATGGCCCTCTATCCCGGACCTTATGGACCCTACTGGGCCGTATCGCCTGGCTTTCTGGAGTGCTGCACGTCTACACCACTTTCTTCACTCTATTCCGAATCCTCCAGACCACGCCAGGCCACTTACGACATTCGAGGACTACTGTTCTGACACTGAACCGGTCTCTCGAACTCTGTCTAAAATGTATGTCCTGCTTAATACGCCTACACAGCCACCGCAGGTCGCTGGTCTTACAAAATGGGAGGCGGACCTGGGCCGCACCTTTACACAACCACAAATTGATAACATATTGCGATTCGCTCTGCGGTCCTCGATATGCACTAAAACTCAAGCGACGAACTATAAAATTCTTGTCAGATGGTACTTGACGCCTAGTCGCCTACACCGTATCTACCCTGACGCTTCTGAGTGCTGCTGGCGCTGTGGCGAGGAAAGGGGCACTATTTTTCATATTTTCTGGTCTTGCCCTAGGCTCTCGGAGTTTTGGGCGGCGGTCCGGACCATCTCTCAAAAATTTACCGAGTGGCAAATCCCTAATGACCCAGCCTTCTTTTTACTGCACGTTTCAGACATTCCCCCTAGGAAATACACACGTTCGATACTACGTCACCTAACAAATGCAGCCAAGTCCTGCATCCCCTTGCTTTGGAAACAACAGACACCGCCTTCCGCGGCGATGTGGATACGGAAGATGGAAGATATAAACAAGTTGGAGGATCTGGTGCTTACAGCCCAAGATCGTCAGGAGGCGTATCGTAAGACTTGGTCTCTTTGGAATGCGTTTATATACTCGGATGAGGGCAAACTCCTGCTTGGCAACTAATTGTTTTGCTGTTTCTCTGAGGCATGCCGTATGGGCGACGCTGATCCCACCCCTTCCTCCCCCCCCCCCTCTCTACGCGCCCGCTACCGCCTTCCTTTGCTTCTCCGCCCCCCCCCCCCCCTCTTCCCCATCCCTTCTTCTTTTCTATTACTCTCTTGCCTTTATCTCTGTCCTCACTCTTTTTCTGGGCAGCGGTCTCACACCTGCTCATGAGATTCTTATGTCAGGACTCGAAATGAGACTTTGGCGTATCTGCCTTATGGAACATGGCACAGATGTCAGTACCGGTACGGACCAGTTGGGTTTTACCTGCGAAGACAGTGGACAGGGCATGTTAGGTTGATGGATTATATGTTGCCATGCCTGTATACGTATAGTGAGTTTGTGAGGCTGCGACCTCTTTTCTCTTCTTTTTGTTTATTTCTTGTTGTCTGTTTGGGGGTCTTCTCCGTATGTGTGTTCTTATTCTTCAAAAAACTAATAAAATTGATATTTGCAAAAAAAGATATAAACAATAAGAAAAGAGCTTTTAAAAAATTATAAAAATGAAGGAACACTAGTATCATTTAAATGTTACAAAGAATTTAACAGAATATGTAAAAAGGAAATCAAGGATGCAAAAATTCAATATGAACGACAGATTGTAAAAGATAGGACAAACCCCAAATGATGATGTTTTGAACGCCCACCTAAACACCGCTATGCGCATTGGACAATCAAACCCACAATATTAAATAATGTAGTACTAATGTACACCTTGAAGCAGCTACTTGAATGAATATAAACATGTAAATACAATATTAAAAAAGTCTTAATAAAGATCCTTAGAAAATATTGTAGCAGCGCTTCTTGTCCAAACTAATAGGTCAGACAAGCTTTCATAAATGGTTCATAAATGAGAAATCAAAGCAGCGGAGGAGATCAAAAGAAGTCTTTGCTGTGTTCTGCCAGGGAAACTTCCACCATATACTTCACCACGTGCGAGAGAAACAGCAAAACTGCCCCTTTAAATATTGAAATAAGCTTCTCCAGCACTCCACTGTGACCTTCCACTAGATGTCAGCATTGCTTATCAGGGGCAGTATACCATGTGAGAGGAATAAATTAGCCACATAGTATAATACTGCTAAAACGTTTATTAATTCCAAACCCCCTTAATACAAGTTAAGCATACCAGATAATTAAAAGTAAATAGCAAAAAATAAAGTGCACTGTGCCTGTAGCTTGTCCCGGGCCGCCGGAAGGATAAGAGGGCGTCCGCAGTGTACAGCAGCGGTCGGCTTCCTGTTTCCTCGGCCCTTGGAATGCACTCCTGCAGCGCACACGTCACTTCCGGTAGATCCCATCCCTCGGGAGGCCTTTAACCCCCTGTGTGCTGAATCCCTGTAGTCAGGGGTGGAGGCTCTTTCCCACCCGAATATCACTTCAGAGCCTCTCAAATTCCGGGTCCCAAATAACTCTCAATTAAACAGACCTCTACTCCTGGAATTCCTCACCAATTCTGGGTGACCCTCTGAAAACTACCGCACTTCCCTTAAATAATGGTGCAATATAGCACCCATCCAGGACCCAACCTTGGCGTCCTGTAGTAATATAAATTATAATATATATAACACACACACACACACAACACACACACAACACACACACACACACACACAACACACACAGAAAAAGTCTGGTGAGCTACTGAGTACAGAGTGGTTAGTTGGACTTCTGTCTACAGCTAAAAGCAGGACTCCACTCAAAAAGAGGAAGCTCCACTTGTCTGACTCCCCCCCCCCCCTCCCCGCCCCATTTGGCACCTTTGGTTGGGGTGGTGGGGGAGCAGGTACCTGATTTTGATAGCGGCGAACTGAGCCAGAAGTTTGGCCCCCCCCTCCTTCCCCTGCAGCTTTCTGGGACACTTCACAGGTCCCAGAAGACTGCGGCCCATTTATACAGCACAGTGTGCTTTGCACATTAGAAACCCGGCTGTGAAGCCGTAAGTGAAGATGGAGGCGCCAGCACCTGATAGCCGAGTGAAGAATCTGCTTGGGTGAGGACACCACTGGATGCCTGAACAGGTAAGTGCCCTAATATTAAAAGTAGCAGCCACAGTATTTGTAGCTGGTGACTTAATTTTTTTTTTTGGGGGGGGGGGGGGGGGGAGGGGAGACTGGAGCAACTCTTAGCAGTGTCCAGACTAGGCTAACTGCTCTCCTGCTACTTGTCCTTGCTTTACACACATACTATATACGTTAAGAATAATGACAGTAGGGAGGTTGCCAATGGACCCCAGCAACATTTTGCTATAGGGCCCCATGATCTGTAGTTACCCCCTGAAAATAAGCAATTCTACCATCATTTAATTTCTGAAAATAATGACTTGCGTTTATTTATGCTGCCTAATGTGATCTCACTTTTCCTGTCAAGTGCATGGTTTTTACAGAGTCAGTTAATACTCAGCAGAAAACAGCTGCTATTTTCAGACCATGCTGCACTCGTTAACACAAGGAGGGAATTTATAATAGAGCTTCAAGGGTAATCACTATTCTGCCAAAATTTCTTCCAGGTAGATCAAAGAGAAATTTAGGACAATGTCACTTAATTTGGAACATGAAAAATTAATATCGCAAGTTCACAAGGGACAGCTAAATAATTGAATGCGTGCAGAAATATTCAAGATGTAGCCCAACAAGTGATTTTTACGAGAGCATATCTTACTCGTTTTACATTTTTATTTATATTACCCTCTTACCCTGGAAGCTGAACCTTCGCCCAGGTCAAGTCTTTTGCAGACTAATGCCCTGTACACACGGTCGGACTTTTTACGTAGGAAATTCAGATGGAAAAAGATTGAGAGCTGGATCTAAAATTTTCCGACAACAAAATCCGATCTGACTTTTTCCAATCGTTTGTAGAGAATTCCGATGGACAAAGTGCCACGCATGCTCAGAATAAATTACGAGACAAAAGCTAATGACTACTGGCCTCTACGTAGTCCCATCGTACGCAACGAACGTCACCAACTTTGTCCGACCGTGTGTATGCAACATAAGTTTGGGCCAAAATCTGTCAGGATTTTGTGGTCAGAATGTCCGACGGTGTGTACAGGGCATAACAGGTTTCCATAGTAGGTAAGGTTGAATAAAGACAATAGTCCACCACCAATTTTGGAGGAGAGTTCCACATTCTTATTGCCCTGACAGTGAAAAAACCCCCTGCGCAGTTTAAGGTTAAACCAATTCACCTTAATTTCATTGTGTGGCCCCGTGCTCTTACACTCCCTGAGACTGAATCGTTTTTTTCCCTATGCTGGGATCACCATTGAGGTATTTGTAAATCGCTATCATTTCCCCTCTTACGCGTTGCTTCTCCAGCGAGAATACATTTAGTGCTTGTAGTCATTCCTCATAATTATTAATTTTGTTGCCCTTCTTTGGACTCTCTCCAGTTCCAGCACCTCCCTTCTGAAAACTGGTGACCAAAACTGGACAGAGTACTCCAGATGTGGCCTAACCAGAGTTTTATAAAGTGGCAGGATTATCGTTTTATCCCTGCAGCTTTGACAATGCATGCTATTGGTCAGTCTGTCATCTACTAGGACCCCCAGATCTTTATCTACCCTTGATTCCCCCAGCGGATCTCCCCTAGTAGTAGTTTGCATTTATGTTGTTTCCCCCAAGTGCATTGATTTATATTTCTCCACATTAAACCTCCATTGACTTCTTTCATTCAGCATACAGCGGGGGTCTCCAAAGTTCCTGAACAAAGGGCCAGTTTACGGTCCTTCAGAATTTAAGGGGGCCGGACTGTGGCCAGAGGGAGTAGAGAATCCCCTGGCATCAATAGGAGTAAAGAATGTCCCATCATTGGTACTAGTGGGAGGAATATTGCTCCATTGTTCGTATTAGGGGAAGAAATAGTGCCCCATCATTGGTGTCATTGGGAAGAATAGTGCCCCATCATTGGGGTCAGGTGTTAGGGTAGAATAGTACCTTGTCTCGGTGGAAGAAATAGTGTCCCAAGGGCCTGATAAAGGCAAGCAAAGGGCCATATCTGGCCCCCCGTGCCACAGTTTGGAGACCACTGGCCTACAGGCTAAACAAAAGAAGAAAAAAATGATTTCTAAATCCATGCTAAACAGAGTGAATAGATGAAACTCCTGCTGACAGCAAGCAAAATACCGTAACAGTGGCTCATCTGATTGGATGCAACCTCTATTCGGCCAAAAATTATCTGACAATGCGCCTTCGTTTTTTTCAATCAAAGCCTGTCTGGTGGGAGGGTGCTGACGGGGCCACGCACAAAGCAAAATTTGAGCTGTTCATCATGAACTGGCTGAAACTCAATCAGGATGTGGCAAACTTTACTCTTTAGGCTTAATGTACACGGGACGTTTTTACAACCTCTCCTGAACGATTTAACTTGACAGATAGTAACCCACATTTAAAACGTTAGTTTTGCCACGTTCACATGCCGCGTTTAACTCAGTTTGTGTTTATAAGTGTTTGAAAAAAAATTATTTATTTTTTCAAAATAGCCAAAAATTAAAAACGCCTGTAAACGAAACATGGCTAAACGCGAGATGCCGCGTTTAGCGCTTGAAATGCCTCTAAACTCTGAACTCATTTTTTTGCTTTCCAAAAAAAGGCCTCTGAACACAACTACCTAAAATCAACATTAAAGCGGGAGTCCACCGGGACTCCGCGTTTTTTTTTTTTTTTAAAAGCCAGCAGCTACAAATACTGCAGCTGCTGACTTTTAAATAGTGACACTTACCTGTCCAGCGCGCCCGCGATGTCGGCACCCGAAGCCGATCGCTCGCTCGTCTGGCGGGTCCTGCCGCCGCCATCTTGGGTATGGGAATCAGGAAATGGAGCCTTTCGGCTTCATTTCCCGGTTCCCTACTGCGCATGCGCGAGCCGCGCGGCGCAATCCGGACGGTCCCCGCTGCCTCTGGGAGCTGTGTGTTTCCCAGCAGGCAGCGGGGCACTTGCTGAAGGGGGCGGGCGCTTGCGGAAAGGGGCGTAACGTACGCCCCTTTCCGCAGAGAGCTAGCCCGGAAGTGGGTGCAGTTACCTGGATTATCCAGGTAACTGCACCCCCCTCCCCCCTGAAAGGTGCCGATTGTGGCGCCGGAGGGGGGGGGATTCCGATGAGCGGAGGTCCATTTTAGGGTGGACCTCCACTTTAAGCAAACCTGTGTACATGTACTGATAAGATAACATTGGATGAGTTCAGGAGCAGCTGGAAAAATCAGTCAACTGTCTCTGAACGTCCGTTTACCAGCAGCAGTGTACATGAGGCCTTACTGAATGCAGTGTATATTCCAGTAAATCCAAGTCCTGGTTGAGTAGCCTTTAAAAATTATGTCAGGGGGACAAACAAACACAATACAGCTCTGCAATACATACACCTTTGCCCATGTTATATCCTTTTAACCACTTAAGGATCACCTCACACCGATATACGTCAGCAGAATGGCACGGCTGGGCACAATCACGTACCGGTACGTGATTCTTTAAGTGCCCAGCCGTGGGTCGGGAGTGCTCCGTGACCATGGCCGCGGGACCAGCTGACCCGATCGCCGCTGGTGTCCCGCAATTGGGTCACAGAGCTAAAGAACGAGGAGAGGTCTGTGTAAACAAACCTCTCCCCGTGCTTCCCTGTGTGGCTGCCACCGATCATCTCTTCCCTTTTATAGGGAAGGACGATCAGTGACGTCACATGCCAGGCCACACCCCCCTACGATAAAAAAAAAAAAAAAAAAAACACAGAACGTCACACATAACACTACACTGCCCCCTAGTGGTTAACTCCTTCACTGCCAGTGTCATTTACACAGGAATCAATGCATTTAAATAGCAATGAATGCTGTATAAATGACAATGGTCCCAAAAACGTGTCAAAAATGTCGATGTGTCTGCCATAATGTCGCAGTCACAATAAAAATCGCGGATCGCCGCCATTACTAGTAAAAAAAAAAAAATTTATAAAAACGCTATAAAACTATGCCCTATTTTGTAAACGCTATAACTTTTGCGCAAACCAATAAATCTTTAATTGTAATTTTTCCTACCAAAAATCTGTAGAAGAATACGTACCGGCATAAACAGAGGAAAAAAAAAAATGTTTACATATATTTTTTGGGGATATTTATTATAGCAAAAAGTAAAAAAATATTGAATTTTTTTCTAAATTGTCGCTCTATTTTTGTTTATAGCGCAAAAAATAAAAACCGCAGAGGTGATCAAATACCACCAAAAGAAAGCTCTATTTGTGGGGAAAAAAGGACGCCAATTTTGTTTGGGAGCCACGTCACATGACCGCGCAATTGTCAGTTAAAGCGACTCAGTGCCGAATCACAAAAAGGGGCCTGGTCCTTTGGCTGCAAGTTGGTCCAGGGCTTAAGTGGTTAAAGAACCTGTGAGTACAGAAAAATACCTGGTGATCTGCTAGAAATGTATTTACCTCCTAATTTCTAGTTGTGGCCCAACAAAACACTTCTTTTTTTTTTGCACTAAATGGTGTCAGCCCTACTCAGTTGACTTTTGCTCATCTCTACAACATAGGGATTTATTTCTCTACAGTAAGAGCCCTGTCACACTGGGGTGGGCGGGCACCGATTTACCGTCATTTTAGGGGCACTATGTGAAAAAAAGAGTTAAAACCGCCTGCAAAGTGCCACTGCAGAGAAGCGGTTTTCCGGCGCTACCCCATTGTTGTCAATGGGCAGGGGCGCTCGCTCCTACAGCGCTGCAAAGATGCGGCTTGCAGGACTTTGTTTACCGTCCTGCAAGCGCACCGCTCCAGTGTGAAAGCCCTTGGGATTTCACACTGGAGAGATAGGAGAGGCCCTTTACAGGCACTATGCAGGCGCTATTTTTAGCGCTGTATCGCCTGGAATGTGCCTCAGTGTGAAAGGTGTCTACAAGATAAGAACTGGCAGGGAGAATCACACTCCTTGAGATAACACATGACTCTCTAAAAGAGATTAGCAGTTTTTTTTGGCACTTATTGAAAAAAATACAGAACACATTCAACAGTATACTGTATTTAAAGCAGAAGTAAACCCATCTACAAGACTGTTACCTTTCTGGCACATGCTGAAAATGTAACACTCTAATTGGTTGTGCTCAGAACCAAACTGAGAAACCATCCAATGGCTGGTGTCATAACTAATCACATGTGCAGCATCATGGCAGTTGTAGATTAACAGAGGCCAAGATGGCAGCTTCCTTGGCTGAAAATGATAGCAGGTTTACTTCCACTTTAACAGACCCAAAGAGATGCTCATTCACAGAGTTTGCAAGCACCTTAAATTGGATCCTCCTACAAGAATTGGGCCTCATGCACACTTGACGTTAAAATAACTTTATAAAAACGGCAGTAACTTCGCAGTGAGTTTTTCAACATTTTTGCAATAGCGTTTTGTAGAATTTTTTAGAGTTTTTCCGTGTTATTCTTTTTTTTAGGGGGTGATTTTTATGAAAAGAAATTATTACTGTGTTTTTTTTTTTTGTTTTTTTTTTTTATAATTGATCAAAAACGTCAAAAAACACTGGTGAGCAGCGTTTTTAGCGTTTATCAGCGTTTGATGTTAGAGCGTTTTTACAGCTGAAAAACTCCTATCAGAACCCACTAGTTTTTTTGTTTTTTTTAAAGGCAAAAAAATGCCCCAGCTAAAAACTGCTGATAACAGCCTATTTCTGCATGGACACATAGGATAACATGATGGGGAGTTTATTGACTGTAGAAAAAAACCTCTGAAGCCAAAAACAGCTGTTGTAAAAATGTCCAAAAACGTCCAGTGTGCATGAGGCCTTACTCTTTCCACCAGCTTACCTCCACTCCACACAACATGAAAAAAAAAAAAAAAAAAAAAAAAAGCACGTTTTTATTTGTCTTATTTTTCTTATGATCGACATGCCACCTGCCCCCGTTGTCCCTAGGCAGAGAATGATATGAAGCCTCCAGGGATATGGATGTCACATATCCCAGTTGGCTGAAGGCTTCAGCATAGCAGCTGGTGGAGGAAGAACCTGGCATCACATCATCAGAGAGCAGGCTACAAGAACCAGGAAAAGAGAGCTTGCTTCCCATGACGTACAAGAGGTAAAGGGTGATGTGGGATACTATGTGCTGGGGAAAAGCATGGGGGGGGGGGGACAAAGTAGGTTTCAATGGGATTGCAAGTTTTTCATAAATAAAAGGCCATCAAAAGGTAAATGCCATATTTTGAATGAGTTAAATGGGAATGGGTGAAGTTCCTATTCACGTTCTGGGATGTGAATGCACGTCCCACACAGATCAGTCCGCTGCCTCTGCTCCTCACCTTGTGCCTTGTTACAAGGTTATATTGTAGTCTGAGAAGAGGAAACTGATAAAATGTTTCCTTTTTCCTGCAGCAGGATGATTTAATTCTCCCATACTGTATTTCTCACAGGTACTCCTAGTTACAGTCACTATCATACTGCCCAAGGGCTGTTTTAATAAAAATGTTGTTTTTTTTCATGTATATTGTTGCTGCATATTTTAACATGACCGGGATTATTCGTAAGCACTTGTTAACCACTTAAGGACCGGGGCCTCTTTTTCAGACTCGGTGTTTACAAGTTAAACATATTTATTTTTTGCTAGAAAACTACTTCGAACCCCCAAACAGTATGCATTTTTTTTCCCCAACACCCTAGAGAATAAAATGGCGGTCGTTGCAATACTTTGTCACACCGTATTTGCGCAGCAGTCTTACAAGCGCACTTTTTTTGAAAAAATACATTTTTTTAATTAAAATATCAGACAACAGTAAAGTTAGCCCAATTTTTTTTTGTATGTTTTTATATTATTATAATTTTACGCTGAGTAAACTGGTACCCAACATGTCAGGCTTCAAAATTGCGCCTGCTCATGGAATGGCGACAAACTTTTGTCCATAAAAATCTCCATAGGCGACGTTTAAAAAATTCTGCACACAAGCTCAGCGGGACGGGACGCATTTAAAAAAATGTATTTTTTTTTATTTTACATTTTATTTTTACACTGTTTTAGCAAAAAATTAAAATAAAAAAAATTGTGTCACTTTTATTCCTATTACAAGGGATGTAAACATCCCTTGTAATAGAAAAAAGCATGACAGGTCCTCTTAAATATGAGATCTGGGGTCAAAAAGACCTCAGATCTAATATTTGGACTTAAATGCAAAAAATAAATACATTTTGAAAAAATTACATAAAAAAAATATGCCTTTAAAAAGTATGGGCAGAAGTGACATTTTGAGGTCGCTTCTGACCTGCTATGGTATGGAGACGGGTGGGAGCCATCTTCCCCTCACTCGTCTCCATACCTAGCCACGACAAGGATGTGATCGCCTCCGCCGCTGTCGGTAAGAGGCGGAGGGCGCAGGAGAGCGACGGAAGGGGGGGGGTGACCCTCTCCTGCCACCGATAAAAGTGATCTTGTGGCAAATCCACCACAGAGACCACTTTTATCCTGTAGTTGACCATCGGCCGAACACGGGGATACCAGGGTTATGGTAGCTAGCTGCTGCCATAACAACGATATCCGCCCCCAAAGTAGGGACATACATTGGCGTGCGGCGGTCAGCAAACGGTTAAGTTACTGATAGGGACAACATTTAAAGTGAACTTATCATAACTAGTTATGCCCCCCTACTCTGACCCTTATGCCGTGTACACACGAGCGGAATGTCCAACAGAAAAAGTCAGACGGGAACTTTTCATCGTATATTCCAATCGTGTGTGTGCCCCATCAGACTTTTTACGTCTAAAATTCTGACGGACCTAGAAATGGAACATGTTCTAAATATTTCCAACGGAGCCAATTCCTATCGGGAAAAATGCTCGTCTGTATGTCTTTCCGACGGACCAAAAAGGACGCATGCTCTGAAGCAAGTACGAGACGGAAGCTATTGCCTACTGGCCATTGAACTTACTTTTTCTAGTCCCATCATACGTGCTGTACGTCACTGCATTGTTGACGATCGGACTTTGGTGTGATCATGTGAACGCAAGACAATTTCAGCGGAAAAACCTTCAGAGTTTATTCTGACGGGAAAACCGGTCATGTGTACAGGGCATTATTAACAGATCCTAAATGAAATCCTCCCTACAATGAGTTTAACACAGGCCATTTTCTTGGAAGGTTTATTGATTATTCAAGGAATATTCAAATACTACAAATAATTTCAAGTAAACAAGCATTATTTCAGCTCCAAAAAAAGGTTAATCCTGCAATACCGTTAAAGCAGTACTAAACCCAAAATAAAACATTGATTATATTGCAGCTTACCAGTTCTTATATATGATGGCTGTATTAGTTTACTTTTTCTTAGGTTGTCTTCCTTCTATTTTCATCTAGTGATCCAGCCAGCACATCTGTTGTTTTTAAAAGCACAAGCTCTCCAGCAGAATGTATCAGTTTACATGGATGAAACAAGCCACTTAACAGTGGCAGGGGTCATTAAAGTCAACTTTTTTTATTCATGCTAAACCTTTATCCCAAAAGGGAAAAAAAGGGTTTGCTGTAACTGATTATGAAGTGTAAGATGGAATTTTGCTTCAATTTGTTAGTGTATCTAAATCTGATAATACATTCAACACTACCCTCCCACGAGACTGATAATGCTGTTATTTGCCGTTCCTCCTGTCCTCATTCCTTCAGAGTTGTGTCTCACTAATACAGGTGTTATGTTACTGCCCAGATCTCCAGGTGAAAACAGAGGGGAAAAATAGGTAAAGGAAAGAAAACTGATGCAGCCACCACATATATCCATCACCATCAAGGTCCCTCACCACTATTTCCAACTGCTAATCCAAAGCTGCAAATGTGCGCCGTCATGCCCCTACAGTCACCTCCACTGACCTTACTCCCTCTGGATACTGAGTTGATCCCGATGCTGGACAGCCAATAGGAATTAATAAAGCTGTGAGTGTTCCCGTGCTAGGGTTGTATGTTATGTGCACTTAATATAAGTGTTAGTTCGTAAACCATATAAGTGATGTAATAAAAAAAAAATATATATATATATATATAGCATTAATATATTAAATGTAACTGAAGCTGTTATGCTATAGTGAAAGCTCAACTGGCCTCAAACTATCAACAAAATTATTAAACTTAGCACTACTTAAAGCGGAGGTCCACCCTAAAGTGGACCTTCCGCTCATCGGAACCCTCCCCCCCTCCGGCGCCACAATTGGCACCTTTCAGGGGGGAGGGGGGTGCAGATACCTGTACAGTACAGGTATCTGCACCCACTTCCGGGATAGCTCTCTGCGGAAAAGGGCGTAGATTACGCCCCTTTCCGCAAGTGCCCACCCCTTTCCGCAAGTGCCCCGCTGCCTGCTGGGAAACACACAGATCCCAGATGCAGCGGGGACCATCCTTATTGCGCAGCGCGACTCGCGCATGCGCAGTAGGGAACCGGGAAATGAAGCCGAAAGGCTCCATTTCCTGATTCCCATACCCAAGATGGCGGCGGCAGCACCCGAGAGACGATCTAGAGATCGGCTTCGGGTGCCGACATCGCGGGCGCGCTGGACAGGTAAGTGTCACTATTTTAAAAGTCAGCAGCTGCAGTATTTGTAGCTGCTGGCTTTAAAAAAAAAAAAAAAAAAAAAGCGAAGTCCCGGCGGACTCCCGCTTTAATCACATGTTCTAAATCATATACATCTGTATATACAGTGGATATTAAAAGTCTACTCGCCCGTTAAAATTGCTTTCTGTAATGTAAAAAAAAAAAAAATAAATAAATAAAAAAAAGATACAAAGATAAATTTCAGAACTTTTTTCACCTGTAATGTGACCTATAAACTATACAGCTCAGTTGAACAAACTGCCATCATTTAAAGTGCCTCTGACTAACCCCAAATAAAGTTCAACTGTTCTAGTAGGTTTTATCTGACATTTTCTTAGTAGCATCATACAGCAAAAGCCATGGTGCACAGAGAGATCAGAGGGATCTCATTGTTAAAAGTTATCAGTCAGGAGCAGGGTACAAAAGAATTTCCAAGGCATTAGCTATACCATGAAACACAGATGGAACACAGTGAAGACAGTCATCATCAAGTGGAGAAAATATGGCACAACAGTGAAATTACCAAGAACTGGACGTCCATCCAAAATTGATGAAAAGACGAGAAGAAAACTGGTCAGGGAGGCTACCAAGAGGCCTACAGCAACATTAAAGGGGCTGCAGGGATTTCTGGAAAGTACTGGCTGTGTAGTACATGTGATAACAATCTCCCATATTTTTCATATGTCTGGGCTATGGGGTAGAGTGGCAAGACAGAAGCTTTTTCCAAAGCAAAACATCCAAGCCTGGCTAGATTTTGCAAAAACACACCTGGGGTCTAGCAAAAGCATGTGGGAAATGTGTTAAGGTCTGATGAAACCAAGGTTGAACTTTTTAGCCATAATTTCAAAAGATATGTTTGGCGCAAAAATAACACTGCACATCACCAAAATAACACCATACCAACTGTGAAGCATAGTGGTGGCAGCATCATGCTTTGGGCTGTTTTTCTTCCGCTGGAACAGGGGCCTTAGTCAGTCAGGGTAAAGGGGATTATAAACAGTTCTAAATACTAGTCAATATTGGCACAAAACATTCAGGCTTCTGCTAAAAAGCTGAACATGAAGAGGAACTTCATCTTTCAGCAAGACAACTCAAAGAATACATCCAAATCAACAAAGGAATGGCTTCACCAGAAGAAATAGGTGTTTAAACAAGGTGTTTGGAGGGAGAGTTCTAAGAAAGTGACAATCAGCAGTGAGCAAAGGGGTGATTCAAATCAAAAACAAAGAATGAGAAAACTTAAGGAAAAAATTCTATGCACCCATACAACACAGAGGAGTATACACAAATGCCAGGAGCCTAGCTAACAAAATGGAAGAACTCGAGCTGCTATTACACGAGGAGGACTTAGATTTTGTGGGAATAACACAAACTTGGTTTGACAGCTCACACGACTGTCTGGAAAATATTCAGGGGTATTTCTTGTATCGGAAGGACAGGAAAGGTAGAAGAGGGGGAGGGGGTGTGTCTATATATCAAAAACAATGTAAGGGTGGTAGAGAGGAGCGACATTGCGAATGGGACGAGGGAGGAGGTGGAATCCGTGTGAGTAGAACTCCAAAGAGAAGAAGAGGGAAATTAATAGTGGGGGTATGTTACAGGCCCCCCCCCCCAACCAAAAGGAGGAGGAAAAGCTGGACCTCCTATCACAGTTAGAAATGGCAGCGAGGCAGGGAAATGTCAACATAATGGGGGACTGTACCCCAATATCAACTGGGCAGAGGGAACAGCTCACTCATTAAAGTTCCATCATTTCATGAATGTCATGCAGGACAACTTCATGTCTCAATTAGTGGATTCTCCAACTAGAAAGAATATATTGCTAGATTAAATTATGAAGGATCCAAGTCTGATCTCAGATGCGGCAGTATAAGACAAGACAACTTGGGATCTAACAATCACAGGATGATCATATTTAGTGTAAATCATAGAAAAGGGAGGCATGAGGGTAGCACAAGAACTCTAAATTTAAAAAGAGCCAACTTTTCTGAACTGTGCTCAATACTACAAGACATCAATTGGGTCCTAATCCTACATCGAACACTGAGGAAAAATGGGAATGTTTTAGGAACATATTAAAACAAAAAAGGTATCACACAGTGCTTTCCAATGGAAAATAAATATAGAAGACCGAAGGTTAAACCTGGGTGACTAACCCGTAACATAAAAATTCTTATTAGAGAGAAAAAAGTGGCCTTTAAAAAAATAAAGTGGAGGAGGCATTGTTAGCATTCCAACACTACAATGAATTCAATAAAGATGTGTAAGAATGCAATCAGGGTGGGAAAAGACCACAAGAGACACAGCAGAGGAGAGTAAAAAAAAATCCCAAGGAATTCTTTACAGTAAAAATGCAAAATTAGAGCACATTGACCACATAAAAGACGATGATGGGAGGATGGTTACAGATGACATAGAGATGGCAACTGTATCAAATGCTTTCTTCTCCTCAGTTGTCACACAGGAAAGGGAGGGGTGTATTGACCACGACAGTATTGTTCGTAACACATCATATGATATACCCTTGTGGCTAACAGAGCCTGGAGTCAAGGAAAGACTAGCCTAACACAAATAAATCACCAGGACCAGATGTTTTACACTCAAGAATCCTCAAATAACTCAGTCAGGTTATAGCTAGACCATTGTTCCTAATCTTTATGAACAGCATACTGACAGAAATTGTACCAGCTGATTGGAAAAAAGCCAATGTGATACCAATATTCAAAAAGGCCATAGCCATATTCGGGGGAACTACAGGCCAGTCAGTCTAATATCAATAGAAGGTAACTTATTGGAGGGGATGATAAGGGACTATATCCAAGAATTTGCAGATGAAAACAATATCATTAGTAGTAATCAGTATGGGTTTACAAAGGGTCGTTCTTTCCAGACCAATCTGTTAACATTCTATGAGGACGTAAGCTGCCATCTAGATAGGGGGAGGCCTGTGAATGTAGTGTATCTGGATTTTGCAAAAGCATTCAATACAGTTCTTCATAAACGCTTGATCTACAAGCTGAGGTCTGCAGGCATATACCATAAGGTTTGTTCTTGGATAGAAAACTGGTTACAGGGGCATGTCCAAAGGGTAGTGATAAAAAACGTGTACTCAGAGTGGTAAGTGGGGTACCACGAGGTTCTGTCATGGACCAATTCTGTTTAATTTATTCATAACTTACAGAGAGGAAGGGATACATAGCTCAATCTCAGTTTTTGTGGCCAATAACGTCACAGCAAGATATATACATTTTATAGAAAGACCTGAACAAAATAATGGAGTGGGCAACTTCAGGGCAAATGAGGTTTAATGTGGAGATATGTAAAATAATGCACTTGGGGGCTAGGAACATAAAACACAAACTACTCACTGGGGGGAGAACCACTGACGGAGTCAAGAATGGAGAAAGATCTGGGGGTCCTAGTGAAAGATAGACTGTGCAATAGCATACAACGTCAAGCTGCAGCTACCAAAGTCGGGTGAATATTAGCATGCATAAAAAAGGGGATATACTCCTGAGATAAAACTATAATCCTACCACTTTATAAAACTCTGGTTCGGCCACATCTGGAGTATTTTGTCCAGTTCAGGTCACCAGTCCTCAGAAGGGATGTGCTGAAGCTGGAGAGAATCCAGAGAAGGGCAACGAAATTAATAAGGGGACTAGAGAACCTAAAATATAAAAAGCGACTACAAGCACTACATTTATTCTCGCTGGAGAAAAGACACTTGAGGGGGGACATGATAGTGATTTACATACACCTCAATGGTAACCCCAGCATAGGAAAAAAGCTATTCAATCTCAGGGGGTGTAAGAGGACACGGGGCCACACAATGAGATTGGAGGAGAAGCGGTTTAACCTTAAGCAGCTCAAGGGGTTTTTCACAGTAAAGACGGTGAGGATGTGGAACTCTCTTCCACAAGTGTTGGTGTCAGCATGGAGTATTGATATTTTTAAAAGACTCTTGGACGTGCATCTTAAAGAACACAATATACAGGGATATGGGAAATGATTATCGACGCTGACTTACAAACACCTACACAGGTTGAAATGGGTGGATTGTTGTCTTTATTCAACTTTACCCACTAGGTAACTATGTAAGATTAATGTTTTGGAATGGCCCAGCCAGAGCACAGACCTGAATCCGATTGAAAATCTGCAGGGTGATCTGAAAAGGGCTGTGCACAGAAGATGCCCTTGCAATCTGACAGATTTGGAGTTTTTTTACATAGAAGAGTAGGCAAACTTTGCCAAGTCAAGATGTGCCATGCCGATAGATTCATATTCAAAAAGACTGAGTGCTGTAATAAAAATCAAAAGGTGCTTCAACAAACTATTAGTTAAAAGGGTGTGCAAACTTATGCAAACAAAAAAAATTATTTTAGTTTTTTTTTACTTCCCTCCACCTAAAAGATTTCAGTTTGTTGTTAAACTGAGTTGTACAGTTTATAGGTCACATTAAAAAAGGTGGAAAAAGTTCTGAAATTATTTCTCTTTGTCTCATTTTTTTACATCACAGAAACCTGACATTTTAACAGGGGTGTGTAGACTTTTTATATCCTCTGTATATAAAGTGCCAGTTCATTAAATAAACAAATATTCCATCAGGGCAAACAAAGTGCTCCACTCCTGAATTCCCCACTCACCAACAGTATGATTCAAAAAAGCATGGTATATGTCCATTGGCAAATTGAGGACTATGGCTTCTTCCTTCTCCTTCAATTATAGGGTTCTCAGCATGGTTGTGATATGGAATCCAATAAAGAGAAAGATTTCCAATGCATAATACTGTATGATTTATTAAAGGGTTAAAAGCAATTACACTTACAAAAAAAGTGAAAAAATTGCAGCATGTATGTGGACTGGGATTGCTGCCGTGGCGTGCATTCCAGTTACCAGATTTGATGTCACTATCTCGTCCCTGCTTGACGTGCTTCGCCCCCCCACTGGGCATCTTCAGAAGCTGGGGCCACTCGTGACTGGCTCTTATACCCTATTCCCCTCCTACTCTGTTACGTCACTTCCTGTTGTCCCTTCTGACATCATTTGCTACTTCGGGCCGGAAACAGCGAAACGTAGGAAGTGATGTCAGAAGGAGCTTAACAGGGAGGAGTGAGAGGATTTGGGTGTAGTAAGAGGAGAATAGGGTGGAGGTCCGTTTCATCACTGCACGTGTGCCGATGACCTCATCAGCACACTACAAGGTAAATATCTCCTACATGGCACACGTTTAGGAGATATTTTCAGTACATAAAGGTAAGCCTTATTATAGGCTTACCTAAGTGTAAAAATGTCTAGGGGGGGTATACAATCACTTTAATAAATCATACAGTATTATCCTATGGGAATCTTTTTATTGGATTCCATATCACAACCATGCTGAGAGTCCTATAATCGAATGAGAAGGAAGGAGCCATAGTCATCAATTTGCCAAATTATATATACCATGCCTTTTTGAATCATACTGTTGGTGAGTGGGGAATTCAGGAGGGGAGCATGGGGTGGCACCTTGTGGACTATTTGTTTATTTGATGCACTGGCACTAGATAGATAGATAGATAGATAGATAGATAGATAGATAGATAGATAGAGACACAGTATCTCACAAAAGTGAGTACACCCCTCACATGTATTTGTAAATAGTGAGTGTGCAGCTTGTATAACAGTGTAAATTTGCTGTCCCCTCAAAATAACTCTACACACAGCCATTAATGTCTAAACCGCTGGCAACAAAAGTGAGTACACCCCCCTTGAATTGCCCGCCACGGCTCCCGGTGGGGAATACTGTCGGGTGGCTCGTGATGCCCGACACCACACCACCATCGCATGAACTTGAGTAATTTAATGTGCAACCGGTACGGGGGATTCTAGTTTTACCCCCACCCGTATGTGCATTCACCCCATCATCCAAGCCTATACCAATATATATTTTTTATTTTTAGATACATCAAGTGCTGGCTCCTGATGAGTGGCCCTCTAGCTACGAAAAAGCTGCCATACATTGTGATATGCATCAATACTCATATAGCATTGTTAGCTAACCTTTATACCCCATTCAGGATCCAAGAAGCCCATTGTGTATTATGCTTTTACTTAAAATGTGTTTTTGGTGCACTTTGGAAAAATCATTGTTTGCTTTTTTTTGTCATATTCAAGTTATAATCAGTATGTACTGTATTACCCATGTACTTTCTTGATGCTTTTTTATATCGTATATCCTGTTTGTATTTTATGGCAATAAATAAATTCCTACCATGTCCACCAACTATTCTATTGCAACCATGTGCCTCATTTAAAGTCCAACCCCCCCCCCCCCCCCACCCCCTTGCTTTTTTCCCTCCTTCTTGAAATATCTACCTTTAATGATTTGGGTTATTATCTGAAACCTAACAAGTTTATTTCTGCATCTGTAATGCTTTTATTATTATATGCCCATAATGAATTTTCTTAATTTTATACAGCATATAAAAATAATTTTTTTTTTAATTTTTCACATATTAGTTATTAAAAGTATTTTATTGGGAAAATATAACTTGCTTTACTAAACATAACAAAAAGCGAAATTATCTATATTGTACTATGCGGTTACACAGAACGCACAAGACTAGAAATTGGAGGTAAGGTACAAGGAAGAGAAAGTTTTACATTATTGATTTGAAAATGCGAAAGCATGACACTAATGCACAATATAAAACAATCTGGATTATGTTTCAAGTCAAGGCTGACCTACATACAGAGCACACTGCCTTAAAATGCAGACTACTTTATTAAGATAGCAGAGGGCGAAAAAATGGAGTAGTTAAAACATTGAGCTTCACACTGCATCTAGAGAAATACAAAGCAGTAAATTGAATAACTGATAGCTGGATGGGGGAGAACAGAGAAGCAATGTTAGAGACTTATAAGGGGTTATTTACAGAAGGCAAATCCACTTTGCACTCCAATGATAAAAACGTCTTGACGAGAGCCTCCATGAGGCTGGTCATACACAAGTAACATTTTTGGGAAGGCTTAATTTTAAAGAGCATTTGTTCAGTTTTATAATCATTAGTGGGTCAAATTGCTTTGTTTCTCTTTAACCACAGTGATGAGAAAATTTAACAAATTAATTTCTAACAGTGTATGTGGTTTTTGTTTGGTAAACAACTCATTCCAAAATCAATTGTTAAAAGCAAACAAAATTTCTCAATTAATGGAACATACTGAGATTTTTTTAATGATTTTTTGTATTAATGTTCATACAAACATTATTTTTGCATGAATTTATATAGTAAATGTTTAGACAAACATTAGTTTGAAATCTACTAGACAGCTTAAAGTGGAGCTCCACCAAAAAGGGGAATCTCTGCATGTTTGCTTCCCCCCCCTGCACTGACACTTTTGGCACCTTTTGGAGGGAAGCGGGTAACTATTTTTGACAGGTACCCATCCCCACTTCCAAGAGACCTCACTGCGGAAAGGTCCCCCGGAAGTTGGGCCCCCCTTCCACCGCCGCTAGGCCATTCAGAAAGCGCAGCAATGTCAGCTGGGGAGCCGACATCGTGGGATCCCTGGACAGGTAAGTGTCCTAATATTTAAAAAGTCAGCAGCTACAAATACTTTACATTTTTTGGTGGAGGGACTGCAGCTCTACTTTATAGTGGTTGTAAATGCTATACATATACTAAGTGAAGTAATTGGCCTCAGGTGAGACCTAAAGATGGAACAAATCCTCTTGCACAAGTTGTACCTGTTTAACTGCAGCCCTCTCTTCTTTACAGCCTTCCAAAAACACATTTTACACAGCATTTCTCAGCAACTGAATGCAGGGGAGGGGGATCTGATATCACACACTGCAGAGCTACAGCACAGAGCTTCATGAAATCTGATAGCCGATTGGAAGAAAGGGACATCCCCCTCTCTAACAGGCTCATAGAGAAAAACACAAAGCTGATACTATGAGTCACCTGCTGTGTACTTGGGGGGGGTGCCAGCTTTGAGTTCTATCAAAGACTCATGCATAGCAGAGGGATCAGAGAGGAAGCAGGCGGCTTGGTGCTTTGGATTCAGGCTAATACTCATTCTAGTGAGATGTGCTTTGTTCACATTTAAATGTGTTGTTACCAAGTATCCCTTCTAGGTAGTTCCTTCCTCTATCTATCCTGGGAACTATTGTCAACAATATAAAAAGTGATGGGAAATCCATCGTTTTATAGTTGTCACCAAGCGAAGGAAAATCATTTGGGGTACATTCACACCAAGTGCAGTGGGACTGCGTTGGTCGGCTATTCCAAGACAGTCCCACCACTACCGCATTGCGGTAATGTGCGGGCAGTGTGTGTTGAAAAAAGTTTTTTTTTTTTTTTTCAATGCCGTGCAAGGCAATCCACCACCTCACACCATGCGGCGGCGGCGAGAGCTGCATATCAGCACTGCAGTGATCCTGCTGGACCACACTGCATACGAGAGGCTGCATAGTCCCACAGCGGCTGGTGTGAACAGACCTTAAAGTGGTTGTAAACCCTTACAAACCACTTTGACTTACAGGTAATCCTAGATTAAGGCTTACCTGTAGGTACAAGAAATATCTCCTAAACCTATACAGTTTAGGAGATATTTACCCGAAGACAGCGGCGCGCAGGCGCACTGGGCAGGCCGCAGATCGCGGCGATACGCCACGAGTGTCGGCGCATGCACGGGAGTGACATCATCGCTGCTCCGGCGAATCACAGCGCCAATGCAGCGAGACCCACCAAGAAGATGGACGCTCGGAACTACAGGGGACAGCGGTGACTTCGCTGGCTCCTGTGTCAGGTAAGTGACACATAATGGACTACTATGCGATGCATAGTAGTCCATTATGCTTTACCTTTGCAGGGAATCAAAGAGGAAGTAAAACCCATCAGGGTTTACTCCCTCTAAGTCTTCAATCACATGGGTGGGTGCTGAGGCCTGTACAGTGTGAATGAGCCATCTGTTGATGTAGCTGGTTGCTGAATGAAGACACAGCCAAACAACCCAATTTGACAGGTGTAGGGGCGAATGTACAGCTTGCTTTTGAGGCCAGACACTCGCCCCTGCACACCTGTCAAATCAGAACAAGCTGCTGTGTCTATACAGCCACTGGGTCCCTATTAGGTAATATAGGCTGCCTACATAAGGCTCCAGACATCCAAACAGCTCATTCATGCTGTATGGGCCTCAGCACCCATGTGAATGAAGCCTTAATGTGGACACCAATTCCACAGACAAGCGCCTTGGATCAGAATTCTCATTTTGTAGAGATTTCCTCTCACTTCTTGGGACAGGAAGCGAAAGGAAACCTCATGAATGGGACAGACAGAAAAAATAACGGTTTAACTCTTCCCTAATCTGTTTGTAACCAAAAAATAAAAAGTTGAAGCTTTACATTTGCATTAAACCTTTCGCTGCCAGGTCTGTCCGTCACTGGACCTGACAGCAGGGGGTTTTACACACTCCTGGTGGTTGCAGCTACCGGGATTGTAAATCTGACAAGCAGACTTCCGCCTGTCAAAAGCAGTACGGCACAGGATGGCTTTCATCCCCTCGGTAACAGGCGCATGGGCACGCTCCCACCATGTATCCTGGGCTCCACTTGCCCATTCGCGGGCCCAGGACTGGCATAGCAGGTGCCGCTGGATGGGGGGGAAGCTGAACAGACACACAACCACTCTCCTGCACTTTTTGTTGGTGACTCAGAAGCAACACGTTCGATGTCAATATCAGGGCTGGGCTCAGCCCTTCCTTCTCAAAGCTGGCCGATCAGCTGTCGGCTAATTGCTAGCTCCTTTCTCTCCACAGTGACTCACCTGTTGATGATATCCTGCTCGTCAGTCCTGCCTACTTAAGCCGTCCAGCCCAGATGATCTCTGCCTTAGTCTCTGTGATGTTGACCAAGTCAATCTCCTATGTTCCTGTTAAAGACTTTCTTGGCTGACATTCCTTCTGGCTCCAGATCCTGCTTGCTGTTCTACTACGCTCATCTCTGGCTCCCTGACATTTTGGCTTGTCTGACTATCCGTTCTGGTTCCTGAACTCTGGCTATATTTTGAGTTTACTCCTTTTTATTATTATTATTATTATTATTATTATTATTAAACAAGTGTAATTTAACTGTACGTCTGTCTCAGTCTGATTCATAGTTTCTGACAGTCACTTCCAGGTCCCCATCAGTTTCCCTGGCCAGGAAAAAATGTAATGCAATGTGATCAAAACAAATCGCATTTGTGTGCCCTAAAATTAACTTTAGTGCACTTTTTACTGAATGTTTTCAATTTTCTACATCTTTGTGGTAATAGCGTAAGAAATAAAAAATTGGAACTACCACTAGTTTATGCTCTATGGTGTCTGCTTTCAGAAAATATATGTTTTGGAGGTTTTATGCAATCTTCAGGCTTAAAAATATTTTTTAAACGTGTGCGCAAAAACGACTACAAACCTATGCCTGGCACCCGGTGTGATCAGCATGTATTGTAATTAGAGGTATCCAGCCAGTCTCCGTTAGGATGCCACTGGATAGCGGGGAGGCTCGGTTCCCTGCAATTGTATTTCTAGGCGGATGTATGGTCACGATGACGTGATCAAGCCTCAACGCATTTCAGACAATAGGAACGGCCGTCATCAGGAAGCTCAGAGCTTTGGCGCCAGAAAATGTGAGTGCATCTCATTTTTTTTTTTTTTCACCACATCCTTATTTTAAATAAAGTATGGTTTTACACTATGGGAGCCCCTCTCTGTCATTTTTCTCTCCCCCTCCATGGAGGATTATTCTAAACGCTGCTGACCTGGATTACATAATTTATGGGTCACATTATCCCCACAAAGCGCAAGCCACCACTCTAGCGATAGGTGGTCAATTCATAAGGGTGAGTGAGTGCACATCCATGTGGGGCACATTGTCTGCATACTGAATTGGAGAACCTTTAACTGATCTACACACAAGCACTTTATTTCACAACAAAGTGGGGCTTTTATTATACCATTGTGAACCATTTTGCATTTTTTTTTTATACACTGATAGTTTCATGTTTGGAATTTATATGGGCTGAGTGCGGTGTTTAACCCCTTTAAAATTCACTGTGACGCTAGTCAGCTCACATTCACACTGTTGCTGGCAAATATTTAATCTACTTTTTTTCACTGCCGCAAATGTTTTTCTTTTACTCAATGACTGTGTTTATTACCTTCTGTTGCATTCTCTATAATTCAAAAAAAAATATCCCTAACAGGTATAAGACGTTGTCAGGTAATTTCGCCTTCTAGCGGCTACAAAAAAACTAATATTTTGCCGTTCGGTGAAATGACTCTTTAAATATGGTGAATACACATATTAGGCAGGCATCGGTGTGAAGAGGTTCAGTTTTTATCTGACCTAATTTTAGAAAGTAGAAGGTGCAAGATGTGAGAGATTCACTATGGAATAAGTGTTGCTGCCAGAAATTTTAATTTCTGCATCTCAGAAACAACTAGCCTTCTGGGACTTCCATATACTGCAGTCTCTTAAATGTGTAAATCTAGACTAAAAAAGAAAGAAATATATTGAGCTGCAGTTCTGTTTGCAAAAACACCTTAACCATTTATGGACCTTCTACAGAACTCACTTTAAAGGGGCATTAACCCCAAAAAGATATATTATATTACAACTTACCAATCCTTAAATGTGAAGGCTGCATTAGTTTTCTGTTTTTTAGATTTTTTTTTCACCTGGTGATCTTGCCCAGGAAAACACTTCTTATCTTAGAGTGTCTCCATCCTACTAGAGGAACAATGGAGACACCCTTGGACAGCAGCACTGTCAGTCAATCTGGGGAGAGGCAAAACAAAAAGAGATCCTCTAATGGGACTTTGTAGGGCAATGACTGGATGTCAATCTGGGGAGAGGGTAGTTTTAGCCCTTGTACACACGGTCGGAGAATCCGTCGGAATGTGTCCTATCGGACCGTGTTGTCGGATAATCCGACTGTGTGTGGTATGCATCGGACTGATTCCGTCGGAATATCCGTCGGACCCAATTTTCCAACTTGTTGGAAATATTTCCCGACCAACTGGTTCGATCGGACATACTCCAATCATGTGTAGAGAATTTTGATCGGATCAAGTGCCACGCATGCTCAGATCAAATTCCTACATCAAAGCTATTGGCTACTAGCCTGAATGTTGTCCCATCGTAACGAAATTACGTCATCACGTTCTGAATGATCGGATTTTTCGACAACTTAGTCCGACCGTGTGTATGCAACAGTTTCGGACAAGATCCGACGGACAAAATTCGACCGGATTTGGTTGTCGAAATCTCCGACCGTGTGTACAGGGGCTTAGATGCACTTAACAGCAGATTTACATGGACTTTACAATAGTGACTAACAAATTAACGCTGAACTTTTAAACAGTTACAGCAAAGTTTTTTTTCTTTTTTCCTTTTTGGATAAAGATTTTTCATAAATGTATTAAAAATGGACCATTGTAAGCACCTCAATCACAGTTAAAGCGGTTGTATACCCGCTGACACTTTTTTTTTTTTTGTATTTTGTATATCCCTGTAAGGAAAAAGGCATAATGAGCTAGTATGCACTTCATACTAGCTCATTATGAAATACTTACCTTAGAACAAGGCCCCGACATCTCACCCGATCCACGCCGAGGGAGCTGACATGTTCCCTCGGCGTGTCTTCCGGGTATTGCGGCTCCGGCGCTGTGAGTGGCCAGAGCTGCAATGTCGCCACTCCCGCGCATGCGTGTAGGAGACTTCTTTCCAGCAAGGTCCGGAGTCTGCCGGGCTTTCAGCCGAGAAGCCCCTGTGCGCATGCGCTGCTGCAGTCAGTGGCTCATTGCAAGGGGAATATCTCCTAAACCATACAGGTTTAGGAGATTATTTTTTACCTACAGGTAAGCCTTATTATAGGCTTACCTGTAGGTAAAACTTCAAATTTTGACTATACAACCACTTTAAATGGTTTGTCTCAACCCTTTGAAACTTTTGCTGGACAGCTTGGTCTTGTAAGGGAAGTTGACAAATACCAGGATTTGCTGGCTGGATCACCAGGTGAAAATAAAGTGAAAAAGCCTAAAAAAGGGGGAGAAAAAAAAAAGAATGCAGTCAGCACTTTGAATGTCTGATAAATTTGCTTAAAGGTATACAGCATTTGCAGGAATTTCTGCTCACTTCCTGTTTGGCTATGGGACAGTAATGAATGGGACAAAAATAATCATTTCAAGCATTATACCCCTCACTTACTGAAAACCCAACACACATTTTAACTATAGTTCTACTTTAAAAGCATTTTATACTATGAAGAGGCCTTTTTTTCTTTTGCCTTTCATGACTTATCACACTGAAAATGAGGCGTGTCGGTGGTCCCGAGTGATACAAAGGCTGTGTGGAGGATCATCATATCTCCCAGAGAAATTACATAAGCATTTTATGACTATCCTGTAATTAACCACTTCCTGACTGCCTAATTGGGAATTTACGTCATTACTTTGACATCATTAAAGAGGAAGTAAACCCTGATGAGTTTACTTCCTCTTTCATTCCCTGCAAAGGCAAAGCATAATGGACTACTATGCATCGCATAGTAGCCCATTATGTGTCATTTACCTGACACAGGAGCCAGCGAAGTCGCCGCTGTCCCCTGTAGTCCGCCGCATCCATCTTCTTGGTGGGGTCTCACAGCTCCGCCACTGTCATTCGGCGAAGCCGCTATGACGTCACTCCCGCGCATGCGCACGGGAGCTGACACGAGCGGCAGCTCCGTTGTTGAAAATGCCGCGCTCAGTGCGCCTGCGTGCCGCTGTCTACGGCGCATGCGCCGTAGACAGCAGTGCCTGTTTTCGGGCAAATATCTCCTAAACCATATAGGTTTAGGAGATATTTCTTGAACCTACAGGTAAGCCTTAATCTAGGCTTACCTGTAGGTCAAAGTGGTTTGTAAGGGTTTACAACCACTTTAGGGCTGCAGCTAGATGCCATAACCCCAGTATTTTCTTTTCCCTTGGGCAACTGGCTTTCAGATAAAAGTGGTCCCCCGGCTTACTTTACAGATCGCTGAGCCCAGGAGCCATCCAGCGTTGGCAGTGTCTTGCTACAGAGATAAGTGATGGCAAGATGGCCACCGCTCATCTCTATGCCCTTGGAGGACCGTAGCGATGTCAGGACGTCACTTCCAATTCTCTGGCCATGTAAACATGTTTTTTTGATCTTTTGCTTTTAAGCGTAGAGGAGAGATTTGGGGTCTTAAAGGCCCCTTTCACACAGGCAGATAAAATTCAGCTTTTAGCTGCAGATAAATAAAGTTATCTATCGCATATAAACTCACACAATGCTTTCCTATGGCCCCATTCACACACTGCATTTAGCAACGGTTTCGCTGCATGGAGCTTATTGCAGATAGGACGGATTTATTGCAGCTATCTGCACATAACTGCAGGTAATCGCAGTGTACTATTTCTCCGGCAGATAGCAGGGACAATAAGGAAAGAAAAACAGGAAGCACATCAGAAATGGCACAAATGTTCCAACGCAGCTAATCGCAATCTACAAGTGCAAGTGAACGCTGTGCCAAGATTCCCTGAATTTCAAAATAGCAAAACATACTTTTAACAGCGGCAGAACAGCCACCCATGTGAAAGGGGCCTTAGACCCTAGATCTCTCCATAGAGGGGACCTGTCATGCTGTATTGTTATTGCAAGGAAAGTTTACATTCCTCGAGATAGAAATCAAAGTAATCAAAAAAAATTTGTTAAATGGACAGTGTAAAAATTAAAAATTTTTATAAAATAAAATAAGATATAACTTTTTTTTAAAGCACCCCCAGCACCGCCGGCTCACACGCACTAGTGAACACATACCTAGGTCAAGCCCACATATATAAACGGTGTTCGCAACACACATGTGAATTATCACCGCAAATGTCTGAGTGAGAGCAATAATTCTAGCACTAGACCTCCTCTGTAATGTGAAACTCGTAACCTGTAGGAATTTTGACAGTTGCCTATGAAGATTTTTAAGTACCATCGTTTGGCTCCATTCCACGAGTGCATGCAATTTTAAAGCAAGACATGTTAGGTATCCATTTACTTGCTGTAACATCATCTTTTATATGATACAAAAAAAAGGGGGTATATATTAGGGTTTGTTTTTTTAAAGTGTATTTTTCATATATTTTCGGGGGGTTTTTTGCATTAACATTCATTAAAGTGTATTTCTTCCAAAAAAAATGCATTTAAAAACCGCTGGGCAAAATCTGTGTGGCGTGAAAAATTGCAACAATCGCCATTTTATTCTCTATGGTCTCTGCTGAAAATAAATATATATATTTGGGGATTCTAAGTTATTTTCTAGCAAAAAACTATGTTTTCTACTTGTAAACAATAAGTCCCTATGGGAAGTTGGTAAGCATGCCCCCCATTATCACTTTTTGGTGAAAGTTTCTGGTGGTGGCAGAGGAAGAAGCGATTCATTACATGTTAACACATGGCTAACGCCCACAGACGAAGACGTAGTGACAAAACGCGTATGGGCGTGACTAAGCAGCCGTACGTCATCGCAGGGGAGAAGGTTTGAAATTTTACCCGGGACCCGCCGTGGACGCTGAGAACCATTGCTATCTTTGCATCTCAGGACTGCGGTGAGACAAACCTGATCGCTCTGCGTATGATTAATGACCTGATGATTGTACATTGTGCACGCATGTTTTTATTAAGCGCATGAGAATTTTAAATAAATAAAATGGTTTGCACTATGGAATATTTTTTTTTTTCCTACATGTGAATCTATGCTGAATGGAGTACTATTGAACCAAAGATAGAGCGAGTTTAAACTATCAGTGCTGACAACCGTATTGGCATTTGGTTTGATTGGAAGCATTATTACAAGGAATCTGAAGAACCAATGTGTTTTGTGATGTGCCTGTAACCCTTTAAGTTCTGGTAAGTGTTTTACCATAAGGGGTGTCACTGAGTGTAAAGTTACTACGCACTGGTGTCTTTCACTGGGAGATGGACTAACTTTTTCATCACCTCGGGAATACTGCAATGGATGACATTTAAACACCTGTGTTTGGACTTTCAAAAAAAACTTTTTTTGGTGCATTCTATTCCTTGAGAAACCGTCATCTCTTTTTTTCTGTATTTATATACTTTTTATGCATATTGGATTGTAAAATATTTTTATGTTAGCGCTGTCAATATAGTGTAATGTCATGAAGGATAAGGGTTGATTTATACTATATGTCTATATACATGGCTAATGGTACTCTTATATGCATCTTTCATGCATGCACATACATACACACACACACTTTTTTTTTTTTTCTCAGTTGTTTGTTTATATGCACTTTATAATAATTTATTTATGTTTTTTTTTCATGTTTAGAGCAGCACATTTCATTGGAAACATATCTATAAAAAAGGTAGTATTTTTTCAACAAACCCTTCTCCCTGCCTGTCAATGTTCAAGTACACCGAGCCAAGCATACACAGCTCAGCTTACATTTAGGTCTGGTTCACACTGGTGCAACTGTGATTTCATCTGATTTGCAATGCAATTATGTAGTGCCATTTGGAGCATTTTTGATGCGATTTTCATACTAGTGCAATTTCTTTGAGGGCAAGGAGGAGTAAGATAGCTCGGAAACAAAAACACATCTGAATCACATCAAAAACACATGTAAATACAATTTTGATGCATGCAAAAAAATAAAAAATTGCACTGCATCGCACCAAAAGCAGCCCAGCTACCTTTTAACTAGGTATGCACTGATGTCGATACCAAGCATTTGCACAAGTATCGGTACTCGTCCAAATGCTCCCGATACCGAAACGATAGCTTGCGGTGCAATTTGCGTTAAATACAAAACAAATGGTTGCAAATCGCACTGCAAAGAATCAAATTCAATTTGAACTGGAGTGTGGTGCGATTCCTGTCCGAAACGCATGCGATTTTCCCCATTGCTTCTGTGTGTGAAAAGAAAGGGAAAGGTGCCACCTAGTGGGCAGTTTAAAAACGTCAGAACTCACAGTACTTACTTGGTTACATGCAATAATCTTCATAGGTGCTTACAGGGCTGGAGGAGATGTAGAGGCAGTCCACCCCCCAAGCTGACATTGCTTCTGCCTTACACCCACGAGGTCCAGGAACTTCTCCTCAAGCCCTGTGAGCACCTCTGGCGACCTCAATTTGCCATAACCAGCGGACTGGGACACCTATATAGAATATTTTGCATGTGGCCAGATATGTACTGTGAGTTCTAATATTTTTTTTAAACTGCCCACTAGATGGCACTTTCCCTTTCTACACACACAAGCAGTGGGGGGGGGGGGGGGGGGAATCACACTGAATTCCTGTTCAATTCGAATGAAATTCTTTGCAGTGCGATCTGCAGCAATTTTTTTTGTATTGATGCAAATCTCACCGCGGTATCGGTACTCATACTCCCTGAAAAAAAAAAAACGGTATCGTGCAACTCTACTTTTATGGACAATGGGATTTGTAGTGTGCACATGACTGCCATTAACAGGCACTGCTCAACACCGGTTTTTCCCCCAGACCTCACCGCTCTGCTGGAGAGAGTGCGGGGAGCGAGCCT
Organism: Lithobates pipiens; assembly: GCF_037356315.1. Taxonomy (NCBI): domain Eukaryota; kingdom Metazoa; phylum Chordata; class Amphibia; order Anura; family Ranidae; genus Lithobates; species Lithobates pipiens. The sequence goes on along the minus strand of NW_027507784.1, from coordinate 185,716,008 downwards.
CCCACGCCCACATCTGGTGGTATTGCCCACGTATACGCCCGTTTTGGCTCGCAGTTCTGCATTGGATCCAGCAGATTCAGGGTCAGGAGGTTCCGAATGATCCATGGCATGTGCTATTCCACTGTTCGGAAAAGCCGGCAGGCTCATATAAACGCTCTATTACGCCCCATCTTCTCAATGCGGCAAAGACTCTTATCCCGAGATATTGGAAACAGAGGAAGATTCCCACGCTCCGTTGCTGGCTGCTCAAGGTTGATCAAATATACTACATGGAAGATATGACACTCTCCCTGAGAGGCAAGTCAGACCTTGCAAAAAAGACTTGGGCCTGCTGGGTCGCCTTTAAGTACACACCCCCGTATGCAGCTATGGTATCCAGTCCGGTGTAATATAATATACTGTAGCCATGTATGGTCCTTGTTTTTGATGTATTTCGATGAGCTATGTATATCATGCTTTAGCCTCTGAAATTTCAGTCTGGCGGTTGGGCCCCCCCCCCCTGCTTTCTTCCCTCTAGTTGGACTTTCCTTTCTTCTTTCTCCTCTTCTGGTTACAAATAGAAGGGAGTCATGTACATTTTTTTGAGCTATCCATATTGGAGTCTAAGTAGTTTGTTGGGTGAATGTTGCCTACTGGTTGTATTGCTCCTCTGATTTTATGTCTGCGATGACTTGTATGTGCTCCTTTTCTTTAATAAAAACTAATTTAAAAAAAAAACAAAAAAAAAAAAACAGGCACTGCTCATTCCAAAGGACAGGAAGCAATGGGGAGAGGAGAGGTTCAGGAGCTCAAAAAAAACAAACAGTAAAGCCTCTTTCAGACAGAGCGGAATACGGCAAAGCGGGTCTGCCTGCTCAGCGGGGGATCTCCCTACTGATCCCCGCTAAGCAGGCGGATGACAGGTCTGTGTCCGCTCCACTATGCAGAGCAGACACGGACACAGCCTGCTGTTCTTGATGGGGTGGTCCGATGGAACTGGACTGCCTGCCTGTTTCCATCTGACTGTCATTCATACTGCCAGATGACATCCGGCGCTCCACTGAGAGCAATGGATGGTCCGATCAGGTCTGCCTGAAAAATGGACAGGGTGACCCGATCAGTCCCCTGGTGTGAAAGGGGCCTAAAAAAACGAATTTAAAGTGAATGTAAAACCCTCACAATGTAAAACAACCCATTCAGTTTAAGCCCTGGTTTACACCGAATGGGGCTTTGAAATCACGCTATTTCAGCGTGATTTTAAAGCCACTGATCAGTGCGATTTCATGTGCGACTTGCCGACATCTGTGCTTCATCATGCATAGATGCGCACATGAAATCGCCAAGTCGGAGTCGAGCCATTTTGAAGAAAGGTGCGGCTTGTCATGCACTTTTGATCTGTCAAATCGCACGACAAGTCGCACTGGTGCGAACGGGGGCTAAAATAGAAATGAAAGTCAAAACATGTGTGGATAGATGTAACAAAAAAAAAAAAAAGACATTATAAATACTTTTTATCAATAAATTATCATATTCCGTCTGTTCTCAGCTGCATAAAAGTTGGGGGTGGGGGGGAGAGAAACAGTAGCACACTGAACATCCCAGTGAATGGCTATGCAGGGGGTATCAGGACAAGTCTGATCATTGGAAGAGCAGGCTGAGTTCTCAGAACGGCTAGAGAACTGGCCATGATTGATGTGTTCTACTTAGGGTGGTCAGTTTTAATAGGGACTGACAGAACACCAGGGATTTCACACAGAGGAAGTAATATAAAGAGAACCAGATACTTTTTCATACAAGTACATTGTACAGTGGGCACCTATCAGGAATATGAAATGCTGGGAATGAAAAACATATAACAGGGCCATTAGGTAGTTGATGTGTATGGGTGATGGGTGATGTTTGGAGAATAAGGATATTGTTGAGTGTCACTTTAATGTAGAACAGGACACACAAGTACAGACTACTATACAATACAGTAGGTTACGTGAGAGCCATTTATAGCATTGGAGAATCCTCCCAACAAAGTGGAGATGTTGCCCATAGCAACCATTCAAAAGCGAATGTTTATGGCAGGGATCCTCAAATTACGGCCCTCCAGCTGTTGTGAAACTACACATCCCATGAGGCATTGTAAAACTCTGACATTCACAGACATGACCAGGCATGATGGGAATTGTAGTTCCTAAACAACTGGAGGGCCATAGTTTGAAGACCCATGGTTTATGGCATTCGTTCTGAATTATAACCAGCATGTATACATTAAAACCACTTACCGACCGCAACAGGTATATACACACACACACGTTGTGGCTTTGAAGTGGTTTACTGGGATTATGTCTGAAGATATCAGCCATAACCCTGGCATTGTTTTTTGCCGCTGGCTTTTTCATGAAAATGAGCTGCAGGAATGCTTTCTGAAGCCTGAGAAATGATGTGATGGTGCGGCCGGCTGCTCCAATAGGCCGGCTGTGCAAACTGTTGGCGCTATATAAATCCTATTATTATACGCTATATAAATCCTGTATAATAATAATAGGCCATCAAAGATTAGATATACTCTTTGATCGCATCTATAGCCTTGGATGACCAGAGCGACCTCACTTTGGGTCCAGGCTGAAAGTAAATAATTAAAAAAAAAAAAAAATTTAAAGTAAAAGATTAACAGTTTTTTTTTTTTTTGACCCCAGATCTCTCCACAAAGAGGACCTGTCATCCGTATTTCTACTACAAGGGATGTTTACATACCTCGCGATAGAAATAAAAGTGATCAAAAAAAAAAAAAAGGCATTAAATTAAAAAAGGGACAGTGTAAAAATAAAAAGTTAAATAAATTTAAACATAAAATCTAAAACCACCCCCTTCCCTCCGTGCTTGCATGCAGAAGCGAGCGAATACATAAGTCGCACACACATATGTAAACAGTGCTCACGCCACTGAAAACCATTGAATGCACTATATATCTTTAGGGGACACTTTTTATCGCGGCATTCATTTTGGTTTTTAGTTAATTTGCATGTCTAGGAAGTGTGTTTAGTGCTGGTAGCTTTCATTAGATTAACACCGCAGCTCACAAGGTTTCACATATCTAGTGTTCACACCACACTCGTGAGGAATTGACGCGAACGTTAGAGTGAGAGCAATAATTCTAGCGCTAGCTGTAATTGTAAAGGTGTCCAAAACGTCGCTTATGTCGTTTTTTTAATCCCTACATTTTGTCGCCATTCCGAGTGCGTGCAATTTTAAAGCGAGACATGTTAGGTATCTATTTACTCTGCATAACATCCTCTTTCACATTATACAAAAAATTGGGGTAAATTGTTTTTTTTTTTTTCTTAAAAAAATAATAATATTTTTTTAAATTGTATTTAAAAAACCACTGCACAAATACTGTGTGACATGAAAAATATTGATGTCAGACGATCACCATTTTATTCCCCAGGGCAGTGATGGCGAAACTTGGCACCCCAGATGTTTTGGAACTACATTTCCCATGATGCTCATGCACTCAGCAGTGTAGGCGAGCATCATGGGAAATGTAGTTCCAAAACATCTGGGGTTCCAAGGTTCGCCATCACTTCCCTGGGGACATTAAACCTTTTTTATTTTTTTAGCCAAGACCCTAGGCCAGGGGTCTCCAAACATTCTAAACAAAGGGCCGGTTTATAGTTCTTCAGACTCTAGGAGGGCCAGACTTTGGCCAGCGGGAGTGGAATTTTCCTGGCATCAGTGGGAGTAAGCATCTGGTATTAGGGGGAGGAATAGTGATATCATAGGGAGAAATGGTGCTCCATTGTCAGTGTCAGATGGCAGAATAGTGTCTCATATCAGTGGTAGGAATAGTGACCCAAGGGCTGGATAAAGTCAAGCAAAGGGCCAAATCTGGCCCTCGGGCCACAGTTTGAAGACCCCTGCCCTAGGGCCTTGGCTAAAAAATAAAAGGGTATAATGTCTGTGGGTGCCAAGTAATTATCTAACAAAAAATACTGGATTTCAACTTGTAAATAAAAAGTGGCAGAAAAAGCCTGGTTTTCAAGTGGTCTCCTTCATGTTGCTGCAATGTTTCTAAAAACACACAGTTCAAGGAGGAGAATAGGAACATAATAAAAGCCCTGGACTGCATCCAACCCACATGTCTGCGATGGAGGTGTACCCACCCAGAAAATGAAATGTCAAAGTGCGGAGCTGTGCTGACGAGGGATCCCTGAGCGATCGTGTCCTTTTGTTGCAGCAGCCCGCACTCCACACTGCAGCAGAGCAGGCACCTACAATATAAACAAGCTTACAGCCTCATTGAATAGTGCTAGCGATGCCACATCCCAGGCGGAGAATATTCTACTTCTCACTGATCGCTCCCTGCCCCTAACACTGCCATGTGAAAGCCCCATTTATCTGCGTTACACACAGGCGCCAACTGGGCAATTGTGCTGAACAGATGGCGACTTTTACTGTCGCATATATTAAAAACGCTTTCTTCTCTGATCAGCAATCTGTACAAACAACGCCAACCTGGTCCAGGATGGATTTCTCAGAAATGCCAACCCTAATTAATTGATAGGAGTCTGATCGATCACATCATTCTTTTAATAAGAGGAGCATCTCCTACACAGGACAGGCACAATGATGGGAACAATCAGCAGAATTCTATATAGGGGGGCACAATGATGGGACCGCTCAGTAGAATTCTATATAGGGGGCACAATGATGGGACAGCTCAGTAGAATTCTATATAGGGGGCACAATGATGGGACCGCTCAGTAGAATTCTATATAGGTGGCACAATGATGGGACCGCTTAGTAGAATTCTATATAGGGGACACAATGATGCGACCGCTCAGTAGAATTCTATATAGGGGACACAATGATGGGACCCGCTCAGTAGAATTCTATATAGGGGGCACAATGATGGGACCGCTCAGTAGAATTCTATATAGGGGGCACAATGATGGGACCGCTCAGTAGAATTCTATATAGGGGACACAATGATGGGACCCGCTCAGTAGAATTCTATATAGGGGGCACAATGATGGGACCGCTCAGTAGAATTCTATATAGGGGGCACAATGATGGGACCGCTCAGTAGAATTCTATATAGGGGGCACAATGATGGGACCGCTTAGTAGAATTCTATATAGGGGGCACAATGATGGGACCGCTCAGTAGAATTCTATATAGGGGACACAATGATGCGACCGCTCAGTAGAATTATATATAGGGGACACAATGATGGGACCCGCTCAGCAGAATTCTATATAGGGGACACAATGATGCAATCGCTCAGTAGAATTCTATATAGGGGGCACAATGATGGGACCGCTCAGTAGAATTCTATATAGGGGACACAATGATGCAATCGCTCAGTAGAATTCTATATAGGGGGCACAATGATGGGACCGCTCAGTAGAATTCTATATAGGGGGCACAATGATGGGACCGCTCAGTAGAATTCTATATAGGGGACACAATGATGCAATCGCTCAGTAGAATTCTATATAGGGGGCACAATGATGGGACCGCTCAGTAGAATTCTATATAGGGGGCACAATGATGGGACCGCTCAGTAGAATTCTATATAGGGGGCACAATGATGGGACCGCTCAGTAGAATTCTATATAGGGGGCATAATGATGGGACCGCTCAGTAGAATTCTATATAGGGGGCATAATGATGGGATCGCTCAGTAGAATTCTATATAGGGGACACAATGATGCAATCGCTCAGTAGAATTCTATATAGGGGGCACAATGATGGGACCGCTCAGTAGAATTCTATATAGGGGGCACAATGATGGGACCGCTCAGTAGAATTCTATATAGGGGGCATAATGATGGGACCGCTCAGTAGAATTCTATATAGGGGGCATAATGATGGGACCGCTCAGTAGAATTCTATATAGGGGGCATAATGATGGGACCGCTCAGTAGAATTCTATATAGGGGGCATAATGATGGGACCACTAGGTAGAATTCTATATAGGGGGCATAATGATGGGACCACTAGGTAGAATTCTATATAGGGACATTGCACAGTCATTATCTATAGAGGGGATGAAGAGAAGAGCACCTACCTCGTATATGATCAGCACTCATATGGAGGATCCACCATTAACCCTCCATCGCCCGTGCCCTGCACACACCCTGCATGTCCTCTGATCGGGAGCTCGGGGAGGTCTGTACGGGAAGGATCCTTCACAAACCTTCCACAGCTGGATGTAAAGCGTGCTCTGATTGGACACTAGCAGGCCCCTCTTCATTGGGCACTGGCCGCTCTACCAGTAGACACAGTAGTGATCGGCCCGGCCCGGAGGACAGCCGAGCATGGAAGCGTTATCTAATCGTGTGCTGGAGAACAGAATGGATCGATAGAGACACAGCAAATCAATGTGTGCGACAAGCAGCATCCCCGACATCAACCTAGACGTGCACTCCTCATTTCTGGCCACTAGATGGCGCTGTGCATAGAGGAGGAGGACGGCCGCTCTTTACATACTTTTATCATAACTTGTGAAGGGAGAGAACGGAAACGCCTCATGAAGAATGGCAATACAACAAAAATAAATAAAAAAATAATAATAAATTCTACAACAAAAACAATTCTGCAACAAATGTATTGCAATTTACCAGTCCTTAAGGGCCGGTTCACACAGCAGGCGAGGCGAGGCGACTCCGACTTGCCTCGCCGCGACCTGCCGCGGCCTCAGCGGCGACTTGCAAATGACTTCTGTATAGAAGTCAATGCAAGTCGCCCCGAGGTCGCCCCAAAAGTAGTACAGGAACCTTTTTTCTGAGTTGGAGCGACTCGAGTCGCTCCTCTCAGAACGGTTCCATTGTACAGAACGGGGGCGACTTGCGAGAGCGAGGCGAGGCGAGTCGTGTCGCCTCGCATCGCCCGCTGTGTGAACTGGCTCTTAGAGGAGCGACTCGAGTCAGTAGGAGGGTGTCAGTAGGGCAGTGGAGGGTGTCAGTAGGGCAGTGGAGGGTGACAGTAGAGCAGTGGAGGGTGTCAGTAGTGCAGTGGAGGGTGTCAGTAGTGCAGTGGAGGGTGTCAGTAGAGCAGTGGAGGGTGTCAGTGGGGCAGTGGAGGGTGACAGTAGAGCAGTGGAGGGGTGGAGGGTGACAGTAGAGCAGTGGAGGGTGTCAGTAGACCCCCCCCCCCCAAAAAAAAATGCAGTGGCGGCAGGTGATATATTTTTGGTCAGTCGGTCTCAAGCATCGCATTTACGCCATCTAGGTCACAGGCAGCCAGCGCTTCCTCTGGGCAGCGTCACTTCCTCCTGGTGCTTTAAAGCGGTCTCCCATGCGTCTCCTCCCAACCATGACACTACCTGCCTGGAGTTTGCATGTTCTCCCTGTGCCTGCATGGGTTTCCTCCGGGTACTCCGGTTTCCTCCCACACTCCAAAGACATGCAGGTAGGTTAATTGGCTTCTGTCTAAAATTGGCCCTAGTATACAACTGGGGATCTTGGATTGTGGCTCCTTGAGGGTAGGGACCAATGTGAGTGTGCAATGTAAAGGGATAGGGACAATTGTAGACACTCACTCAGGTTGAACTGGATGGAATGATGTCTTTATTCAACCTTACTAACTATGTAACTATGCAACTATGTAACTATGTAACCTCCTCAGCGGCCAATAGGATAACTTTTCTTCTCGGCCAATCGGTTGAGAGGTCTCAGCACCCACTTCCTGATTGGAAGTGGAAAAGCAGAACTTCCCCTTTTGGGTGAAGCTTCATTTTAAACCCTAATGTGAGCGGAAAACAGGGGCTGCCAGTGCACTCCTCTTTATAAATACCTGGCTTTGCTCGCTGTAACGCTAGCCGCGAAGCCATGACTAATGTTTTCAGCACTTGTAAGCGAATGGACCCAGAACAAGCATGCAGATCATAAAAGTCAGAGTAAAGTCAGAGCTTCTAATCTGCATACTTGTTCCAGGTCAGTGATCTGTACTGAAGTATTTGGATCAACATGACAGCCAATCAACTAGTAAGAATCAGCAATGGCAGTTTTCATACTTCCTGCCTACAGGTTAGACTGGGAGACAGTCTGACAGCTAGAACTTGCTCTGTATTTCAGAGGCAGCTGTAGACGTTCCGGTGTGAATAACTTCTCCAAAATAGAAAATGATATACATACCCAATGGTAACTTACTTTCCTGATGCTAAAGCATAAGAAAATACACACATGGATATAGCTCTGCTTCTCATCACAAGACCTGTTCTAGTATAAATGAAACCCCCACCACAAGGCAGCATTCTTGTAACCATACTCAATGTGAAGAACTGGGAGGGATTTGCATGTGTTTTGAATTTGTATGCAGTTTGAAATTGTATGCTGTCATGCTTTAGTTTCAGAAAAGGAAAATTATTGTCAGGCAAGTATACAATTTTCGGTTTTCTTGACACTAGCATGACAGCCAACGCACATTGGATTTGGCATGTAAAGAAAAAGGAAGGTAATGTTACAGTATTTTAATCAACAGACATTTCTTTAGATTCATTTAGACCCCATTCACACCTGAGCGTTTTGTAGCTTGACGCCTGAAGCTACAAAACGCTGGAGGGGAAAAAATCCATTATTCTCAATGGAGATGGTTCGGCAAATCGCGGTAAAAAACGCAGCGAATCGCGGTAAAAAACGCCGCAAAAAACGCTTGAAAACGCTACGCTCAGGTGTGAATGGCGCCTTAAGGCTGGGTTCACACTGCTGCGGGAGATCCGGATGTGATTCGCACCGCACTGCAGTGCAAATCACATCCGATCTCTGTAGCGATGCGAGTTCAGCCATACAGATAGTATGGCTGAATTCGCATCGCACCCGCCGCAAACTCGCAAGGGACCCTTTTTTTGGTCCGCAGCAGAATCGGATCGCATGGGTGTTCACACCATGCGATCCGATTCCTGTCCGAGTGTGCAGATCGCACTGCGATATGCGGACGGATCTGGGGGTGTCATTAAGATTTCATTGACACTCCCAGCAGTCCGCATAGGGCAGTGAGAACTGCTGGCGGGAGGCATGCGATGCGGGAAAACGCCGCGGATTCGCGGCGTTCCCGCATCGCTACGGTGTGAACCTAGCCTAAGAACTAAGACAAAACGTCTCTGTTGTCATTGTTGCTTGATCAGCTTTATTATAGGCTAGAAATCATTTGAAATAGTCTAGAAATGCACGATACATGGACCAAGTTGTTGTCCTGCAGAATAATTCTGGACCTCTGAATTGTGCCCATGAGGATGCAATCCCTCTGGTAGAGTGGGCTCTGAGATTAATTGGTGGATACAACTTTTCATCATATAAACCCACCAGATTACCTTTACCAGCAACGCTGCAATTGCCCTAGTGGAAAGTCCTCTCCTGACACTGCCAGGCATGAAGAATCAACTGCACTTCTGAAAGAAAAGGTCAGTTCAATATTGTGCCCACATCCAACGCTTGTGGTAACTCAGACATTCCACTTTGGACATGCTGGACAGACGATGTCCTAACCCAGCTCAAAAGACTTGCAGACCTTTGGATTATGCTGGGGAAGAGGTTTTATAGCTACCCTGTTTTGGAAAATGGTAGCAAAAAGTTGGTTTATAGCCTGATGCTTCTATATCTGAGATCCTCCTCCTGGACATGAAGGCTGTAAGACAAACTGCCTTAGTATTATTGATCATAATAAAGCATTTCTAAAAAGACATTTTTTCAATTAAAATAAATATACTTACCTGCTCTGTGCAATAGTGTTGCACAGAGTGGACTCTAACCTCCTCTTCTGGGGTCCCCCAATGGCTCTGTCCACTCCCCCTCTTCTGTGTCTACTACAAGAAAAAAATCGCTTCCTATGGGGGCAGACATGTAGGCTTGATCCAGAGTTGGCTGTGAGCATCTATAGACACACACAGCATGGCTCAGCCTTGTCCCCCCGATCCCTCTTCACATCATTTGATTTATGGCAGCAGGAGTCAATGGCTCCCATTGCCGCCCCAGTCCCTGTGAGTAGAAGGAGAGGGGAGAGAAGAGATGCAGTTGTGCATAGCGCTGGATCGATTAAGGGCTTAAGTATTTGGGGGGGGGGGGGACATACTTATTCCCTTCCTCTGCAGCCTCAGCTGCACTGAATATGAATGAATAGAAGTCTCTGTACAGAAACTCCTATTCATTAACACACTGAAGCATAGTAAACACATTTTACTATGCTTCAGTGATGGATGAACACAGAAGAAATCAGCACGATCACTCATTGTGTTCATTCTGGAGGGAGCTGGTAAAAAGGACATGGAGGGGGCAGTAAAAGGTGAGTCGGTAGGAGCAGTACGGGGAATCTAGGAGGTAAATCCCCCTGTGGCTCCCTTGCAGCACTCTAAGCCGGCAGGAGGGAAGAGGAGGAGATGCGGAAAGCTACAAGGGAGCCACAGAAGATCAGTGCTGCTGAGGGGGGGGGGGGGCGGGGGGTATGAATGATGTATAGAGCCTCATGTGAGGTCTTTTCCTTATCCTGTGCATGGGCTTCTGTTAATCCTTCCTCCCTTACAAAACACACATTCAGGTTTGGAAAGCCAATACTCATTTTTGACCACCTTAATACTTAATGTGTGCAGTAAAGAATTTGTGGATTTTAAAGCAGAGGTTCACACAAAAACTGAACCTCCGCTTTTCTGAACCCTCCCCCCCTCCGGTGTCACATTTGCCACCTGTCAGGGGCAGGGGGGTGCAGATACCTGTCTAAGACAGGTATTTGCACCCACTTCCGGGCATAGACTCCCACAGGAATCTACGCCTCTTCCAGCACCCCCATGCTGTCTGCTCGGACACACACGGGTCCCAGGAGATAACGGGGACCAGTTAAGATGTGCAGCGTGACTCGAGCATGGCCAGTAGAAAACAGGGAAGTGAAGCCGCGACACTTCACTTCCTGATTCCCTGATCGAGGATAGCGGCGGCAGATGCCTAGAGCCGAGCAAATTGATCGACTTTGGCATCGCTGGACCCTGGACAGGTAAGTGTCCATTTATTAAACGTCACCAGCTGCAGTATTTGTAGCTGCTGCCTTCTAATATTTTTTTTTTTTTGGTGGACCTCCTCTTTAAGTGGTTTGTTTGAGTTCAGCTATCTGATGTAGATTGTCAGCAGCGGGTGTATTTTCTACTCAGGCCTGGCATAGAGGTCTCTGGGGGATAGTAACTACAACAATTGTAGTCAGAATTCCAAGAGGTCTTAATACAGAAACTGATATTAACTTTTTCATTAGCGATTATTAAAGGGGTTGTAAAGGTAAATGTTTTTCCACCTTAATGCATTCTATGAATTAAGGTGAAAAAACATCTCACACTGCCTGTGCCCCCCAGTCCCCCCCCCCCCGTTTTACTTACCTGACCCCTCGAAAGTCCCGCGCTCGCCCCCGACGTCCTCTTCGCCGTTCAGCCTGGCCCCTGATTGGCTGGAGTGGATGGATTGAAAGCAGCGCAGCCATTGGCTCGCGCTGCTGTCAATCACATTCAATGACGCGGCACGCCGGGGTGGGGCCGTGTGATACAGCGAGCGGCTATAGCCGCCGACTGTATCACGGGAGCGTGCCCGCAGGTGGTTCTCACCATGCGAGGGAACTCGCATGAACGTGAGAAGTACCTGCGGGAGGAAGCAGAGACAGCCGCCGAGGGACCCCAGAAGAGCAGGTTCGGGGCCCCTCTGTGCAAAATGAGCTGCACAGTGGAGGCAAGTATAACATGTTTGTTATTATTATTATTTTTTTTTTATTTACTTTACAATCCCTTTAATACACGAGAGGATGGTGACTAAAATATGACATAACACCTATTCTGGGGATCAACAATGTGCTCTAGCCGCTTACCTAAAGCCCCATACACACGATCAGAAATTCTGCCAGCAAAAGTCGGATGTGGGCTTTTGGTCAGAAATTCCGATCGTGTGTATGCTCCATCGGACTTTTGCATGGCTGAATTCCAGCCAGCAAAAGATTGAGAGCAGGTTCTCCATTTTTCAATCGGAAAAAGTTCTGATTGTCTGTACAAATTCCGATGCAAAAAATGTCCACGCATGCATGGAAACAATTCAACGCATGCTCAGAAGCATTGAACTTAATTTTCTCGGCTTGTCGTAGTGTTGCACATCACTTCGTTCTTGACGGTTGAAAGTTCAGAGAACTTGTGTGACTATGTATATGCAAGCCAAGCTTACGCGGAATTCCGTCGGAAAAACCATCCAAGTTTTTCCAGACGGAAAATCCGCTCGTGTGTATGGGACATTACAATCCGATACGTTTCACCGGTAGGTCAGACACAGCAGGTCCCCTTTAAGGGGAGAAGTCCCAGTTGGTAATGTCATCCCACGGTTATCTTGTTTTTACATGCCTGAATAGCTTGCACTGCTCAAGTGCCGCACTTGTAAGTATCCTGCATACTGCTTTTATTGGAGGAATAAATTATTGCACCAGAGCCTCTGTTTTTTTCCCCATTATATATACCTGATGTCCTTGAGGGAGACTCAAGACTAGTAAAGCCAGTAAGGAGGAATAGAGTGATAAGGAGGCATTACATGTTAAACAGCACGTCGGGCCGATCTAGTGATCACACCTTAAAGGGGACCTGCTGTGTCTGACCCACTGGTGAAACATGGGGCAGATTGTAAGGTGAGCGGCTAGAGCACATTGGTGGAGGAGAGCATCAGCACTTTTGGATACATTTGTGCACTGTTTTGGGTGAAGATTGAATCCTTGATGTCATCTGTTGACTTTGCAATCATTTGATATTGGGACTATAGACATGGACGTTATCATTGTGTCACTATTTAAATTTATTGATTAGGGATGAGCCGAACACCCCCCCGGTTCGGTTCGCACCAGAACTTGTGAACGTTACGGTACGAACGTTAGAACCCCATTGAAGTCTATGGGACTCGAACGTTCGAATTGGAAAGTGCTAATTTTAACGGCTAATATGCAAGATAGTGTCCTAAAAAGGGTTTGGGGACCTGCCTCCTGCCTCAGGGGACATGGGTCACTGCAAAAAAAAGTTTTAAAAACTGCAGTTTTGGCGGGAGCACTGATTTTAATGACAATTAAAGTGAAAAAAAAAAAGTGAAATATTCCTTTAAATATGATGCCTGGGGGGTGTCTGTAGTATGCCTGTGAAGTGCCACGTGTTTCCCGTGTTTAGAACAGTCCCTGCACAAAATGACATTAAATGGAAATAACACCATTTAAAACTGCTTGCGGTTTTAATGTTATATCTGGTTCCTGCAATATGGTTGAAAATCATTGAGAAACATGGCATGGGTAGCCCTCCCTGCCCATTACCAGCCTATTTGGGTCTTGTACGCATATTATGGGGAACCCCGTACCCATATTAAAAAAAGGAAATGCGTGTGGCCCCCAGGCCCTATATACTCAGAACAGCAGTATACGGGCAGTGCAAACAAGACAGGGACTGTGTAGGTTTGTTGTGTTAAGTTGAATCTGTTTGTCATTTTCAACCGGTACATTTTTAAAGTGTAGCTCCAGTCAAAAAAACTATCTTTAAGCTTTTTGGAAAACATAGGGAAGGGTTATCACCCCTGTATAATTTGTTTTGTCGTCCATCTTTTTTCATCTCACTTGCTGCTGTCACCTTGCGTTTGCAAGTAGGAGATGTTTGTAAGTTGGATGTTTGAAAGTAGGGGCCTGCCCTATATTATAGCGGTATGTACTGGGTACAGAGCACGCAGACAGCACGCACTATCTCCTAACACTACTGACTGCAAGCTCTATTATTAACCACTTGTTAGCCCAATGTTTGCATAAAGTGAAAGATGAAGTTATGCTGAGTAAATAGATATCAAACATGTCACTCTTCAAAATTGCACATGCCCGTGGAATGGCGCCAAACGTCGCTACTTAAAAAATCCCCATAGGCGACGCTTTAATTTTTTTTTTACTGGTTACATGTTTTGAGTTGCAGAGGAGGTCTAGGACTAGAATTATTGCTCTCGCTCTAACATTCTCGGCGATACCTCACATGTGTGGCACATGCGAGCACATGGGGACATGGGCGCTTTAATTTTTATTTTATTTTTTTATTGTTCATTTTACTTTATTTATTTTAGTTTGACATTTTTTTCCCCAAAAATATATTTTTGATCACTTTTATTCCTATTACAAGAAATGTAAACATCCCTTGTAATAGGAATATGGGGTGACAGGTCCTCTTTACAGTGAAATCTGGGGGGTCAATATGACCCCACATCTCACCTCTAGGCTGGGAAGCCTGAAATAAAAAATAAAAAAAAGATTCTGGCTTTGATCGTACTGGCGAGTTGGTAGAAGCACCGGAGGGCGGTGAGGGGTGGGGGGCGTCTATGGCTGGGTATTTCAGGGTATCTCCGAGTATGGCTGGGTATCTCTGAGTATGGCTGGGTATGGCAATTTATGGCAGGGTATTACAGAGTATTGGCGGGGTATTGGCGGGGTACTACAGAGTAATAGCAGGGTACTGCAGAGTATTGGGGGGTACTACAGAGTAATGGCAGGGTACTGCAGAGTATTGGGGGTACTGCAGAGTAATGGCGGGTACTGCAGAGTATTGGGGGGTAGTGCAGAGTAATGGGGGTTACTGCAGAGTAATGGGGGATACTGCAGAGTAATGGCAGGGTACTGCACTGCAGAGTAATGGCAGGGTACTGCACTGCAGAGTAATGGCGGGGTACTGCAGAGTAATGGCAGGGTACTGCAGAGTATGCACTGGTATTGCAGAGTATTGGCAGGGAATTGAGGGGTTAAATTCGGTGAGCAGCGATGTGGGCACTGCAGATGCAGCCCACATCCCTGCTGACACCGATCTCTTTCCCCTCCGCTGTACCGATCGGTACAGAGAGGGGAGGGAGGAACAGGCGTCATAACATGACGCCGGTTTGTTTCCAAGTGATCACTCCGTCATTTGACGGAGCAATCACGTGGTAAACGGCCGCTATGAGTGGCCGTTTACCGTGATCCGTGATGCGACCCGGCGGTCACGGATGCTCTCGAGTGCGCACACCTCGGGGCACGCGAGAGCAGAATTCTGGGAGGCCGTTAATTAACGGCCTCTCAGAGTTAAACAACCCCCCTGAAGCCGTTAATCGGCAATGGGCAGTTGTTAAGTGGTTAAAGCTAGATCACTAGCTATATAGGTGAGGTGAATATAGTGGTGTATACTGCAGTCAGGGCACAGACAACAACCACTACACAGCAGCAAGATAGGAAATCAGCCAAAAACGATTGGTGTGTACTGTGTTGAAGGTACACAGAACACCCACTGCTTCAGATGCTAAGTAACAAACTACACGAGGCCGCCTCAAAGGCGGCCTTATATAGTGTGGGGCGTGCACTACACAGCCTGAGCTATGATTGGCCACAGGCAGGATGCCTGTGGCCAATCATGGCTCTCCTCGCTGCCGGCGCTGCGATTGGCCAAGCATGCGGGGTCACAGTGCATGCTTGGCCAATCATGGGGCAGCAATGCACTGCGCCACCGCAGTGCATTGTGGTCCGCGCGCGCGTCACTCGAATTTTGACGCGAACGGCCCAAACGTTCGGAATTCGCCGAATGGCCGAACAGCCAATGTTCGAGTCGAACGTACGTTCGACTCGAACACGAAGCTCATCCCTATTATTGATGAATGAATTTATACTAGTAGTGCAGCACTGTGTTGATATTATATTGTTACATAGTTACATAGTTACATAGTTAGTCAGGTTGAAAAAAGACACAAGTCCATCCAGTTCAACCTTAAAAACAAATAAATAAAATAAAAAAATAATCGTACAATCCAAATACCCAATTTTATGCCCACAATTGATCCAGAGGAAGGCGAAAAAAAAACCCAGCAGAGCATGCTCCAATTTGCTACAGCAGGGGAAAAAAATTCCTTCCTGATCCCCCAAGAGGCAATCGGATTTTCCCTGGATCAACTTTACCTATGTTAGTACCCAGTTATATTATGTACATTCAGGAAAGTATCCAGGCCTTTCTTAAAGCAATCTACTGAGCTGGCCAGAACCACCTCTGGCGGGAGTCTATTCCACATTTTCACAGCTCTAACTGTGAAGAAACCTTTCCGTACTTGAAGATGAAATCTCTTTTCCTCTAGACATAAAGAGTGCCCCCTTGTCCTCTGGGTTGACCGTACAGAGAACAACTCAACACCAACTTCACTATATGGACCCCTAATATATTTGAACATGTTGATCATACCCCCCCTTATTCTCCTCTTCTCAAGAGTGAATAAATTCAGTTCCTCTAATCTTTCCTCATAGCTGAGTTCCTTCATGCCTCTTATCAGTTTGGTTGCCCTTCTCTGCACTTTCTCCAGTTCCCCAATATCCTTTTTGAGAACTGGTGCCCAAAACTGAACTGCATATTCCAGGTGAGGTCTTACTAATGATTTGAACAGGGGCAAAATGATATCTCTCTCTCTGGAGTCCATACCTCTCTTAATACAAGAAAGGACTTTGCTCGCTTTGGAAACAGCAGCTTGGTATTGCATGCTATTATTGAGCTTATGATCTACCAAAACCCCCAGATCCTTCTCCACTATGGATCCCCCCAGTTGTACTCCCCCTAGCATGTATGATGCATGCATATTCTTAGCCCCCAAGTGCATAACTTTACATTTATCAACATTAAACCTCATCTGCCACATAGTCGCCCAATTAGACAGAGCATTGAGGTTGGCTTGTAAATTGGAGACATCTGTCAGGAAAGGTTCCCTCCGCTGGTAATATCAATCATTTGGCATGCAGTACTGCGATCCACCAGCAGGTGTCTTCTGCTGGAATTATGTAATCTTTGGTCCGCAGTACTGGTGTCCACCAGCGGAGGGATCCTGGCAGTGTGGAGCAGGTATTGCCTTCTACAGTCAGGCGTCACATGACTGACAGCAGCCATTATAAATACCCGGCAGGTGCACACACACACCTCGCCTTGGTATTGTTCCTTGTGCCCTGACCTGCTGCTGGCGATCCTGAACCTATTCCTGTGCCCTGAACCTGTGACCCGTGGTTCTGATCCTGTTTCCCTGTCCTGGTCCCTACCCTGTCCCACCTGTTACCATTATCCCTGTCCTGCAGTCTGATCCGTCCATCCTCTCCCTGTCCTGTGTTCTTTACCCCATTTGCTGATCTCCCCGTGTATGACCTCGGCCTGGCTTGTGACTCTGATTCTGGACTGCCCTTGTTTATTTGCTGATCCTCTGTGTATGACCCTGGCCTGCCTATCGTTTACGGTCCTTGCATTTCCCATTTATTGTACATATCTGTCTGTTGTTGTTTGGGGGTCTTTGTTGGTTGGTTTATTGCACTGTGTGGTTGTATTTATATTATTCACTTTCTTTAATAAATCATATTTCACTTATACACGTTTGGGTTTCCTCTGTTGCAGTCCACACAGTTCTGGTCTTATCTGATACGTGACAGAATACCAAGGCCTCCCTGACCAGAAGTGGCTACACAGAGGAACCATCTTGGTTCAGGTTGCTTACTGAAATGAATTTAGAAGTGATTCGTTATTATGCTTTATTGGCGTCTGAGAGTGGTGACTATCTCCGCCAGACACTGAAAGGGTGGACCAGTGATCAGCTGTTGGAAACCATTCGTTTAGCTCACTCCTGGGTTGATCAGGGCTGTATGTTGTTTGGGGATGTTCAGCCGTTAATTCAAATCTGCACAGAGCTGGCCCTGCCCTGCATCCCAGGGGGCCAGGATGATTTTTCTCCCCCTTTCAGTATTAATCAAGTCACATCACTGGTATGGCTTCTGGAAGATGATTCCCCTTACTTTTTTGAGCATTACACAGCCTGTCCCCAACAGATGATAATAGAATGTGTTGATTCCGTACAATCCCTTGTTAGACAGGCAGTATGTAACCCGCAGTTTGTACAACCATTACTTTTAGCATGGTCTGGTATTTTGCAATCAGCCACAGCCAGCCCACAACAAACCATCTCTGCTACCAAACACCTGCCTGCCCAAGAGTCTCTTCCTCCATCACCTATGGCAACCTCAGTTTCAGCCCAATATACTCTACTCTCCACCAAATATCAATACCCTGTTTCTTCCTGCTGCACATATCCTGCCTTTCATCCAACTGCCTCTTTCCTGTGGCCCATTATCCCTCAAGATCTTCCCCCAGCCACTGTTACCTCTTCCCCGCCATATTCCAACCCTTCTCTCCAGTCTGCAGCTACCTACAGGCCTTCAGTAGCTAAATCCAAAAAGAGACGGAAGTTCTTCCCTACCCATTTGATCCTGCCAGTAACGAAACCTGCCTCCACATCAACCAACCTGCTCCAGTCTGCCTACATGCCAGCTGAACCTGATCACCCACCTGATTCTGCCAATCATCTGCCTGCTATCCAGCCTGCCGCCTTGCCGCCTGATGTCCCGGCCTTCCAGCCTGCCGCCTTGCCGCCTGATGTCCCGGCCTTCCAGCCTGCCGCCTTGCCGCCTGATGTCCCGGCCTTCCAGCCCGACGCCTTGCCGCCTGATGTCCCGGCCTTCCAGCCCGACGCCTTGCCGCCTGATGTCCCGGCCTTCCAGCCCGACGCCTTGCCGCCTGATGTCCCGGCCTTCCAGCCCGACGCCTTGCCGCCTGATGTCCCGGCCTTCCAGCCCGACGCCTTGCCGCCTGATGTCCCGGCCTTCCAGTCTGATGTGCCTGACGTCCCAGTGCCCGCCTTCCAGCCCGTTGTGCCAGCTTCCCGGTCCGATGTGCTTCTGTCTGCTGCCCTGCTTGAAGTGCCCGTTACCCAACCTGATGTGACTTTGCTCATAGCCCAGCTTGACGCAATGGACTTTCCCCAGCAACTGCTAGTTGGAGCGTCCGGAGGTCGCTCCTTTGAGGGGGGGTACTGTCAGGAAAGGTTCCCTCCGCTGGTAATATCAATCATTTGGCATGCAGTACTGCGATCCACCAGCAGGTGTCTCCTGCTGGAATTATGTAATCTTTGGTCCGCAGTACTGGTGTCCACCAGCGGAGGGATCCTGGCAGTATGGAGCAGGTATTGCCTTCTGCAGTCAGGCGTCACATGACTGACAGCAGCCATTATAAATACCCGGCAGGTGCGCACACACACCTCGCCTTGGTATTGTTCCTTGTGCCCTGACCTGCTGCTGGCGATCCTGATTCTGAACCTATTCCTGTGCCCCGTGGTTCTGATCCTGTTTCCCTGTCCTGGTCCCTACCCTGTCCCACCTGTTACCATTATCCCTGTCCTGCAGTCTGATCCGTCCATCCTCTCCCTGTCCTGTGTTCCTTACCCCATTTGCTGATCTCCCCATGTATGACCTCGGCCTGGCTTGTGACTCTGATTCTGGACTGCCCTTGTTTATTTGCTGATCCTCTGTGTATGACCCTGGCCTGCCTACCGTTAACGGTCCTTGCATTTCCCATTTATTGTACATATCTGTCTGTTGTTGTTTGGGGGTCTTTGTTGGTTGGTTTATTGCACTGTGTGGTTGTATTTATATTATTCACTTTCTTTAATAAATCATATTTCACTTATACACGTTTGGGTTTCCTCTGTTGCAGTCCACACAGTTATGGTCTTATCTGATACGTGACAACATCCTGTAAGGAGGTTATTCCACTGCATATCTTGGTGTCGTCTGCAAAGACAGAAATGTTACTTTTGATCCCAGACCCAATATCATTTTATAAAGATGTTAAAAAGTAAGGGTCCCAGCACTGAACCTTGGGGTACACCACTGATAACCTTAGACCATTCAGAGTTAGGCCACGTACACACGCGGGGACTGTTCGCCCAACTTTGTCCACTGAACAGTGTTTTGGCAAACAGTCCGCTCGTGTGTGGGCTTTCAGCGGACAGTTTCAGCGAACAGTCCGCTGAACAAGGTTTTTCGGAATTTCCGAAAAACTGTCCGCTGAAACCTTGTTTCAGCGAACAGTTCCCTCGTGTGTAGGCTTGTTCGACAAACTAAGTTCCGCGCATGCTCAGAAAGGCTTTACACGCCGAAAGTTATAATGCAGTGTATAGGACGTCGTATTTTTCGTCCCGTCGTACGTGCCGTTCACGTCATCGCGCACGGTTTCAGCAAACTGTTCGTACGTCGTGTGTGGCCATGTCCGTCCATGCTAATTTTGAGCGGACTGTTTGCCGAAACTGTTTGACGGACAAAGTTGGGCGAACAGTCCCCGCGTGTGTACGCGGCCTAAGAATCATTAATCACTACTCTCTGAATTCTGTCTTTTAGCCAATTTTTGTAAGAGAAAAGGTTTGCATTATCTTTGTTTTGTGACTGCGAGAAGCCCTTCACCTGTTTGAGTTGGGAAACTGCAATATTCAGTTAGTGCCAGGATGGCAAGGATTTCATTTCTGTTTTGTTTGTCATTTTCATGCAACCTTTTAAAAATAAAACTGGCTACAAGTCAGATTTTAAAGAAACCTGCTGTTTGCACTACCCTTTTCCCAGGGAAAGTGATCCCCTTTGAGCTAACCCCTGACAAGGTATATACTGTAGCTGGAGTAGGTGGTGATGTCTGATGCTCTTACCGACAACATTACTTTGCAAAGTATTGGCCAAGACTTGTGACATCACTACATGCGATGGATAACAGCCTCTGGCTCATTGCTGGAACATGTTGGACTAGAAACAGTGGATTCATACTGTGCCAGATTGGTAGGTTTCACAATCAGATTATGCCAGCTTGGTGCTCTTTTTACATGAGCTTCCTATTTGGCTAGTATTTATAGTTGAATAAAACTGGATTACTCTATGTTGTGCTTCTGCTTCTGTCAAGTATAATTTCTGTTGGCATTATATACAATATCTGTAGTCCTCTTTTGGGATGGGGGGGGGGGGGGGGGGTGATTATGGCAAATGGACCCTTCCAAACATGATATTGAGCTAAATCTGTAGATAAATAAGAGAACCAGAACCTTTGCTAAGTGGAAGAGTGGGTTTGATAATAAAGTTGGCACTGCCTCCACCCAGGACAAGGCTTCTTTGTGAGGGGATTGCTTTTGGCTGGGTTCACACCTATGCAAATTTGATGCAGCTTTCTCCACATCCAATGTGACTGGCTCCCTATGTGTGTCTTTGGCTCAGTTTCCGGGCCCAATTCAGGCATAGTCACCTGTGCGATCCGCATCCGGTTCAAGTGTGAACCCGGCCTTCCTGCAAAATTAACCAGTAATCTAATTAGAAGCAAATGAACTATTGCAACCAGCTTATAACATTGATCAAAAGTATGTAGATGCACACCAGTATGGAAATAATACAAGCTTTATAAAAAGAAAAGATCAGTACATATGTCCACTGTACAAACAGGTATTATCAGCAAAGGGCCCAAGAAGAGTCGTGGTAGAATTGTGCATATTATATATATATATATATATATATATATATATTTTTTTTTTTTTTTAAGATTGGGGTTATCAGACTCAAACGGTAGATGCGTTTTCCAGTGAGTACGCCAGTACAAAACTGTATTTTTAAGGGCCTGGTAGCCCACTTTTATTTTAAAGCACAGAAAAGTTCACAAAGACATCAGTACCCATGCAGGGGGGGGGGGGGGGGTCCACCAGTACTGTATCTTGTACACTCAATACTTTAGCCTCCTGGCTTACATTCTTCCCATACGGCTGATTCAGGCCTTTAGCCTAGGCCTTAGGTCTGCTCCTCAGACCCAAAAGAGTTTCCTAGAGTTAAGCTCTCTCCAAGCTCATTCCTGATCAGCGTCTTGCTGCTCTGTCACCAAGTACATCTGCCTCCTGCAAACGTGCATACTCCGGCTACACCCATGCAGCCTCTGACTCCTCTCAGAGGAATGGGAGTCCACCTGACTCCCATGCACAGACTTCCTGTCCGTTGGGTGGAACCCAGAAGCATAGTCAGGTTACTACTAAAAGCCCAGCACACACTTGACCAATCAGTATGCTGGCTGTTCTAAAAATCAGGACCCAGGACTAGGGATTCCATCCCTCCCGGATATCTCAGAAATCCCTGAGCTCCAGATCCCAAAGTGGACTTTAGAAAACACTGTGGAAACTGAAAGGCCAGTTTCCTCTTCATGTTACATGCTCCCTGGAGCCCCTCAACCCGTCTGGTTGAAAATTCTGGGTCACATCCTCCTTCTAGACCCTGGCAGGGCAACGATCTGCCACATATCTTCCCTCCCTGTTTTGACCCCGGAGAAGGGCGTAACACACCAGCCAAACCTCTTCAAAATGGCACCTCTGTGCCAGTTACCACCAACAAGGGCCAAACCCAGTCTTATCAGGTGACTTTCCCTATGTCCCCCCTGCTACACTGACTTGGGTACTACAAAGACACCCCAGTGACTTTTTACGGGTGCGCTTCCAAAAACGCTATCTGCCCATTTTCCTTGGGCCACACCTTTAAACACTTTAACACTAAGGGGCTTACCAAGGACTTGGATATTGTTTCTCAACCTTTTTCTCTCTACTTCTAAAGTGGTCACATTTTTAAACACCTTTTTAGCCATAAGTGTGGGCACTTTTATTTGGGAATTAAACTCTTTTAATTACACTTTGTTAAGCTTTTGGGCCAGTGTCCTCAGACCTTTTTAATCTTGCAACTTGGGAGGTTCCTGGACCTCCCTCCCAGAATTACACCCCTGAAACTGTAGGGGGCCCAATTCTACTGCACCTATTCCCTCTTCTGTGTCTGTCATACCATTCATCTTCCTGTATTTTTTTAAGATTAAGAGCAACCATGTGACCTTGACCATCAGGTCTTCCCTTATTTTTGTTGTTTCCACTGGACTTATTCCCTCTTTACAGGAAATAGTCCCATAACCAGTCTCTCTCACATTTGTAACTGCAACAGTCTTACCATTTTATTTGGCAGGTGTTGAAAGCTTCAATTGAGGGCATTGTCCCTTCTTTGCTGTACTATCACAAGTTAATGCTCCCACATGGACACGGGGCAACATTGCATCCTTCTTGGATTTTCCAACATCCCCTGCATTCCCACTGTATAGGGAAAAGTTATTCTCAAGCGCACAATTAGTGGCCTCACTAACTGGGGTCACTCTCACATTACCATGGACAGTCTCCTCGTAACCAGTCCATTTATACATGAAATCAGCAGGTCCAGCCATCATTTCATTGCAGACAGTCTTACCCACCGCAGTAGTTGGGGTCGCCATCTTCATTTGAGTACATTGTCTTATGAACCAATCCTCTGCTGCACTTTTACTGGCCAACTCTCCCTGGTGGCCACGGGATGAAACTACAGCAGGTATCTCCCACTGTCTAGCACCCCCTGCAGGCACAACAGGAAACTCCTTGTTGCTAGAGGTGACTGCAAACATATTTTTACAGGAATCTGGGCCTGCAGACAAAACTTTTTTCTAAGCAACTTTTTCACCAGCCATATTCCAGAGCCTAGAGCAAGAAAACACGCCCTGAGCACATTCCAGGCATGGAACTGGACAATTTTTTTCCAAAATCTCCTGGTGATTTCCAGCTGGCCGGAATGCACGGGCCTCTTTGTGGGGACGCTGAGCCAAATCTCCACTGCAGCTCCTCATTTCAGGCACAACTTTCACTCCTGATGCCATGGGTGACCACACTCTCCCCTCTGATCTTTTCCAGCGCTCTCTAGATTGGATTGCTCCAAGGAAATTGTCATAGTCATCTGGTACATCCCACGGTACACCTTTTGGTACTCCTCAAACAGAAAAGGTTGCACCAACTCAACCCAGCGACTTTTGGGCCATCCTCTGTAGGAAGCAATCATCGACAAATCCTCCAAAAAGTCTTCAACATGTTCAGAAGGCAGCATAGGCTGTATAAAGTCAGCTGTACGGATTTCTGCCTTGTTGCCATGGGCAACCGCACCCATCTGCTCACTCTTTGCACTAAGTGACGGCTTGCTTTCCTTTTTCCTTTGCTCCAGTGCGGCCCAGTGCATCTTGCCAGTCACTTACCTGACACAGGAGCCAGCGAAGTCGCCGCTGATCCCTGTAGTCCGCCGCGTCCATCTTGCTGGTGGCGTCTCGCAGCTCCGACCAATGACAGCGGCGAAGCCGCGATGACGTCACTCCCGCGCATGCGCACGGGAGTCGCGCCTCGCAGCTCCGCCGCTGTCATACGGCGAAGCCGCGATGACGTCACTCCCGCGCATGCGCACGGGAGTCGACAAATTTGGCAAATCCATTCTTGGATTTGCCGCATTTAGTGCGCATGCGCGCCGCTGTCTACGGCGCATGCGCCGTAGACAGCGGTGCCCATTTTCGGGCAAATATCTCCTAAACCATATAGGTTTAGGAGATATTGCTTGGACCTACAGGTAAGCCTTAATCTAGGCTTACCTATAGGTCCAAGTTGTTTGGAAGGGTTTACTTCCTCTTTAAGGCCCCTTTCACACATGCGGACGATATGTCCGTATTTCATCCATCCGTTTGCGGATGAAATACGGACATACATTCATCCCTATGGGATAGCGGGTGTCTGCGGATGAGCATCCGCAGACACCCGATTTCGTCCGCCTCCGCAACAGTCCGATTCTGCAGACGGAGGAAAATCCTATTTTTCTATCCGTCTGCAGAGCGGATCGGACGAACACGGACAGACGGTCCGTGCTCGTCCGATCCCCATAGAGGAGAGCGGAGAGCTGACAGGGCAGTCCCTGTTACTGATCCGCCCCATGTGAAAGAGGCCTAAGACTTGCAAACAGCACACTTTCACATGCAGACTTCACTGTTTCACATTAGCTGCTCCTCTCAGCATTGCTGCAAAACACACAGTTTCTTGCTACTCACTGTTTTTGGTATGCGAGGATCTGGAACTCTTCCAAATCTGCCTGAAGCAATATCTCCACCATGTGTAAGATTGGGGTTATCAGACTCAAACGGTAGGTGCGTTTTCCAGTGAGTACGCCAGTACAAAACTGTATTTTAAGGGCCTGGTAGCCCACTTTTATTTTAAAGCACAGAAAAGTTCACAAAGACATCAGTACCCACGCAGGGGGGTTCCACCATTCCTGTATTTGTACACTCAATACTTTAGCCTCCTGGCTTACATTCTTCCCATACGGCTGATTCAGGCCTTTAGCCTAGGCCTTAGGTCTGCTCCTCAGACCCAAAAGAGTTTCCTAGAGTTAAGCTCTCTCCTAGCTCATTCCTGATCAGCGTCTTGCTGCTCTGTCACCAAGTACATCTGCCTCCTGCAGACATGCATGCTCTGGCTACACCCATAGTTGCCAACTGTCCCGGGACATTCCCAGGATTAGGACATTTGTCCCGAATTAATTTTGTCCTGGCAAATGTCCCGGGAAATTCGGTTTGTCCCGGGAAATTGAATTTCCAGTTTTTTTGCCGCCGGCCGCTAGAAGTCCGCAGCCGGCAGAGACAATGACATTTTTAAGAAGACCAGAAGTTGGTCTTCAATAGAGTACATGTGGCGCTGCCCACCCCCGCTGCCAGTGTGTGTGTGTGTGTGTGTGTGTAAAGTGCAGTGGGCGGCGCCACAGTTAAATGTCTCTGCGCAGCAACGGCGGCATGTCGGGGGCCAGTATGTCACTGTGGATGTCGTCGGGGCGGGGGCCAGTCGGATATCAGGGGCCAGTGGTATGATAATGTCAGGGGGCCAGTCTGTCACTGTGTGGATGCCGGGGGCCAGTCTGTGAATGTGGGGGCCAGTGGTATGTTGGGGGCCAGTCTGTGGATGTCGAGGGCCAGTCTGTGGATGTCGAGGGCCAGTCTGTGGATGTCGGGGGCCCGTCTGGAGATGTGGGGGCCGGTATGTGGAGTATGTGGGGGCCGGTCTGTGGAGTATGTGGGGGGGGGGCGGTCTGTGGATGTCAGAGGGGCACCAGATGTAAGGAGGGGCGCCGCTGATGGACACAGATGTGAGAAAGGTACCTCTGATGGGGCACCTGATGGCATCTGGTGGCAGGCAATGTGGCTAGTGACACGCTCATGGCTCCCACTGATTCAGCATTATGGTGAGTTGAATGATTTAATTTCATATTACAATGTAATAATAGAAATAATGAGCACAATCATCCATAACAATCATGGCCCCCGGGATGATTGAAGCGCCAACACCAGGTATTTGGAGTATCTTTATCTGCTGATTTTTAAACTCTGGAACGCACATATTGCTATTGTGGTGTAGGATCGGGGGGCTGCTGTCCCTCCTTTCCCTCTCCCCCCCCCTTCCTTTTCCTCTCCATCCCGCAATCATCTCAGACTCTAACCACACCCCTTTGAGCCATGCCCATGTAAGCCACACCCACTATTTATGTAAACCCATAATTTGCCGCGTTTTTACCCTTTCCTGTGCCACACCTATAAACGCATGCCCGCCCCCTAATTATACCACGACTCCACCTACTGCCAAAAAAGTGTCCCGAATTTTTTTTTTTACAATGTTGGCAACTATGGCTACACCCATGCAGCCTCTGACTCCTCTCAGAGGAATGGGAGTCCACCTGACCCGTCTGGTTGAGAATTCTGGGTCACATCCACCTAGACCCTGGCAGGGCAATGCTCTGCCGCTATATATATATATATATATATATATATATATATATATATATATATATATATATATATATATATACATATACATATACATTGTAACATTGGGGTGTTTAGCTCAAGTGGTTAGAGGCATTTTTAAGTCCACATCAGGCAGGCGTTTATAGTTAAGGGCCTGGTAGCCCACGTTTATTAAAAGGAAAAACAAAATAATAGTCCATCCAGGAATCCCACGCAGGGGTCCAACCTTAAATTAAATACACACACTCCAAATGAAAATGCTAGCCCACCTGGCTACTCTTCAGCAGTAGTGCTGCTATAAGTACTTGCCCCTCAAACGAGCTGCTTGGATACACACAGTCTTAGGCTCCTTGGATGCACACAGCTTCAAGCCCTTTAACACACAGTTTTGGACTCCTTGGACGCACACAGCTTCAACCCTTCAACGCACACAGCTTTGGGCTCTTTGGACGCACACAGCTTCAACCCTTCAACGCACACAGCTTTGGGCTCTTTGGACATGCACAGCAGCAAGCTACTCCACTCCACCATCCTTCACAACCGCCCTTCATTATATGGCCTGTGTGCAGCTGGGCACACACCCTGCTCGTTATCACCAAGACCTGGACACAGGGCTGGAGATCCCTTTTTCCTCCAATTTCACAGGGACAGAGCCTCGCTCTGTCACAACATATATACACCTTAAAATGTTTCACATTTTGTCATGTTACAACCAAACACATAAATGATTTTATGTGCTAGACCAGGGATCTGCAATTAGCGGACCTCCAGCTGTTGCAAAACTACAAGTCCCATCATGCCTCTGCCTCTAGGTGTCATGCTTGTGGCTGTCAGAGTCTTGCTATGCCTCATGGGAGTTGTAGTTCTGCAACAGCTGGAGGTCCGCTAATTGCATATCCCTGTGCTAGACCAACACAAAGTGGCACATAATTGTGAAGTGGAAGGAAAATGGTTTTCACATTTTTTTACAAATAAATACCTGAAACGTGTGGCGTGCATTTGTATTCAGCCCCCTTTACTCTGATACCCCTAACTAAAATCTATTGGAACCAATTGTCTTCAGAAGTCACCTAATTAGTAAATAGAGTCCCCCTGTGTGTAATTTATTCCCAGTATAAATAAAACTGTTCTGTGAAGCCCTCAGAGGTTTGTTAGAGAACCTTAGTGAACAAACAACATCATGAAGGCCAAGGAACGCAGCAGACAGGTCAGGGATAAAGGTGGAGAAGTTTAAAGTAGGGTTAGGTTATAAAATAATATCACACTCTTTGAACATCTCACAGAGCACTGTTCAATCCATTATCTGAAAATGGAAAGAGTATGGCACACCTGCAAACCTACCAAGACATGGCCATTCACCTAAACTGACAGGCCGAGCAAGGAGAGCATTAATTAGAAAAGCAGCCAAGATGCTGGAGGAGCTGCAAAGATCCACAGCTCAGGTGGGAGACTCTGTCCACAGGACAACATTGGTGCACTCCACAAAGCTGGCCTTTATGGAAGAGTGACAAGAAGAAAGCCATTGTTGAAAGAAAGCCATAATAAGTCCTGTTTGCAGTTTGCGAGAAGCTGTGTGGAGGACACAGCAAAAATGTGGAAGAAGGTGCTCTGGTCAGATGAAACCAAAATTGAACTTTTTGGCCTAAAAGCTATGTGTGGCAGAAAACGAACTCTGGATATCACCTTGAATACACCAACCCCACCGTGAAACATGGCAATGGCAGCATCGTGTTGTGGGGATGCTTTTATTTGTCAGGGACAGGGAAGCTGGTCAGAGTTGATGGGAGGATGGCTGGAGCCAAATAAAGGGCAATTTTAGAATAAAACCTGTTAGTGTCTGCAAAAGACTTCAGACTGAAGCAGAGGTTCACCGCCCAGCAGGACAACGACCCTGAACATACAGCCAGAGCTACAATGGAATGGTTTAGATCAAAGCATATTCATGTGTTAGAAAAAAAAGTTACAAAACAAAGTCCAGACCTACATCTAATTGAGAATCTGTGGCAAGACTTGAAAATTGCTGTTCACAGACGCTCTCCATCCAATTTGACAGAGCTTTAGCTATTTTACAAAGAAGAATGGGCAAACATTTCACTATAGATGTGCAAAGCAAGTAGAGACATCTCCAAATAGACTTGCAGCTGTAATTCCAGCGAATGGTGGTTCTACAAAGCATTGACTCAGGGAGGCTGAATACAAACGCACGCCACACTTTTCACATATTTATTTGTAAAAAAAATTAAAAACCATTTATAATTTTCCTTCCATTTCACAATTATGTACCACTTTGTGTTTGTCTATCACATAAAATCCCAATAAATTCGATTTTACGTTTTTAGTTGTAACATGACAAAATGTGGAAAATTTCAAGGGATATGAATACTTTTTCAAGGCACTGTATATATATATATACACACACACACGTGTGTGTGTAATAAGGAAACTTCCAGATAAATGTTGAATAATCGTAATAAAGAGTTTGTCTTTGTGTCAGAGACCTGAAGACAAGGTAAGCGATCATGGGGAGATCCTCCAACCCTTGTCCAACCAGACTGGAATGGAGCTTCTCACTGATAACAACTGTGGTGTGGTACTGGAACTCAGAGTCAGCCTATTTACACTATGTTTTAGTCCCTCCCTAGTAGCTTCTAATTTGTCAGGCAACCAGACCTCTAACCAGAAGTAGACATTCTGTGACCCAACCACCCAGAGACAGGAAGCATTTACAAATATAGACAGTAGAGTGCCACAGATTCATACATATTTATGCAATATAGGAGGAGGGGTGTGAAGCTATTTTTTCTGACAGTGGGTAGTTCTTTAATTAAAGCCGGAGTAAAAACTTAAAAATAAAGAGCTGGGCCCCGGGGCGAGTATTGTCATAATGTGCTAGTATATACCACATCTAGAAAGTTTTAACAGACTTACCTGTCAAACGGAGCCCTCCAGCGGTACACTGTCATCTCTGCAGGCACTTCTGTCTTCCCTTGTCTTTTTTCTGGGTTCAAGCTCTCCGGCCCTGTCTATCTACGAATGGCCGGGTCACGGTGACATCGCCCCTGTACATGCTTGCAGGACTCATGATTTCAGCATGGTACTCTCTGAATTGATGGCCGGGAATGCAGAGCCCACTGTGCATGCACAGTTATGTAATTGCAAATGTAAACAGCTCCTGAACAGCACACTTATAGGAGATATTCACTGTACCTACAGGTAAGCTTATAATGTAAGCTCACTTTAATATCACTTTAATGCCAGATCATGAATGGGGCTATTACGTGTTGCTGGGATTGTGGTCCCTCTGTGCAGCCTATAGCTGACACAGAAGCACAGAGATGAGAATCTAAGTAAGCATGGAAAACTGAACTCACATGAATGGCAGTAGTATAGTACAGGAGTTCTGGTCTTACAGGCAGGTAGAGCACAAAAAACGAATAAGAGACACTTACAATACTGGGGTGCAGGGCTCACAGGGAGACAGGAGTATCTTACAGAACTTGTTTACATTAGCATCTACCCATTCTTCCTCACGTGAGACGATCGTGGGTATCCCCGCAGACATCGGGACCGCAGGACCCGTGATAGCGGTCACGGAGCTCCCGCCATGCCCTTCTGCCAACATATATCGGCATGAGGCGGTCAGGAAGTGGTTAAAGTGATTGTAAACACCATTCATGAAATCTGACCTGGGCACATATATCTGTAGTGTTTACTTATCTGACTCCAAAGCTCTGAGTGTCGTGTTTTTCTGGTGCTCCGTTCCTCAGTATGATATCAGTATGATACCTTCTGACAAGCTCTCTGACACAGGAAATAAAAGCAACTGGAAATTTGTGTCAGGGACGGTGCTTAGAGATAGATAAGCAGAGAGCTGGTCTATTCACAGTACAGCTCTGCATGTTTCTTCATTCCTATGCCTATGTGAAGGGGGGGGGGTGCCTTTTCTCCAATCAGCTCACACACAGTGTATGCCCAGACTCCCACTGCTGAAACATTTCTAACACAAAGTGCACTTTCTAAAGACTGTAGAAAGGGAAAGACAGAAAGATATACATGTAAAACTTATGTAGGGAGATTTATTTCATCTCTGCATATTAGAGCTGCACGATTCTGGCTAAAATGAGAATCACAATTTTTTTTGCTTAGAATAAAGCTCACGATTCCCGCAGTGTAACTTCTTTCACATTATACAAAAAAATTGGGCTCATTTTACTGTGTTTTTTTTTTTTTAACTTTAAAATTTTTATTATATTTTCAAGATAACAATAAGCAAAAACAGGATTACAGAAAAAGAGAAAAAAAGAAGGGACAGTAAACCGTACAGTGTCTCGGTAACCAACTATACAACTTTGCATATAAACATCCATAAACAGCAGTTGTAATAATCAAGAAAAGCACATTGCAGACACTAAGTTGCCAAGGAAAAACCCCATAGCATGCAGAGTCCTGTCTACATTCAATCTTGTTCAAAGTGGCCTCATGCCCCCTGGACACCATTAACTGTTGCAATACTGACGGCCATGGCGCAAAGACCGCCAATAGTTCCTAGAAGGTAGCGGGAGGGGAAGGGGAAAGGAGAAAAAAAAAAAAAAAAAAGGGGGGGGTGTAAGAGGGGAAGCCAGCCGTGACTGAAAGAGGAAGAACAATGAGAAAGGAGGGAGTGAATAAAGCTCAGATAAGCCTTTGAACGGATTGGGGGTGGGTTAACCACCAGCTACCCTCTCCGTCCCGGTGAAGCCAACAACAGTGGAAGGTACCATTATACTCCAGAACTGTAGCTAAGTCCAGATAGACCGTGCTGTATGCACTACCCACGTGGAAAGTGCCAGTTGGGAAGATTCCCACTTGTAGTGTATTACTGTCTCCTAAGATTGCATCCGTGTAAGATAGCTCTGGGAAAGTTTAAATGTCCGCCATTCTCCCCAAACTGCAGAAAAGCGATCAATCCTATCCTGCGCTGTATGAATCAGCTCCTCCATCGCTTCTATACGATTAATGTGAAGAAACCAGCTTTTAATCGAGGGAGGGGACACAGATCTCCAAAGTACCGGGATACAAAGCCTAGCAGCGTTGATCATGTGTATCGCCAAAGATTTACAATATTTCTTCTGGGGAATATTCGATAAATGCAGTAAATATTGTGCAGGGGTAAACTCCAAAGCCAAGGATGAAACCTCTGAAATTACCTTATGCACCTCTCTCCAGTAGGGTTGAATCAGGGGACAGCCCCACCAAACATGAAGAAGGGTACCTAACTCCCGTCCGCATCTCCAACATCGATCAGTGACCGTCGGGAAGATCTTATGAAGCAAGTCCGGGGTTCTATACCATCTCATCTTTAATTTATAACCACTTTCCTGCGTGTGTACATTTTGGGACCCCTTATGAATATATAGATGTATACGGTCCCACTCTGTATCCGTTATCTCCCGATCCAGCACAGACCCCCAGAAGACCCGATCCGGACTCCTGCTTGGGTGCTGAGTTTTAAACATAGAAGCATACAAAGCCGAGATCACGTGATTCTGGGGGGTCCTGCTGGAGCACAGAGCTTCAAAAACCGTAGGCTCTGTCAGGTATCCCGCTCTCCTCCCTGGGTCATCTAAGAAATGTTTCAGCTGTATGTAGGGCCAGTACGGGAACGTCTTGGTGTCAGATAGCGTAGCCAGGTCTTGGTGACTCAGGAATCTGCCCCTCCTAAAAAACTGCTTCGCCACCATCTCCGTAGACGGCCATTCTTGAGCTAGGAAGCTAGCGGACAGGCCTGGTGGGAAGTCAGGATTACCCCTAATAGGAGTAATCGGACTCTCTGTGTGGGAAAGCGCCATGGCTTTGCAGGCCCTGGTGAATTCCTGTAGGGTCTCCCCAACAAGAGGGTGTGCCGATAGCTGGTGCCCCGTGGGCTGTTTAGTGCTCCAAGGCAGTGCTTGCAGATCATGACCGACAATGAGCTTTTCAAGCTCTGTCCAGTCCTTGCAACGCGTATGTATCTTCCAGTCTACTACTCTGGCCATGTGTACTGCCCAATAATAACGTTTAAGGTCGGGTAGGCCAATTCCACCCTTAGCTTTGGGGCGAACCAGGGTTTCCCACCCGATGCGAGGCGATTTAGAGCCCCAGAGGAAGGATCTACAAAGTCTTTTAAAAGTTGTGAAAAAGGCCGGAGGGAGACGTATGGGGATTGTCTGCATTTTATAGAGAAGTCGTGGAAGCACAGTCATTTTAAGAGCAGCCGCTCGCCCAAACCACGATAAAGTCGGGACATCCCACTTCTGCAGGTCCTGTTGAATAGATTTAAGCTCGGGGAGAAAATTCCTCTCGTAAAGGGAACTCAGCTTGCCAGGCAACTGTATGCCTAGGTATGTAATAGCATCTGAGCTCCATTTAAAAGGAAAGTTGGCTTGGCATTGTTGGGCGAGACCATGTGGCAGGGAAACATTCAGCGCGAACGATTTAGAGTAATTAAGCTTTAGGTTGGCTATACGTTTGAATTGCTCCAGGAGTGGCATTAGATTTGGCAGGGACGTTAATGGAGATGTGAGAAAAAGCAGGATGTCGTCTGCAAAAGCCGCGACTTTGTATTCCTTATGGCGCACTGTTATACCCTTGATATCCGGGTGAAGCCTAATGCAGCGCAAAAGGGGTTCCAGGGTGAGGACGTACAGAAGAGGAGAGAGAGGGCATCCTTGCCTAGTGCCATTTCGGATGGGGAAGGCGTCCGACAGGTGACCATTAACCTTGACCCTGGCCCTGGGGTTAGAGTATAAAGCTCCAATTAAGCTACACATATTGCTGCCCAGGGCCAGGGCCCGAAGCACCGCTTGTAAATAGTCCCAGGCCACCCTGTCGAACGCCTTCTCCGCATCCATGGCCAGAAAAAAACCCTCCTGTTGGGAGGAGGTCAGCCAATGATGAAGATTTAAGGCCTTAATCGTGTTGTCCCTCGCTTCCCTCCCCCGCACGAAGCCTACTTGATCCTTCCCCACCCAGGCAGGGACGTAAAATGCCAGACGGTTCGCAATGATCTTCGCAAACAGCTTCAGATCTACGTTTAAAAGCGAGATCGGGCGATAATTCTTAACGTCAGTGGGATCCTTGCCGTCTTTGGGTAACACTGTAATATACGCTTCTAAAAGCGTATCTGGGGTTTGGGGGGCCTTAGCCAGTGAGTTAAAGGCTTGAAGAAATCGCGGTACCAATAAAGCCCCGTAGATTTTGTAGTACTGTACTGAGAAGCCGCCTGGACCCGGGCTTTTACCCGGCTTCATCGACTTCAAGGCCGCCTCCCATTCCTCAGAGGACAAGGGGGCTTCCAGGCCAACACGCTCGGCAACCGACAAAGCTTTGGGGCTATATTTGCCCAGAAACTCCCCAATCAATCGCGAGCGAGCCCCATCCTCCGCGGGGGTACGACCGCCTTCATCTAAATTATATAACTTACTATAGTAATGAAGAAATTGCTGTGCAATATCCTCATTTTTTGAGAAGGAGCGTCCGGCATCGTCTGACAGATGATGAACCGTCGTGGCAAGAGTACGCTTTTGTAAACAGCGAGCTAGTAATTTTCCAGGTTTATTGCCCTGCTCGTAGAACAACTTTTGTGATAGCATATGGCGTTTACGCGCCCGGCGAAACAATTCCTCTACCAATTGGGCCCGGACATCCGCCAATCGCTGCGCCACTTGAGTGGCTTTAGTACGTTTGTGTTGTAATTCTAGTTTAGTAATCTCCTGTATAAGATTCGATATCAGTTCCTGCCTTTCCCTCTTTTTCCTAGCTGCGATTGCCAGAAGGTGCCCCCGAATCACACACTTATGTGCCTCCCATTGCATCATAGGAGACACATCCGGCGTATCATTCGTGGCAAAGTAGTCCCTTATGGCCTGTTCTATGCGGGTGGAATCCTCGGGGTCTGACAGGGTGGACGCATCTAGCCTCCACATTCTGGTCAGCCTCTCCCTCTGTGGGAATTGCAAAGTCAGTGTGACGGGATGATGATCTGAGAGTGTCATAGCTTCTATAGAGGCGTCAGTTAGATGGGACAAATCTGCCTGTCGTATGAAAAGGTAGTCCAGCCTCGAGTAACGATTGTGTGGATGTGAAAAGAAGGTGTAGTCCTTCTCACTAGGGTGGAGCGTACGCCAGGTGTCATGAAGCGCAAGAGAAGCAAGTTGGAGTTTGACTTGCCGTAGCGCCGAATAAGGAAGTGAAGACGTTCCCGACGAAGTATCCAACAAGGGATCCAGCGCTAGGTTGAGATCCCCTCCTAAAATAAGGAGGCCAGTTTGGAAAGTAGTGAGTTTCAATAGAACGGTTTTCAAAAATGGGATTCTATTAGTATTGGGACAGTACACATTCGCTAAAGTTATATGTTTGTCTTTCCAGGTCCCTTTCAAAAAGAGGTACCTGCCTTCTGGGTCAACTAGTTGATCAGTCAGAACAAACGGGAGAGATTTGGCTAGCAAGATGGAGACACCCTTAGCCTTGGAGTCAGGGGAGGTTGCGTGAAATACTGTCGGAAAATGCTTGTCCGACAAGCGGGGAATTGAGCCAGTTTTGAAATGCGTTTCTTGAAAAAAGAGAATTTGTGCCCTATGTCTGTGGGCTTCTGCCAGAACACTGCTCCGTTTTTCCGGCACATTGAGACCTTTAGCATTCAGGGAGAAAACTTTAAGCGATATAGAGGAGCTGAGACATGCTTCACAGATGACATGATCAGTGGCAGAGACAAAGTGTGGGCAAAAGACAGTGGTCACAACACTAACTTGATATACGCCTTAGTCCACGCCCCGCAACAACGGGACGGAGAGGGTGAGTCTGGAGAGGAAGAAAAAAGGAGGTGCAACAAAGAAGGAGAAGGTGGAAAGGAGAGGGAGGGAACTGAAGAGAAGGAGGGTGGTGAGGGAGAGAAGAGGATAACAACAAAAAAAAAAAAAAAAAAAGGGGGGGGGGTAGGGGGGGAAGGAGGGGAACCGCTATCTATCAATCCCCAGTGGGAATCCCAGCCGTTGCCGGGGTTACCACTGAATGTACTGTGTGTATCCTGGGGGTGTCCCAGGGGAAAATCAACCAGAGGTGAGTATAGGCCTGCTACCCCACCTAGTCGCCCTACAATAACAAAAAGAAAAAGAAAAAAAAAAAAAAAAAAGGAGGGGAAAACGGAACAACCAATTCCGGGTATGGTCAAGATGGGAACCTGCCTTCTTGATGTGAGAACGAAGCCGAGCAATAGAGGGAGACACACAGCTAACTCCACCCAGGTGACTCCCTGTCTAGCTCGCATAATATGGGAAGAACCCCCTTTCTAAAGGGTTAGATCTGTTGGGGAACCATCCACCCCACACATCGCCCCTTAACTACGTCCCTAAGGGACCCTGATCCGGCCTGCACCCCTATTATAGAGTGAAAAAAGAGTACTGTCGGCATCTAAAGAACAATGTACCATTCTGCACCCAAAAAACAACCTATAACTTATACCCATTAGTAGGCAAACAGTAGGCTTCACATCAGATGGATCCATTTATAGGGTCCCCTACCCGATGACCCTGGCCACTATGGAGCAGCGAGGCAGAATCTTCCGCGTCTCCAGCCGCCGCAGAAACTGCGACGCCTCCGGTCCAATCGCCAGAGACCGGAAGAGCGGGACAGATAAGCGAAGCGCCCCATACTGCAGCGATGCTTCCATGCGGCCAAGAGCAGCTAAGGTAGTACCGAAAATGCCCGGGCAAAACGTCCAGGCATCCTTACCCAACAAATTGTTTTAGGCCCCAACATTAAACATGTGAAAATGACCATCAAACATTACATTCATAAATCAAACAGTAACTATCCCCTATCGGGGAACAGCAGCATGTTGAAAAGAGGCACCCAATCGAATATTGAGCCAAAGCAATTATTGCAATCATCCCAAACAGCAGGCGTATAAGGATGGTGACAGTCACTGAGGTTGAAGTCAGATCATGCGCCTTGCGGAGTGTGGCGAGCAAAGGCATCAGTCCCAGCAGCAGAAACTAAGGGTAAGACTATAGGGAGAAAGTAATAGGGCATGCGTCCCGTAGTAGGCAAGGTAGCCCATACACTCAACTGGAGGGGCAGTGCTAGGGCCCCCATTCCGCCGAGGGGGCACACAGTGGCATACAAGGAGAGTTTTCAATAGCACCAGTGAGCAATCCATGTGAAGTTAAATTTGAACCCCAACCAGAGAGTAGTTTCCCCTGTAATTGCCTTGAGAGCAAAACCAAAAGTCAGGGGCTCTGTCCGGCCATGCTAGGCGAAAAGTCCCATAGTTGCCCTAATAGACACAATGCATTATAGCAGTTCTCAGCCCCAAGCCTGGGGAAAATACTTACAGTCTGCTGCTGCTGCGTTCGCCTTACATGCAAGTAGCACCACTTCGCCAGTTTACTGTCAAGATAGGCTGTTTGAGGGGATACCACCCAGAGGGCCCTCCGGGATGGCCATATAAAGGTGCAAGTACACAAATCAGGATAACAGCCAAAGGGGTGGCAAGACACTACTCACCCACCCAAGTAACTAGTCATTGGTCGGTTCGGCGACGAACAGATGAGGGGGAAGCCCGTGGACTATCTTCCGTTTCCATGTCGCCTCGACTCCTAGGCGGAGGGGTAGTAGAATTCCTCCTTCTCCTTGGCCGGTGCCTGTGTGATCGCGGCGTAGAGTCAGGCTGGGTGGGAATCCAGGGGTCTGGTCGCAAGAAGGCACTGTACCAGTCAGGTACCTCAACATATGGAATGTCCAGGGTATCACAAAAGGGTCTCAAGTCAGCCGGGACTCTCAAGTGCGCCGTACGGTTTCCAGCTGAGGCTTGCAGGCAAAAAGGAAACTTCCACCTGTAGGGAATACGCCGGTCTCGTAAAACTTGTAGCAGGGGTCTAAGGTCGCGTCTGTGCTGTAGCGTAATGGCAGATAGGTCTTGGAACAGTTGGATACGCGCCCCTTCATACTCCAGGCGGTCATGATTGCGCGCGAGCCTCAGAATTTCTTCTTTTTGAGTAAAGCTTACCAGGCAGCACACCGCATCCCGGGGGGGGGGTCAGTATCCCTGCCCCTGGGCCTTAAAGCTCTGTGGCATCGCTCCATCTCCACCGGCGCGTCTGGAGGTCTACCCAACAGCGTATTAAAAATAGCACAAATTGCAGTTTGTAGTTGGGGACCTTCCACCGTTTCCGGGATGCCGCGTACCCTAAGATTGCGCCTTCGCCCCCTGTTATCCAGGTCCTCCATGTGTCTATGCATATCCAGGAGATGCTGGCCGTGTACACTGGAGACCTGCTGCACCTGTTGAATGGCTGCCCCATGTGTCATGGCTGCGGCCTCCACCCGCTCCACTCTGGATGCAACTGCCCTAATGTCTGCTCTGAGGTCTGATATGGCAGCAAATAGGGTGTTCTTTATGTCTGTGGCCACCAAGTGTAAGTCTGCCAAATTCAGAGGGGGAGGGACGTTCGAACGGTGCGTACCTGACACCGCGGAGGCTCCCTGGAGATCCGACGGGGTTGCGGATGTACTGTGGTCCGGGGTCTGAGATGCGGCCTGCACGTCTGCCGCTTGGGAGCGGAACATCGCCGGGATGTTGCGGCTGAGCTGCGTGGACGAGTCCTGCGCTGACCGGGAGACAGAGGAGCTTCTCCCAGCCATCGTTTCTGCCAGAAAGGGGTAATCTTCCCGCTGATTAAGGCGAAATAGGAGGTCTGGATGGAGGAGCTCTCGTTCTAAGCTGCCATCTTCCTCCGCTGCTAGGCCACGCCCTCTTACTGTGTTTTTTTTAATTCATTAAAGTGTAATTAAAAAAAAAATTGCATTTTGAAAAGATCGCTGCGCAAATACGGTGTGACATAAAATATTGCAACAACCACCATTTTATTCTATAGGGTCTCTGCTAAAATATATATATATATATATATATATATATATATATATATATACTGTATATCATGTTTGGGTGTAATTTTTTAGCAGAAAATAATGATTTTTACTTTTAATCAACAAATGTCAGAAAAAGTTTGGTCTTTAAATGGTTATGCTCCATGCACACTGGAGCTCAAAAAAGCTGTTTCAGATTGCTGGCAGTAAACGCTGGTTGAAAAATTTGATTTTATCAGTGTTTTGCATTGCCGTTAATGCACGTTCAGCGGCGCTAGATTTAGAAGCGTTTCTCTGCCTCTATTCAAAATCAATGGTTCCCTATGGGAGCCCATTGATTTGAATAGAAGTCGTACCAGAAGTCGCATCATCATGATCCGGCTTGTCTGCTGAGGATGAAGGGGAATCCCCGCCAAAATAAAATAAAAAAAATGGCGTGGGGTTCCCGCCCTCGGACGATACCAGATCCTTCAGTCTGGTATGAATTTTAAGGGGAACTCTCTTCGGCGAAAAAACGGCATGGGGTCCCCCCAAAAATCCATACCAGACCCTTATGCGAGCATGCAGCCTGGCCGGGCAGGAAAGGGGGTGGGGACAAGCGAGCACCCCCCCAAACCGTACCAGGCCGTATGCCCTCAACATGGGGGGCAGGTGCTTTGAGGCAGGGGTGGCCCTGTGTCCCCCAACCCAAAGCACCTTGTCCCCATGTTGATGAGGACAAGGGCCTCTTCCCGACAACCCTGGCTATTGGTTGTCAGGGTCTGTGGACGGGAGGCTTATCGGAATCTGGGAGCCCCCTTTAACAAGGGGGTCTTCAGATCTCGCCCCCCCCCCCACCCTATGTGAATGAGTATGGGATACATTGTACCCCTACCCATTCACCTGGAAAAGTGTCAAAAATAAAACACACTACACAGGTTTTTAAAGTAATTTATTGTGCAGCTCTGGGGGTCTCTTCCTTCTTCTCCGCACTCTCTGGCTTCTTCTCTGTGCTCTCCGGTTCTTCTGACGATGTCTGGTATCTTCTGACAGGCTCCTCCGCTATCTTCTGCTCTTTTGGCCACTCTTTTGCTAGCGGTGGCCCGGTCTTCTCGGATGCCTTCTTCCCTCTTCTCTGCTTCTGATGTTTACACGACGTTCTCTCCCGCTGTAATGCCGGGTGCGCATCGACTTATATTGGCATGGGGCATGGTCCCCGGGTGATGTCACCCAGTGACCCCGCCCCCTTATGATGTCAGCGGGAGTGAGCGTCGTGTCAACATCGGAAGAAGAGAAGAGGGAAGAAGGCGACGG
The DNA here is from genome assembly GCF_037356315.1 of Lithobates pipiens. Lineage (NCBI taxonomy): Eukaryota > Metazoa > Chordata > Amphibia > Anura > Ranidae > Lithobates > Lithobates pipiens. The sequence goes on along the minus strand of NW_027507784.1, from coordinate 185,676,353 downwards.
AGAAGACCAGGCCACCGCTAGCAAAAGAATGGGCAAAAGAGCAGAAGATAGCGGAGGAGTCTGGCAGAAGAACCGGAGAGCGCGGAGAAGAGTCCGGAGAGCGCGGAGAAGAGGGAAGAGACCCCGAAGTCAGAAGAGACCCCCGGAGCTGCCTAATAAATTACTTTAAAAACCTGTGTAGTGTATTTTATTTTTTACACTTTTCAAGGTGAATGGGTAGGGGTATAATGTACTCCATACTCATTCGCATAGGGTGGGGGGCCGGGATCTGGGGGCCCCCTTATTAAAGGGAAATCCCAGATTCCGATAAGCCCCCTGCCCACAGACACCGACAACCAACGGCCAGGGTTGTCGGGAAGAGGCCCTTGTCCTCATCAACATGGGGACAAGGTGCTTTGGGGTGAGGGGGCTCAGGGCCCCCCTGCCCCGAAGCACCTACCCCCCATGTTGAGGGCATGCGGCCTGGTACGGTTCGGGGGGGGGGGGCGGGCTGCGTGCTCGGTAAGGGTTTGCTCGGATAAGTGTGCTTGGGCCGTTTACCATCTTTAGTGCCCACAGCGCTGGTCCGTAACAATTAACTCTGCAATACCCAGCAATGCCCTGCCATACCCTGCCATACCCAGCAATACTCTGCCATACCCAGCCAATACTCTGCCATACCCAGCCAATACTCTGCCATACCCTGCCAATACTCTGCCATAAACTGCAATACCCAGCCATAAACTGCAATACCCAGCCATACTCTGCAATACCCAGCCATACTCTGCAATACCCAGCCATGTTCATCCATACTCGGTGATACCCTGCAATACTCGGTGATACCCAGCCATGCTCGGCCATGCTCAGCCATAACCAGCCATGCTCGGCCATTCTCGGCCATACCCAGCCATGCTCGGGCATGTTCAGCCATACTCGGTTGTACTTGGCCTATGTATGTAGCCAGGCTGTGGAAGTCTCAGACATGTGGTATCGCCGTACTCAGGAGGAGTAGGAGAATCTATTTTGGGGTGTATTTTTTTGTATGTACATGCTATGTGTTAGAAATATTGTATAAATTGACAACTTTGTATTGCAAAAAAATGCATTTTAACCACTTCCCGCCCTCCAGCCATCACATGACGTCATTTACTTTGTGCAGGAATATCTGAATGATTTGCAATGACTACCATTGTATTCTATAGGGTCTTTGCTAAAAAAATATATATCATGTTTTGGGGTTCTATGTAATTTTGTAGCAAATAAATGTTGATTTTTACATGTAGGAGAAAAATGTCAGAATTGTCCTGGGTGCTCCAGAATGCCTGATGGTGCTCCCTGCATGTTGGGCCTCTATATGTGGCCACGCTGTGTAAAAGTCTGGCACATGTGGGGTGTTTTGGGGTGTAATTTGTGGTATGCATATGCTGTGTGTGAGAAATAACCTGATAATAAGACAATTTTTTGAAAACAAATCTTGATTTTGCAAAGAATTGTGGGAAAAAAATGAGAACTTCAAAAAACTCACCATGCCTCTTACTAAATACCTTGGAATGTCTTCTTTCCAAAAAGGGGTCATTTGGAGGGTATTTGTACTTTTCTGGCATGTTAGGGTCTCCAGAAATTAGATAGGCCATCAGTACTTCAGGTGTGATCAATTTTCAGATATTGACACCATAGCTTGTGGACTCTAACTTTCACACAGACCAAATAATATACACCAGTTTGTACTTATTTTTACCAAAGATATGTAGTAGTATAAATCTTGGCCAAAATTTATGAAGAAAAAGTATTAATTTTCAAAATTTTATAACAGAAACAAAGAAAAATTCTCTAGCTCTAGTGTGCATGGAGCCTTAAACATCCTTCATTTACACGCTGGAGTTATTTCCTTTGATAAAAGAATGAAAAGATACTTTGTTTCCACTTATTTGGTGTTGTGATTAAACTTGGGAAGCTGCCCGGATTTATTTTTTCCCCCAGCTGCGAGAATTCTCTGCACTTGTTAGAAAGAATCGTGACATGCTCTTTTGAAGATCGGAGAGAGAAAAAGATTGCGATTTTGATTCTTAACGATTAATCGTGCAGCCCTACTGCATATCATCTTATTCTATTCACTTCACTGGGTGTAGGAGAGGGTTTACATCAACTTTAATCAATAATGTCTGAAAACAGCCATACATACAAGCTCCACTCCACTTTGGCAAAATCTGTGTTTGCCGGAACTTGTATAGCACCCTCCTAACGTAGAATGCTAAATTTAGTTTTTGGCTCCTTCTGTAATCAAGGGGTCTATTCAGGGTTTACAGGCTGGGAGTTTGATTGGAAGCTTCTTCCAGAGGTAGGAAGGAAACAGTGTCAGGAATAAGCAACTGGGAGATCAGATAAATGTAGCTACACCAGGAAACTGTGTGTACTGTATATTGTAAGATTGGGGTGATCAGACTCAAGCGGTAGGTGCATTTTCAATGAGTGCGCCAGTCCAAAACGGTATTTCTTTAAGGGCATGGTAGCCCACTTTTATTTAAAAGAATGGAGAAGTTCACAAAATACATCAGTAGTCCACGCAGGGGGTTCCACCATTACTGTATCTTGCACAATCAAAATAGTTCAGCCTCCTTGCTTACGCTCTTGCCACACAGGTGCTTCAAGCCTCCAGCTTAGGCCTTAGGTCTGCTCCTCAGACCAAAAGAGTTCCTAGAGTTAAGCCTTGGCAGTGCCCCCCCCCCCCCCCAAGGGGCAGCCTCCGGATGCCCAAACAAGCCAATTTTTCAGGATATCTATTGATAAATAGCTGTAAAAGACTAGGAGCATGTACAGTATATTGTTTGCAAGTTCCCATGAATTTTCCTCTGCAGTATACCCCTTCTATTTAATAAGGAACTGATTTTGCCTACCTCTCTTACAACAATCCACAATGGCTTCTACCTCAAATTCCATTTAATCTCCAACCAAGACTGGAGGTGGAGGTGATTCTTCTCTTCCAGGAAATGGGCTGGGTACCATTGGCTTCAGCAGGGAGACATGGAATACAGGATGAATCTTGTATGAGCTTGGCAGGGTGAGTTAAAATGCCACCAGGTTAATCTCCCTCTTAATTTCAAATGGACCGATAAATCTTGGCCCAAGTTTCCTGGAAGGACAAGAAAGTTTGAGGTTAGTAGAAGAGAGCCATACCTTATCTCTGACTTTAAAGACAGGATCTCCCCTTCTGTCATATTGCTTCTTGTAGTCTTGTTGAGCTTTTAGCACAGCATCTCGGAGTACTTGATAGTTTGTTTGGATGAAGGTTATTCTATCCTGGACTGCCAGGACTGAAGCTTCGGGAATGGTGTTGGGCAAAAATAAAGGATGAAACCCGTAATCAGCCCAGAAAGGTGACTGATTGGTGGCAGAATGCATCAAGTTATTGTATGAAAACTCTGCACAAGGGAGTAAGGAGAGCCAGTCATCTTGAGTGCAGATACTGCTTTAGAGTTTGGTTCGTTCTGTTTGTCTGTTACTTTGTGGATGGTATGCAGAAGATAGGCACACTTCCACGTTTAAGATCCTGCAGAGATTTCTTCAAAGTCTGGAGGTAAACTGTACCCCCCCATCAGAAACTATACTGTCTGGTAAACCGTGCAGCCTGACTATTTCCTTTATGAAAATATTTGCAGTGTCCATGGCGGAGGGTGTGCCTACCATAGGCAAGAAGTGTGCCGTCTTGGATAGCCAGTCTACGACCACCAAAATGGTTGTGAATTCTTCTGAAGGGGGGGCAAGTCCACTATAAAATTCACAGATATTTTCTGCCAAGGTTTCTCCATAAGCGATAGTGGTCATAACCCCCAAGATTTAGCGTTGGATCCTTTGTTGCACTGGCAGGTTTTACAAGAGTTAACATAATTCTTACAATCCTTTTTCAAGGTTGGCCACCATAAGGATCATTGGATGAGTTCAGAGGTCTTCCATACCCCAAAGTGCCCAACAAGTTTATGGCCGTGGAAGGTTTTCAGGACCTGAAGTCTGGTTTGCTGTGGAACAAAAATTTTGTCCTGATGCCAAAGAAATCCCCCTTGACTTCTTAAAGTGGTTGTATTGCCCTTTATTTGTATTTTTACCTACAGGTAAGGCTATAATAAGGCTTACCTGTAGGTAAAATGAATATCTTCTAAACCTGTACGGTTTAGGAGATTTTAATTTGCATGCAGCCACTGACGTCAGTGGCGCATGCGCTGTGAAGGTCCGGCTGAAGGTCGGAAAGAAATCTCCCCTGTGGGAGTGATGACATCGCTGCTCCGGCCATTCACAGCACCGGAGCTGCAAACCCAGAAGATTCGCCGAGGGGAAATGTCAGCTCCCTAGGCATGGACCGGGATCTGCTGCCAACGCCTCGTTCTAAGGTATTTCACAATGAGCTAGTATGCGGTGCATACTAGCTCATTATGCCTTTTGCCTTACAGGTTTTAAAAATATATATATATATTTCTGCAGGTAGTCAACCATTTTAATGAAGACGCCTCTGACTCTGTACACTGAACTGAGGCCTGTTCAATGGACATTTTTAGATCAGGTTGAATTAGCAGGAAGTTCTGTGTTGACAGGATTGTACTAGGCATTGTTTCCTCAGGAGTATCAGGAACACTCGGGATATGGCATTGACTTTTCCATTCTTAGACCCTGGGCCATAATAGATGTGGAGGTTTAACCTGGAAAAGAACAAGGCTGTCACGTACCTGACGGTAGAGCCTGATATGCAGTGGATGGCGTCTCTTACACCTCTGACTCGAGGCCTCCCGGTAGAGCAGTCAGGGAGCGCAGGAGTGCAGAGTCACATGAGTGCCTGATTGGTTACAGACCGTGGAATCTGAAGCAGCTGTAGGAGGAGCGGTAGCTCAGCAGGATTCCCCAGGCAGACGAGAGGGATAGTACAGGCAGGTCGGGTCATACACTGGCGAACACGTCAGGAGCAGATGCGGAGGCAGAAGAATAGTCAGGATACAGGCCGGGTTGGTGATGGGCTAGCAGCGAGGTAGCAGAAGAAGCAGGCAGGTGCGGTGGTCAGACAAGCCGGGTTGGGTGCAGGCGGATAGCAGGAATCGTCAGAGGCAAGCTGGGTCGGGTAACAGGAACAGATAACAAGATGCAGGTAGCAGGAACACACGGGAACGCTGTAAAGCAGACAGCACCGAGTCTGTGCACTGGCAGTGTTTAAAAGCTGTTACTGGGTGTGAGTGCTCGCATGTGCGCCAAGATGTGTGCAGATGCACGCAAAGATGCGTGCATGCGCACGGGCGGCAATCTCACAGGTTGTCTCATCCTCAATACTGGCATGCCCTTTCTGACAATGAGCTTGTGTGCGCGCATATGCGCACACCTGCGAGCACAGGTGCGCGCAGATGCACCAGAGCTGTTCTGACAGGGGCTGAGGTCACAGGTCGTATTCTTCGGCTGCCATATTGGATACTGGCTCACCCTTCCTGACAAAGGCCCATCAGGCTTGAGGGGGTCTTAGGCATTTGGCAGTTCTGAGATATTCCAGGTTCTTGTGGTCTGTAAAGATTATAGGGTGTGCGGCCCCTTCTAGCAAGTATCTCCATTCTTCCAAAGACATTTTTAATTCTTCTCGGGTTGACTCATTTTTCGAGAAGAAGAAGCCAAGGGGTGGAGTAACGCTTTGGGCCCCTGACACTGAGATAGAACTGACCCTGTGGCTATTTCAGAAGCATCAACTTCTAGCATCAACGGCGTGTTCTTAACAACCGATGAGTCAGCTATCAGCTGGCTTCCCCACTGACAGCGGAATGTAAAAAAAGAATTGCCGGCAAAAAAAAAATTGTGAAAAAAAACGCCGTGGGGTCCCCCCAGGTCCATGCCAGGCCCTTTGGTTAGTTTACCATCACAGATGAACTCGCAGGATTTCAAACCTGCCTCCAATGTGAACGAGGGTTAGGGCCAGTTCACACCACATGTTTAATTTAATCATATATTTGAATTTCTGATGAACTTTGCACTAGCGTTTTTTTGTTTGTTTATTATATGTATGAAGAGTCATTTATTGATCTTAATGCTTTATATGTTGAAGATTCTTTGCACCTAATGAATAATTTTGGTAGCGCACCTATATACACACACAGCAACATACATATGCTTACAAAGTATTTTTATATGTGTATTTCTTGTAACATTGTGATGTCAGTTAATGTTGCAGGAATTTAATAATAGTGGAAGCTTTCATTTTGTTACATATTCCCTTAAAATTTTAAGTTAATACCTTTAGAGAAGAAATAATTGCAATTTGGTGTAAAGCTGGCCATACAAGGATCGAAATTTGGCCAGTTCAGCAGAAACCGGCCGAATTCTGATCCATGTATAGCCATTTCTGTTCATGATAAGTAGATCTATTAATCGACTTCTCAGGATTTTCAGTCGATCAGCACATACAGCCAAGGCTGCAGAGATGATCAGTGGATTCTGATGGAGTGGGAGCCTTGCTGTTAGAATCCAATGACACAGTGGGCAGGATTCCTTTTCTCCCTTGCCCCAGTTTGGATGTTTCAAAACCAAAGTATAAACCGGTGTATATAAAAAAAAAATCCAAATGGATTAACAATAAAACCTGCAGTAGTAGACACAATTCTCTTAAAATCATGTAAAGTTTCATGCCAGATAGATTGTAAGAGAATACATTATAAACAACAGATAAAATATACCTTCATGGATGAACAGAAATATGAGAATCCCAGGGGATATATCTGGTGTATATATATATATATATATATATATATATATATATATATATATATATATATATATATATATATATATATACACCAGGGGATATATCTGGTGTATAGTTAGACATGTTAAGAAACATAAGAACAATACTGGACCTTGAGCAATTTGGATTAGTGCGAAAAAGCCAAATGAAATAACCAACAAAACAAGGTATATATATAGTTAGGAGTATGTGTTAGGTTCAGCTGCTCTAATCGCAGATGCTAGGTGTTTAAGAGAACACATATCAAAAATGGTCATCGTTTAATAATTATATAGCCAATTACCACCAGTGCAAGCTATGATAACAAATAAAAAGTTTTGTAGTGAGCAGAGCCAATTTTAAGCCGGGTTCCAAACATCTTTCAAAGCTAGGTCTGCAACTAAAACACAAGCGGTTTTAGAAAGCTGTCATATTCTGTGCCACAGGCATATTTTATAGCAGTTTGTCTAAAGGTTTTTATCCCAGAGGAACCCGTTAAAATAATTTTCCAAGTCTCTGAGAACCCTTGCTAAAACCAATTCTTTGGTGGTCAGTGGGACAAATGCTCCTTAAGTTGCTGGCCATTGGGAAAAATGGCCCCCTTACAGTAGCGGTCAGAATACCACCCTTGCAGGCAGCTAAAAAGATCATAGGTTTCATGCAGGCAACTCTGCCAGGTGGCATTGGACTATGTAGGTCCCATGAAATTTGAGATGTATCAGCCACAATTGCAGTACCTCCTGGCACCCAATGCGGGAACCCTGGTTGAGAATGGCCATTCTATAGCTTCACTACTTCAGGTCCGCCCTATAGCAGTTTTACTGTTACAGGGCGGCACCTGTCCATCAGATAATATATATATATATATATATATATATATATATATATATATATATATATATATATATATACATAATCTGGCTCTGCCAGGTAGGGGGAGCACATGCGTGCCGCCAGAGGATCGCTCTTGCTGTGATCACATACAACGGGAGCCCAACGGCAGGTACCGCGACATCCACCGATCAACATCAAGCAGAATGGCAGAATGGCGGTTTGCCTATGTAAACAATGCAGGATCGCTGTTCTGACAGGAGGGAAGGCTTGGATCCTGTGTCTCTGCAAAGCAGGGATTAGGACCCATGTCTTCCTCTAGTAAAAGCACCTCCCATGGTTCAGTAAAACACAGGATAGGCACACAGTTAACCCTTTGATTGTCCCTGATGTTAACCCCCTCCCAGCCAGTGTCATTAGTACAGTGATAGTAAATATTTTTTACCACTGATCACTGTATTTGTGTCACTGGTTCCCGAAAAGTGTCAGTTAGTGTCAGAATGTCAGAATGGCCGCCGGAATATCACAGTCCCACTACAAGTCATTGATCACCGCCATTACTAGTAAAAAAATGAATAAAAATATCCCATGGTTTGTAGGGGCTATAAATTTTGTGCAAACCAATACATATATGCTTTTTGGGATTTTTATTTACCAAAAATATGTATAGTGCCTTGCGAAAGTATTAGGCCCCCTTGAACTTTTCAACCTTTTGCCACATTTCAGGCTTCAAACCTAAAGATATAAAAAATTTATTTTTGTGAAGAATCACCAACAAGTGGGACACAATTGTGAAGTGGAACGAAATCTATTGGATTTTTGAAACTTTTTTAACTAATAAAAAAATGAAAAGTGGGGCGTGCAAAATTATTCGGCCCCCTTGCGTTAATACTTTGTAGAGCCACCTTTTGCTGCGATTACAGCTGCAGGTCGCTTGGGGTATGTCTCTATCAGTTTTGCACATCGAGCGACTGAAATTCTTGCCCATTCTTCCTTGCAAAACAGCTCGAGCTCAGTGAGCTTGGATGGAGAGTATTTGTGAACAGCAGTTTCCAGCTCTTTCCACAGATTCTCGATTGGATTCAGGTCTGGACTTTGACTTGGCCATTCTAACACCTGGATACGTTTATTTGTGAACCATTCCTTTGTAGATTTTGCTGTATGTTTGGGATCATTGTCTTGTTGGAAGATAAATCTCCGTCCCAGTTTCAGGTCTTTTGCAGACTCCAACAGGTTTTCATCCAGAATGGTCCTGTATTTGGCTGCATCCATCTTCCCCTCAATTTTAACAATCTTCCCTGTCCCTGCTGAAGAAAAGCAGGCCCAAACCATGATGCTGCCACCACCATGTTTGACAGTGGGGATGGTGTGTTGAGGGTGATGAGCTGTGTTGCTTTTACGCAAAACATATCGTTTTGCATTGTGGGCAAAAAGTTGGATTTTGGATTCATCTGACCAGAGCACCTTCTTCCACATGTTTGGTGTGTCTCCCAGGTGACTTGTGGCAAACTTTAGACAAGACTTTTTATGGATATCTTTGAGAAATGGCTTTCTTCTTGCCACTCTTCCATAAAGGCCAGATTTGTGCAGTGTACGACTGATTGTTGTCCTATGGACAGACTCTCCCACCTCAGCTGTAGTTCTCTGCAGTTCATCCAGAGTGATCATGGGCCTCTTGGCTGCATCTCTGATCAGTCTTCTCCTTGTCTGAGCTGAAAGTTTAGAGGGACGGCCAGGTCTTGGTAGATTTGCAGTGGTCTGATACTCCTTCCATTTCAAAATGATCGCTTGCACAGTGCTCCTTGGGATGTTTAAAGCTTGGGAAATCTTTTTGTATCCAAATCCGGCTTTAAACTTCTCCACAACAGTATTACGGACCTGCCTGGTGTGTTCCTTGGTCTTCATGATGCTCTCTGCGCTTTCAACAGAACCCTGAGACTATCACAGAGCAGGTGCATTTATACAGAGACTTGATTACACACAGGTGGATTCTATTTATCACCATCAGTCATTTAGGACAACATTGGATCATTCAGAGATCCTCGCTGAACTTCTGGAGTGAGTTTGCTGCACTGAAAGTAAAGGGGCCGAATAATTTTGCACACACCACTTTTCAGTTTTTCATTTGCTAAAAAAGTTTAAATTATCCAATAGATTTCGTTCCACTTCACAATTGTGTCCCACTTGTTGGTGATTCTTCACAAAAAATAAAAATGTTATATCTTTATGTTTGAAGCCTGAAATGTGGCAAAAGGCTGAAAAGTTCAAGGGGGCCGAATACTTTCGCAAGGCACTGTAACTAAATAAATATTGGCCTACATTTTTGAAGAAATTCGTTTTTATTTTTTATTTTTTATTGGATATATTTTATAGCATAAAATAAAAAATATTGTTTGTTTTTGAAAATTGCCTGTCTTTTTTGTTTATAGCGCAAAAACCGCATAGGTGTTCAAATACCACCAAAAGAAAGCTCTATTTGTGGGGGAAAAAAATAAACATTTTATTTGAGTACAGCTTCGCACAACCGCACAATTCTTAGTTAAAGTAACACTGTGCCATATCGCAAAGACCATGGTTTCAGATAAGTTTGGTTGACAACAGAGATAGACCATAGGGTTTACCATTTTACCATTGGGTGTGAGTCCAGAGAAAAAAATGTGACTTATCATTGTAGACAAACCACAGATTAGCTGGGTATTATACCTTTGCATATTTCAAATTACTCTTTTGGAATACCTTTTATAATTGCTCAACCTCTTGTAGTTACATGGAGAAGTTTGGATAGACTGAAATAAAAACAATTTACTTTGTGAATGTTCCCCTTTTCATGGTACAAAAAAAGCTCCATAGTCCTGATGGTTCACTGGTTTAGCAATAAGGGCAAATTTCTACCATTGTCATTTTTGAAGCATACATTTTGCTTCCAGTTTGCTGCCATTTGCTTTAGGTTTGCAATTGTTTTGCTTTTTGTTTACAAGATGGGCGTCATAAAAAGATTTTATGGAAACTGGAGGGAAATAGCTGCAGGGTAAACCACAATCCACAGAAACACACAGATGTAAACAGTAGCAGTGAATACAACAATACTGTTTCATCCCTGCTGTTTTTGGGCGGTTCAGTTTCTTATCAAAATGCAGGTAAACTGCAACAATGAAAGTCTGCGAGGATTGTTGATATATATACATTTACCTTTTCTCCCATATTACCATTTTTCAATCACATTTGCAAAATAAAAAGATTCAGCTGTATATCCGCAATATTACATCTTTATTTTCTAAATGTTTGATCTCTAAGCCTGGATTTCACCCGTATTCTATTCTTGAGTGGATTTTTAAGCAAGACTTCTAAGGCCGCGTACACACGGGCGGACTGTTCGCCCAACTTTGTTCGTCAAACAATCCGACAAACAGTCCGCTCAAAATTTGCATGAACGGACTTGACCACACACGATGAACGAACAGTCCGCTGAAAGCGTGCGCGATGACGTGAACGGCACGTACGACGGGACGAGAAATACGACGTCCAATACACTGCAATGCAACCTTCGCCGTGTAAATCCTTTCTGAGCATGCGCAAAACTTAGTTTGTCGAACAAGCCTACACACGAGCGGACTGTCCGCTGAAACCAAGTTTCAGCGGACTGTCTTACGGAAATTCCGAAAAACTTTGTTCGTCAGACTGTCCGCTGAAACTGTCCGCTGAAGCCCACACACGAGCGGACTGTCCGCTGAAACACTGTTCAGTGGACAAAGTTGGGCGAACAGTCCGCCCGTGTGTACGCGGCCTTAGTCATCATCTTATATACATATTTTTGACGGAAACCGTTGTCTGGCGCCTTTTTTCCTTTTCCACCAATAATATTTATTAGTAAGTTTAGTCTTTCCTGTTGATCATTTTTTATCTGCTGCACAGTTGAACATTTCTTAACACAGGCCTTAGTACTTCATCATGGTAAAACCCCCTTCATTACCCACATCTATGGACACAAGACGTAGTATGGTAGAATGGAATATGAAGAACAGTATAGTTTTTCAATGGAATGGACAGAATAGAAATGTTCTGCCCATCATAGGTACTTTTTGTCTTTTTCCTAGGATACTTTTACGGCTTTCTTCCTGCCATCCTTCATGATGTTCCTTGAACAGGATGATCGAGCTGCAAATGTTTTTTATTGGAGACTGCAACTCCCTTGTCAGTAGTTCACTACCATTTTGTTGTGTCTTTTACATTTAATTAAAATATTTTTTTTTTTATCTTATTTTCAATAATTTTTTTCAAAGGAACTCCTTATTTTTACAATCTTTTCCACAATAAACAAATACCATACATGCTTTTCTTAGTACTTCATCATGGTAAAACCCCTTCATTACCCACATTGATGGACACAAGTAGTAGTATGGTAGAATGGAATATGAAGAACAGTACAGTTTTTCAATGGAATGGACAGATGACTAGACATGTTCTAGGTACTTTTTGTCTTTTTCTTAGGCCGCGTACACACGGGCGGACTGTTTGCCCAACTTTGTCCGCTGAACAGTGTTTGGGCGGACAGTCCGCTCGTGTGTGGGCTTTCAGCGGACAGTTTCAGCGGACAGTTGGACGGACAAGGTTTTTCGGAATTTCCGAAAAACTGTCCGCTGAAACCTTGTTTCAGCGAACAGCCCGCTCGTGTGTAGGCTTGTTCGTCAAACAAAGTTGCGCGCATGCTCAGAAAGGATTTTCACGCCGAAAGCTATAATGCAGTGTATAGGACGTCGTATTTTTCGTCCCGTCGTACGTGCTGTTCACGTCATCGCGCACGGTTTCAGCAAACTGTTCGTTCGTCGTGTGTGGGCATGTCCGTCCATGCTAATTTTGAGCGGACTGTTTGCTGAAACTGTTGGACGGACAAAGTTGGGCGAACAGTCCGCGCGTGTGTACGCGGCCTCAGGATACTTTTAGGACTTTCTTTCTGCCATCCTTCATGATGTTCCTTGAACAGGATGATCGAGCTGCAAATGTTTTTATTGGAGATTGCAACTCCATTGTGAGTAGTTCACTACCATTTTTATTTGTCTTTTACATTTAATTAAAATATTTATTTTTTCATCTTATTTACAATAATGTTTTTCAAAGGAACTCCTTATTTTTAAAAATTTTTCCACAATAAACAAATACCATACATGCTTTTCTTCTCATTTTCACCATACGACATCTTTTATTATTTCACTCATTGTTCGTCAGTTTTTTTCTTTTTACTTTTATTGTTATCACTGCATTACATTTCTTTATGATCATCATTTATTTTTATTTGTTATTCTCACTCGCAGATTTTTTTCACTTTTAATCCTTATTTCACATATTCCATTTTGCATTACTTTTTAGCATTATTTTTTTACATTCCTCAACACTATCTGGTCCTTTTTTTATCTTCCTCTCAAATAGTGTCAGTTTTTCTGTCACCAATGCAGTACAGCGTTATGATAAAACTGGTGTGGCGGTGATCAGGGACACTGACTGGTGATTGGGGCCGTTTTTAAGGCAGGGCAAAAGGGGAAGCTGCCCTGGGCCATGTCATTGTTGTGAGGCCAAAAGCAGCTGCTTCATACTTGCCAACTATCCTGGTTTCAGTTCCCAATATCTCAGTGTGAAGTGCTGGTACTAATGCTGCCCAGCTCTGCCCTATTGTTGTGTAAAGATGACTCACCTGCAGACCCTTTGTTTACATGAAAATTACTGGCATTCATATGTAAATAGGGGCAGCCAGCGGCATTGATATGTATATCATGCCCCTCTGAGGTCATATCCACAGTAATCTCTAGCAACCAATCAACAAGCAGAAATCATGTGCTGTAACCTCTAGAAACTAATCACTGAGCCATAATGTGTGCTGTAACCTCTAGCAACCAGTCAGTGAGCGGTAATGATACACTGTAACCTCTGGCAACCAATCGCAATAGCTGCCTGATCTGATTCAACTGATTTTGAGTCTAGCTGCTATTTATTGTATGTCTCAGAGTAGGTGGAGAGCAAAACTGCATGGGGGGGGGGGGTGGGGCAAGAAAAGTTTTGCCCAGGGTCCAATCAATATTAAAGATGGCCCTGCTGGTGATAGTATGTAAAATAAAAAAAAAGTTACAATAAAAAAAAAGTTTTTTTCTAACACATTGTGACCAGACCAATACAGTGTTACCATTGTAACATTGTTCTAATCTGGAGAAGTGTTCAGAATTTATTTTACACATTATGATTGCATATACCAATGAATTTCATTGGTATAAGCAACTATTTCTACTGAATAAAACGGTTCATTCAGTTTGTTTTGTTGTGATTAAAAGTGATTGGTAAAAGCTAATCACATGGTACAAATGGACTGTGATTGGCCTGTCTGTACCATGTGTTTACTGTGACCAATCACAGCTAGCAACACAATTGTGTACAATGGACAGCATGAAAGAAAGCCATCCATTGTTTAACCACTTGTCCACTGGGCACTTAAACCCCCTTCCTAACCAGACTAATTTTCAGCTTTCGGTGCTCACACACTTTGAATGACGATTACCCAGTCATGCAACACTGTACCTATATAAAATGTTTGTCCTTTTTTCACACAAATAGAGCTTTCTTTTGGTGGTATTTAATCACCGCTGGGTTTTTTATTTTTTACGCTATAAATCAAAAAAGACTGAAAATTTGATTAAAAAAATAAATCAAAAATTATTTGTTTCTGATAAAAGATCTGCAGACCTGCTAGGCGATCACAGAGCGCACCGCCTGTGCACCGCAGGGGGTGTACAGGCAGCGTAACCACAGGGGGGAGTCCATGGACACCCTCCTGGCAAAGTAAGCCTTTGCTCTAGCCATCATTGTTCCGCTATAGCGTGGGTGTGAAGTGGTTAAAAGAAGTTTCCAAAACCCCCAAGGAGCTACCAAAGTACAGATACTCCTCATTTAACGGCTTACCTGTTTAACGACCACTCAGACTTACGACCAGCTCTCTCCACCCGAACGACGAGCTATACATCATTGTATTGTAGAGTACAGTACAGAATTTATTTGTGTTGAGTACTTATGCAAATTAAAACAACATTATTGAGCTGAAGTTTTGTGAGGAGTACCTGTATAACTAAAGACAACATTTTTTTTGTTTTGATTGAATGCAGAAAGATTAAGACAACCTTAGAGGGTTAGAAGGTTTTTATTACAGTCTGTGACCCCTTTAGGGAGATTCACCCTCTCTGTTTACCCTGTTTACCATTATCACTGAAAGATAATTCCATATTTTTAGTTGTCATAAGAACAGGAATTGTTATCCTATACTTACCTACTCTGTGCAATGGAATTGCACAGAGCAGCCGTGAGCCTCCTCTTTTTGGGTCCCCCACTGGAGCTCCTGGCCCCTCCTCTCTGGCTAGTGCCAGTGGGAAGCTGCTTTCCATGGGTGCACTTGTGCATTCTTGCACCCGAGTCCCTCTGCTGCATCCGTTGACACAGACAGCAAGACTCGACCCCCCCCCCCCCCAGCTCCCTCGACACTTGCTTTGATTGACAGGACTGAGAGCCAATGGCTCCCAGTGCCCCAACAAAGCCAGCAAGACCCAGAAGTGAGGGCAGAGAAGATCTGCAGACCTCCAAGGCACTGGATCCATCCAGACAGATGGAGATCCTATTTTCCATCTCTTTAGCAGGTCGGATAGGATGGGATTGGATGAAAACAGACAGGCGGATCCGTTTTCATCCAATCTCCCCATAAAGGACAGCATGGCTCTGACAGGTCGATCTCAGCACAGTGAGCGGAGACAGACCTGTCACCTGCCTGCTCAGCAGGGATCAGTGGATTGATCCCCCGCTGAGCAAAACCGAGTCCGTCGCGTGGAAAGCCCATGTGAAAGGACCCTTAAAGAGAGTAGTGCACTTTTGATTATTTGTATCTTAAAGCATTGAACTATTTCATCTTTATTATTTTTTTTTCGTCAAAAGACTCATACAAGCGATCGGATTTTCGTCCGGGAATTGTGTGACGACAGTTTGCCTAAAATCCGACCTTTAGTATGCTCCATCAGACAATTGTTGTCTAACTTTCCGTCAAAAAATGTTGTATGGCAGGCTAGTAAATTTTCGCCGGACAAATGGTCTGTTGTGTGGCGCTCAAGAGCTGAAATTCCTCATAAGTACATCACTATGTTCTTGTTTGTTGGCCGACAATTGTGTACCATTTATATGCAAGACAAGTTCCTAGCACACGCCCTTCGGAAAAAAGTCTGACACTCCATTGGCAAAAAATTAGATCGTGTGTACGAGGCTTTAGTCTCAGTTCACACTGGGGTGGCTTCAAAGTCATCCGACTCTGAAGCCGCGCCCCACAGTGTGACTTTCAAACGACTTCTTTAATGTCAACTGCCAGGGAACCCATCAGTGCCTAAAATAAATGCTATATAATTCAGGAAAAAAGACTATAAGAAACCATAAATGAATAACTTCAAATCATATGCCGATATCAGCTTTGAACTTCAAACAGGCCCGCTACAATACCAGATCCAGGGCTAATAGCCTTCTACAGCTGAAAGACATTCATAGTCCGCTGTGGTGGTATTGCATTGTGTACTTAAAAAATCTTGTTTAATTATGGTATAGAGTTGGTAGCCTGCTGTGTTTATTTCTATGTTTGTAACAAAAAAAAAAAAACAAAAAAAAAAAACAAAAAAAAAAAAGAAAAAGGTTCTTTTCTTACCATTGCTCTCACTTTCCCAGTCTTTAGCAGGAAATACAGTATATGAAGATATGCTACGTTATGTACCTTTATGCATGAAGATACATTTAGCTTTGTCACTGACTTAAAACCGACATAAAATAATACAATATGCCACTAGATGGCACCAAAATGCTTTTCTGTCCAAATTATACTTATTATTATTATTATTATTATTATTATTATTATACAGGATTTATATAGCACCAACAGTTTGCACAGCACTTTAAAACATGAGGGCAGACAGTACAGTTACAATACAATTCAATACAGGAGGAATCAGTGAGCCCTGCTCATTAGAGCTAATATTATTATTATTATTATTATTATTAATAATAATAATCAACATTTAAAGGGTTAGGCCCTATTCAAACCTGAGCAACTGAGAATCATGGGCAGAATCACGGGAAGGTGCCATTAATTCAAATGCGGTTAGCGTTCAATCGAAAATCGCGCTACAAACGTACCAAAACACGCCTGAAAACTTTCTGGAGCTTTTTTGACGCATTTGTCACACGTAGGACAGCACATTCAAGTAAATGGGCTGTCCTTTGCGCGACCCGTGAAAATGCACAAAAAACGTAATCATAAAACCGTGTGTGTACAATTCATGTCATCAGAAACAAAATTATAAAGGTAAGTGATCCGATATGTCTCTGTAGCACACAGGGTTTTAAAGGAAACCATTTTATTAAAAAAACATGGATGCTGTCATCGCCTAATTCTCATTATAAAAATGCTATGTGCCTGGCTGTTTTATCTACCCTCTTGCTTCAATACTTTCAGTCAGGGACCCAGAACAAATATGTACTTATGGATTTCTGACTTTCCTCTGTATGCGATTAGCGTTTCAGTTCAGTCTTCTAGAGTTCTCTTTGACAGGTAAAACAGCTTCCTTATAAGTATTTAAACCGTGCATGTAGCTTTTTACCCAGAGATCAGTTTTAAGAGAGTCCCTTATGTCTTAAGGCCCGTACACACGATCTGAAAATTGTACCAAAATACTGCTTTTGACTTGATCATACAATAATCTGATTGTTAGTACACAGATTTTGAAAGCCGATCACCATAGTTCATTCGATATTATCTGATGGGACAACCACGAAAAATTTCTCGTACGGTATTAGATCGTATGATTTTTGTTTACTTAGTACAGTTGTCAATTGAATGCAAATACAATACAACACTTCTGAATTTTTATTTAGTTGTATGAGAATTTTCGTAACTTTAGTAAACCCCTTATTTTCTCCATGAATGCAAAGCATTCTATGATTGGACGAGGTGGAAAGGTGACTTCACGGTCTGAACCTCATCCAATCTGAGAACACTTTGAGAAAATGCAAAGTCTTGTCTGAATGGCACCAGTGCCATTAAGGTGAGAGTAAACTCCCATCTCTGACTTTTACCTATAGGTAAGCCTATAATAAGGTATACCTATAGGTAGTGTAAATATCTCCTAAACATGCACCAGGAGATATTTACTGTACATGCTGCCAGTGACATCACTGGCGCATGCGATCTGAAGACCTGTGCCGTTAACTGTGGCAGAACCTGGAAGGAAGACGGGTGAAGATGGGAGCGCCTACAGCAGTGACAGTTTGGTGCTGGAAGGGCTTCGTTTTAAGGTAGGTTTAACATAATGTGCTAGTATGCAATGAATACTAACATATTATGCCTTTACTGTGCAAAAAATATATTAAAAAAAATAAAAACTTCCTGTGGTTTACTACTGCTTTAAGGTGCAATAGGCTCTGTGTACCTGTAAACTCAGGTGAGTCCAAATACTGTAGCTGATGAGTATCCATTCACTTACATAGGTTGCCAACATTCAGCTCAGCACTAGTGAAAAACATAAACAATCTGCTCTTCACTCTGTGGTGTCCTTTTATGAAGCAGTGAAATCTATTCACTGCTTCATTCTCTGGCATTCACAGAGGAGATCTTTCTCCTCTGTGTGCCAGTTTATGAAGCGGAGTAGATCGCTTCACCCTTGGAGGAGTGAAGTGATCTACAAACGCTTCCAACTCTGGAGAATGGCCCTTGATACTGGAATCTCATGAGACTTTATGAGATTACAGTACTAGAAATTCACCGAAACACAGAGATGTCAGTTTATTAAGCAGTGATAAATTATCACCGCTCAGTACACTGACACACGGTGTGATTAATGTTAGTAAAATAAAGAGTCCCCCTACATAATATATACATGTATACATACACACACATTTTATATATATATATATATATATATATATATATATATATATATATATATATATATATATATATCACCTCTGAGTTGGTGAATCGGGGAGTGTGAATTCTGACACAGATCGCCAGTAAAGTGCTGAGATCGCAGCTTCATAAACTGGCTGTTACTGTGTCATTCAATGAGGATTCTCTGTGTGTGGAGATAATCGGAGGGAGAACAAGTTCAAACACTTCTCCCCCGATTATCTCTGGTTCATAAACTGTTTATGGACTGTGATCAGCGGCGATCCTCTGGATCACTGCTGATCACTGCTTCATTAACGGACACCTGTATTGGGCAGTGTACTCCTGTGAATTAACCCCTAAAGTGTATTTCAACTTTTGCAGCCAAATTGGGATAATACCTACTTTATATTTGTAACACTTGTTGTATATTCACATAGCATAAATTAAAGGGTAAGTTAACCTTTTCATAAAAAATAAATAAAAAAATACTAATAATTCCCTACTATGTATTGTTAAGAAGGGAGCTGTGGAGTTATGTTTACCATAATTAACCTTTTCCATACCATGCTGGTAAATCTTATCAGTTGTTAACTAGATCTGAATATTGTGTTCTAACAGAGAGCTTAATAGCTTGCATTGTATGTTAAAAGAGAAGTATGGCCAAAACCTTTTGGTAACACTTCTCCTATGGGTCACAGGAGCATGCTTTCTTGTGCTCTCCTGTGACCCAGAATCCGCCAACAGTGGTTAAAGCCCACTGTTGGCTGACGTCACAGAGAAACTCCCGGCCCTGAAAGCATCCCAACAATAATGTTGGAATCCACCCAGATGTTTGATTAGCAGCTGGCTCAGCCTCTCAGCATGCTGTGCAGAGCTAACTGAGATCTGAGTGATGAGCAGCCAGTTTTTTGGGCTTAGAGTCTGCAGAGGACAGCTGCAGCATCAGACTGGTGCTGCAGCAGTGAGCAGAGTATGTTTTTTTCCTATTCCCACACTTCCCCTTTAATGTGATTGTAAAACCTTATATTTTTTAACCACTTCCCACCCGGCCAATGCATATATACGGCCGGGTGGGAGCCGTCTACTCCTGATAGGACGTTCAGGAACGCCCTTCAGGAGTAGCGGGATCGCGCGCGCGCGTGCCCGCGCAGCGGCGCGATCCCGATGTGCTCGTGTCACCCGGACACGGCACATCTCAGATCGGCAGGAGGGCTCTGTGATTGGCCCTCCTGATCACATGACGGCCGTGTCCAATCACGGCCGTCATGTGATGTAAACAAACAGCCGGTTGCTAGGCAATCGGCTCTCCTCTCCTCACACGGAAGTCACCGCTGAGGAGAGGAGAGCAGAACGCTGCAGCCGGCTGATGATCAGTGAGTATGGGCTGCTTTTTACAGCTTTTTACTCACTGATCATCAGTGTAGTGTAAACACACAACACACCACACAGTACAAACACAGTCCCCACATATGTCCCCAAAACACACATGTCCCCAAAACATACATGTCCCCAAATAATAAAAACACATGTCCCTAATAATAAAAACATGTCCCCCACATATGTCCCACTAAAATCACATGTCCCAATGATTATCTGCACACATATGTACGTGATCACCTGCACACATATGTACATGATCATTTGCGTACATATGTCCGTGATCACACAAACCAATTATTATACACTTAACGGAATTTTTTTTACCAAAAACATGTAGCAGAATACATTTTGGCTTAAATTTATGACAAAATTTGATTTTATTGGATTTCTTTTCAAATAGAAAAAAGAAAATATTGTTTTTTTTCCAAATTTCCGCTATTTTTGCGCTTATATCGCAAAAAAAAAAAAACGGAGTCGTGAATAAATAACACCAAAATAAAGCTCTATTTGTGCGAACAAAATGATAACAATTTCATTTGGGTACAGTGTAGCATGACCGCGCAATTGCCACTGAAAGCGCTAGAGCGCTGAAAGCTGAAAATTGGGCTGGGAAGGAAGGGGGTGAAAGTGCCCTGTATTGTAGTGGTTAAATAACAAAACGTGTTAGCCCTTGTACACACGGTCGGAGATTCCGACAGAATGTGTCCTATTGGACCGTTTTGTCGGATATTCCGACTCGACTGTGTGTGGTCTCCATCAGACTGTTTCCGTCGGAATATCCGACGAACCAACTTTTCCAACTTGCCGGTAAAATTTTCAGACAAAATGCTCCAATCGGACATATCCGATCATGTGTAGCCTACTCCGACGGACAAAGTGCCACGCATGCTCAGATCAAATTCCTAAACCAAAGCTATTGGCTACTAGCCTGAACGTAGTCCCGTTGTAACAAAATAACGTGATCACGTTATGTACAATCGGGTTTTCCGACAACTTAGTCCGACCGTGTGTATGCAACATCACTTCCGGACCTCTTCCGGAATTAATCCGTCGGAATTACTCCGACGGATTTGGTTGTTGGAATCTCCGACCGTGTGTACAAGGGCTTATACTTACCTGCTCTGTGCAATGGATTTGCAAAGAGAAGCCCCAATCCTCCTCTCTGCTCTCTTTTCACAATTCCTAAGCTGGCTCTGTGTGTCCAATAACACACAGAGCACTGCTGGCCCTCACCCCCTACTCTTTCTTCACTGGCTGTGATTGACAGAAGTGAGAGCCAATGAGATCTGCTGGCTGCTGGGAGACACTGGAACTACAACATTCTGCTCTGGGATCTACAGTGTCACCAGCAGTTGATCTAGGTCCTGACAGGAGGTTTTTCAAATTTGACTACAAAAGTGAAAATACACATTAACCACTTCCCGACCAGCGCACGACGATGTACGTCGACAGAATGGCACGGGCAGGCATATTGGCGTACAGGTACGTCCAATATTCAATGCCGCCCTGCCATCGGGAGCGCGCCGCCGGCATTTCTCCATTCGGCTGATCTCTGCTCCATGTGATTGGAGCAGAGATCAGTGTTCACTAAATGAAAGCCCAACCCCCCCACAGTTAGTAACACACCCCTAGGAACACTTAACCCCTACACTGCCACCCACTGGTTAACCCTTTCACTGCCAGTGTCATTTACACAGGAATCACTGCATTTATATAGCAGTGATTACTGTATAAATGACAATGGTCCCAAAAATGTCCGATGGGTCCCCCACAATGTTGCAGTCACAATAAAAATCGCTGATCGCCGCCATTACTAGTAAAAAATAAATAATAAAAAATTATTAATAAAAATGCTATAAAACTATCCCTATTTTGTAAACGCTATAACTTTTGCTCAAACCAATCAAAAATTTTTACCAAAAATATGTAGAAGAATACGTATCGGCCTAAACTGAGGGAAAAAAATGTTTTTTTATATATTTTTGGGGGATATTTATTATAACAAAAAGTAAAAAATAATGCGTTTTTTTTTTTAAATCGTCGCTCTATTTTTGTTTATAGCGCAAAAAAATAAAAACCGCAGGGGTGATAAAATACCACCAAAAGAAAGCTCTATTTGTGGGAAAAAAAGGATGTCAATTTTGTTTGGGAGCCACGTCGCACGACCGCGCAATTGTCAGTTAAAGCGACGCAGTGCCGAATCGCAAAAAGTGGTCTGGTCTTTGACCAGCAAAATGGTCCGGTCTGCAAGTGGTTAAAGAGGAAGTAAACCCTGCTGGGTTTTACTTCCTCTTTATTTCCCTGCAAAGGTAAAGCATAATGGGCTACTATGCATCACATAGTAGCCCATTATGTGTCACCTACCTGACACTGAAGCCCGCGCTATCGCGGTTGTCCCCACGAGCAGGGAGTGTCCATCTTCGCCCCTCTTCCTTCCGGGGCCGCGAACTCTGGCTCTGTGACTGGCCGGAATTATGTAACGTCCCTCCCGCGCATGAGCAAGGGAGCCGCCAGTCACGGCACGATGTGCCCTTTCTAAAGGGCACATGCTCCGTAGTCATCGACGCTCATCTTTTTAGTAAATATCTCCTAAACCATGGAGGTTTAGGAGATATTTCAAGAACCTACATGTAAGCCTTAATATAAGCTTACCTGTAGTTTAAAGTGGTTGTACAGGGTGTACAACCACTTTAAGGATGTATATGATAAAAAATATATACAGTATACGGTATACACTATATTGACCCAAAATCTGATAATTTCCAATTAATGTACCAGTATGTAATATTTATTAGTCAGCGTAACATAAGTATGTCTAGAATACTTGCAAGTCAAGTATTTCAAATGCTTGTTTGCAGTGTTTTTCCTTTCCAAAACATTTTTTTTATTGACTTCTAATGCGCTTCCAAACTTGAAAGCAAAAACTCTAGCACAGCCTCCTCCCCCCTTACACTTCATAGCCCTGTCTTTTCCTATTTTTCTGGTAATGTCTAATTAAGGCCCCTTTCACACATGCGGATGGTATGTCCGTATTTCATCCATCCGTTTGCGGATGAAATACGGGCCATACATTCATCCCTATGGGATAGCGGGTGTCTGCGGATGAGCATTCGCAGACACCCGCTATTGTCCGCCTCCGCAAATGTCCGATTCTGCAGACGGAGGAAAATCCTATTTTTCTGTCCGTCTGCAGAGCGGATCGGATGAACCACGGACACACGGTCCGTGCTCGTCCGATCCCCATAGAGGAGAGCGGAGAGCTGACAGGGCGGTCCCCGCACAGTGTGCGGAGACCGCCCTGTCCGCAGCCGGCTCAGCGGGGACAACGGAGCGATCCCCGCTGAGCGAGCGGATCATCACGGGGCGGATCTTTACTGATCCGCCCCGTGTGAAAGAGGCCTAATGTCTGTGCTGTTCCAGCTTCTCTGTCCCTCCCCATATAAGATTTATATATCAGCCAGGGAAGAGCACAGCTAACAGCTTTGCTGGGACTGCTGATATCCCATCCAAGATGGCGGTGACCAACAGCATTTTTAAGGCTTTTGGTTGTCTACACAAGGGAGTTTTTCACAGGGGTTTGAACTAAAATACTTAAAACTCAAACGCAGATGGATTTCTGTTCCTGTGTCTTTTTTCTCTGTATACCAGTGGCCAGGCACACAGCAAATTCCACACCTTTGGCTCAAGAAATAGTCTAGGGATTGCCTTTTAAGCCCCATAAACACTATCAGATTTTCTGCTGATTTTTGTCTTTAGATTTACCAAAACCATGTATTGCAAGGGCCTGCCTGATTGCATACAAATTGAAACACCTAAGGTTTGACCTCATATTATATGGTTTTGGTAAATCTGAAGGAAAAAATCTGCAGAAAATCTGGTAGTGTGTATGGGGCTTTAGAAGTTTATTGCAGATCATCCTGGATGTGAATTAGGGAGCTGTGGGATGCTACAGAACACTTTGTAAAGATTTGAGGACACTATCCCTCTTGGCAGTAGCTTCCTTTTTTTTGTAATTCTTTTATTTAATGCCGGAAGAAATAACAGGCACATGGACAACAATAATAAAACATACAGAATTTCAAAACATACAGCTTACAGTATCACCCAGGTGGGATATACATAGAGACCACCCCCAATATAGGCTTAAACTAAACAAGAAAACATTCCCGAACCGGGGGCTAGAGTCCCTTCTCAAGACCTCCAACACCAATTAGGCAAACCAATCCCACCCATGTGAGCAGCAATCATCGCATGGCCATGCATTACAGCGAGATGCACAAATTTTTGTTGTTTTATAAAGAAAGGGAAGAGGAGGGAGATGGGCGATGAGCCGGGCCCCAGGCGGACAGAGCATACACTTGTTGAAAACTGGTCATTCCCAGGGAAGCCCACAACCCACCGCTGTCCGCCAGGGCTAACCGGCAGGGTCTAATCATGAAAGATAAAGGGCTGAGGAAGCGAAACGGTAAGGGGGAAGGGGATTACGGAAGGAAGGGACTACAGGGGGAGACAGGGAGGAAGGAGGGCCAGGGAGAAAGAAGGGGGATCAGAACAGAGAGACGGACCAAGAAGAAGAAACACAGTAAAGGCTCCAGGCGAGCTAAAGCGACGAAGGCTAACAGAAAAGAGCAAAACAGGGACTGTGAGCGCCACCAGACCACAGGGGGGGGGAGGGGAGCCGAAGCCAGCAAACAGAGACCCTCTCTCAACAGGCATTTGAAGCTACCACCCGAAGGTAAGCCTCGGTGTAGGTGAAGTGATTCCAAGGTCTCCAAGTCTCACGAAAGGTCTCCTCCCTATTATGAAGCGTCGCTGTGAGGTCTGCCAAATCTCTTAATTCGTTCACTTTAGAGAACCATAGAGCCATAGCCAGTGGGTTCTCCGATCTCCAGCACAAAGGGATACAGGCCTTCGCCGCGTTCAGCAGCTGAATAGTCAACGAGTTCCTATAATTTTTAATGGATCGCTCCGACAGGTGCAGCAGGCAGGCCGCAGGGTTCCCCTCCAGAGAGACACCAGTCAGACGACCGATCGTGTCGGTCACCCCACGCCAGAAGGGTACCAGCTTGGGACAGGCCCAGAAAACGTGCAGCATCGTTCCCTCCGCCTCCCCACAACGCCAGCAACAAGCCGGCACCTGGGGGAAGATGCGGTGGAGAACGGATGGGACCCTATACCACCTAGTTGTGATCTTGTAGCACGTCTCCTGAACCCGTGTAGCCATAGAGGATTTCTGTGCAAAATGGAGAATTTTCTGCTGTTGATCTGGAGTAAAGTGGGTGCCGAGCTCCGCCTCCCACTTCGCCACGAATGGGGGGACATACCCCTCAGCCGGATGAATCAGGGCAGAGTAAAGGAGCGAGAGGCAGTGCCGCACCGGTTCCCCCCGATGACAGATACGCTCTAACTCCATGAGGGGGCGAGAGATGCCCGGTGTCCGCAAACAGGTACGCAAAAAAATTCCTCAATTGCAGACCGCTCCAAAAGTCCACTGCCCGCTGCCCTGCCTCCGGGGAGAGTCGACCATCCGGGCCGATAAAGTCACATAGCCGCCGCCTGTCGCCCATCTGCAGACGATGAAAGCAGGGATTCTGTAAGCCCGGTATAAAGTCCGGGTTTCCCAGAACCGGCACCGTAGGGGAGGGGACCGGGGACACCGACGAGTTCCGAAAAGCCTCCCTCGTCACCCGCAGGGTGCCTCCCAATGTGGGATGATCCAGCATAGCCCTTGGCAAAGGCGCTGATGACCAGGGCCTGCTCCCGATCGTGTCCCCAGAGTCCTCCCTCTCCATGGCCACCCAATGCTTCGCCCCCTCATGACAATGCCAGTCCACCAACCTGGACAGGTGAACTGCCCTGTAGTATGTCATCACGTCTGGAAGACCAACTCCACCCCAGTGCTTAGGCAGATGCAGAAGCTGCAATCTAAGACGTGGTCTCCGGTGCGACCAAATAAAAGCACGGAATAGGGAGTCTATCCGCTTGAAAAAGGTGGAAGGGAGGTAAATGGGCAACGCCTGCAACAGATACAAAATTTTGGGCAACAGAGTCATCTTAAGCGCACTGCACTAACGTCAGCGTTAGTGAATGCCAGTGCAAGAGATCAGCCCTCAAGCGGTCCACCAGAGGTACAAAATTGGCTGTATAGAGGGACGCCGGGTCAGGGGTAACCTCAACACCGAGGTAGCGGATATGACTGGTAGCCCACTTCAGCGGATAGGCCCCCCCGTAGGTGCCGTGCCACCTCTCCCCCCACGGTGATGTTAAGGATGGAGGATTTAGCTAGATTAATTTGGAAAAGGGAGAGAGAACCGTACTCCGCCAAGGAGGACAGCAGGATAGGCAATGACGTAAGGGGATCCGTTAAAAAGAAAATTAGGTCATCTGCAAATGCGGCCACCTTGTGGGTACCCGACGCCTTCGCATAACCAACAATGTCCGTATTTGACCGAATATGGCACAAAAAGGGTTCAGGAGACAAAATAAAAATCAATGGGGACAGGGGACAACCCTGTCGGGTGCCGTTCTTGATAGAGAAGTAGGGAGACCTCATTTCATTTACCTTAACCGCCGCAGTAGAGCTTTAATAAAGGGACAAAACCCAATGGAGCATGGAGTGGCGTAGTCCTATATGTTCCAGGGTAGCTCTAATAAATGACCAGTCCACGCGGTCAAAAGCCTTCTCTGCGTCAGTTGACAGCAGGAGGAGGGCTCGCTTAGAGGTTCTGGCCGCGTGGACAAAGTTGAGAACTCTAATAGTGTTGTCCCGGGGTTCACGCCCCGGGACAAACCCGGCCTGGTCCCTGTGAATGAGGCTAGGGATGTGCGGGAGCAGCCTGTTCGCCAGAATTCTGGCAAAGATCTTCTGGTCTGAATTTAACAGAGCGATTGGACGGTAGTTTCCACAACACAGTGGATCCTTTCCCTCCTTCGGAATGAGGGAGATTTGGCGAAGAAAGTAGTTGCTTATGCCGTGTCCTGACGGTGTCCCCGAGCCCCGCCGGTGCCTGCGCCCTCCTGGCATGTAGTTTCCACCATGTCTGGCGAGTTTGCGGCCAGTTCCCTGGCTAGCTCCTGCAGAGATCCAAACTGCGTTTTCACATGTCCATCTTTAATCCACGTCCCCCAGGACGGCTACTTGGCAGGGTGGAATTCACAGTAGGAGGCTGGGCCGGCCTCGGAGCTCTCCCGCGGGTGACTGAATTAGGAAAGGCCGGGGATCCACAGGCCTCACTAGGCCGCACTAGGCCGGAGCCTGCCGCGGCCTCCCCGAGTGCCGTACTGCCCCAGAACACCACCGGAGTGACCCCCAGCAATGGATGAGTGGCAGGGGGGTGAAGATGGAGGTCCCCTACCTGCCCGAGCGGCTCTGCGTGGCGGCGACCGGGAGGCCTCGAGGCGGCAAGATGGCGGCGGCCGGCGCCGGTTCTTCTCGCGGCTCCGCGGGATTCGATGGCTCCGGGATCCCTGCAATAACCACCTGGGGGGAAGCAGGATAATGTCCCGGACCCGATGATGTGGGTCTCGGGTGAGGAATCCACAGCAGAGGTGCGGATGGCGGCGGATTGCTCCGTGTGTCCAGGAGCCAGCCTCAAACACGTCCGCCGCCATACACGTCCGGCCACGCCCCCCGGCAGTAGCTTCTTAACACAGTCCTTCCAGTGTTAAGGCATGAAGTGAGCAGCACTGGTACACTATTCGTAATATCCCGGGCCAGGCAAGCCTTAAATGGAGTGTGGCACGGGTTAACAAAGCACAGTCACTGAGATCTTCTCTCCCAAGGTCTGTACTCACAATGTCCCCTGGGGTTAAATGTCTCCATCAGAGTCAAGGAAGCAGACTTCTCTGTAGCCCTTCCAGATAAGATCCTCAATGGCACCCCTCTTTGGCTCCCATGAGACTTTTAGAAGGATAGGTCCCCCAGCTAAGCACAGCTAAGACCTTGATTAGCTAGGCAGGATCCCGAGCAGGATGACCAGGAAGGGCTGGTATACTTTCTGGCTGGGGAGCTCTCCCCCTGGCAAAGAACACTGCCCTCTCAGGCTCCAAACTATTTTAGCAGTCCCTCAGCCACCATCTGGGTACACCTCCCCAGGAATTGGCTAGGGCTGTGTAAATATTCAGGCTGCCTATCTGATGCTCCCACCTACTTTGTTCTTTAAACCTCCAGAAAACAGGAGGAAGCCATCAAGCCAGCAGCCTGCAGAGTCCACAGTAGACCAAAGCAATCACACACAGCTCCACCGATTATAGAAGAGCCACAGGACTACATTTGCCTAACCAAATCCTAACTGCCTATCTATGAGGGTGCTACATTGATATAATCTTATGAGAAGATTACTGTTGAAATGGTAACAGTCTCATTAAACAATTTCTTAAAATTCCTAAACAGCCAATAGTAGCTGTACTGTGCACCTTCCCCCCAGCCATGCCATACACTGTACAGTTGGCACCACCCGGCTCAACACTACCAGTGGGAGTTGATATCCATAACACATCCTAATTTTTTCCACCACTGTTTTATAGATAAATCCTCAATTTTAAAGCCTAAGTTTAGTTATTTGTTTGGCAAGGAAGAGACAGATGCAGAGACACCGTGCTGTCCACACAGGACCTCTATACTGATCTAGCCAGTGCTGTTCCACTTCCATTACTAAAGGAGGCCTTTGAGGCATGGCGTACCAGAGACACTCTGATACAAGACTCAGATGGAGTGTGGAAAACCACATTTTTTGGGGGGCGCGGGGGGGGGGGTGGCTTTTGTGGCCGATGGGGAAAGGACTACATTTCCCTGGACAGGGGGATAACAAAGAGGGACGGCAGATTTTGTTTTCCTGGGCTGTAAAAGGAAAAACTTCCTCTTTCTAAGGGGAGACTGGAGCAGTGCACAACATAATCTAGATACCGTATGTACAGTGGAAGCAGAGAGAGAGGGGATCTATTATCTGGAAGCAGAGGGATGTTATCCCTAAGCCTGAGCCTGTTACTTAGACTGTTGGGAGCTGGCTGGGAAGAGAGGAGACCTGTGCTGAGGATATTGTCACAGAGATCCCCTGGTTGCCAAGCATCTGGACTGGAGGACGCTATGCACACCGAACTGGTGGTGCTAGCAGAGTGAGACTGACTGTCATTTAGGAACACTGTACCACTGCATGTAGAATTCTCAAAGGGACAGTATGTTAAGCGTGCCAGCATAAAGTTGTGGGCCCCTACAAAATAGCCGGCAGAAGGTTGAGAAAAAGGAGTCTATTACATACTGACTGCTGTCATGGTGCACCTTAGTTTGCTGTCAGATAGCCTACTTACTCAGTTTTTGCCTGATCATAATCGGATACTGTTTATTGTTACTGTCATTGTTTATTTATGTAATGCTGTGGTATGGCTGCCAGTTGTTAGTTGATATAGTCTGATGCTTTCCAACTTTAACATGTCTTAATAGTTTTCTCACTCATTCATCTGTGCAATTTACTCTGTTTGCAGTCCAATGGTTTGGTGTCAACTTTTATCCACAGTATATGTACATAGATGTTTGCAGCTACCTCGTCCTCAGCCAGGTGTGTCAGAGAGTAAAGAGCCGTTCGCAGAGTTGTGGCACAAGAACAAAGAACCTGATTTCTCAAGTGGCTTCTCCAGGGGTAAGTGCTACACTTATAAAATTCCCAATGCTTATTTAGATATCTACTAAGTGTACATACTGTACATTCAGTTGATAATTGAATAAGAATGTTGGTGTTGCAGAGCTCATATAGTTCAGTGTTAGCAGAGGAGCCTTAGGGCAGCAGCATGACCTACCAAGCATTGACAAATGTATGCAACAAAAACCGGTTTCTAATCTTATTGTTAAGCTGGTCATAGACAGAATGAAATTTAGCTGGCTGAGCAAGGGCCGGCCAAATTTTTATCTGTGTGTGGCCCTCCCTGTTCTACAGTTGTTCCTCGGACAAGTTGTAAAACCTTTGTCAATCAGTGATTGATCAGTGTATTCTGACAGCTAAATTTGGCTAAATCCTGAATGTACAACCACATACCAGCACAGATCGAAACATGGACCAAGCCAAGTACTATATTTAGAATTTTGGATTTTATTTGTTGATAATACTGTACATAATTGCACTTTTGCAAATGTACTCATCTACAGAATAAAATAAAAGGCTCGGTTCACACTGCTGGGACTTGTCATGCAACTTGAGATTTCAAAGTTGCATGACAAGTCGCACCCCATTAACCGCAATGGAACTGTTCTAATTGCTGCGACGCAAGTCACAGCAACTTAGAAAAAGGTTCCTGCACTACATTGGGGCAACTTTATCAAGACTTGCATTGACTTACGTTAATGAAGTCGCAAGGAAGCCGCAATGAAGTTGCGTAGAAGTAGCCTGGTAAAGTCGCACCTTAAGTTGCACGACTTTACGGTCACAACAGTGTGAACCGAGCCTTACACCTTAGGCCGCGTACACACGCGGGGACTGTTCGCTCAACTTTGTCCGCTGAACAGTGTTTCGGCGGACAGTCCGCTCGTGTGTGGGCTTCAGCGGACAGTTTCAGCGGACAGTCTGCTGAACAAAGTTTTTCGGAATTTCCGAAAAACTGTCCGCTGAAACTTTGTTTCAGCGGACAGTCCCCTCGTGTGTAGGCTTGTTCGTCAAACTAAGTTCCACGCATGCTCAGAAAGGATTTACACGCCGAAGGTTGTATTGCAGTGTATAGGACGTCGTATTTTTCGTCCCGTCGTACGTGCCGTTCACGTCATCGCGCAAGTTTCAGCGGACTGTTCGTTCGTCGTGTGTGGCCAAGTCCGTCCATGCTAATTTTGAGCGGACTGTCCGCTGAAACTGTTTGACGAACAAAGTTGAGCGAACAGTCCCCGCGTGTGTACGCAGCCTTACTTCCCCTGACCATCCTTTTTTTTATGATATATTTATTTTATTATGCTGAAAAGCAAAAATTTCCATTCAGAGAAAGGGAAATAACAGAAACAACGTAAATCACATAGACAACAACACACATAAATCACTCATATAGCACAAATTACCACAGTTCAGATGATAGCCACAAAGGTTTGAGAATTATCCTAAACACTAACATGTCACCCCCTGAAAACTGAGGTCAGGCTGTTGGTGAATGCATCTCTGTGAATGAGATAGTAATTACTGGGGGCTGGTTCTAATAGCTAAGGTCTCCAAGGTTGACAGCCAAAGGGGCCCACCAGGAGAAGCATCCAACAAAAAACTGTCTTGAGACATCAGGACAGCAACCCCAGTAAGCTAGGGTGCCCTCAGTTGCCAAATCACGTTGTAAAAGTAGCCATTCACTTCATATGTAGCACTTATTACCATAACACACGTGGAGGAGCATTAGCAAAAAAAGGAGAAAAAAACAAAACAAAAAGGGGAGACAGGGAAGGGGAGAACAAAAGAAACCTCATTGAGCAAGTAAATCAGTAAAATATAAAAGAACTGATAGCTAGTTTGTCAACTTGGGGACATTACATGAGGGGCGTAGAAGAAAAAATAACCGACCTGATCTGAGCATATGTTAACCAATTCACCAGAACATGTGTTACATAACTGATAAATAGAGTCAAGTATATAGCAGAAGAGCATGCAACTCAAATGGGGAACACTGTAACAGAGAGCTATGGTGACCCAGAGACCCCAGACATACATAGTTACATAGTTAGTAAGGTTGACTAAAGACACCAGTCCATCCAGTTCAACCTGAGTGTCTACAATTGTCCCCATCACTTTACATTGCACACTCTCATCACTCCCTACCCTCAAGGAGCCCACAATGCAAGGTCCCCATTTATATACTAGGGCCAATTTTGGACAGAAGCCAATTAACCTACCTGCATGTCTTTGGAGGGTGGGAGGAAACTGGAGTACCCAGAGGAAACCTACGCAGGCACAGGGAGAACATGCAAACTCCAGGCAGGTAGTGTCATGGTTGGGATTTGAACCAGTGACCCTTCTTACTGCTAGGTGAAAGTGCTAACCACTACACCACTGTGCCACCCATAATGTATCCATGTAGCCCAGACTGTATAAAATTTGCTATAGCAATCCTTTCACTTGGCCATCCATTCCTTCACCTCCATAATGCTATTAGCTATTCTAATCCAAACGGCCTGACTCGGCACCTGGGATTTTTACCAGTAGATCAGAATGAGGAGACGTGTAGCATTTAGAAGATGCAGCAGAATACTTTTCCTGTAATGACTAATCAGAATGGAGGACACATGTAGCAAGTACTGCAGGGGGAAGTGTGGAACATCAGAATCAAGAATCAACCTAGTTTGGGTCCGAATATCTTGCCAAAAGGGTCAAATCTTAGGGCACTCCTACCACACATGGAGGAAAGTACTGTGATGGCCACAGTCCTTTTAACACAAATTGGATATATTGGAGTAGATTCTAGCCAACCTAGTAGGGACCCTGTACTAGCGCATCAGCAACTTAAAGCTGTTCTTCTGCATCTATGTGTCCACAGAGCTGGTATGGGTCAAGTTGGATTTCTGAGAAGTTGTGCTGCAAGTCCCTCTCTCGAATATAAAGGGGCTTTGTTTGATGTGATATATGTAAAGAGACAGCACAAGCCATTGCTGTACAGAAGCCATGTTTACTGAATGAACCAGCAGGAACAAGAAACACCACACAGGAAGAAGTACAACAGAGATGCACCATAGAGTTGCATTTAAAGAAACATGTCATCCATAACATCTCCCCCTTTAAGTGTTAATAAATGAACATTGTGAAATTAAAAAGAGACACAGCAATAACACATTCTATAGGTTAAGTCTCATAGGTGGTTTTGAACATCTACCACTATGGGTGAAGACTGGCCTTTGTGCAAGGATTCCTTTAGCCCTCTCTAAAGTTACTGGGCTTCTCTCATCACGTACTGGCATACTCTGCGCTTGACAACTGTCGGGTATACTTGCTTGCCCAGAACTGTCATTGCACAGTATGTCCTCGTGATACTGGGTGAATCTGATCTATCAACAGGATACTGAGATTAAGGCTGCTCCCAAATCCACTTAATTGCAGCGATAGAGAGTTCCTTCAATGTCCACAAGATAGGAGCGTGGTGCAACCTTTTGCAGGCAAGTACCTATTCTCCAACGGCCTGTTCGATCTCCAGGTAATGGTTTCATACGGATTCATTCCCCAATATTCAATTCTGACAAATCTCTGGCCGATGTGTCATATCGTGCCTTTGACACTTACTTAGTCCCTAAAGCCTTAACTTTTCTGTAACACCTTGTATGACAGAGGGTTCAAGCAGCCTATTTGCTACTGGTAAGGAGGTATTTAATCTCCTTGATATCAGTCTTTGTGCCGGACTACCATCCATGCCTTCAGTCGGAGTGTTTCTCCAATGTAAAATAACCTTCCGTGGGTCTTTACCATCACTTTGTGCTTTCTTGCATACATTTTTAACAATCTTTACAGCTGATTCAGCTTTGCCATTAGCCTGTGGATGACGTGGTGAGGAAGTAACATGCTCAAACTCCCATTCAGTGGCAAATTTTCTAAAATTATAGGCTTGAAAACTGAGGGCCATTGTCGGAGATCACTGTATCTGGTTGGCCATGATGTGAAAACTGAGCCTTGCACCTCTTAATTGTAGCTTCAGTGGATAAGTCCCAGAAGTCTAAATAATGATAGACTAATAGCAGGTATTCCTTGCCTGCGTAATTGAATAAGTCCATACTGATAATCTGCCACGGACGTGGTGGGTCATGTGGTGCTCGGTGGGGATAGCAACTCCTCCCTGGACCGGATTCTTGATAGGTCCGACCCTGGGAGGTTGACCCTGAAACATACCCCATGACAGAGTAGTGTATTAGCACGTTTACTACACAGCTATGATCTAATTGACCTCTTTAGAGACGCTCATCCCACCATTATAGACTTCACGTTTTACTCACATGTACACAAAACATACTTGCGCATCGACCATTTGTTCACATTGTCCCCCTTGCTTCCGTATGTCTCGTCGACCAAAATAATTCCTATGGCAGGGTCTGACCATTCCTCCGTTGAAGTCGTCTTAATGGACCTATAGTCAAAATCACGACCGTCTTCTTGGAGATTAAACGAATCCCTACTGAATGACCCTATCATTGCCAAAGAAGTAGAATCGACCCAACAACATTACTTCCAGGAGAAGTCCTCCTCAACCTCTTCTCCAGCTATGGTTTGGGCAGCCCATAAGGCCACCGTACGCGGTAAGCTACTACAAATAGCGGCTAGAGTTAAAAAAGAACGAGAACACACGATCCAACAACAAGAGGGAGAGCTACTGCGTCTCACGCGAGAACAAAAAAACAACCCACATCTGGACCTTTAGGAACCAGATCAATACAGCGAGAACGCCCCTAAACTTGAGCCTCACAACAAAAGTGGAAAAATACGTTAGATGGGCTAGGCATAGATATTACACTACGGGGGATAAGCCAAACATGCTCTTAGCAAGGAAGCTCACCCCTAGACCTTTTAACCCTGCACCCCCTAAATTGAGACTGTAAAATGTCCGAACTTCTCAAAACCCTCAACTTATAATACAGGAATTCTTTTCATTTTATTCTAAACTCTACGATTCACCAAAAGACTTTAATACGAATGGGGAGGAAGAATTCTTGCGGGACATAATGATCCCTACACTATCTAGTGATCATACAGAGATGATGGAGGCAGAGTTTACAGTTAGCGAAGTAGTGGCGGCCATTAAATCCCTCAAAGGCACTGGGTCCGGAGGGATTTTCAGGCCACTATTATCACAAATATATCGAAGTTCTGGTTCCGCATCTTTGCTCTTTCTATAATGAACTTAGAAAGGGTTCCCCAACCACCACATGAGAACAGGGCCTTTATACATGTTATACCTAAACCAAATAAGGACCACGGGGACTGTGCGAACTATCGCCCTATTTCACTAATACACCTTAAATTATTGACACAAGATACTGGCTACCCGTATGAACACGTTCTTATTACAATATATCCACCCAGACCAGACAGAGTTCGTCTCCAATAGACAAGCCTCGGGCCAGACCAGACTGCCTCCTAGGGTGCCTGGCCGCTGGTTATCCTACTTCTGCACTGTACACAGAGCTTGCACTATACACCAGGCAGCCGCTCTGAGCCTCTGACATGTATGAAGCAGCGCCCCCCCGCCCTACCCTCCCGGACTCCGCACTGACACATCAGTGGCATAATGTGTGTCCACACTGTCCAGAACACCTCCCCCATGCTCTCCGCTCTGACAAGTTTTCAGCGGCCATCCCACCCCCCAGCCCTCTTTCCGCTCTGCGCTCTGACTCGGAGAGGAGATAGTTCTGAGTAACAGTGACATGTGTCCAGCAGCACCAGCCCACCCCACGCTCTCTGCTCTGACAAGAATTTTAGACAGGTTCATGTCCTCAGATACAAGTTTGCTGAGCCCAAGACCATCACCTGGTGTGTGGTGAGTAAACACTGTTGCTGTCTTAGATAATAATGATATCGTATATATTGACAATGACATGCAATTTTCAAATGTTATGTGTGTATATGTATTTATATTCACTGATCTGCCAAAATGCCAAGTATGTACCGAGCCCCCCCCCCCCCCCCCTCCATGAGGCTGCATTGATTGGTAGTGGTAAAGCAGCATTGATTGGCACAGCTGAGACTGTATTTGATGGACTCAGGTGAGACTATTTGATGGGCACAAGTGAAACTATTTGAGGGGCACAGGTGAAGTAGCATTAATGGGCACAAGTGAGACTGCGTTTGATGGGCACAGGTGAAGTGGCATTAATGGGCAAAGGGGAGTGAGGCTACATTTGATGGGCGCTGGTGAGACTGCGTTTGATGGGTGCTGGTGAGACTGCATTTGATGGGTGCTGGTCGGGGTGCCTGCATTTGAAGAGCACAGGTAAGGCTGTATTTGATGGGTACAGGTGAGGCTAGGTTTGATGGGCGCTGGTGGGACTGCGTTTGATGGGCGCTGATGGGGCTGCCTGCATTTGCTGGACACAGGTGAGGCTGCATTTGATGGGCACTGGTGAAACTGCCTGAATTTGTTGGGCATAGGTGAGGCTGCATTGATTGGCATTGGTGAAGCGGCATTGATGGGCACTGATGAGGCCGCTTTTATGGGCATCCCTTACAGACACCGAAACACACAATGCATCCCTTACACACACAAAAACCTCTGGTCTGGTCTGGTCCCCTCATTAAAAAGGTGGGGTGTACATGGGCAGGGCAATGGGGGCAGGGTCGGGGGTTGAGCCAGGGGGGGGGGGCGGCAAAATGAGGTTTCGCCTAGGGTGTCAAAAATCCTTGCACCAGCCCTGCCATCACCCTTCTCAGTGTGGCTGCTTGCACTGCTGCAGGCTTCTCATTTAACCTTGTGGCTAGGGAGTAGTCCTCAAACTCTGCCCTGAAATTGTCCCAGTTACTGCTGACATGTCTACTCACCCTCATTGCCTCTGGCAGGGGAATGCTGTTAGCTGCCATGATGCTGTTTGCCTTGCTGCAAATACTCAGCATCCAGGTCAGGACTGCAACTGTTAAGAGGCACAATCAGTGTAATGCATGAAGGGAGGTGGGTGAGGCGGAATCCGAGAGACCTTTGTGCTGGCAGGGAGCCATGGAACATGGAACAAGTTACGGCCCGCCAGAAATTTCTCCAGAGGGACCCAAAGTTTGTTCTTAACATGATGATGCCAGTCTAGTATTCTTTGTAATGCCATGTCCTCATAATACTGTGTATGACCAGAATACCTAAACCACCTAACCATTTGGAGAGCTGCGGAGGGCCAAATGTGGCCGTTGTTTGTTCCAAATAAACCATATGAACAGGCTGTTGAGGCTCGAAGAGAAGGACAGGGGCAGGGAAATAGGGACCATTTTAAAGTAAAAAAGAATCCTGGGTAGGATATTCATTTTCAAAATAATGACATGGCCCATCCATGAAAAAGGGGCTCTGTTCCATTTAGACAATTCTTTCCCTATGGTGTTAAGCAGTGGAGCATAACTGTAAACATACAGGTTGGAACAATGGTCAGGAAGGTAAACGCCCAAATATTTCAGGGGGGCTGGCACCATAAGAAGGAAAAAGAAGTTTGCAACTGTGTACGTATACCAGACAGGACATTAAGTGCTAGAATATCGGATTTATTGTAGTTGATCCTAAAATTAGAAAGCTAGTTGAACTCCTGCAGTTCTGCCATAATAATAGGCAGGGATACCTGCCTTGCAGATACATAGCCTTGTAGAATTTAAATGTAATTTTAGCATGTGTGCGTTGTAATCTTTTCCTCTGTTTGTCGGTATTATAGTTGCACCATCTTTAATGTTATGCATTTAGGGTGGGCCTCCCAAGTCTATCTTTGTTTGTCTATTGTAAGGGTCCTGATCTGATCCCTTGGGCTGGAGCACCCCATCCCCCCACCATTAACTCTTATTAGTGTCTATCTGTGTTAGGCCCCTTTTACATGGGACGGATCCATGATGATCCGCCCTGTGAACATCCGCTTGCTCAGTGGGGATCACTCAGTTTACCCCCGCTGAGCGGATGACAGGGCGGTCCGTGCACAGTGTCAGATCTCCGCTCTCCTCTATGGGGGATCAGATGAGCACGGACCGTCTGTCTGTGTTCACCCTATCCACTCTGCAGATGGATAGAAAAATAGGATTTTCCTCCATCTGCAGAATCGGACCATAGCAGAGATGGATGATATCGGGTGTCAGCGGATGTTCATCCGCTGACACCCGCTATCCCATAGGGATGCATGTATGTCCGTATTTCACATCCGAAAATGGATGGATGAAATATGGACATATGGTCTGCACGTGTGAAAGGGGCCTTATAGGAGGAGTCCTTTAGTTCTCTCACATAGAGGAGTGTATTTCTCCCATGGTTGAGAGGCAGGATCTTTCATTCTATGACTAGTGTATGACCCACTGATAATGGGGTACTTTGACACAGTAGTGGAATTAAGCTCTATGTGGCCACATAGTGTGACCAAATCCCCCACTTTTTTGCTTATTTGCTAAATATGTTCAGGTGTTTTAAATAGCCTTGCAGAATTTAAATGTAATTTTAGTATGTGCGCGCTGTAATCTTTTCCTATATACTAGAGGGTTGGTCATGTAGAGTAGTACATCATCTGCATAAATGGAGAGTTGGTGCTCGACAGAGCCTATACAGACTCCTTAAATATTCTGGTTTTGTCTAATTCTAGAAAGCAGGGGTTCTAAGGTAAGGGCAAAGATAAGGGGAGACAAAAGACAGCCCTGATTTGTCCCATTCATAATAGAGAATGGTTGTGAAAGGGTTCCGTCTACCTTCACCTGAGACTCTGGGGAATCGTACAGAGCTGCAATCCATAGGAGCATATTTGGGCCCAATCCCAAGCAGCTAAGAACAATTTGAAGGTAGGTCCAATCCACCCTTCTCGGCTTCAGTGGAAAGCAGCAGACAGGGCTGATGATTTGCCTGCGATTGCGCCCAGTGGGTAATTTGTATGGCCCTATTAGAGTTATCTCTAGATTCCCTCCCTCCGATGAACCCCATCTGGAAATCCTCTGGAAGGACGGGCTTCAAACGATATAAATAAAAATAGGAGTGCAGCGATAATAAACCAATAATATAAGTGTATATAATGTGTATGATTACAATGTGTACAATAAGACTACAATGTATCATTAGTGATCATAGTGCAAAAAACATCCAGTAAAATATAGTCCATATGTGATTAGATTACTGCATTAGCAAAAATATGTGCATTTAAACACAAAATGTGACAATAAAAAGTTCATAAGTAAAAGTATCCAAACAAAAAGATTTCCAGTGAGAGACCCTGGGTCTATGTTTTCCACCTCTTGTGCTGCCCATCACCTTTCAATGAACAATGGAGGCTTTCCATAAAGCCTGCGACCGCCCTTATTCAGGGGGGTCAAATCAGGCTTAGTAGAAACAACAGGAACACTGCTAGGATCTCCCGGACTTCCCTCACAGGTGACCGGCTGGCATCAATGAAGAGGACCTTCTATGGCACGTTCACAGGAGACAGACGCTGTACACCGATGGATAAACACAGATACTGCCTGCAATACCAGACAAGTGGAATAATAGAAACAAAGGAAGCCGAGAAATTAAAATGTGTCTCTCTTTAAGAGTTGCAATTTTTCCTTTTCTCCCAATCTCATCAGCTCCAAACTCTAATGCCGCGTACACATGGTCAGAATTCCAGCCAGAAAAAGACCGATGAGAGCTTTTCATTGGAAAATGCGACCGTGTGTATGCTCCATCGGAATTTAGCTGTCTGAATTTCCGCCAGCCAAAAATTGATAGCATGTTCTCAATTTTCCCGACAGAAAAGCTTTCTATCGGAAATTCCGATCGTGTGTATGCAATTCCGACACTCCAAAAAATCACGCATGCTCAGATTCAACTATGAGACAGAAGCTATTGGCTACTGGCTATTGAACTTCCTTTTTCTCGGCCCGTCGTACGTGTTGTACGTCTCCGCGTTCTAAACTATCGGAATTTGGTGTGACTGTGTGTAGGCAAGACAGCTTGAGCCGAATTCCGTCGGAATTCCGTTGGGAAAACCATCAGAGCTTCTTCTGACGAGAATTACGATCGTGTGTACGCGGCATTATTCTTAGATGTGATGGCTGCATTAGTTCTTTCCTTTATTTATTTATTTTTTTTTATAGCGATCCTGTCATTCAACAGAACAAGCTGTCCTGATCATGTCCCAATAATCTGAGATTTTCAGCTGTAATGCTTGCTTAGGATATCCTTCACGGTTCTCTTTTTTTCAATAATATTATATTATTTTTCATATTTATCACGCACCTAGCACAGTTCTTTCTTTTTTAATTTTTCAAACGATATGCCAAAATTCTGGCCAAGATCTACAGGGTAATGTATGGTCTTTCTCCACTTTTGGGGGGACAGTGACATAAGCCAGCAGGGATTCCCAAGGCATGCGGGAACCCTTGGCTAGGGCATTGAAATTGTATGTCATAAGAGAGGAAATATGTTGAAGAAATTTTGCGTAATAGGCATTGGTGAAGCCACCTGGGCCTGGACACTTACCTTTGGGGAGCTCTTTGACCACAACCGCCAATTCAGTCGGAATAATAGTGACATCCAATTTGATTACATCCTGGGCTGAAAGTCTCGGAAATCCCGCCTCCTCCAAATATTGGAGGAGGCGTCAGCGGTAAAGTGGCGCTATTTTTAGCGCCACTTTACCATCGCTATAGTGGCACTATTAGCTGTAAAGGGGATAAATCCGCCCGCAAAACGCCCCCGCAGTGGCGTTTTGCTGGCGGTATGACAGCGCTGCCCCGTTGATTTCAATGGGAAGGGAGGGAAAGAAGCTGCTGGCAGGACTTTTTTCTGATGCCCTGCCAGCGCAATGCTGGAGTGAATGGAGCAGCTGTTTTAGGGCGGTTTGCAGGTGCTATTTTTATGGCTATAGCGCCTGCAATACGCCCCAGTGTGAAAGGGATCTTAAAGCAATCTACTGAGCTGGACAGAACCACCTCTGGGGGGAGTCTATTCCACATTTTCACTGTGAAGAAACCTTTCCGTAACCTTTCCGTATTTGGAGATTACATTTTTTTCCTTGAGACGTAAAGAGTGCCCTCTTGTCCTCTGTGATGACCGAAATTGTTAACAATCGATTGTTAATAATATAAATGGTACATTTTTCATTGATTGACAGAAATTATGTAAAGATTTTTTTACCTTTTGTGTACCCATCCACTCATCAACTGTATTTAAAAAAAATCTCTCTTTTCATTATTTGTACTTCCTGGCTTAAGTTTTAACACGCACATGCGCTGTAAGTTTTTAAGAACTGTATCCAATGAATTCCAATATTAACGTATAGAAAATCTATTGTTTATGCTACAAAAATCCGACGTGGCGGTTTGTTTTTTATTTGCCATAAAACTTTGCATTTCGAGAATCGAAATGAGACCACTATCGTCTAAAGTGGAACGACTGAGCATATTGAATGCTTTTTCAAATGATTTTCTAACCATGTATGGCCACCATAATTGTGAGATCTGTGCACACCTGTGCATTTCAGGTTCGTTTTTAAGCTTCATTCACACTTGAGCTGAGTGTATTTGGTTGTTTTTACTGACTTTTATAAAGCATTCATACAAGAATTTTTGCAGCCATGTTTGCTTGAGTGTTTCTTACTTTAAACCCCTTCTCGCTGAGCTTACACAGATGTGCATACCCGGCTTCCGGGGGTTATACTGGGATGATGCCCGCACCTGCAGGCATCATCCCGGTACCGTTTTTTACAGCGGGCGATTGGCTATCCAGCCATATCCATGCCAGAGAAGCGGGAGGGGACGTCCCCCTCTTCCGTCACCTCCCGCCGCTGTTACCGTTGCTCCCGCTCAATCTGGAGCGCCGATTCACGATCTGCCGCTTCTGGCTGCTGGGCAGGGACTGGAATGAAGCATTAAGCATTCATTCCAGTCTCCTAATGGTAAATGCTGAAGCGACGTCATGGCGCTGGTTTTTAAAAATATATACACTTTTCAGAATTGCCGTTTTCGGTGATCTGAATCCATTGAAGTGTAAAGGAGGGATCGGGGGTCTGAAAGACCCCCGATCCCACCATAAAGAGTACCTGTCACTACCTATTACTGTCACAAGGGATGTTTACATTCCTTGTGACAGCAATA
This sequence comes from Lithobates pipiens, assembly GCF_037356315.1. NCBI lineage: Eukaryota > Metazoa > Chordata > Amphibia > Anura > Ranidae > Lithobates > Lithobates pipiens. The sequence continues at coordinate 185,634,763 of NW_027507784.1, read as the reverse complement.
AAAGTGATCCTTTTTTTTTTTTTTTTTTTTTAACAATTTATTCATTTTAAAATAAATAAAAAAAAAATTTAAAGTGCCCGCCGTCCCCGCGAGCTCGCGAAGCAAAGAAAACGCATACGGAAGTCGCACCCACATATGAAAACAGTGTTCAAATCACACATGTCAGAGCGAGAGCAATAATTCTAGCACTAGACCTCCTCTGTAACGCTAACCTGGTAACCGTAAAAAAAAAATTTAAAGCGTCGCCTATTGAGATTTTTAGGTACCGTACTTTGTCGTCATTCCACGAGTGCGTGCAATTATAAAGTGTGACATGTTTGGTATCTATTTACTCAGCGTAACATTATCTTTCACATTGTGCAAGAATTGGGCTAATTTTACTGTTTCCTTTTTTTTTAATTCATGAAAGTGTCCCTTTTCCCAAAAAGTTGCGTTTAAAACACCACTGCGCAAATACCGTGTGACATAAAATATTGCAACAATCGCCGTTTTATTCTCTAGAGTCTCTGCTAAAAAAATATATATAATGTTTGGGGGTTCCAAGTAATTTTCTAGCAAAAAATATGGATTTTAACTTGTAAACACCAAATGCCAAAAATAGGCGTAGTAATGAAAGAGTTAATAATTTTAGCTAATGGAAAGTTAGTTACTAGGGGAGAAAAAAAAACGCTTAACATGCATATTTTTGGGGCATTTCCATTGAGTCTATTGGGGCCAAGATTGCTTATGGCTGGGTTCACACTATGTGCAGAGCGGCTCACAGCAGGAGGTCCAGTGTGTCCCTGTTCACCATTTCATTCAGGGGCAAATGAGGTCCAAATTTCGGACTTGAAACAGAACCAAAGACGCACAGGACCCTTCTTCTGTATGCTCGGTGGCCGCCCTGGAGCTGTGTGAACTGGCTCCATTGCTCTCCTGACATGCGAATTGGATGCAGATAACCTACATCCAAATCACAAAGGTGTGAACCCAGCCATAAGCTTGTAGTTTAAAAAGCTCAGGTACTTTTTATCAGCTTTCAGCGGCACTACACTGAGGTATGAACAGGCACGGCCCCATTCACATCTAAGCATTTTGTTGCTTGGTGCTCCAAAATGTTCACGATATGAACACTCAAATGGCTGTAGCTTGAATCTTAAAGTGGATGCAAAGTGGATGCAAAGTGGATGTAAATTGGATGTAAACCCTCACATAAACCCAGTGAAGTGAACAGCCTCAGATGATACACAGAGATGAAACAAATCTCCCTACATACGTTTTGCATGTATATCTTCTGTCTTCACTATTATATATTCTTTAGAATTCTAACATAGTGGTAGTTTTTACTTCCTCATTCAGCAGGAGGAGAGTAGTCTAGGCTAAGGCCGCGTACACACGGGCGGATTGTCTGCCCAACTTAGTCCGCTGAACCGTGTTTCAGTGGACAATCCGCTCATGTGTGGGCTTCAGCGGACTTTTTCAGCGGACAGTCTGACGGACTTTGTCTTTCGGAAATTTCCGTAATTTTGTCCGCTGAAACTTGGTTTTGTCCGTCCAAACTTGGTTTCAGCGGACAGTCCGCTCGTGTGTAGGCAAGTTGGACGGACTAAGTATGGCGCATGCTCAGAAAGGATTTACACGGCCGAAGGTTGCATTGCAGTGTATTGGACGTCGTTTTTCTAGTCCCGTCGTACGTGCTGTACACGTCATCGCGCAAGTTTTCAGCGGACTGTCTGTTCATCGTGTGTGGTCAAGTCCGTTCATTCAAAATTTGGACGGACTGTCTGTCGGATTGTCTGACGAACTTAGTTGGGCAGACAATCCGCCCGTGTGTACGCGGCCTTACACTGTGTGAGAGCTGATTGGAGGAAAGGCACACCCCCCTCCACATAGGCAGAGAAACAAAGATCATTTTAGAGCTGTGCTGTGGCAAGACAAGCTCTCTGCTAATCTATTTATAGCACCCACCCTGACACAAATTTCAGGCTGGTTATCAGAGAACTTGTCAGAAGTTATCATGCTGATAACAGAGGCACAAAAAAGCAGAAAGACTCAGGACTTAGGGCTTTGGAGAGAGATAAGAAAACACTGCAGATATATGTTCCTAGGTCAAATTTCATGAATCCGGTTTACATCCACTTTAACCAAAAGCTACATGAACTACTTTTCAGGTAGTATTGTGTGTTTGTGGCCTCATAGACTTCAATGTGAACGTCTGAAAAAAAGTTTTTTAACCTGTAAACTGGTTTCCTCCACATAGTGCTTTCCATTGGCTAAAACAAAAATAGCTAAAGCTTGAATACAATGCTCTTCTAAAACACTCATATATGCATGCAAAAATGCTCAAACATGCTCAAATACAAATGCCTAAAAATGCTTGCTAAGGTGTGAAAGATCCAAAAAAATTCCTGCTTGTCACATCTTTGATGCACTTTCTGAAGCCCATTATATAGAGTTCAATGATAATGCACACGTGTAAAATGTACCACACAGATATGAACAGGGCCTAATTAGCACTTCACACTGATCTTCTGCCACCCTTTCCAATGATTTTTCACGGAGTTCCAAACCCAGTCAGTAAAATTTCAAATAAGCATTAAAATTGGAAATATCATTTCTACAGTGATTTTCAATCTGAAGCTTTTCTTAAACGAATCCTTGGTGACTCTGCCATATCCTATTTCAGCCACTTCCTGTTATGGGTGACAACACTGTATCCTTGCTTCCCAGGTGTGCTCCTATTTTGCCACCCTGTCACATAGGCTTTTGGGGCAGACTACAAGTGGCCGCTTCAACACACAATACGAAGGCACGATCCACTGTTGTCACCATCAGGAAACCCTCTCTAGAAATGCCATGTAGCCCTTTGTTGGGATGCATACACTTAGCTACAAAACAAAAGAAAAAGTGTTGGGTGGGTCCTGAATGCTGCACAGAACAATACCTGTATTGATGTGGCGCCATTCACAGCCTTACCCTAGGAACACGGGGTGGCTTGATGACCCACTCCCATGAAGTTGTTTGAATGTCACTGAGTGCCATAGAAGTTTTGATTTTCTTTCCTGACCACTACAGTCAGTGTTGATGGTGGAATCACTCCTGCAGTGATATTGCATTCTGCCGGTGGGGGAGGGCATGGGAAGCCTTCCCACTGGCAGAACACAATGATAACTGCTAGTGACTATAGCTGGCAGTAATCTTTGTAATCAGGATGGTTGTACCCAAGTCAATGGGCAGCCAATCAGCCTACCCATACAGGGATCTTGCCTGGTCCCAGATAAGAAATTAACCACTTGCTGACTGCCCGCCCTCAATGTACTGTGGATGGGCGTCCCGCACAGGCAAAGCGACCTACCATATGGCTACTTTCATGCTGTAGCCGTGCCCACGTTGGTGGTAAAGTGCCGCTTGTTTTAGCTGCGCTTTTAGGCCGCTGGGGGGGGGGGGGCTTTTAACCCCCACTAGAGGCTAAAGAAAAGGTTAAAACCGCTCATATTGCGGCGCTTCTGAAGCACTTTACACGCGCTTCGGAAAGTGATACTCATTCATTCCAATGGGCAGGGGCGGTGTATACACTGCCCCAAAGATGCTGCTTGTAGGAGACTTTATTTCCCGTACCACAGGCGCACCGCCCCAAAAGCACTTTCACACTGAGAAGGCATGAGAGGAAGTTTACAGGCGCTAAAACTGCCTCTGCCTGCTTCCCAGGTTTAGCGCACGCTGTGATTGTACACAGAGCCAGTCAGTAAGTCCAATGATTCACATCTGGGATCTGCTGTGTCCAATCACAGCCCAGAGCCCTGTGTTGACAATAAGCACAGGGCTCTGTACAGCAGTAACAATTTCTGTGTTTCTTATCTCTGCAAAGCAGGGATGAGAAGCTAAGAGATCTGTAGTAAAAAGCAGCACACATTACACATTGTTAGGCACACATTTAACCCCTTAATCACCCTAGATGTTAACCCCTTCCCAGCCAGTGTCATTAGGGCCAGTTTAAACCTCATGCAGTCCAGTTCATGTTTTGTCTGCATCTAAAACACATGAAAAGTAGATTATATGGTTTCCAATGGCATCGTTCACACCAGTGCGGTTAGTTCTAGGTTTTTCCAGTTCCAGAAAAATAAAGTAGAACGTGCTGCATTTTTACTGTACTGGAACGCGGGAAAGACGCAACAAAAATGCACCGGAATGCATCAAAAATGCATAAAAATGCACCGGACCCCAGTACAGTGAGAAAAAAAAACAGGAAGAAAAAAAGCATCTGGAATGCATCCATAAACACATCAATAACGCTCCAGAGCATACCAAAAATGTGTTAAAAATGCGCATGCAGAAACACATGTTTTTGTGGTGTGAAGCAGCCCTCAGTACAGTAATAGTGTATAGTATCATCACTGATCATTGTATTAATGTCACTGGTGATGTTAGTGGCAATTAGTCACAGTGTCAGTTAGTATCAAATTGTTTGCTGCACTATCACAGTCCCATTATAAGTCGCTGATCACCGACATTAGTACAGAAAAAATTCCACTATATATACTGTAGTTCGTATGGCGCTATAACTTGTACGCAAATCTTTAAACACTTATTGGGAAGACATGTAGCAGATTACATTTATGAAGACATTTGAGTTTTTTTATTGGATATTTTTTACAGCAGAAAGTAAAACTTTTTTTTTTTGTTCTTTTTTCACAATTTTCAGTCTTTTTTTCTTTTATATTGCAAAAAAAAGGAAAACCCAGTGGTGATCAAATACCAGCAAAGAAAGCTCTATTTGTCTAACAAAAAAAAAAAAGAAAATTATATAAATAAAATTTTGTTTGGGTACAGCATTGTACAATGGGGGATTGGCCAGCGTTTGCGATCGTCACCGGCCACGCGTAATTGCGAGCACCAGCATAGGGATTGGTGTGTAAACACACCGATTCCTGTGCTGTCGGAGAGGAGACATGTCGTTTGTTCCTACTATGTAGGAACAGCGAAATGTCTCCTCTCCTACTCTCCTATCCCCATACAGTTAGAACACACATTTAACCCTTGATCGCCCCCTAATATTAACCCCTTCCCTACCAGTGTCATTTACACAGTAATCAGTGCATTTTTATAGCACTGATCGATGTATAAATGCCAATGGTCCCAAAAATGTGGCAGAGCATCGCCATTACTAGTAAAAAAAAAAAAAAAAAAATAAAAAGCCATCAATCTTTCTGATAGTTTGCAGACGCTATAATATTTGCCCAAACCAATCAATATATGCTTCTTGCTAAAAAATAAATTTTCTTACCAAAAACATGTAGAAGAATATATATTGGCCTAAACTGATGAAGAAATCTGTTTTTTTTGTTTTTTTTTTGAATTTGGGGATATTTACCATAGCAAAAAGTAAAAAAAAAGAATATTTTTCACAATTGTTGCTCTTTTTTGTATATAGCACAAAAAATAAAAACCACAGAGGTGATCAAATAGCAATAAAAGAAAGCGCCATTTCTGGGAATAAATTTTGTTTGGGTACAGCATTGTATGACCACGCAATTACCAGTTAAAGTGACACAGTGTCAAACTGTAAAAAGTGCTCTGGTCAGAAAGGAAGTAAAACCTTCCGGGGCTGAAGTGGTTAAAGTACAGCAGTGGCAAAAAAATGGCCTGGTCATGAAGGGGGTAAAATCGTCAAGTGCTTAAAGTGGGGTACCCCCCTAAAAAAAAATAATTAAAAGTCAGCAGCTACAAATACTGCAGCTGCTGGCTTTTAATAATCGGACACTTACCTGCCCCAGGGTCCAGCGATGCGGGGGAACGAAGCCCCCCCTCGTTCCCCCGCTCCGCTCGCGGCGCCGTCATGCATACTGTGGGCACCCGGCTGTGGCTTCACAGCCGGGCACCCACTGCGCATGCGCGAGCGGCGCAGGGCGCCGTGATACGCCGTACAGTCACCTGGGACACGTGACAGGTCCCAGGTGAATGTGCGGCGCGAGGGGAAGTGATGTCACCAGCCCCGGCAATGAAGAAGGCAGACTACGAGGGACCCCCTAGCAACCGGTATTTAGAGGTGAGTAAAAAATTTTTTTTTTGCCAATTATTTTATTTTTTATTTTTTTTTACGAATTTTAAGCCGCTTTGAATTTTTTGGTGGCAACACCACTTTAAATTAAAACGCAAAACTTTTTTTTATTGGATGGAGTGGCCAGGGGTTAGAATGCCTGTCAGGTTTTCATCGCTGTCTGTGCCCCTGGTATGGAGATTCACCCTCTCTATTTGTCCTGTTTACTATTAGGATTGAAAGTGAAAGTAAAAGAAAATCCTAAATTTGAGGCTGTCCCCAGAAAAGTATTAGAGGGGAGACCTTCCAATGGGGACACTAGTTCTGGTGACCTGAGGGGTTCCCTTATTTTGTAGGGATTTCCTCACTTCCTGTTTGTCTCTGGGACAGGAAGTGAAGGATAGTCTCCACGATGGGACACAGATGGTAAAAAAAAATGTTTTGACAGAGCATATTTCTTTCCCTTACTCTATCCAAAATAAAAAAGATTTGCCTATAGTTCTACAATATAAATGACGGTGTAAATCGAATAGACTGATAGGATTAGTGCACAATACATAACGATTACACGGAAGCACACAAGGCAGCACTAACAAAGGGAGGAGCTAAGAGGGGTAGTGAAGGAGGGCGCTGATAGGACGGGAAGGAGGAAGTGGGCGGCGTGGAAGGCTTTCCTCAGCCTCCCCGCTTATTATCGCGCCGTCCTGAGCAGGCTCGTGTCTTTGGGCTCCTGTTCTCGGCTGGCGGACATCGGACAGCAAAGATGAGCGACAACGGGGAGCCGAATTATGCCGATCGGGTTAGTAATGAGTGTGTGTGGCCGTGTACCTACCTCAGTGGGGGGCTACACGGGCGGAGATTTCCATGGGGCGCGGATATTCGTGTGATTGGCGGCAAATGGTGAAATGCCCGGGAAAGGTGTATCCCCGGGGCTGAGTGTGATCGGGGTGTCCTGTGGGGGTGAGGTGGGTGTCTTATAGCTCGGTGTGGTGCGGGGGCCGGGCCGGCTGTGTGAGGCGTCTGCCGCCATTTTGTGTGCTGAGCGGACATAAGATGGCTCCTCAGTGCGCCGACATGGCGGAGTTCCGGGACATCGAGAGGCCTTCCCGGCCTTCTCCTCACACCTTCGCTCTACACCACAGAGCTCCATGGCCAGCCGTGTAGAGTGGAGATATTAGACGTCTATGTGAGGCTTTGTGTCCACCACACAGGAGGTGAGGCGAGTCTCCATGCACTACATGACAAGCTCTTATTTGGACGCAGTTTGTCGTCCAGTTAATGGGCACAAATAGAAAATTTACTCGTTTCGGGAAACTTGTGCTGAACGGCTGGTAAATACAAAGGTAAAAGTGTTTCTCGCCCCTTTTTAAAAATGGAACGGTTGATACTTCGCTTATGTGACCCGACGAAACCAATGAGAAACGTATTCATGTCTGTGGAACGATTTCTCCTTCGATATTCTGTCTTTACACAATGGCAATATTATTTGTTCTCACCGTGGTTTTCGGATTCGAGTGATTTTTTTTTTTTTTTTTTTTTTTGACTGGTGTGTGTGTGGCTAGCGTAAGGCAGCCCCAGATAGCTGAGACCTCTTCTCTAATCCTTCCTTGGGCTGCTTTCACACTCAAAGCTCCACTCATAAGCGGTAAAGCAACGCTCGCTTTAGCGGTGCTTTACTGCTCTTAGTGGGGCTAGAAGGGGTTAAAAACTCCCATGTTGCCACACTTTGGAAGCACTGCCCATTTGTTGCAATGGGCGGTGTATACAGCGTTCCCAAACCACCCCGAACATGCTGCTTGGACTCATTGTGACGGCCCACAAGCGCCTCAGTATGAGGCAGTTAACAGGCACTACTTCTGGTGCAAAAACGCATGAAAGGGGTCTTGAGCTAAACACACTATACAAATTTTTTTTTTATATAGATATATTTACCAAAACGTAAGGTTCAAACCTAAACTTTCAGTTTATATGCAGGCTCTTGCACTACGTAGCTTAAGGTAAATCTAAAGGAAATTGAACAAAAGCTGTACTGAGGAAAGGATTGGACAGAAATGTATGTCCGTGATGTTGACCTTCCCTCTTTATCCCCGGTTCACATTGCAGCGGCTTGGCATGGAAAATCACATGGCAAATCGGCAGCGATTGCCGGCAATGGCACCTTTAAAAGTAGTTTTCTGACTGACTTTTGGTGACTTTGGGGTTTAAGTTCAATAGGAATCTGGGCAGAAACTTGCATGTGTCTGAAATCACTGACACCCCCCCAAAAAACGTAGTCAGGACTGACGTGGGAATGAAATCGTGCATGTTCAGCTGAACTCGCACCGCTTCATTCCTGATGTCAGTGTTGAGCCTAGGCTTAATGTCTGGGAAAAACCTTAACTGGACAGGAAGTGAGGGGAAAACTGAATTCACACTTGTGCAATGCGGGAAACGCATCCAATCCTGTTAGCTTCCCACCCTGTGCAATCGCACAGCGTTCATGTAGGGTTGGAAATAGATTTCAATCTTGAATTGAGAGGTCAAATAGATTCAAAATTTCAGCAAATCATTTTTTTTTTCTCCGACACCGTGCGGGTCCCGAGGAGCTACGGGCAGGAGTTTTTAGGCGAGGCCGCAGCTTTGGCCTAGTCGACTAGGCTGAAGCCTCGCTTAAAAACTCCTGCCGCAGCTCCTCAGGACCGCCGCGGCGGTCCTGATCAAAAAAGAGGGTCCTGCACAAAATTTGTGGATGAAATTGCTCTGCACAGACATTGTTTGATATCCACAGGGATGTGGTGCAAATCGCATGCTGTCTGCATTGCAAATCCGAGCACTGGCCAAGAGGGGTGTTTTTTTTTTTTTTTGTTAAATATATTTAGCAGGGTTTAGAGCTGGTAGTCGGCTCTCTTGTAAAAGCAATCAAAGCGGCTAACCATCCACTGGATTGCATTTACAAGTAGCCGGGGAGCCAGCCAAGACCCATGAGGTTGCTGCTCTGTGTGGTTTGGGGTGCTATTAACAATGGTTCATTTACTAAAGAGTAGTGTTTGTGTATTGGGACCTGTCATTTTGCTCCCATTCCAACACGCATATATGTGAACCTATTAGAACAGCCTCAGTTGGCAGTAGAAATCTGGCAGGTTCTACCCCACTCAGACTAAGAAAACAACTTGTTTGGACATAAGTTATCTGGCTTGCATTTCTTGCCTAGCCTTTCAGCCAGGGTGCCTTCCGGGTTCTTGGCAAAATGCCCCAAAAAAAAATGGCATACAAGCAAGTTGATCAAGCCCCCCTCCTTTTTGCACAAAACTTCAAGTTTTCATTGTGCAACTTTACAGCATTGGTCACTGGGCAGGCCAGCCATCATTATTCTAACGTCATTGGTTGATAAGGGGGACATCGGCGCCTGTACAGCATCTTTGTATGACCCCCTCGCCCTGGGGTCACTTTAGCAGTGTGGGGAGAGAAGACACGCAAAAAATGTTTTGACCAAGTCAATACCAGTGTGCAAAAGTGGCTACACTTCGGAAGAACAAATTGCCTCTAATGTCGGGTGTTCTGTGGATGTTGCATTATGTAAAACTTAGTTTACTTTTTAGAATGGGTTCTTTGAGATTGTGCAGAATCTTAAAGGGCGACTTGACTGGGAAGGTTGAGAAGCACTGGCCTAGAATGCATTGCAAGAGGCTCTGGGGATGTCATCGCACCATCCAGGAGGCTTTGTTACAATATTTAGTATGTGTGCCATCAGAGGGCCTGATTCCTTGTGATGTATGGAAGGGAGATGACGCTGGATTGGTTGGCCGGGAGTATGTTATTGTCTGCTGGGTTATCCTCAATGTAACACGGGGTGATGTTTCTTAGAGCTAACTTACACCAGGTGCCATCAGGCCCTAAGGTGTATACACATTCCTTAATGGAAGATAAATCTGCTGTTCACTATGTATTTTTCTGGTGAGGAGTATAGCCATGGCTGTCCATATCAATAAAACTATTCCTGATGCTATATGGAAATGAAAACTAACCCTCCGGCTGGAATTTATATCTCCATTTTATAGCTATAGGAAAGCGAAAAAAAACTTGCGCTGATCTACCTTTTTGCATTGTATAAACATTCTGCAAGAGATTTACCAAAACTGGTACACACCGAATCTGTTGCAGCTCTGCATGGTAACCAATCAGCTTCTAGGTTTTATTGTCTAAGCCGAAGTTGGAAGCTGGTTTCTATGCACAGCTGCACCAGTTTTAGTAAATATTCCCCTTCATCTGATTGTGGTGATGCAGTGAGTGTCCTAATGAAAATGAATAAAATATTGTGGAAATAAGTGCCCTAAAGTGGAAGGTCCGCTCATCGGAACCCCCCCCCCCTCTGGTGCCACAATTGGCTCCTTTCAGGGGGGAGGGGGGGTGCAGATACCTGTATAATCCAGGTATGTGCACCCACTTGCGGGACAAGCTAGCCGCAGATGGGGGGGTGTTTTCTGGGAAACACAGTTCCTAGGACACAGCGGGGAACTGGAGATGCGCAGCGCGACTTGCGCATGAGCAGTAGGGAACCGGGCAGTGAAGCCGCAACACTTCACTTTCCAATTCCCTTACAGAGGATGGCGGTGGGGCAGCTGAGACAAGTGATCGCTCGTCATCTGCTGCTGACATCGCTGGACCCTGGAACAGGTAAGTTTCCATTTATTAAGTCAGCAGCTGCAGTATTTGTAGCTGCTGACTTTTTAATTTTTTTTTTTATGGTGCAGCTCCTTTTTAAAGAGAAAGTAAACCCTGATAGGTTTACTTCCTCTTTGATTCCCTGCAAAGGTAAAGCATAATTGACTACTATGCACTGCATAGTAGACCATTGTGTGTCACTTACCTGACACAGGAGCCAGCGAAGTCACTGCTGTCCCCTTGTGTACGGAGCCTCCATCTTCTTGGTGAGTCTCGCTGCTCTGTCTGTCATTCGACGGAGCCACCACATTGTCACTCCCGCGCATGGGAGCTGCCGCATCACTGTCAACAGCGCGCGCCATAGACAGCGGTGCTTGTCTTTTTGGCAAATATCTCCTAAACCGTGTAGGTTTAGGAGATAATTCTTGGACCTACAGGTAAGCCTTAATTCTAGGCTTACCTGTAGGTCAAAGTGGTTTGCAAGGGTTAACAACCACTTTAAGGGGGTTAATACTATGCATTGTGTGTAAAAAAAAAAAAAAAAAAAAGCCAGTTTATCCCGTATGCACAGATCCTCCCTGCACTGTCTAATAGGGAAAGCCAGCTAACAGTAGCCGACCTGCACATGCTCAGTTGTATCCTGTGCCGGGATCCTATTTACTTGTTGATCAGAGCTAGCCAGGTCACATGGTATTGACATCACACGTGTATATAGGCTGAAGTGGAAACATCCTTCCTGAATTCTCAACACTGGAGAAACTCTGTAGTTTATGATGTAACTGTGGTATACAGCTCATCCAAAAAGGTATATAGTGGCAGTATTTTGATGTAAAAGATTTATAAGCTGTGGGCACCGTGGGGGACAGCCACCAACAGAGACCCCATAATAAGTGTGGGCAATGTCCCCACACAGGCATTCCATCCATTGTTGGCATTCTCTCCCCTCAGTTATGTGACCAGAGTGTTCCAAAAGCATCTTCATTTTACAGGGTAGTTTGGGGGAAAAAAACGCATTAGAAGCAGTTCTAAAATGAGTATTTTAAGCCTAGACTTCAATGTTAAAATAAGGTAGGCTATACCAGATAGCACTTTAAGAGGACTTATAGTATTTACTTGTGCTGATTACCTAGCATTTGCCTGTGAGTCCGATCAGCTTCAGCTGATAGACTGCAGTTATTTCTGCCCCATGCCCAGCTTTACACTGCATGTGATGTCACATGGTGTGTAGGAGGAAGCTCTGAATGATTATACAGCCTCCTGGGATATCAGTGTTGTGCTGTAAGAAGTCCTGATAACAGATAGATAAGCACAGAGAGTGTGCTGTAAATCGGGGGAGATCTGGGCATGCTCAGTGACATCATTCTAAAGAACAAAAAGCATTGCAACAATACTCAGCAAGTAAGGAGATATCTACAAGCAGTATTCATTAGGTTTTTTTATGCCGATTTACATGAGACAAAGTTGTGGGGGAGGGTTTACAACCAGCAGTTGTATTACCCACTTTGTAATTTTTACCTACAGGTATGCCTATAAGGCTTACCTGTAGGGGGGAAAAAAAAAAATTGAATCTCCGTTAGGAGATCTCCACCTTGCAAGCAGCCGCTGAGTGCGCTCTGAAGGTCCAGCATTTCGGGCCAGAAATGCAGAGCTCTGACGGAATGTAGGCTCCCACACACAGGAGGTTTTTTTGGCCATACAACTGCTTTAAGATGCACAATTTTACAAACTAGAAAAAAAATGCTACAAATCAGCCACAGCCAAAAAAAGTTTCCATCCATTAAATCATATTTAGGTTCTCAATACAACAGACTAGAGCCACAAATGGGTTTGTGTTTACAAGAGAACTATGGTCAAAGAAGTGCACTTAGCTCTGCTTGCAATATCACACATTTAGACTTTCTGCCAAAAAGCCTCTGCTCCTGGACACACTTCATGCCCCCCCCCCCCCCAACCTTTAAACACCTCTGTGTGCATGGACAGGCAAAGGATGGGCGTTTACAGGCAGGGGAAAAAACTGCTCCTAGGAGCAGCAGAAAAAGTATCCCGTGTGCAAGAGGCCTAAACTAAAAGTAATGCAGGATCTGGAGCCTTATTCTGCTTTCAATACTTTGTAAGTTACTGACCTTGAACAACTACTATTCAGGAAGATTTAGACAAGTGTCCAAAACTCCCTTGCCTCTGAACCCCAATCCTCAGTGAGATGACGACCTGTAAACCCCATTTTATCTGACAAATTAGCTGCAAGTTCCCTGAAATTGCACCGTTTTTAATCAATTTGTTTTAAAGGATTCTTCATGTTGTTTTTTTTTCTTAAATATTGCTTTACAGGTCTGGCTGTAGCCTAAAGCCTCGTTTACAGGGCCTACATGACCACATGCCTGTCTGTACAGGTGTCCTGTGCATCTCACCCCATTGCTTTCAACTGGGACACAGCCACTGCTCCCAATTCAACATCTGTGTGGGTGCAGTCAAGGCATCCTGAACGTTACACTGGAAGAGGCCACTGCGTTCCAGCTAGTTAGGAGATATTTACTAAAAGACAGGCACCGCTGTGTGCGGTGCACAGGCACACTATCGCCATTAGCAGCATGCAGCTGCCAACGGCGATATGCCATTAGTGGCAGCTCCCATGCGCGGGAGCGACGTCATCGCTGTTTTGGCGCTGTAAGTGGTTGGAGCAGCGATACCCGGAAGATAGATGCTCCAGACTACAGGGGACAGCGGAGACTTCGCTGGCTCCTGTGTCAGATAAGTGACACATAATGGACTACTATGCGTAAAGCATAGTAGCCCATTATGCTTAACCTTTGCAGGGAATCAAAGGAAGTAAACCCATCAGGGTTTACTTCCTCTTTAAGTTTCACAGTTAACAAGCATGCTATGCTACATATACAGATTTTACTCTTGTGTGTTTAGTACCACTTTAAGCATGGTTGGTTCTAGCCTGCTGTATGCATTTAGGCCATTTTTCACAACGAACACAGAAAAACAATCAGGTCTGCCTGTCAGGTTTTTTTTTTTTTTTTTTTTGGCAGACCCTCCATTGCCCTAAATAGTGGCAGATGTCAACATACATGCACTGGTTGACATCCAATCCGGTTTGCTAAAAACCAATGGGGAGCAGATCATCATCCATCTGCCAATCGAATGAGTTGGATGGAAAAATGTGGTTTGTTTCCAGCGGGCACGGACCTGTTATCTGCTGAGCTTACTGCCACTGCTGGAGTCTGCCCCATGTGAAAGGGGCCTTATTGCTAAGGCCCTCTAAATACATCTCTAGCGCAGAGAATCCAGAAAATGTGTGGCTTTGACTATACCATTACATTATGTAAATGCTGAAAAATGGATGTTTTAAGCGTGGGTTACTATCTGTCAAGTTAAATAGTTCAGGAGAGGTGTAAAAATGTCCCGTACATAAAGCCTAACTGAAGATTCTTTTGGCAAGCTCTGTCAAGAAATGCATGCTTTTCACCACACCCAGAGCATAGTTTAAAAACAAAGGTCTGTGTGAAGAAAACCTTGGAAGGCCCCGTCAGAGCCTTTATCTCAACGACAGTCTTCCTATAACATGAATATGCATTACATTATGAGCATGTACCTATAAAAGGAGGAGCAGATGCAGCTGAGCCATCAGACGGTAATTAAATCTCTCCAGAAGAGGAGAGTGCTGTGTCAAGAGAACGAATAACTGTCAGTGCTAGGGAATCCACTATTCCTGGTGTGATTAATTTCCCTATTTAAAATACTGTGTTTTTTGTGCCTGTATTTTAAGTTTGTTCCAGGGTCCCCAAGTCTGACAAGCTTACAGAGAACTTCATATACTTCAGCGCATAAAGCTTAAGGGGCTATGATGAAGCGTCCAACAAAATGAGGCTATTTTCCTATTTAGGCTATTGCCTTTCTCAGCCACTTTATGAAAGTGACAGGCATGGGCAAAGCTCCTTCAGCTTATCAAACTATGCATGCTTAACTTCAGGAAAACTAAAAACGGCTGAAATTAATTTGAGGATTTTTTTTTTTTTGTCCTTTTGAAATTGCACAGTTGGGTAATGGACTCCCCCATAGACAATTCAGCCATACAGCCAGGTCTAGGCCTCTTCTCAGCATACTGCATGATAGTAGTACCTCATTTGGCTCCCAAACAAAGAAAATTAAGTCAGTGGACCAAGCTGGTGTAAGGGCTCATTTGTCCCACATGTTGATGCTCTGTGGTGCCATTCACTTCAGATGGCATCCCAAAACGCCTCATCGGTGCACCTATGTTGCAGAAAATTACTGTGGGGGGGGGGGGGTGTATTTTTTAAAATCTTAGTGACTCCTTCCAGCTTTCTCTCATATTGTAGTTTGGCTTTGACAGTTGGCATAACAAAGTTGCCTGATACATTATCAAGAACTGAAAATTAAACACTTTTTGGGTGAACCAGATACAACTTCCTGACATCCTTGATATGGCATTATTGATTAGCCCAAGGCCTCTGACAGGTAATCTCCTCATTGAAATGTGTGTGAGATAAAGCCAAGTGTTCTGTTCAACCCACCAGTGCCCATTCATAACAAAACAGCGGACCTCAATTTTTTATTCTTTGGTCTTGGCTTTGTGAAATGCTAATTTTGTAAGCTGTAATTGAGTTGCTGGCATACAGATTTCGTATATGTATTGTATGCGAGTGGGCCCTCAAGCATGCTGAAATAATATAAAAAAAAATATCAGGCAGGTTCCCATTATGAAAAGTGTACACTTTTTTTGATTGGAGTTAAAATTCTCAAATCGATTTTAGTTAAAAAATTACATTACAATTTAAACTGTCTAAATATAAAAAAAAAACAAATCAGATGATTTGACATTTAGGTATATTTTCTTTCTTTCGTGTTTTAACACTTGTCACAGAGTTTTGATCCTGAAGAATTTAAACTCCATCCTGTTCTTTTTCTGTTAAGGTTAAAATTGAAGAAGGAAAATACAGAAGTCGTCATTTGACACGTTTTTTAAATGAGAATTATTTGAAGCTCAGAAATAAGTGAAGCTGAATTTGAAAAAAACTATGCATGCTAATTGTCAGAGCTGAAGTCCTACTTGTAGAATATTGAGAAATATGTATGAAGTGGGGAAGATGAAAAAGAAGTCAGAATTTGAATGACTGAAGAAATGAAGAAGGAAATGAAATAAGAAATGAAATAAAAAATGAAGTTAAGATAAGAAGTAAACTGGAGTCATAATTCTCTACGCTAAGTAATTACTAGTCTGTTTCTGTGTCCCTGTACATTTTTTCAGAATAAATGCATGCATTATCTGTTTAAGAATGCATACAGGGTAAACAAAGGGGAAATTATGTAAATTTAGACACAAGACATCTTTTATAGACTTATTTAAAAGCAGAGTTTTTTTATTTCAAATTCCAAGTTTGTTTTAGATCTATATTAAAACAATTTTAAGTGTTTATAGTAAAAATGTATTTGTTTGTGTTCAGGAGTCCCGATCTGCTTCAAGGAGCGGCAGTGCTCGTCGATCAGGCAAATCTGCAAGCCATTCCCCAGCGCGTTCTCCTGCACGATCAAGGTCTAAAGAAGGGTCCAGACATTCAAGATCAAAGTCACGATCTAGGTCTGAATCAAGGTACACCATTACTGACACCTTTAAGTTTACTGTACAGAAAAATGTATGTGTTCTTAATAAATTGTAGCATGTTTAGAATACTAAATTTTTTTTCCTTCTCCCCTTGTAGATCTAGGTCAAGAAGAAGTTCTCGACGTCATTATACAAGATCTCGTACTCGTTCGAGGTCTCACAGAAGGTCTAGAAGCCGCTCGTATAGTAGAGACTACCGAAGACGTCACAGCCACAGTCGTTCTCCCATGTCAAATCGAAGGCGGCATATAGGGAGTAGAGTAAGTTCGGTATGATCTTGAATAACCACTTTTCACTACAATACACAAATGTTATGTTAAATGTGTGTTTTGGGAGTAGAAATATAGGAGTTGCCACTGCTGTTACATTTATTAAGGGGAAACTGGTGCAATTGTATCCTTTACTTCTCAATGAGCCACTAACCTGCAACAAGTGCTTGGCATGTAGAGTCCTAGGACGCGCCCAGCACACAACCTGTTTGGGGCTAGTAATTTTACTTGCATAGTAAGGGTTAGTCTAGCAGCTTGCACCTTTTTAAAATAGACCTGTACTTAAAATGCCAAGATTTGCTACTGTATACTGGGTCCATTTACAGTAATGCACCTTATGTGTGTTAGTGTGCTGTTTTGCTAGATGTCAAGAACTTTCTGAAACACCATGTTACACAGTAAAGCCCTACTAGTGCTGTGCTAGTGGAGCTTGCTGCAGAAATTTTAAATGGGTGGGACAAATGAAAATAGGCTGGATTGACACTCATCAGTCAGATTGCAAGACGACCGTGTGGTTGGTTTACGAAGAGTGCAAAATGTTTGGTGCAGCTGTGCGTAGTAGCCAATCTGCTTCTAACTTAGTGGTTGTTACCCCAAAAGAGAAATGCTCCTGACCCTTTCAGGCACAAGCTATAGCATAGTGCTTTTGCCTAGTTATTGCCCTTTTGTATCTCCTACTGTACCTATTTCTCCCTGGTCTCGACTTCCCCTCTGTGAGCTGACCACGTTTTATGGCTGCTGAGCCATGAGATTGTGGTTTGGATGTGTCTCCATCGTCAAGCTTCTCATGTGTGTGTGTGTGTGTGTGTGTGTGTGTGTGTGTGTGTGTGTGTGTGTGTATATGTATCTGCCTCTCTCTGCAGCTCCCCCCTCCTCTCTCCCTGTCAGCTCTGTAGTGAGAACACTATCTCACTGCTCTCCTCCTTTCCTCTCCTCTCCTCCCCCTCCTTCCCTCCCTCCCTCCCCTCCAGCCTTCATTCACTGACTATACTGTTTACCTAAAACAGAAGGGAAATCTCGGCCCCTCCCACTCGGCTCACTCAGACCGGGATACAGAGCACAGAGATGACGTGACCTCAAATGACCACAAAGACAAAAAGGTATTTAGGATTGAAAAAACACACCCACACCACACTGCTTAATGAACAAATGCGTGGAGGCTAGATCAATTTTAGCTATTTGAGTTCACAACCACTTAAGCTTGGACAAAAAACCTGGAATCTGATTGGTTTCTATGCAGAGCTGCACTAGACTTTGCCCTCAAGTTTTTAGTAAATCCAATGACTGGTAAAGATTCTCAACACTATTTTGCTTCCTAAATCGGGTCGTCCAGATTTGAAGGTTCATTAGTACAAAATTCAGTGAGCGTACCAAGCAAAAAGGTGTGAAGTACAAAAGCTTTTGTATCTGTCTTTCTCACACCAACATGCAGAACAGCCAATGAGTTTTGGGGTTATTAAAGGTCCTCCCACCTTTTTAGAGCTTGTGTGATGGAGAGGTTGGCAGGCTCTAAAGGGGCACAGTCGCCAAGGTTTAATTGTATGCGGCAATTAATAAAATGTTGGATATGACCAAGATCCACATCTGGAGATATAAATGTAGCTATCTGTGTGCAGCAAACCATATTTAAAGTGTTTTTGCATGCTTGAACCTTCTGTTTGCCGCACTTTTAGATTTTGTGTGGTTTGTTATAATGGGATGCACGTTAAAGACCATAAACGACCCCAGTTTAAATTTTATATCCTACCTTTTAAAAATTTCTAAATAGTCCTCTGAAAAATCTCAGGCTTTTCCTGTGCCTTCGGTCCTATAGCTGACTAAAATTTCAATATTTAGTTGATCTATGGTTTCTGAACCACTGCAGCTGCTACATTAACCACTTGCCAACTGCAGTATGTCCTCCTGGGCTTCGAGTGGGGATATCTGAGCGATGGTCGCCAACATCGTTCAGAGAGATATATATTTTTCTGCCAGTGATTCCCTGCACAGTAAGAACAATCAGCGGCTGTTCAGCCGCTTGCCTTGTTTATGCAGGCGACGGGAGGGTCTTTAAGGCGTTTTGGGATCACATGACGCAGTTGTGGTGCCATTATTTAATGGCACCCCACGCACAATGTGATTTTTGCGGATTGACGTGTGACAAAATACATGAAAACCTCAGCCAAAAAAACGCAATGGCAAACAAGCCTGGCTCAGTGCCAAAATTTAGTACATGAGCTGCTTGTGTGAAGGGAGGCCCATTCAAAATGAGTGTTTTTGGAGTGGCTCCAAAAACAAACACTCGGGTGTGAACAGGGCCTAATTCTGTGCTGAGGAAAAATTCATTGCAGGGAGTCCACAGGCAATACTGGTTACAACTTTTGTTGCCTGTCTGCCTGTTTGAGCACCACTTCCACAGTTCAAGCTCCTATATTTCTTTCCTGACAGATTTTGTTTGTCTTTTTTTTGTCTGCAATATTTGCGTTTGTATTTTGAGAAAAGAGCAGTGCTAAGATGTGAATGTTTTCTCACGGCAGGCAAATCCTGATCCCAACTGCTGTTTGGGCGTGTTTGGCCTAAGTCTTTACACCACGGAACGAGATCTAAGAGAAGTATTTTCAAAGTATGGTCCAATAGCTGATGTATCCATTGTGTATGATCAGCAGTCTCGCCGTTCCAGGGGGTTCTCATTTGTCTACTTTGAAAATGTTGAAGACGCAAAGGAGGTAAGGATTAAATGTTGCTGCTTGAATCACTAGCAGCTCTTGTCTGTAAAGTTGCTTATGTTAAGTTAGCATCTTGTTTCGTTTATAAAACTCTGTAAATTCCCACAGTGTTTGTAGGTGCTAATTGGAGCTGATCACTTATGGAGCAGTGCCTAACCTATTAACCACTTTCCTACCGGGCCATGGTAAAATGATATCCTTGACTTTGTTGGGGGATATCTGGATGTCTGTAGCTACAGGCATCATTCAGATATCCTCCTTTCCGGCTGGTTATTCTGTGCGCGTTGAACGATCGTAGTTGCAATTCCACCGCTTGATCGTTCTTATAGGCGGTGGGAGGGACATCTCGCCCCCCCAACCCCGCCGCCATCTGGTGCTTCCCTCGGGCTCTCCCATGCCTTTGGGGGGCCTGGAGAAAATCGCCTGCCACCGAAGGACAAGCATAGATTTCCGGTGACCAGATGGTCACCAGTCATCTGACTCTTCACGCCCGGACCCTGCATTGTAAACAAACCTGCGATCACGGCTGTCAGCATGAGATCGGAGAATTATTTATTTTATTCCCCCTTTATAGCCTGCAGGGGAGATGCGGGCTCAATAAGACCCAACATCTCTCCATAAAGAGGACTTGTCACAATATATTTCTTACAAGGGATGTTTACATTCCTTGTAATAAGAATAAAAGTGATCAAAAAAATGAAATGTAAAAATACCCCTGTCCCAGTAGCTCGTGCCTAGAAGCGAACACACGCAAGTCCCACGCACATATATAACACCATTCAAACCACATGTGAGGAATCGCGTGCGTTAGAGCAATTTCAAATCGTCACCTATGGAGATTTTTAAGTACTTAAGGTTGGGGCCATTCCTTGAGTGGGCACAATTTTTAAAGCGTGACATGTTGGGAATCTGTTTACTGTGTAACATCTTTCACATTATACAAAAAAATTGGGCAAACTATATTTTTGTATAGTTTTGAAAAATTATGCAAATACTGAGACAAAGTTGCAATGATTGCCATTTTATTCCCTATGGTGTCTGTTAAAAAAAAAAAAAAAAAAAAAAAAAAACTTGGGTTGAGTAATTTTCTCGTAAAAAAAAAAGGTTATTTTTACATTTAGGATAGAAGTGCCAGAATATGCCCGGTATGGAAGTGGTTAAAGTGGTGGTAAAGGTTTTTTTACCTTCTACCTACAGGTAAGCATATAAGGCTTACCTGGTAGGTACAGTAAATCTATTCTAAACATACGCTGTTTAAAGAGGAGCTGCACAAAAAAAAAATATTAAAAGCCAGCAGCTACTAATATTGCAGCTGCTGACTTTTAATAATATCACACTTGCCTGTCCCAGGTTCCAGCGATGTCGGCGGCAGATGACGAGCGCTCGCTCGTCTCGCTGCAGCCACCGCCGCCATCCTCTGTCAGGGAATCGGGAAGTGAAGCAAGAGGGCTTCACTGCCCGGTTCCCTACTGCGCATGCGCGAGTCGCACTGCGCTGGTTCCCCGCTGTGTCTCTGGGAACTGTGTGTTTCCCAGAACACAACGGGGGCGGAGCCATGCGGCTGTCTGGCCGGAAGTGGGTGCAGTTACCTGGATTATCCAGGTAACTGCACCTCCCTCCCCCCCGAAAGGTGCCGATTGTGGCACCGGAGGGGGGGAGGGATACTAGCGGAACTTCCCCTTTAGGGTGAAGAACCGCTTTAAGGAGGTATCTCCTAAACAATTTAGCAGTTCTAGTCAGGTGGCTGCAGCCTGCAAACGTAAGGAAGACCAGGTTAAGAGGGAAGACCTGACAGCGGTAGGCTGGAGTGCTTGGTTTTCAGGTAAGTCTTTTATAATGTACTAGTATGTGATGCAGATACTAGCACATTATAACATTCATTTGCAGGGAGAAGATTTTGGGTTATTCTACTGCTTTAAAGCAGAGCTTCACCCAGAAGGGGAAGTTCCTTATTCACGCCTCATCAGTTTTTGTAGCTGCTGACTTTGAATTTGTTTGCGGGGTACTGAAGATCCCCCCCCCCCCCCCCCCCCACACTGTTTGAATTGATGTTATGAAGTATTAAAACGCACATCTGCTTTCCAAATCAATGTAATGCGGTTTATCTTTTAGGCAAAGGAACGTGCAAATGGAATGGAACTTGATGGAAGACGCATACGTGTAGATTTCTCAATTACAAAAAGGCCCCACACCCCTACACCAGGAATATACATGGGAAGGCCAACTTAGTGAGTACCTAACCACTCTTCTGTTTAGTCATAATTGTTTCCATGGTTCCCTGGAAACGTTCACCTGTGGGTTTGAAAACTGCATTAAAAAAAAGAAAACTGACACTAGGTCTAAAGGTCTCTGTTTAAAAAAAAAAAAAAAAACAAAAACAAAAAAAACTTTGCTATGGTTTTGCACAGAGCAGCTCCTGTCTGCTCCTTCTCTGTGAATGTCCCCACTTGTTATGAGGCACTCCTGCAGGCTTGCTCCTGAGCCCAGGCTGTTCATCAATTGACTGCCACAGTGCAATTTGGGCAGCAGCCAATGTTGCCTAACGTGCAAAGTATTCCTTGTAGCTTAAAGCGGAGGTTCACTATAACCCCCACCCAGTGTCAGATTTGGCACCTTTTCAGGGGATGCAGATACATGTATAATAAAGCTATTTGCATCCACTTCCTGGCATAAACTCCCGCTGGAGTCTATGCCTCTTACACCCCACCCTGATGTCTGCTGGGAAACACATGGGTCCCAGAGACAGCATGGACCGTTCGGGGGCGGGGGGGAGGTGTGTGTGTAATATATATTTCTATCACAAATGTACCATTTTTAAAAAAAATAAAATAAAAAATTGTTCGCTTTTACCCAGTGGAAGCTCACGTCGCAGAGATTATTACGACCGAGGATACGAGAGAGGGGGTGGATATGATGACAGAGAATACTACAGCAGATCATCTTACAGGTTAGTACTGTTAATTGCATTTGAAGAAAAATTCTTGGGGCTTGAGGGGCCAGTTCATACCTGGCACACATTCTTGTGTGATTCAGCGGGCTGAAATTGCACTAGATCGTAACAAGTTGTGTATACACCGCTTTTCAAAAACACTGCAGTGAATCACATGGTACCTTGGTGCACTGCCTGCACCAAATTGCATGGTACCAATCTAAACTTGTCCCACCCCTTCCTGTCCGTTGACATCTGCCACAATCTGATCCTGGCCACCAAAAATGGATGGATGAGATCTATTAACCCCAACTGTCTAGTGCAGGGGTGGCCAACCAGACCAAGACCAAGAGCCACATTTTTTACCGAGTTACCGCAAAGAGCCACATCATACGCATGGGCACACATGAACATCACCCCATCCCTTCCTCATACACATACTTTCACACACACACTGTTTTAACACTACAAAGATCACAGGCCAGTCATTTTCATCAAGTCAGTAATCTTCCTTTGAAAGTACATCCATGTGACAGAAGACAGCAGCTCATCTAATTTCCAAAATACAAATTGTCTTACAAACAGTGAACTGGTCAGGATAACAATAAACAGTTAATGGGTCTTCTAGCCTGAACTAGCAGTAAATTCTTCCAAAAAACATCACAGAAAGCATGCAGCACACACAGAGCTCTGGATAAATAAGTGAAAAGAAGCTGAAATGGTTAACAGACAGCCGTGTGTCACACTATCAACAGACCGAGAATGTGCTGAGCAGATCTTATCAGTGTTCAGGTGAAACAGTTATTAAAAAAATAAATAAAAGTACAGAGCAAGACAGAGGGAGGACAGATCAGTAACCTGCACACTTGTGGTCATACCTTTTTTGTATCTCATCGGCTTCAGATACAGCGTGTTTCTCCTTCCTCTGCCCCCCTTCAGCCTCACTCCAGCGCCTATGTATTCAAATGTGGCGGGCTGGGGACACTACATGCTGATTGGCTGATGATGTGTGGGAGGAGTGCAGAGACTCAGGCTGCCTGTCACTGAACCAGCCCGAACGCAAGAGCCGCAGGAAACCGATCAAAGAGCCGCATGCGGCTCGAGAGCCGCGGGTTGGCCACCCCTGGTCTAGTGGATCGGATGGAAATGGCGGTGGTCTGTTTCAATCCAACTGCCCCATATGGGAGAGCAGGCTGTGTATGTGAAGTCTTTCTCTCCTTTTTATGAAAGGAAAAAAAAATGATAGTAAACAGTGTTTACCATATTTCATAAACAAACTGACAAATGGTTTACCACGTGTCATTGATTAAAGAATACAGAAGCCATTGGTACTGTGATCGCTGTCTGTATTCCTTCAGGAAAGGGGCTGGTAAACATCAGCCTCTCCCCTCTCAATTTATTCAGATCGTCTGTGCTTGCTGCATGGAGTAGAGCTCCATCCACATTTCTTGCAATGGCTGTAGCCAGGGCAGGTGGGAGAGTCGGCCTGCAGTTGTGTGGATGGGTAATCTAGTTGGACAAACTGAGCCCTCTGGATGCATCGCGTTTGCAGGGATGAGTGCAGTGGGGTGAAGTTGCTGGAACCGTTTTTTTCTTTCTTTTTTTTTTTTTTTTTTTTTTCTTGTGCAGTAAGGTTAAGCCACATATCCTAAATTTTATTCCTCCTCTCAGAGCATTTCAACCAGTTTAAGGGATATTGTCAGAATAGAAGCCATGCTAACGTGTTCTTAGTGCTTGACGGGCTGTAGTCTTAATCATCGCTTTACTACTTGGTATTGAAGGAATATATTTGCTTGCTGTGAATGATCATGCTGCTTCTGTGCTCCCCCCCCCCCCCCTCCTCCCACAGTTTGGTGTGTAGATTAGATTTGGACTTTTTTCAGGTTAAAACTCTCTGGAACCTTTCTGTGTGTGGGGGGGGGCACAATTGCAAGCATTCTACTGTTACATCACCTGGCATAGATAAAATACAAGCTCACTTTAAATGCTGTAAAAACATTTCATATGGTAGTCTATTGCATGTAAATATTTATTGTGCTGTATTTGTATTTCAGAGGTGGCGGAGGGTGGCGTGGTGGACAGGACCGGGACCAGTTTTCTAGGTAAGTCTACATTTTCTCAGCACATGCCCATGTGGATTTTTTTTTAGTTGGAACAGATTTGCAAACAATTCTGTGAAAAAGTAAAAATGAGAACCATATATTCAGTGCAACTCTGAATGTGCTAGTTGAAGCTACTTATAATATAGGAATATGAAGGCTGTCTGCACAGCAAAATGCATGGCCATGTAACCTCAATTACTTAACCTCCAAGTGTATGTAATGCATATTTATTTATTTTTCTTTAGGAGGAGATCTCCATCGCCGTACTATAGCCGAGGTGGATATAGATCTCGATCCAGATCACGTTCCTACTCTCCCCGTAAGTTTTTGGCGTTTTGGTTTGTGTCCTGTGGTAGCTTCTTTAGATGTCAAACTGTACTTTGGGCTTTTCGACTTCAAGTTTACTTTATTAACCCATTTCAACTGTCAAATGCCAGAGCCTCTAAGGATTTTACATTTTGGCTTTTTAGGATCTTGGTTAGAATCTCTGAATTCTGCACGCAATCTTAAATCACAATGCATGTTCAGGTACCATTCATTTTTTCGCAGTAAAGCTTGTCACCCAAAAGTTCTTGCTCCATTTTTGGGGTCACTAGCTTCGTATTGCAGCTTGGGTGCCTGATACTGTGGCAAAACTGCACTGCATTTTATCTACAATTGAAAATGAATGGCACCTGAACTGGAATCTCAGACTGCAGGCAGTCATTCTACCCGACATCCCAAATATGACTGACTTATGCCTATCAAGTGTTCAAATTTGACAGTTTTGTCTCGGAGAAAAGTTGAGGCCCGGTGTATAGCCTGGTGCTCCTCGGTACCTGCAGTTTACTCAAGGGACCACATGAGAAAATGGAAATGTTGGTCAATTTTCTGAACCTGGGGATGTCTATGTATTTAAGTGTAGATGACAAAATACCATGCTAGGAATAAGTCCTGAGCTGGGTCCCTTTCACAGGTGGATGTCCACCTTAACTGAAATAACAGCCAGATGGTGCTGTTAACATGCTGTGGCATTTTTAACACTTTGTCTTTAAAAAAAAAAAAAAAAAAAGCACCACTCGCCCATTAGGATCAATGGGTTTGTGCCACAACTGCATGTGATTGCAGTGTGGTAATGTGGCATTGTAGAGTTAAATCAAGCATTGAGAAGGTGATATAACCTGCCTGTGTAATGCTTTGTAACTGGGATTCTGGACCACAAGCTCATGCCTGCCTTAGGCGGGCTTTTTTTTATTTATTTTTTAATAGGCCAGATCAAGTTCACTTCCAACTGTTTCTCTTATGGCATTTACATTGCACACTGAGATCACAATATAGGTATTTTTATACAACAGGGACACTAGGTGTGGGTATTTGTTTTTCAGGAGACCAATCCTTCCCTCCCTAAATCTTTATGGGAGGAGAGAGAATCTTTGTGTACAAAAGACATGTTGGCTAATTTGCCATTCTTTGCTTAATTAATTTGTTCAATTTCTAGGGGTGTGAACTCTTGTGTTAAATTATGTATTTGTTTTTTTTTTTTAGGTCGATACTGAGAGCTGAAATTCGACCATCTGAAATATGAAGCAAATGTTTTTGTGCATACAGTAATGCTTACAAGTGATGTATGTTATAAACTGCTTTTTTGTGACAAAAGTTCTAGTAGTTTTGTTAATAATTTTTTTTTTTTTCCTGCTCCATGTAGACAAACCCGTGATTTAGATTTTGCAGAGGTTTTGCATGTATTTTTTAAATGGTTTGACTTGTGATTACCAATTTTCCTCAAACTACTTTTTAAAAATAAATGTCTTTCAAAAATATTTTCTTTATGATCCACTTCACCTTTATATTTGCCCAATTATTATTTTTTTCAAATAGTTGTTCTCATCCACTTTATGGCATTCATAAATCAGGGTGATAAAATCCGTGTGGGCAGAAAGTATTTAATATAATGGTCCTTTTGGTACCTTCCTAATCATTTACTTTTGTGTTCTCATTCACATAAATGTAAATAGGGAAACTCCTGTTTCCAAATATGTGCCTAGACTTGCAGGATATGTTTTTGCCATTGTGGACTTGGATGTAAAACCACTGCAACCTAATTTATATATATTTTTTTTTCAAATGGATGACATTGAGGTGAAAGATTAATTTTGGTTTGTTTTAGTATGGGTAGTGCAAGGTTAAACATCTGTTTGGATGCATCTTTGCATATTAAACTCTTGAAATGCTAAATATTTGCCTTTTTGTAGCAAAATATTTGTATATCATGACCATTAAAAAGCTGCATTACAAATACATCATGTGATATTTGTATCTGAACCCAAAATGCTGTTGGCAATGCCTAAAACAGATGTGTGGGTTGTTCTTTTCACAAACCAAGAAATAACACCAGTTTTAGGTGACGGCACATGGTTACCTGTAAATAGTTTTGGGGCTTGCTCTGCTGTTGCCTGCAAAACACTCAAACTGCTCAATGACTTTCCCTTGCACCAGAACGGGTTTCTAACACTGGCCCCTTGCATCTGATTCGAGATCTATTTTGGGCTTGCAACAAGTGGCCAACCTGACAACCCTTTCCTGGAACCATGTCAGATATTCTTGGACCACTAATGGCTTTAATACAGCCATCACTGTCCAGAGCACAAGTGCCACCTTTACTGCTTCCCTCTGCTCTATAACTAATCCAGTTGTGAGTTAGCGTTAACTTAGTTTCTGCATTGTGGGCAGACGATGATCCATTGTAGAAGGCTTTAATGTAAAGACTCGTGCAGATTTTCACAGAAGGTCAAAAAAAACTGTGTGCCTAGCTCAAACTATATGGAATGTGCTCAAAACTAACTAAAGACATACAAAAGAGGGTTGGACAAAATTATTAAACATATCGTGCAGCTGTAAGGTGATCCCTGTTTAACCACTTTAGCCCCGGACCAATTTTCAGCCTAAGGACCAGAGGTCTTTTTACAATTTTGCACTGCTTTAACTGGTAATTGCGCGGTCATGCAATGTTGTACCCAAACAAAATTTGTGTCCTTTTCTTCCCACAGATAGAGCTTTCTTTTGATGGTATTTGATTGCCTCTGTGATTTTTTTATTTTATTTTTTTTTTTGCAATATAAATGGAAAGACCGAAAGTTTTGAGAAAAATATTCTTTGTTATAAGAAAAATCGAATAAACTCAATTTTAGTCATACATTTAGGGCAAAATGTATTCAGCCACATGTCTTTAGTAAAAAAAAAAAGTCAAGCGTATATTTATTGGTTTGCGCAAAAGTTATAGCGTCTACAAACTAGAGTACATTTTCTGGAATTTACACTGCTTTTAATTTGACTGCCTATCATTTCTTGAGGTGCTAAAATGGCAGGGCAGTACAAACCCCCCCCCCCCCCCTCCATGACCCCATCTTGGAAAGTAGACACCCCAAGGAAATTGCTGAGGGGCATGTTGAGCCCATTTGAATTTATTTATTTTTGGTCCCAAGTGATTGAATGACACAAAGTTTACAAAAAGTTGTCACTAACTGATATATTGCTCACACATGCCATAGTTATATGTGGAATTGCACCCCAAAATATATTCTGCTGCTTCTCCTGAGTCTAGCTGCGTACGGCACCCTGAAAACCAATCACTGCCTTCAGGGTTTCTAAGGGTGCACATTTTTGATTTCACGCCTCACTACCTATCACAATTTCGAAGGCCATAAAATGCCAAAATAACACGAAAATTCCCCCAAATGACCCCATTTTGGAAAGTAGACACCCAAGCGATTTACTGAGGCATGTTGAGTCCATGAAATATTTTATATTTTGCCACAAGTTGCAGGAATATTACAATTTTTTTTTTTTTTGCACAAAGTTGTCACTAAATGATATATTGCTCACACATGCTATGGGCATAAGTCAAATTACACCCCAAAATTCTGCTTCTCCTGAGTACGGGGATACCACATGTGGGGGACTTTTTGGGAGCCTAGCCACGTACAGGACCCCAAAAACCAAGCGCTGCCTTCCGGATTTAAATATAAAACACTACCAAAAAAAACTGTTAGCGATCGCAGGGATCAGGCCTGACTCTGCGAACTCTGCAGTTATGTGTTTAGTGTTTTGTAAGTGACATCGCTCGATACTGCACTTGGGTGGGCTGGGCGGAGCGGCAAAACGCAGGTGCTAGCAGGTATCTGGGCTGATCCTGCTAACAATGCGTTTTTTTTTTTTGGAACCCTAAACTGATGGGGACGCTAGTATAGATCGATCCGATATTGATCTGTTCAGATTCTATACCACTACGGGAGGTGTATGTTTTGCACGTGAGTGTTGGCGGTACTGGCACTAGCCTAGCACTGCCTGGGGCGACGCAGACCCTGACACTAAAACCTAATTGATATCACCCGCCGGGTGATCAGGGGGTTAAACCTTTATTGGGTAATAAATGGTGGGTGCCCCGATGCTATAAAAGGCAAACTAACTAACCAGTCACCCGTAACTCTTATACGGTGATCACTGGTGAAAGGGTTAACTAGGGGCAATCAGGGGGTTCAAATTTTTATTAGGTAGTATATGGTGGTCCCTGGCGCTATATAAAAACCTGACGGGGAACCTAACTGGCTAACCAGCGTCACCAGTGACAATTATACGGTGATCGCTGGTGAAAGGGTTAACTAGGGGCAATCGGGGTTAAAACCATTATTGGGTAGTATATGGGGGTACCTGGCGGTGAACCTAAAAAAAAGAACTAGCTACCTAGTGACACTAATGCAGCGATCAGAAAAATTATCGCTTAGTGACACTGGCAAAAGGGGGTGAAAGGGTTAACTAAGGGCAATCAGGGGGTTAAATCTTTATTGGGGGGTGGTAGGGGGCTACCCTGGACCTGACACTAACTGCCCTGACACTTTTTTTACTTTTACAACTGACACTGAATGCAGTGATCAGTAAATAAATGATCACTGCAATCAGTGACACTGACTGGGGGGTGGGGGGGGGGGTGTGCCTGTGTGTTAGTGTCAGTGTAGTGTTTGGTGCAGACTTGCTGTGTCCTCTCCTCGTAGTTTGGTCAATAAGACCACCCCGAGGAGAATGACATCACTTCCTCCCTGCCTGTGTATACAATACAGTGGGAGGAAGCTTCTCATTTGCCAGGAGTGATCGAGAGGGGATGGCCAGAAACCAACAGCCACCCCCCTCATCCCGGATCGCTCCTGAAGCGAACCAGACCGCCGATCGGACCCCCCACCCGCTGGAAGGCAAGCACGTACATGTACGTGCTTGTGCCTGTACATGCCATTGTGATGACGTACAATGGCATGCGGCGGTCGTTAAGTGGTTAATATTTTAGATCAAAGATTTTAACAAGTGAGAATTGCGTGCAATGATCCAGGAATGTCGGGGGGGGGACGGGGACTGTAAAACGTACAAAGTCCTTACTGATTATTCAAGCCTTGGAATGATATATGTGCTGATTTTGGGGTCAACTTGGCTTACTAAGGGAGAACTGACATTTTGTCTCTTGGTTCTATAACTTTGAGGTAGGCCATCACAGCTTATGTTGCATTGCAAGAAACAGAACGTGGGCCTCTTGTCTTATTTTTGTTAGGGGTGTAGAAGTGTTTGAAGTTCTAGTGATTTCAGGGACTTTCCATGATTCTTTCTGGGAAATGGGGTATCCCAATCATTGTGTTCAGAAGTAAGCTGCTGAAATATAAGCCCTAGTTAAAGTCCTTGTAGGTCTTATTTTCAGGGTAGGGCTTATTTGGGGGGTAGAGCTTATAATGCAGCCATCACCGACAATCATGCTAGGTCTTATTTTTGGGGAAACGGTAGCTCAAATCCCTTTTACAAAAACTGGATAGGTGTTAGAAGAAAAGGCATTATTTGCCCTCGCTGTTGGAGACCATTTAGTAAAGTCTGGGGTTGGCAGTGGTAAGCATATCCGAAGTTCTCTTAAGATAAAGTGTTCTGTAGACAGATTTGAGTCCTGTCTAATTAAAATAAAATTTCCACAACTTCACCTGTATCAGATCCAAATTCTTTTTCACTCTTTTTAAATGTCCTCAGCCCATAAATTACAACTGCAGGAGAAGGGCTGTTGCCAAAAACTTACTTTTATTCAGAAGTCTGACTTTGCACTGACTTCATTGTTGCGATACCATCTGAAACTGATGACCTTTGTTTTCTCGAATAATGAAACTGGCACATTTGCTGAATGTTGGTCATAACAGCAACTGGTTCTTGTCTGAAGTGGAGAACAACTCCTATAAGGTGGTTATTCAGATTTGACCTGGGGGGGGACATCACTGAGGGAAAACTCCTGCAATTACTTCAAAGACCACCTTCATCTGATCTGGCTTTCAAGGATGGGAGGTACCAACATGCCTCTCCTGTAGGATGTGGTACAAGCTTGGCATGATCTCTTGTAAACGCTGCATAAAATCAAAATGGTGTTTTCTCTTGCATTCATGGACAAAGCTCCTTTCAATTCTTGACCATTGGGTTGTTACGCTACCTTCAGGAGAGGACTAGGCTAAACATGTATAAAAAAAACAGAACTTTCTAGTTCTACCCAAGGGGCAGTCCCTTCAGTAATAACTCCCCAGCCTGCTTCCTGCAGATTTTTTCTCTAATAAATCTAGTAACTGTAAGCACAATGCAAAGATGCATACAATAATTGGACAATTGTAGCTGACTAATAAGTCCATGGTACCCAAACCGGCAGTCCAACAGTTAAAATGTTATCTGACAGTTCAGGGGTTTTAAAACAAAATATAATGGCTGATCAGAAAGACAGCTGCTGTCAGAGCTGGCTCTGTAGTAAGCAAGAGAAGGGTATAAAGGGAAGCGCCACCTGGTGGGGCTTCCCTTTTTACCCTTAGTGGTTTTTGTTTTTTCTGCTTAGTGAAGGAGATGGACCTAGGAACCCTGCGGGCCCATCGGTCTGGGGACTTTTTGCAGAAGTTTTGTCTTTTGCGCAAGATTAAGATCCTGTGATCTACTAGCAACAGCCAGCTGGGTGACAGGCTGGATACCCTTGTAGTCTCTGCAGCCTGGCCAGCGATTGTGTAGACCATAGCTACACACTGGGTCGGCTATAACAGGCTCCAGGAGAGGCCGGTGAGCGCAATGACCGGGCTACTGATGTCTGTGTCGCTGTGTGCCGTGGCCAGCAGCCACCCGTACTGATCGGAGAGTTCTGTGATGGAATGTCCCAGCTCGTCCGGAATGGTAAGTACGGGTTTCCCTGCCTCAGTGGGGCTGAGCAGCTGGGCATTCCCTGGGAGGTCAATTCGGGGTCCCTCTATTTACCCCCACCCACCCCCCTCCCCCCATGGGGGATGCTGCTGAGCGATGTGTGTGCGCCATATAGATAGCGGTCCCCTGGGGGGCTTTCACCGTGAGTGGCTGTGGCCCTGGGTGTCTGTTGTCTGGATGTCTGCAAATGCTGATCGGCACTGTTCTGCCGCCATTCTCCCTGTCTTTTTTACTGTCCGTGTACAGTTTGGTGTGACTCAGGGAGAAGCATGGTCTGGAACCATTTTACTTTAGTTTAGTGCCCATTTTCCCTGAGATTGTCCTTTTTATACTGGATGCTTGGCAGCCATTTTGTTGTAGCCCAGCTCAGTTTTTTTTTTTTCTCCCGTCTTTCAGGACAGCACCTGGGGAGAGCGCAGCTCCACCCACTTTCCCAGGAAACACTGCAGTTTTCTTTAAAGACTGGTCAGTTCCACCATGGTCTCGGTCGTAGTGTTTCCTCTTGCCATGGTGGAAGCGCTGCAGGGAACCAGGGGGTGCTGCACTGTCTCCAGGCGCTGAGAGCGGAGGGCATACCTGTTCGGTTTGTCTGTTTCTTCTATTATGACCATCCCAGCCTCCTCCCTGACGAGTGGGGGTCGCTCTGGAGTTGTCCTCTTCCGCAAGCCCAGGGGGGGTCTTTGGCTGCTGGAAGCCCATTCCTCCTATAGACCGGCGGCATGCGAATAGAGCGCTGGTGGTTTGAATTTTGCGCTGTTTTTTTTTCCCTAGTCTCATGCTTTCCGGGTTCGGATGGCGAGCGCTTCATTCCGGCCAGGGGCAGGGCTTCCGGCGGTGCGACGTGGGTTCTGGCTGCTGGAACGCAGGAAGAGGGGGCGGTTCCGGCTGACTTCATTTTCGGTCTTCACAGGGGTGAAAAGACTGCGAAAATTTAAACACACAGCGCTACGGATTCCTATGAGATGGAGGAGGATCAAGCAGCGGTGGCAGAGGCAGGAGCCACACCAGTCAGCCAGGCCCAGGTAAGCAGGGACAGTGGTGTCTGACTCTACTGATGGGCTCTATTATGTTTCCCTTCCCTGGTTTGTTTGGTTGTTTGGGAACCTGCTGCATTCCCTTTTCTGCTCTATTTTGTGCAGGAAGAATGTATTCTTATTATAGTGAGTCTGTGGGGGGATTCACTGGCTGCTTAGCAGGGCTAATGTGTTTAGTCTTTTCTGCTTGTTTGTTCAGCATGTTAGTTTTTCTCTAATATATTGGTATTTAATTGAGAAAATGGAAATTTTTGTGTTTTTCAGAGAGTGAAAGGAAAAAACTTAAACATGTTTCCTCCCTTTGCAAAAGAAAATGTCCGTCATGTAAAAATATACTCAGGGACTCCTGGACCAAAGTCCTATGCAGATCTTGCATAAGCGATTTGGTTAAGGAAGAAACAACTCCCGCCACTCCTGCATCACAGCAGGGAGAATTGCTGACTTCCTTTAGGAAGGAATTGGCGCACACATTTGAGACTTAGGTTTTATCTGGACAGACGCCTAGTTGCGGGTAGCAGTGTACCCCATTCTCAATCCTCGACTCCTGTCTCCAGGGGGGGGCAGTGACTCTGAGGATGAAGAGCATAGTATGTCCTCCGAGGAAGAAGCAGATGACATTTTTTTACCTTTTTTTTTTCTTTTTTTTTTTTTTGCCACTCAGTAGGATTCTAGTTATTAGTAATTTCTAATCAGTTTGACTCTCAGAATCCTAATCTTTGTTATTAACATCATTGTGGCAAGGTATCTTTTTCATTTCACCAACTTTCTTTTTTTTTTTTTTATCTTCTCATTATACCATATATCCGTTTAATGTTTATCCATTAAAAAGAGAAGACCATGTACATTTTAAGGAAAAGAGAATAGAAAAAACAATAGAAAAAACAACGAGTAAAACTATCTTCTCCCAGAAGCAGATGAAATTAAGGAAACTTCTCGCTACAAATTGTCCTTATACGAGGTGGATGATCTCCTGAAAACCATCCACACAACTCTAAACATTACTGAGGATAAAGCCCGACTCTCTCTGCATGATAGGATGTTTCAGGGAATGGTCGAAGTAAAGCACAGGGTGTTTCCAGTGCATTAAAAGGGAATGGAAGGACCCATAGAGGGTCAAATGCAGATTTCCTTTTGATGAGGACAGGTCTCAGGTTTGGAATAAGAAGCCTAAACTTGACGCAGTGTTCTCTCAGGTTTCTAGGAATACTGACCTAGCCTTTGAGGACATGGGCATCTTAAAGGATACCATGGACAAAAGGGCAGACTGCCTCTTGAAGAAGGCTTGGGACTCGACCCTAGCAAACTTAAAACCAGCTGTGGCCTCAACAGTGGTAGCCAGGAACCTGGAACACTGGTTGGAACAGCTAAAAACCCATATCGAGGCAGGAACCTTCCGCAAGGATTTGCTGGATACCCTACCGGTCCTTCTTAAGGTGGTAGGATATATGGCAGATGCTTTGGCTGAATCTATAAAGATGTCGGCCAAATCTTCAACGCTGATAAACTCGGCACGTAGAGCTATTTGGGTTAAGACATGGACCGGGGACACAGCCTCCAAAACCAAACTTTGTGGTTTATAGTTTGAGGGGGATTTGGTTTTCGACCTAGAAGCAATGCTTGACCGGACGGCCGATAAGAAAAAGGCCTTTCCTGTAAAGAAAAAGGTCAATCCTCAAGGGAGCAAGAATTTTCGTTCTTTTCGAAAAGCCCCAGAAACTAAGGAGGCAGTATACAAAAGGCCCTGTAAACCTCAGAGAGGCAGGGGTACTATTCCTTTCCCCGGCCCCAAACACAGAGCCAGTGACGGTCTCCTGGCTGTGGGAGCAAGGCTTCAGGCCTTCCCACAGTGGAAGTCCATGACAACCAGCCCGTTTATCCTAAAAACAATAAAGGAGGGTTACAGGCTGGAATTTTCTCAGACCCCAGCAGTGCATTTCTATGTAACTCGGGCTCCTCAATACCTAGAGAAAGAAGTAGCCATGACTGCAATTTTACAAGAATTACTCCAGCAGGGGATGATTGCATACGTTTCCCCCCGAAGAAGTAGGACAGGGGTGTTATTCACACATATTCCTGGTCGGGAAAGTTCAGATTAATTCTGAATCTAAAAATTCTAAATCGATCCGACACAAGAAATTCAGAATGGACACTATATTTTCAGTAAGGAGTCTCCTGACCCCAGGCTGTTTCATGGCATCTATAGACCTGAGGGATGCTTACCTCCATGTCCCGATAGCCATGACATCCCAGAAACACCCAAGGTTTGCAGTCTGGACAGAAACCTCTGTCCTGCATTTTCAGTTCAGAGCTCTCCCATTCGGGCTGTCCTCGTCTCTGAGGATATTCGCAAAAATTGTGGCAGAGGCCCTATCTCCTCTAAGGGTGGAGGGAGTATCGATTATCCCATACTTAGATGATCTCCTTTTTTTTGCCAGATCAAAGGACCTACTGGAGAAGGACCTGGCAAGGACAAGGGGGCACTTGGAGGGCCTTGGGTGGATAATAAACAAGGAAAAATCTCACATGACTCCATCTCAGTCACTAAGTTTCCTGCGTTATACCACCAACTCCATACAGGAGAAAATCTTTCTCCCGGAAGAAAAGATAATAAAAGTCCAGAACACAGTAAAGAGGACCCAGACGAACCTGCTTATTTCCATCAGGGCAGTAATGTCAGTGTTGGGTCTCCTTACTGCATCTATCCCAGTGGTACAATGGGCACGCCTCCACGCAAGGGATCTCCAGCAAGCAATTTTAAGAAATTGGTCATATGGAGAGTACCTGGACAAACTTTTCAGAGTAAGCTCTGGTGGTGGAGGAGTCGCTCAAACGTAGACAGGGGCCTACTGTGGTGTTTCCCGATAGACAGGAGGTTGACAACGGACGCAAGCTCGGGGGTGGGGTGCCCACCTGGAGGGACAGATGGCTCAGGGAAACTGGACAGCCCAGGAGGTCCTCCAATTGGAAGGAACCAAGGGCTATCCAGTTGGGACTTTGGACCTTCAGGACACTGCTTCAGGGTCTCCATATTCAGGTCCTGTTGGACAACGCCACAGCAGTGTCTTGCATAACAAGACAGGGTGGCACAAGAAGCAGGTTTTTGCTCACCCTAGCAGGCCAGATCCTGTCCTGGGCCGAAAGCAATCTGAGATCGCTGACAGCGATGCACCTAAAGGGCGACCTGAATTCTGTAGCAGACTTCTTGAGTAGGGAAAGGATTCTGGAGTCAGAGTGGAGTCTGAACCCTGTAATTTTCCAAAAATTAACAGAAAGGTGGGGGTGTCCACAGATAGACCTGTTTGCAGCCTGCAAAAACACAAAAATGGAAACCTTTTTTTTCCCTAACCAGACAGGACCAGTCAAGGGGTCTGGATGCGCTAGCACAACCCTGAAACTTCCACTTGTGTTATGCCTTCCCACCTTTTCAGATGATCCCCTTGGCCCTGAAGAAGTTACAAAGGGAGTCCACAAGTATGATTCTGGTGGCCCCCTTTTGGCCCAAGAGAGCTTGGTTTGCAACCATACAGAAGATGGCGGTAAGTTTTTTCCAAGATGGGACTTGTCCTTTGGTTTTGCAAGGTTTGATTAAAAAAATCTTTTGAGGGGGGCGTGGCCGAGCGGAGATCCGAGTGGACGTGCCTGGGGTGAGCGCCGGCTAATAGAGCACACACCCAGGGCTTTACCGTCCACTGGAGGGAAACGGACCCCACCGGAGGCTGTGGGCATATCCCAGGGCGCTGTGGCACATATAGCGGGCGCGCCGTCACGGAGATCCGGCCGCCCGGCGGGATAGTCTGAGGCTTCAGCCTACAGCACAGAGCGGCGGCCATCTTGCTCCACCCGGAGGACTACAGGGCCCGGACACTATCTTTCATGCCTGTCGATTGCCAGGGACATCCAGCCTGCCACCGGAGGCCTGCAGCCTTCCCTGAGTCGCCCCTGGATCAGCCAGAGGGGCCCTGGTAAGCGACCGTGGCCATCTTGGTACACCCGATGGTCTCTGTCTCCCCTGGGTTTACTCTATCCCCATCCGCCCCCCGGAGCACCCTAGCTTTACCAGCAGCGACCCCCCAAAAGGTGTTATAAAGTGGGGCATACACTTCTCTGGCTGTATTTACCGTCGGGGGCCCTGGCTACTGAGTCTTGGAGTGGCGGCCATCTTGCTACACCTCCATCTCCTCTGGCCCCATCCTAGACTCATTGATCCCCCAAGACACCCTGGTCTAGCGTTCTGTGGGCATAGACGGGAATACCCTCAAGGTTTTACCCCCCATTATAGCACGGGCTGCCGATACGGTCCCAGGAACCAAGCTGCTGTATGCACACACACTCCTGAGCTCCCTCATCCCTACGAGCCTGGATCTATACTTTTACGGCCACTGAGGCAGTTCAACAAGATAAGTGACCACCTGTGGTCTCTGTCCGTTCAACTCCTCAGAGAAACGAACCGACCATGTCTGGCTAAAGACATGACCCGCTGAGTCCCGTGACCCCCCGTGGCAGACAGGCTATCCTTCAGGCAGGCACATCCCTGTAAAGCATGTCCATGCACAGCTCTCAATTTACAGTCAGCGGATCTACAACAGGGCACGATCCAGCGATACCTGCTCCGCACATCTGAGTCTGATCCCCGCACTTCCAAAGACAAGATGGCACCCGCATGTAACCCAGGGAAGAGCAAACCCCCTCCCCTACTCAACCGGCAACGGACAGCGGTGAGGACCCAGATGACCCAGCACCCTGACCTTCCAAGTGTGGCATCCAGCACTAGCACTTCTACTGTCCCGCCTCCAGATATGGGTCCTGGAGTCGTGGCCCCTCAAACCTCAAG
The DNA here is from genome assembly GCF_037356315.1 of Lithobates pipiens. Lineage (NCBI taxonomy): Eukaryota > Metazoa > Chordata > Amphibia > Anura > Ranidae > Lithobates > Lithobates pipiens. Next base: position 185,597,386 of record NW_027507784.1, on the reverse strand, counting down.
GGAACTACCTAGATCTGAAGCCTCGACTCTTTTGGCGGCCTTCCGAGCGGAGTTTGAGAACTGGGCAGTCAAAATGGAGACCTCACTCCACAAAGACCTTCAGGCCATCCAACAGCAGGTCTCCACTAATCAGACCGCAATCTCTGCACCAACTGACACTCAATCTGACCACGCGGCCCGCATCATGTCCCTTGAACGAGCCTCCAAGGAACACCTGCACCGCATTCGCCAACATCAACTACGCATAGAAGATGGGGAGAATAGGAGTCGCAGGAATAACATACGACTACAGGGCATACCGGAGACCACGGCCGGTGCGGACTTGAAACCATCTGTCACTGCCATCCTCAACCTAGTCATGAGAAGAGAGATTTCATCCCCTATTGAGATAGACCGGGTGCACAGGGTGGGGGGGCCCAGGAGGGAACATAGTGACCGTCCATGGGATGTCCTATGCAGGGTTCACTACTTCACCCTTAAAGAGGAAATTATGCGCAAAGCATGGCGTTTGGGTCCTGTAGACTTTGACGGTTCAGCTATCCACCTATACCCAGACCTTTCTCGCAGCACTCTCCACATGCGCCGAATGGTCCGTCCACTGCTAGACCTGATACGTCAAGCCGGAGCAACTTACACCTGGGGACACCCCTTCAGCATCAAAGTGACCAGGGCCGAGCATAAATTTGTCCTCTCTGATCCGGATCAACTTCCAGCCTTTTTCAGCTTTTTGGAGCAAGATCCAATTGATGTGCCTAACTGGCTGGACCTGCCAGATGACCGTGCTAGGGTACAAACGCGGGACCCTCTCCCACAACGCCGCAGATATCCGAGGTACGCAGCACATCCTGTTGATCCTGGACCGCGTCACCCTACCTCTCTGGAAGATTAAGGAAATTCTGAGAAACCCTTTGGAAGTATTTCACTGCTCATTGTATGACTAGCACCCACTCAGTATCTATGCCTGCCTCTTGTCTCCTGGACAGGCCACATTTTTTCTTTTTTGGGGAAGTTTTTCTTTTTTGTTGTTTTTCCCCTCCTCTCATCTTACTTGTTCCTCCATATATTCTGCTGGCTATGCCACGATGGGAGACAGGGTGGTTGGCTACATCCACGTATACCTCCAGACAGCTGGTGCACTAAACTGATGGACCTTCTCCCTGCCCTTTGCTAGTGTTTTATACTTGGCTGGGGTTCGGGAGAGGCAATGGAGCAGCAGGCAGCTAATGTTTGATTTAATTATGCAACTGTTGAGTTTCTAATATACTTTATTGTACAGGTCTACTCTCCAGGTGTTTAGTGGTAATGGCCCACCTGGATATGGATGGAGGGGCGACAGATGGACTGACAAGGTCCGCGGTCTCTTGCCACTATCCAGGTGGGCTTCCAAAGATGTCTATTCACGTTTTTTTATACACCGGATAGTTTCAACCCAACATGTTCTCAGTATTGATACACGGATTTGATCTCGGAGCCCCCTGTTGGGGTAAGTAGACAACTTATGTTGCAAATGTTTGCTCCCACCCCGTGAAGTGTCTCACGGACTGATATCTCCTCTGCGGAGGGGGGGGGGGGGGGGACCAGACTGGTAACCCCCCCTTCATGGAGGACCTGATGTGTGTTCTGTTTTAGTGTTTTGTTATACTGATGTGCCTCAGAAGAGTTGTACATGCCTGTTATGCTACTGGGCTCACGGCTCAGGTTCTCCGCTTCGACCCTCCAGCCTCAATAGGCCGGGCACGAATAGTGCCTATTTACGTGAATTTTCACGTGGTGTCCCGTTCTCGTGGACCCCTTAGATTTACTAGGCTCCTTCCTTAGGTGTCCTCCTTTATTAGTTTTGTACTTGTACACTTTTTGCTATAAGTTCCGACTTTCCTCCCCCACTGTCTATACCCTGATTCTCTTATCCTCATTCCACCATGGCCCACACAGTACTATCTCGTCCTCGTTCGGAAATGCTGCTCCTACAATGTTAATGGCCTCGATATTGCATCCAAGAGAGGTCAAATCCTCTACCAAATGCATAAACAACAGGTCAAAGTGTTACTGTTACAGGAAACACATTTCCACATACACTCCACCCCTTCCTGCTCCAACAGATACTTCAACAGATGGTTCCACAGTACAAACCCCTCTCAGAAAACTAAGGACGTCTCTATTGCCTTCCACAAAACGCTCCCGATTGACCTGATAGATCAGCTCTCTGACCCCCAGGGGAGGTATGTATTTGTGAAGTTCTCCCTATGGAGCACCAAATTCACTGTAGCCAACCTCTACCTACCAAATACTAACCAAATCTCGACTGCTTTGCGATACATGAAGATCTTGTCAGACTTTACAGAAGGTAAGCTAATCATAGGTGGGGATTTTAACGCCCCCCTAGACCCACTCTTGGACTCTTCAACCTCTCGCTCGTCCATCTCCTTTACTAAGTTGAGGGCTTTTAAGCGGGCCATATACGACCTCCATTTAATTGACATCTGGCGGGTTCTGTTTCCAACGACTCACAATTATACCCATTTCTCACAGGTTCATCACTCCTATAGTCGTATCGACTACTTCCTTCTGGACCATAGCTGCTTAGATTGGTCACCTGAATGTGAAATAGACTCAATGGTCTGGTCTGACCACTCGCCTATTTACTTGACACTATCGATCCCTTCCACACCGGTGAGGGAATGGACATGGAGGCTGAATGATTCCCTTCTTGTGAACCCTGAATGTTCCCACAAGGTTTCAGAAACCATATCTAATTTCTTAATGGATCATGCCTCGGACACCACTTCGCTACCCTTACAATGGGAGGCGCTTAAAGCTGTCCTACGAGGAATCTTTATTCAGGTGGGGACCCGCATGAAAAAGACTCGTTCAGCTGCAATAACCTCTGCAACTCAAAACTTTGTGACCTTGAGACCCAGCATAAACGAGCCCCTACGCTAGCGACCCTGACAGAGGTCTCATTGGCCCGATCCCAACTCAGGGACCTGTACGAGGCCTCAGCTCGTACGTATGCGGACAGACTTGCTTTGCATCTGTACCGATTCCAAGATAAATGCGGTAGACTGTTGGCTCGCACCCTTCACGGGCCCCCTCTGGAGAAATGCTTAACGAGCTCTCCAGGATATCACAAACATTCAGAGATTTCTACCAAACAGTATACAATCTATCGCCCAGCGTCACTTCTAGCCCATCCCATACTCCTGAGCCCGATGGACAGTCCTATATTGAGGAAACTGAGCTCCCTATACTAGATGGCGATACTATACAAGAGTTAGAGCAAGTAATCACAGTGGATGAAGTAGTAGGAGCGATAGCGGCCACCCCATCCGGTAAAAGCCCAGGTCCCGATGGCTTTACCCCTAAATTCTACAAAATAATTTGCTCCTCAACTGACTCCCTTTATGGCTAAGGTGTTTAACTCCCTATCGGAAGGCTCAGCGTTTCCTCCGCAAACGCTCGAAGCCCACATCACCATTATCCCAAAACCAGATAAGGACCCTACCTTGTGCGCGAATTATAGGCCCATTTCGTTAATTGGAGTGGACCTGAAAATATATGCCAAAATATTAGCTACAAGAATGCAACCGCTACTCCCCCGCCTTATACATCTGGATCAGGTGGGTTTTGTAAGTGGCAGCGAGGCAAGGGACAACACCTTGAAAACCCTGCTTACTGACTATGCCTGCACCCACAAAATCCCTCTCTGCCTTTTAACGGTCGATGCCGAAAAAGCATTCGACCGGGTTGACTGGAAGTTCCTTCGCATGTCTCTGCAGCAGATAGGCCTGGGACCCAGAATGCTATCCCGAATTATGTCCCTTTACTCCTCACCCTCCGCCAGAATTCGGGTAAATGGTTCACGGTCGCCTACATTTGCCATTCATAATGGGACACGACAGGGCTGTCCTCTATCTCCCCTTCTTTATGTCCTTGTCATGGAACACCTAGCAATAACCTTACGCAATAACCCTAATATCTCTGGTGTTTTGATAGGCCCCACTCATTCCAAGCTGGCGCTCTTCGCGGATGACCTGCTGTTGTTTGTAACCCAACCCCATATATCTTTACCACATATAATGCAGGAATTTGCGAGTTTTGGCGTGCTGAGCAATTTCAAAGTAAACCATACTAAGTCGGAAATCCTGAACATCTTGCTGTCCCGGGGCATCCTTCGCCAGGTTGCCGCTAGGTACCCGTTTAAAACAGGCTCTACCTCCATCCGCTACCTCGGAATCCAAATACCCATGGAAAGCTCCCAAGTATTTTCCTTCTGCTTAAAACCAAGGCGGATCTCTCAAACTACACAAAGAAACGCTTATAATGGCTAGGTAGAGTGAATTGAAATGGGGGGGGGGGGAATAGATTTGGCACTATACCATTTGGAATTTAAAATAATTATAATATACATAAATTTTCCAGCATGCTGGTAAGTAATAAAAAAATACACGAGTAACAGTGGTGATCTCTCTGTGTGATACCAAATGGTAGTCTATACTAATTACTCTTAAATATATATATGCGCTTATCAATAGATGTCATCAAACCATAGCAATCATTAAACCATAAAAGTCATAAAAATCATAAAAAACAATGAGCCATAGATCAATTAATGTAACATGCAGTTCCTAAATTACAATATTAAAGTGCAAGTGCCAGTGAACGAATAGTGCCAGTATCAAAAAGCACAAAAAACCCAATTACTAAAAATATAGAAAATGAAAGAAAATAATAAAAACAATAATTATCTATTTTGCATATCAAATATTCATTTGTGCATCTGTGATTAAAAGTCCGTGAGTGAATGATATAAAAAAATGGATAAAGTAGAAAAAATATTAATGATGAATATAAAAATTGAAAACTGTGATAAAAACTGAAAAATTTAAAAATAGTTAAAAAATTTAAAACTGTGATAAAAATTGAAAAATTAAAAAATAGTGAAAAAAATGGTGAAAAAATTAATAATAAATAGTGACAAAAATAGTGAGATTTCTTCTATAAGTGGGGGGGGGGGGGAGAGGGGGTGACTTCAACTGTTGCTCCCGGTGCTCGGTGACCACTTATGTAATTGCTCTCACCAGAGGTATAGCCCCGTCCGGGGTGGATCAGCCTTCACAGTATGAGCCACTGTGTTGCTCTCTGGCTTGCCTCTGTTGTGGTTCTGGGAGTCCCTCGTTCCTCCGTTTGTATAACGTGCCCGATTATATGCAATAAGGAAGAGGCATATCCATGGGGTAGTACGTTTTAAAATTTCAGTTTTTATTTAAATAAACAAAATTACTCACAAACATTCAATGAATGCAGACTCGTTTGTTTGTGCTGCTTGGTTCCTTTAAAAGGAGGAAAGGTCCCGTTCGGCTGCCTCGCCGTGTGAGTTAGAGGTGTATGCTGTCTGGCCACGCCCTACGCGTTTCGTCATCAAGATGTCATCTGGAGCGTTATACAAACGGAGGAACGAGGGACTCCCAGAACCACAACAGAGGAAAGCCAGAGAGCAACACAGTGGCTCATACTGTGAAGGCTGATCCACCCCGGACAGGGTTATACCTCTGGTGAGAGCAATTACATAAGTGGTCACCGAGCACCGGGAGCACCAGTTGAAGTCACCCCCCCTTCCCCCCCCCCCCCCCCACTTATAGAAGAAATCTCACTATTTTTGTCACTATTTATTATTAATTTTTTCACCATTTTTTTCACTATTTTTTAATTTTTCAATTTTTATCACAGTTTTCAATTTTTTAACTATTTTTTAATTTTTCAATTTTTATCACAGTTTTCAATTTCTATATTCATCATTAATATTTTTTCTACTTTATCCATTTTTTTATATCATTCACTCACGGACTTTTAATCACAGATGCACAAATGAATATTTGATATGCAAAATAGATAATTGAAAGGTTACTCATTTTATTTTTATATTATTGTTTTTATTATTTTCTTTCATTTTCTATATTTTTAGTAATTGTTTTTTTTTTTGCTTTTTGATACTGGCACTATTCGTTCACTGGCACTTGCACTTTAATATTGTAATTTAGGAACTGCATGTTACATTAATTTATCTATGGCTCATTGTTTTTTATGATTTTTATGACTTTTATGGTTTAATGATTGCTATGGTTTGATGACATCTATTGATAAGCGCATATATATATTTAAGAGTAATTAGTATAGACTACCATTTGGTATCACACAGAGAGATCACCACTGTTACTCGTGTATTTTTTTATTACTTACCAGCATGCTGGAAAATTTATGTATATTATAATTATTTTAAATTCCAAATGGTATAGCGCCAAATCTATCCCCCCCCCCCCCATTTCAATTTATTGTTTCACCCACATTGGGCTGAAATTGAAATAGAGGCCGCTCTTACCAGAACTATATCTAATAGTTCCATAGCACGACCTATCCCTCCTGCTCTTACTAGGTAGAGTGAATGCCCTAAAAATGAACGTCCTCCCGCGGTTTCTCTATCTATTCCAAACAATTCCTATTTCTATACCCTCCTGGTTTTTCAAGAAGCTCCGCCAACTATTCTCCTTTATTTGGGGAGGGGCTCGTCCCCGGATACGCTATGAGACCTTATCGCTCCCCAAGATTCGTGGCAGGGCTGGAGCCCCAGATGCCTCCTTATACTACAGAGCAGCTGTGCTCACGCGTATACTTAACTTGTTCCATCATTCCTCTTCCAAATTGTGGGTGCAGATAGAGAGCCATATTAACCCAATAGATCTCCATGCTTTGCCGTGGACACCTACTGAATTCTTGAAAGGAGAGATACCCCTGAGCGACCTCACCCGACAAACCATACAAATTTGGACCCGTATAAACTCCTCTAAGACCCTATCTCCCCTGAAGGGACCCATGACCCCTCTGTTTGTGACTCCGGCTTTTCCACCGGCCCTCCGGGGCGCAAGTTTTGGTCCTTGGTGTAAGGAGGACCACAGACGACTTGCCCAAGTCCTACGTTCAGACCCCTCTCTGACTCATGACGTTCCCTCTGACCCATTTCCTCATGCCTCGACGCACTGGCTGCAGAGGCAACAGGTGATTTCCTTCATTCACACCTTCCCATCATTACCTGATGTACTCACTGACTTAACAGACTTGGAGAGCATGTTGCTCCAGGCCACCCCCCTACGCATGTAGTCTCTCAATTATACTCTCTGTTACACGTGGCTTATAATCCTGACCTTCCCCCATACACACAGGCATGGAAGGAAGACCTGGGACACTCCATCTTGCCTGTAGATTGGCAAAAATGCTTCATACTGACTCACAAAATGTCCTTAGCCTCCAATTCCCAAGAAAAGGGGTTCGAGCTGTTGACCCGTTGGTACAGATGCCCTTCGATGTTACACCGGATAAACTCGGCGCTTCCGGATACTTGCTGGCATTGCTTGTCTTCTAGGGGAACCCTACTTCACATTTGGTGGGAATGCCCCCCTGTAAGGAAGTTCTGGCAAAAGATCCGGTGAAAGGTGGTTCTGCTATCTCTGCTCCCAGGCTCACTTAAGTCAGTCAAGAAGGACGTTCTGCGTCACTTTTTGGCTGCTGCTAGAATGGTGCTGCCCAGACATTGGAAGTTGGCGGGCATGCCTTCCCTGGGGGATTGGGCAATTGAAGTGGACCGAATTAATAGTTTGGAACGAATGTTGACGCAGGAAATGGGTAGGGAGGAACAATTCTCCAAGACCTGGACCTCATGGACTATGTTCCGATATTCCTCAGAATTTATCCCATGGGCCACAGATAATCCCCATGGGCCTGTGTAATCAGGGTGGAATGTCTACCTTTTGATCCCTAAGCTCTTTACTGTCCTGACCCCTCTTTTCTTACTCTTTTCTCCCTCACCCCCCTACATGTTGCAGTACTACCCAAGTATTTATTACTTGACCTCTAGTCTCATTAGACCGGAATGGTGACACACACAGAGCTTCCCCTCCAGAGAGAACGTGGCCAGATTAAGAACAAGAGCCCTAGCCTACCTGTAATGAGTGGGCCTCACTCGTAGAGAGGATAGTGGGGCACATATACCCACTTTAACTTGGACTAGACATTGTAGATATACAAGCTCTTACATTATACTAGACAATCCGTGTGACACCATTGTAACAAAGCTGATCTCTACTGATTAAGTATCATTGTACATCGAACCTGTTTGTTTACTTTGCACTTTCTCTATCTTACTTTCTTTATATCAATAAAATTAAGATTGAATTAAAAAACCTTTTGAGTCCCCAGAGGAAGCAATGATCAAGTTATGGTCGCTTAAGCTAATTCTCTTAGTGGCAGTCACTTCGGCTAGAAGGGTAAGCGAGTTGCAAGCCCTTTCTATAGCAGAACCCTTTTGTTATATTTTTCCGGACCGGGTAGTGTTAAAGACTGACCTGGGTTTTTTGACAAAAGTCTCAACAACTTTTCACAGGGCACAGGAGATAATTCTCCCTAGCTTTTGTCCTACGCCATCCAACCCCAAGGAAAGGTCCTTCCATAACCTGGATGTGAGAAGATGCCTGCTACAGTATTTGGAGATCACCAGAGAGTTCAGAAAATCTAACACTCTCTTCATTCTATTCGCAGGACTACGTAGGGGCTACAGTGCTTCCAAAAGCACTTTGGCTAGGTGGCTGTGCTTAGCTATTAGTAAGGGCCTATAGGGCTTCGGGGGCAGAGCCCCCCTCAGGTGTAATCGCCCACTCCACAAGGGCAGTAGCAACATCCTGGGCGGAAAGAGCAGGGGCCTCTCCGAGTTGGATTTTTAGGGCGGCCACGTGGACAAGTTTCTCCACCTTCACCTGCCACTACAGGTTGGACCTGCTGTCGGCATCAGAAAAATCATTTGTCAGAAAGGTTCTGCAGGTGGTGGTCCCACCCTAGACTAAGTACTCTCTTATCATCTCCAGGTGCTGTCCTGAAAGACGAGGGGCGAAAACCCTAGTTAGACTGACCGGTAACGGTATTTCTACTAGTCTTTCAGGACAGCGCCGATGACCCACCCTAGATTGTATTTGAAAAAATGTAGTGTTATTGCTATGTTCTGCTTATCTAATTTCAGCATGGCTGGAGGTACTCTTGGAATAACTGAGGCCATGGTGGAACTGACCGGTCTTTAACCAGTTGCCGACTGCCGCACGACGATGTACGTCGACAGAATGGCATGGGCAGGCATATGGGCGTACCTGTACGTCCCTGCCTTCCCGCGGGTGGGGGGCCCGATCGGGCCCCCCCCCCGGTGCCAGCGGCGGTCGGTATCCATTCAGGAGCGATTCGGGATGAGGGGCGGCCATTCATTCATGGCCACCCCCTCGCGATCGCTCCTGACGAATGGAAGTGCAGTGTGACATCACTTCCTCTCCTGTAATGTAAATACAGGCAGAGGAAGTGATGTAATCTCTCCTCGTGTCGGTCTTTTTCGTTCCGGCGCCGAGGAGAGAGGATCGGTGAGTTGCACCAACACACCACACGTACAGTAGAACACGCCAGGCACACATTCACCCCCCCGATCACCCCCCCCCAATCACCCCCCCCAATCACCCCTGCACCCCCAGTCACAGTGACACCAATTGCATTTTTTATTTTTTTGCATTGGTGTCATTTGTGACTGTAATAACTGTTAGGGCAGTTAGGGTTAGCTCCCTTTAGCTCTAGGCTACCCCCTAACCCCCCCAATAAAGGTTTAACCCCGTGATCACCCCCTGTCGCCAGTGTCACTAATAAGCGATCGTTTTTCTGATCGCTGTATTAGTGTCACAGGTGACGCTAGTTAGGCAGGTAAGTATTTAGGTTCGCCGCAGCTTTTTATAGCGTCAGGGACCCCCATATACTACCGCATAAAGCCCCCTGATTGCCCCCTAGTTAACCCTTTCACCAGTGATCACCATATAACTGTTACAGGTGACGCTGGTTGGTTAGTTATTTTTTTATAGTTTCAGGGCACCCGCCATTTATTACCTAATAAAGGTTTAACCCCCTGATCACCAGGCGGGTGATATAAGTTTGAGGGTCAGATAAGGTCTGCGTCGCCCCAGGCAGCGTCAGGTTAGTGCCAGTACCGCTAACACCCACGCGCAAAGCATACACCTCCCTTAGTAATATAGTATCTGATCAGATCTATATTAGCGTTGCCAGCATTTTAGGTTTCCCAAAACGCATTGTTAGCGGGATCAGCCCAGATACCTGCTAGCACCTGCGTTTAGCCCCTCCGCCAAGCCCAGCCCAGCCCACCCAAGTGCAGTATCGATCGATCACTGTCACTTACAAAACACAACACACAACTGCAGCGTTCGCAGAGTCAGGCTTGATCCCTGCGATCGCTAACAGTTTTTTTTGTAGCGTTTTGAAACAGTCGCTGACAGGCTAGGTGCTTTTTTACCTGTGAGTCTCACTAGTGTACCCCTAAATTTAGAGCCCAAAATGGCAAAGCGAAGGTACACTAGTGAAGAGGCCTACACGTTTCTGAGCATGACAGATAGTGAAGAGGACGTCACCCATCTGTCAGATTCAGGCTCAGAATACGATCCTGTAGAGGACAGCGGCTCCATGACAGATAGCTCTGGCGACGGAGATGAGGTCCCTGTTAAGGACAGGTGTACCCGATCCCGAATGTATTCTGTTGTTCGGGTGGAGGAACCGCAGGTCACTCGTATGGAGCAGAGACGTACTAGAGCCGCTCATCCTTCTGGTGAACTGGCAAGCACCAGCGGCCTAGTACACCCTGGACGTACATCCAGCACTGCAGTAGCACGTGGTGACGTGGCGAGTCCCATAAGTGCAGTTCAAGCTGGTGAGGTGGCAAGCACAAGTAGTGTCCCGCTGCCACCAAGACAAAGACAAGCCCGTCGTACCCATAGTGCCCTTCCTGCAGAATTCGCCAATCCTAATTGGGTGCCCACCACTTCTGCAGAACCCGTACTTCCCCCATTCACTGGCCAACCTGGCATTAACGTGGAAACAGTTGATTTTACGACACTTGACTTTTACTCACTGTTTTTCACCGAAGATCTCTATAGATCTATTGTGGACCAAACCAATTTGTACGCTGGTCAACACATCGCCACTATTCCCCAGTCCGCCCTTGCCAGACAATGGAAACCAGTTACGGTTTCCGAATTTAAAATCTTTCTGGGCCTCTCCCTCAATATGGGCATAACCAAAAAGAGTGAGTTGCGGTCATATTGGTCCACTGACCCAATTCACCATATGCGCGTGTCCAGGGCACGATACGAGCAGATTTTGCGGTTCATGCACTTCAGCGACAATGAACTCTGTCGTCCTCGTGGAGACCCTGAATACGATCGGCTCTACAAAGTTCGGCCCCTCATAAACCACTTCAACCAACGTTTTGCAGACTTGTTTACTCCCCATCAAGTTGTCTGCGTTGATGAGTCCCTGATTAAGTTTTCTGGTCGCTTGTCATTCAAACAATACGTCCCCAACAAGCGTTCCAGATACGGGGTCAAGATGTATAAGCTCTGTGACAGGGCCACAGGCTATACACGTAGTTTTATGGTTTATGAGGGTTAAGATAGTCACGTAGAGCCGGAGAACTGCCCTGACTACATAGGAAGCGCTGGCAAGATAGTGTGGGACATGGTGTCACCCTTATTCGGAAAGGGGTACCACTTGTACGTGGACAATTATTACACAAGCGTGCCACTGTTTAGTCACTTGTTTGATCAGCAGATTGGAGCATGTGGCACCGTGCGACCTAATCGCCGGGGCTTTCCCCAGCGGCTTGTAGAGTCCCGTCTTAGGCTGAGGGAGAGAGCCTGCTTGCGCGGTAATAATTTGCTCGCTATGAAGTGGAGGGATAATAAGAATGTTTTCGTTCTTACCTCCCTTCATGCAGACACGACGGTCCAAATTCCTACGGCGACTGGTATTGTGGAGAAACCCCTCTGTGTCCACAAATATAACCTTAACATGGGAGGGGTGGACCTCAATGACCAGTTGTTGGCGCCGTATCTAGTTGCCCGTAAGGCCAGACGCTGGTACAAAAAAGTGTCTGTTTATTTATTCCAATTGGCTATGCTGAATGCTTATGTGCTACACAAAGCTTCAGGACGGACTGGATCCTTCCTTAAATTCCAGGAGGATATCGTCAGAGCCCTTCTGTATCCAGGCGGTGCCCAACCTCACGTTCCCCAACCAGATGCAGTAACCTGGCTGCATGAGAGGCATTATCCTTATGTCCTCCTGAGTACCCCTACCCAACGAGCCCCCCAAAGAAAATGTCGTGTCTGCAGAAAGCGCGGCTATAGGCGTGACTCCCGTTATTATTGTCCCCGCTGTCCTGACAATCCTGGTCTTTGCATTGGTGAATGTTTTGAACGCTACCATTCACTAGTTGAGTATTAGCGTAGGGTACAGCATTGCACAGGCTAGGCACACGTTCACAGGGTCTCCCAAGATGCCATCGCATTTTGAGAGACCCAAACCGCTGGAACCGTTACAACAGAAGTGTTAAAGTTACATAAAAAAGTGTTTAAAAAAAATAAAATCTCTATTCTCTCTCTATTATTCTGCTCCTTTGTACTGTATTCTATTCTGCAATGTTTTATTGTTAACCATTTTTTGTTTTCAGGTACGCCATTCAGCTGTAGCGTGGATTTATTTATCTTGACAGCAACAGCGTTTGCTCCCACGATACGTAAAGCCGCGACTCCAGCACTGTCGGAGGTGATTTCACCACCACAGTTAAAAAAGAGCATATATGCCGAAGCATGGGGGCATAAGGGGTGGAGGAGCGATCTGCTCTTACCTTTTGCGGGAGGATGCCCCCATGCTTCGGCATATATATATTTTAGGCACAGATTGTGTTAAATGTGTTATTTTTTGCTATTTTTTTTTTGTATTTGCTTTGCAGGTATGGTAAGTCCTACTGTTATACTGTAATGTTACTTTGTTTTATTGTTAACCATCATTTGCTTAGCAGGTACGCCATTCTGCTGCAGCGCGGATTTATTTATCTTGACAGCAACAGCGTTTGCTCCCACGATACATAAAGCCGCGACTCCAGCACTGTCGGGGGTGATTTCACCACCACAGTTAAAAAAGAGCATATATGCCGAAGCATGGGGGCATAAGGGGTGGAGGAGCGATCTGCTCCTACCTTTTGCGGGAGGATGCCCCCATGCTTCGGCATATATAAATGGTGCATGTATGCCCACCATTAGAAGTGGGTGGATGAAGGGAGGTATCTAATGGTGGGCATACCCACCGATCAATATTTTTTTTTCATTCAGCCCACAGGCTGCATGAAAAAAAAATTACAATATATGCCCAACCAGTTCCAGCAACATACTGGTATGTTGCTGGACTTTGAGTGCTTATACCAGAATGATGCCTGCAGGTTTAGGTATCATCTTGGTATCATTCTTTTCAGCCAGCGGTTGGCTTTTATGTAAAAGCAATCCTAGCAGCTAATTAGCCTCTAGACTACTTTTACAAGCAGTGGGAGGGAATGTCCCCCCCCCCCCGCACCATCTTCCATGGTTTTCTCAGGCTCTCCTGTCCCAACAGGGAACCTGAGAATGCAGCCGGTGGTTCCGCCAGCTGACCATAGAGCTGATCAGAGACCAGAATGGCTCCAATCATCTCTATGGCCTAAGACACCGGAAGCTACGAGCATTTCATGACTTAGATTTTGCGGGATGTAAACAGCGCCATTGGGAAATTGGGAAAGCATTTTGTCACACCGATCTTGGTGTGGTCAGATGCTTTGAGGACAGAGGAGAGATCTAGGGTCTGATAGACCCTAATTTTTTCAAAAAAGAGTACCTGTCACTACCTATTGCAATCATAGGGGATATTTACATTCCCTGAGATAACAATAAAAATCATAAAAAAATATATATAAATGAAAGGAACAGTTTAAAAATAAAATAAAAAAGCAAAATAAATAATAAAAAAAAATAAAAAAAATAAAAACACCCCTGTCCCCCCCTGCTAAGGCGCAACGTCGAACGCAAGCGTTGGTCTGGTGTCATATGTAAACAGCAATTGCACCATGCATGTAAGGTATCACCACGAAGGTCAGATCGAGTAGACCTCCTCCGTAAATCTAAAGTGGTCACCTGTAAAGGCATTTAAAGGCTTTTAAAAATGTACATAGTTTGTCGCCGCTGCACGTTTCTGCGCAATTTTAAAGCATGTCGTGTTTAGTATCCATGTACTCGGCCTAAGATCATATTTTTTATTTCATCAAACATTTGGGCAATATAGTGATTTTTAGTGCATTAAAATAAAAAAAAGTGTGTTTTTTCCCCAAAAAATGCGTTTGAAAAATCGCTGCACAAATACCGTGTGAAAAAAAAAAATGAAACACCCACCATTTTAATCGGTAGGGCTTTTGCTTTAAAAAAACACTTCATGTTTGGGGGTTCAAAGTCATTTTCTTGCAAAAAAAAAATATTTTTTCATGTAAACAAAAAGTGTCAGAAAGGGCTTTTTCTTCAAGTGGTTAGAAGAGTGGGTGATGTGTGACATAAGCTTCTAAATGTTGTGCATAAAAAACCAGGACAGTTCAAAACCTCCCAAAATGACCCCATTTTAGAAAGTAGACACCCCAAGCTATTTGCTGAGAGGCATGTCGAGTCCATGGAATATTTTATATTTTGACAAAAGTTGTGGTAAAAAGACATTATTATTATTTTTTTTTTTTTTTTTGCACAAAGTTGTCATTAAATGATATATTGCTCAAACATGCCATGGTTATATGTAAAATTACACCCCAAAATACATTCTGTTGCTTCTCCTGAGTACGGGGATACCACAAGTGTGAGACCTTTTGGGAGCCTAACCGCGTACGGTACCCCAAAATCCAAGCACCACCTTCAGGCTTTCTAAGGGTGTAAATTTTTGATTTCATTCCTCACTGCCTATCACAGTTTCGGAGGCCATGGAATGCCCAGATAGCACAAAATCCCCCCAAGTGACCCCATTTTGGAAAGGAGACACCCCAAGCTATTTGCCGAGAGGTATGGTGAGTATTTTGCAGACCTTCATTTTTGTCACAAAGTTTTGAAAATTGAAAAAAATAAAAAAAATATACATTATTTTTTTTATTCTTCATTTTCAAAAACAAATGAGAGCTGCAAAATACTCACCATGCCTCTCGGCAAATAGCTTGGGGTGTCTACTTTCCAAAATTGGGTCATTTTGGGGGGTTTTGTGCTATTTTGGCATTTTATGGCCTTCGAAACTGTGATAGGTAGTGAGGAGTGAAATCAAAAATTTACACCCTTAGAAATCCTGAAGGCGGTGCTTGGGTTTTCGGGGCCCCGTACGCGACTAGGCTCCCAAAAAGCCCCACACATGTGGTATCCCCGTACTCAGGAGAAGCAGCAGAATTTATTTTGGGGTGTCATTTCACATATGCCCCTGGCATGTGTGAGCAATATATCATTTAGTGACAACTTTGTGAAAAAAATAAATAAATAAATAAAAGTTTGTAATTTTCCCGCAACTTGTGGCAAAATATAAAATATTCCATGGACTCAACATGCCTCTCAGCAAATAGCTTGGGGTGTCTACTTTCTAAAATGGGGTCATTTGTGGGGGTTTTGTGCCATCTTGGCATTTTATGGCCTTCAAAACTGTAATAGGTAGTGAGGCGTGAAATCAAAAATTTACGCCCTTAGAAAGCCTGAAGGCGGTTCTTGGCTTTCGGGGCCCCGTACGCAGCTAGGCTCCCAAAAAATCCCACACATGTGGTATCCCCGTACTCAGGAGAAGCAGCAGAATTTATTTTGGGGTGTAATTTCACATATGCCCATGGCATGCGTGAGCAATATATCATTTAGTGACAACTTTGTGAAAAATGTATAAAGTTTGTAACTTAGAAAGCCTGAAGGCGGTGCTTGATTTTCGGGGGCCCCGTACGCGGCTAGGCTCCCAAAAAGTCCCACACATGTGGTATCCCCGTACTCAGGAGAAGCAGCAGAATTTATTTTGGGGTGTAATTTCACATATGCCCATAGCATGTGTGAGCAATATATCATTTAGTGACAACTTTGTGAAAAATTAATAAAGTTTGTAATATTCCCGCAACTTGTGGCAAAATATAAAATATTCCATGGACTCAACATGCCTCTCAGCAAATAGCTTGGGGTGTCTACTTTCTAAAATGGGGTCATTTGTGGGGGTTTTGTGCCATCTTGGCATTTTATGGCCTTCAAAACTGTGATAGGTAGTGAGGAGTAAAATTACAAATGTATGCCCTTAGAAATCCTGAAGGCGGTGCTTGGCTTTCGGGGCCCCGTACGCGGCTAGGCTTCCAAAAAGTCGACCACATGTGGTATCCCCGTACTCAGGAGAAGCAGCAGAATGTATTTTGGGGTACAATTCCACATATAACCATGGCATGTGTGAGCAATATATCATTTAGTGACAACTTTGTGTAAATTATTCAATCGCTTGAGGCAAAAAAATTAAATATTCAATGGTCTACTTTCCAAAATGGGGTCATTTGGGGGGGGTTTGTACTGCCCTGCCATTTTAGCACCTCAAGAAATGAGATCATAAACTAAAAGCTGTGTAAATTCCAGAAAATGTACCTTAGTTTGTAGATGTGACAACTTTTGCGCAAACCAATAAATATACAGTTATTGACTTTTTTTTTTTACCAAAGACATGTGGCTGAATACTAAAAGTATGACTAAAATTGAGTTTATTGGATTTTTCTAATAACAAAAAGTAGAAAATATCATTTTTTTTCAAAATTTGCGGTCTTTTTACGTTTATATCGCAAAAAATAAGTCAGTCAAATACCTTTAAAAGAAAGCTCTATTTGTGGGAAAAAAAGGACGCAAATTTCGTTTGGATACAACATTGCATGACCGCGCAATTACCAGTTAAAGCAGCGCAGTGCCAAATTGTAAAAAGACCTCTGGTCATTGACCAGCAAAATGGTCCGGTCTGAAAGTGGTTAAAGAAAACTGCAGTGTTTCCTGGGAAAGTGGGTGGAGCTGCGCTCTCTCCAGGTGCTGTCCTGAAAGACTCGTAGATATACTGTTACCAGTAAGTCTAACTAGGGTTTTTTTCCGTTTTTTTTTTAACCCAGCGCTGGTCCCTGAGTGCGGTTTCTTCTCGCAGAGACCTGGGAGCTGACACAGGCACGACTAGCTGTACGGTGCAGAACTCTGTCAGGGTGGTAAGTCCTGCGGTGGGGGCCCCCTCAGCCTGCAGCTGCTAGGAGGATGGAACTATACATCTGTCCTAAGTCCCCAAGGGTGGGTCACCATGACTTCAGAAACTGATGTTTTGATGTTTCTTCCCCCTAACTCCCTACAATTGCAACCAGCTCATCTGCAAACAGTGCAGTGCGTTTTGGATGCCTTGTCGGCGGTCCTGAAAATGTTTGTTGCCAGGGTGGAGGCAATGTGCAGGCGCAAGGTGGTAGAAAGTGGCCCCTGCCCTGTCCTCTGGGGATACAGCAGGTCCTGCTGCTGCAGTAGTTTTGGGTCTAGAAATCCAGCCCGTACACCTAAGGTGTTTCCGTATCTCTTATTTCAATAAGTTCATATACAGGAATGGGGGTGACCGCAACTGACCCTTTCGGTCCCAAAAACCATTGCGGTGCGTTACCCCCTTGTGGAGAGCCTTCTGCAATAATGGTCAGCTCCTCCGGTCGTGGACCCCCCTAGTATCCAGGTTAGATAAGGTAACCACGATCCTGTTGGAGGGGGTTGCTGTGGTTAAGGACCCCACGGGCAGGAACCGAGGCAGTGGCCCGTTCCTTATTTACGGTTGGGGGGTCAGCAATACGAACAGTACTGACCACAGCACTTGTGTCGCAGACACTTGCTGAATGGGCAAACTTTTTCACCGCGATTTGGAGAAGCAGCAGGCTACTCCCGTCTGCGTGGAACTAGCAGACCAGTTAGTGCACGGTCTTAAGTACGATTGGGACGTGGCTCTGGATACGCTTCCTCTGCTATCCAGGGTTTCAGTGTAAGCAGTGGTGCTGAGGCTCCTGATTTGGCTGAAATGCTGGTCGATGGACTAGGCATCTAAAAAAAGCCTTGATGGATCTACCCTTCCTTGGTGAGCGGCTCTTTGGAGCCTCATTGGATGACATTCTTAATGTCACAGGTGAGAAGAGTACCTTGCTCCCACAGGCCAGGAAGACTAAGGCCGCGTACACACGGGCGGACTGTTCGCCCAACTAAGTTCGTCAGACAATCCGACAAACAGTCCGTTCAAAATTTGAATGAACGGACTTGACCACACACGATGAGCAGACAGTCCGCTGAAAGCGTGCGCGATGACGTGAACGGCACGTACGACGGGACGAGAAATTCGACGTCCAATACACTGCAATGCAACCTTCGCCGTGTAAATCCTTTCTGAGCATGCGCCAAACTTAGTCTGTCGAACTAGCCTACACACGAGCGGACTGTCCGCTGAAACCAAGTTTGGACGGACTGTCTTACGGAAATTCCGTAAGACTTTGTTCGTCAGACTGTCCGCTGAAACAGTCCGCTGAAGCCCACACACGAGCGGATTGTCCGCTGAAACACTGTTCAGCGGACTAAGTTGGGCGAACAGTCCGCCCGTGTGTACGCGGCCTAAGGAGCCACGCCACAGGCAAGGGCCCTCATTTTCCGCTCAAGAGGTTTTTTTCGTCCGTCCGTACGGGACTTCTGCTAAACGCTCCCAGTCCAACAGGATGACCCGAGGGACAAAAGCGTCCCTGGAACCGCAAGCCTGCGAGCAAAAGTGCTACCGCATGGAAGTTTGACTCCAATTTTGGCGTTGTTGAGAGAACGTGGGATCGCATGTTATCTGGACGATCTCCTTCTGAGAGCAGCTTCCACCTCAGAATTAAAGGATCACCATGCAAACCCTGCAGGAATTTGGGTGGCTGTTGAACCTAAGGCCGTGTACACACGCGCGGACTGTTTGCCCAACCTTGTTCGTCAAACAGTTTCGGCAAACAGTCCGCTCAAAATTTGCATGAGCGGACTTGCCCACACACGAGCGGACTGTTTCAACGAACTGTTTGCCAAACAGTCCGCTCAACTTTTGAAATGAACGGACTCGCCCACGTAAGGCGGAGGCAAATCCGCCCATTTCGAGCGCGTGTACAGGTAGGCGGGGCCCGCGAGGGAGACGTCGTGGGCTCCGCCGCCTGGAATGGGTTTAAAGGGGAACCCCAACGCCGAAAAAAATCGGCGTGGGGGTTCCCCCAAAGTCCACACCAGACCCTTGTCCGAGCACGCTACCCGGCCGGCCAGGAAAGGGGGGCGAGCGAGCGCGCCCCCCCTCCTGAGCCGTACCAGGCCGCGTGCCCTCAACATGGGGGGGGTGCCTTGGGGAAGGGGGGGCCGCGCGGCCCCCCCACCCCAAAGCACCTTGTCCCCATGTTGATGAGGACAAGGGCCTCTTCCCGACAACCCTGGCCGTTGGTTGTCGGGGTCTGCGGGCGGGGGGCTTATAGGAATCCGGGAGCCCCCTTTAATAAGGGGGCCCCCGGATACCGGCCCCCCACCCTATGTGAATGAGTATGGGGTACAATGTACCCCTACCCATTCACCTGTGAAATAAAGTACAAAAAAAAACACAACACAGGGGAAAAAATATTTTATTGCACAGCTCCGGGGGTCTTCCGTCTTCGGGGGTCTTCTCGCCGGACTCCTCCGCTATGTGTGTGTAGCTCTTTTACTAGCGGAGGAGTCCGGCTTTCTTCCTCCCCGCCGCCGGCCTCTTCTCCCGACTTCGGGGGTCTTGTCCCCCTCTTCGGTTCTTCTGCCGGGCCACCGCGCCTTCATGTAGCTCTTTTACAGGCGGTGGCCCGGTCTTCTGTCGCCGCTGCCTTCCGTTCTTCTGTCGCCGCCTTCGGTTCTTCTGCCGGGCCACCGCGCCTTCTTGTAGCTCTTTTACAGGCGGTGGCCCGGTCTTCTGTCGCCGCTGCCGCCGCCGCCGCCGCCGCCGCCGCCGCCGCCGCCGCCGCCTTCCGTTCTTGTTCTTCTTCTTGTTCTTCTGCTTCTTCTCCTGGAGATGTTGACTCGACGAGCTCTCCGGCCGGAATGCCAGAGCCGCGCTGTGCGGTCACTTATATAGTGACAATGGGGCGGTGTCACATGGTATATGTCACATGGGTTGGTCACATGGGTTGATGTCACATGGGGACTATGACATCGTAAGGGGGCGGGGTCACCATGTGACCAACCCATGTGACATATACCATGTGACACCGCCCCATTGTCACTATATAAGTGACCGCACAGCGCGGCTCTGGCATTCCGGCCGGAGAGCTCGTCGAGTCAACATCTCCAGGAGAAGAAGCAGAAGAACAAGAAGAAGAACAAGAACGGAAGGCGGCGGCGGCGGCGGCGGCGGCGGCGGCGGCGGCGGCGGCGGCAGCGGCGACAGAAGACCGGGCCACCGCCTGTAAAAGAGCTACAAGAAGGCGCGGTGGCCCGGCAGAAGAACCGAAGGCGGCGACAGAAGAACGGAAGGCAGCGGCGACAGAAGACCGGGCCACCGCCTGTAAAAGAGCTACAAGAAGGCGCGGTGGCCCGGCAGAAGAACCGAAGAGGGGGACAAAACCCCCGAAGTCGGGAGAAGAGGCCGGCGGCGGGGAGGAAGAAAGCCGGACTCCTCCGCTAGTAAAAGAGCTACACACACATAGCGGAGGAGTCCGGCGAGAAGACCCCCGAAGACGGAAGACCCCCGGAGCTGTGCAATAAAATATTTTTTCCCCTGTGTTGTGTTTTTTTTTGTACTTTATTTCACAGGTGAATGGGTAGGGGTACATTGTACCCCATACTCATTCACATAGGGTGGGGGGCCGGTATCCGGGGGCCCCCTTATTAAAGGGGGCTCCCGGATTCCTATAAGCCCCCCTCCCGCAGACCCCGACAACCAACGGCCAGGGTTGTCGGGAAGAGGCCCTTGTCCTCATCAACATGGGGACAAGGTGCTTTGGGGTGGGGGGGCCGCGCGGCCCCCCCTTCCCCAAGGCACCCCCCCCATGTTGAGGGCACGCGGCCTGGTACGGCTCAGGAGGGGGGGCGCGCTCGCTCGCCCCCCTTTCCTGGCCGGCCGGGTAGCGTGCTCGGACAAGGGTCTGGTGTGGACTTTGGGGGAACCCCCACGCCGATTTTTTTCGGCGTTGGGGTTCCCCTTTAAGCCCATTCCAGGCGGCGGAGCCCGCGACGTCTCCTTCGCGGGCCCCGCCTACCTGTACACGCGCTCGAAATGGGCGGACTTTCCGAGCGGGAACAGTCCGCTCATTTCGAAAGTACAGCGGACAGGCCCACACACAGGCGGACTGTTCGCTCAAACACAGTTTCAGCGGACAGTTTTTCGGAATTTCCGAAAGACTTTGTCCGTCCAACTGTCCGCTGAAACTGTCCGCTGAAAGCCCACACACGAGCGGACTGTCCGCCCAAACACTGTTCAGCGGACAAGGTTGGGCGAACAGTCCGCCCGTGTGTACGCGGCCTAAGAAGTCTGTGTTTATACCGATTCAGAACTTGGAGTACCTAGGCTTACCGCTGGACGCCATGGAAGCGAGCGTGTTCTCCATTCAGACAAAACTGCAGACTCTCAGAGCTGTGGTAAAACTATTGCTGAACCGCAGGTGGTCGTTGCTGTGTTTCTGCATGCGAATTCTGGGCCTCATGGTGGCCTCCCTGAAGGCGGTACCGTACGCCCAGTTTCACACCAGAGTCTTGCAGAAGGGAAATATTGACAAAATGGGACATATCTCCGTTATCCCTAGATTGGCAGATTCAGTCAGTCGGGGACTCCCTGCTTGGTGGCTGAGGTCCCTGGCGACATATACCGGCCTTGTCGGCCATTTACATCCTGGGAGTTGTATACTGGCAGGCGGACTACCCAAGTCGCCAGATGCTGGGCCCAGGAGAATGGGCATTGCATCCAGAGATGTAAAGGCTGCGGTGAGGCACACCAGGCGTTGATCTCCTGGCCTCCCATCTCAGTCGGAAGGGGCCGAGATTTGTATCCAGAATAAGTGATCCTTGGGCAGACGCGTCAATCTCGCTGGTGGTTACATGGAATCAGTACCGACTGATCTATGACTTTCCTCCGCTAAAGCTACTACCACGTCTGCTCCGCAGATTGGAGGCTGAGGGAGTTCCAGTAATACTAATTCAGCGCCTAGAGGCGATTCAGTTCGCATTGTGCGCTATACAAGTATTTCATTCATTCATTCATTCACTAATGCCCCGGATTGGCCTCTGCGTCCCTGAGGCGCCGACCTAGTACGCCTGGTTGCGAAGGCTCCCTGGCGACTGCTGTTGCGAGAGGACCTTCTATGTCAAGGTCCGATTCTCCATCTTGTTTTACCATCGCTGGTTTTAACGGCATGGCTGTTGAGAGCCAGATGCTAAGGTACCGAGGACTGTCGGACTCAGTGATCTCAACTAAGTTGGGAGTATGGAAATCTTCTCGGAAGATATACCGTCGTACCTGGAAGGCATACATCTCTGTGTGAAGAGAAAGGATGGCATCCGTGCACCTATTCAGTTTCTGGGATTCTGCTGTTTCCACAGCAAGGAGTAGACCAGAAGTTGGTTTTAAGCACCATTAAAGGACCAATATCAACCTTGGCTGTCTTTTTTGACTCTTTCTCAGAAAAAGGTCTTTCTAGTGGCCGTTACATCGGCCAGGAGGGTTTCAGAACTGGCGGCCTTGTCTTGCAAGTCTCCCTATATGGTTACCCATAAGGATAAGGTGGTGTGGAACGCCGAAACCACCTTGCAGACGCAACATCAATGAAGATATTGTGTTACCATCTCTGAGTCCTAAACCGACACATCCTAAGAGGTGGCCATTTATTCCCTGCATGTGGTCAGGGCTATAAAGATATATTTGTCTGCCACGGCTCCCCTTCAGGAGTTAGATTCTCTGTTCGTTTTGGTAGCTGGTCCGAAAAAGAGGTATGGCAGTCTCGTCGACCACCATTTCCAGGTGGATCAAACAGATGTGGTACAGGCCTACGCATTTAAGGGGCAGGTGCCCCCCTTTTCTGCCATGGCCCACTCCACCAAGACAATTGGGGCCTCTTGGGCTTCCGACATTGAGTCTCAGTCGCTCTGGCGTGTAGACGGAGATTTAGTTGTACGTTCACATTTTTACCAAATTCTACAGAGTGGATATAAGTGCATCCTCTGATGCCTGCTTGGCCGCAAAAGTTTTTCTACAGAATGGATGTAAGCGCATCCTCTGCCTACTTTGGCTGCAAGGTTTTTGCGGGCGGCCATCTGCACTCCTTTTTCTGTTTAAAGAAAATAGTTACCTTTGAGTATAATGCACTGTTGCATTGTTACCGCAAGTTCTGATGCGGTTAGATAAGGTGGTGTCTCCACTGTTAGGGAGCACTTCTAATTGTGGGTGAAGTTCTTTTATGCTGTTTCCCACCCCTCGTTATGACACTACTTGGGGACGTCCGGTTGGTCAAGCATAAAAGAGCTGTATCAGTCAGTGAACGTAAGTGAAAATAGGATTTTTGTACTCACTGTAAAATCCTTTTCTCTGGAGTTCACTGACTGACACAGCACCCTCCCCTCCTATTGATTACATTATACTGCTTGTTGACGTACTGAGGCTGCATGAAGCAGGCTGGTGGGTTGTTACTGAAGGGACTAGAAAGGTCTGTTTTTTTTTTCTACATGTTAACATGTTCTGCCTAGTCCTCTCCTGAAGGTGGCGTAACAACCCGATGGTCAAGAATAAAGGAGCTGTGTCAGTCAGTTAAAGTGGTTGTAAACCCTCCCCCACAACTTTGTTCCATGTAAATCAGCATAAAAACCCCTAATGAACACTGCTTGTAGATATCTCCTTACTTGCTTAGTATTGTTGTAATCCTTGTTGTTCTGTAGAATGAAGTCACTGAGCATGCCCAGATCTCCCCTGATTTAAGGCACACTCTCTATGTACTTATCTATCTGTTATCAGGACTTCCTACAGCACACAACACTGAACTCTTCTAATCACTCAGAGCTTCCTCCTACACACCATGTGACCATGTGACCTTACATACAGTCTACTTGGCCATTACTGCAGTCTTATCAGCTGAAGCTGATAAGTCTGACAAAGGGAAACATTAGACATGGCACAAGTAAATACTATGAAATAAACAAGTAAGCTATGAACAGGGAAGCAGGGTTGCCATAGAAACGTTGGATTGAGAAGGAGGCTTGGTTAACAGTACAGGAAGTGCTCAATGTAAGGGCGGTGTAGTGTCATATTTTGCTGCCTATCATAGGATGCTGCGGAAGTGACGTTACCGCCAGAAATTGCGTACTGCGCATGCGCGATGCGCTCCAAACACTCGCGCCGTGCGTTCCAACATAGTTTCGGCAATACAGTTCAGCGAAACCATCACATAATGTTACGGAAGTGATGTTAAACACAACACAAACACTGGGCCGTGCGTTACAACACTAATACTTCCCTTGTTACCTAGTATCATTATTTACCAACCATGCTGAGCTACGTGCAGTGTTAGGTTTTGCATTGCTGGGACTTGTAGTGCCTATCCTGAGCTACATGCTTCAATGTTCAGTGTCCTCATCCTTATCCCCGAGCTTCAATGTTCAGTGTCCTCATCCCTATCCGCGAGCTTCAATGTTCAGTGTCCTCATCCCTATCCCCCTGCTTCAATGTTCAGTGCCTCATCCTTATCCCCGAGCTTCAATGTTCAGTGTCCTCATCCTTATCCCTGAGCTTCAATGTTCAGTGTCCTCATCCCTATCCGCGAGCTTCAATGTTCAGTGTCCTCATCCCTATCCCCATGCTTCAATGTTCAGTGTCCTCATCCTTATCCCCGTGCTTCAATGTTCAGTGCCTCATCCTTATCCCCGAGCTTCAATGTTCAGTGTCCTCATCCCTATCCGCGAGCTTCAATGTTCAGTGTCCTCATCCCTATCCCCCTGCTTCAATGTTCAGTGTCCTCATCCTTATCCCCGTGCTTCAATGTTCAGTGTCCTCATCCTTATCCCCGAGCTTCAATGTTCAGTGTCCTCATCCTTATCCCCGAGCTTCAATGTTCAGTGTCCTCATCCTTATCCCTGTGCTTCAATGTTCAGTGTCCTCACCCTTATCCCTGTGCTTCAATGTTCAGTGTCCTCATCCCTATCCTCGAGCTTCAATGTTCAGTGTCCTCATCCTTATCCCCATGCTTCAATGTTCAGTGTCCTCATCCCTATCCCCAGGCTTCAATGTTCACTGTCCTCATTCTTATCCCCATGCTTCAATGTTCAGTGTCCTCATCCCTATCCGCGAGCTTCAATGTTCAGTGTCCTCATCCTTATCCCCATGCTTCAATGTTCAGTGTCCTCATCGAAGCAGGGGGATAAGGATGAGGGCACTGAACATTGAAGCACAGGGATAAGGATGAGGACACTGAACATTGAAGCACGGGGATAAGGATGAGGCACTGAACATTGAAGCACGGGGATAAGGATGAGGACACTGAACATTGAAGCAGGGGGATATGGATGAGGACACTGAACATTGAAGCACGGGGATAAGGATGAGGACACTGAACATTGAAGCAGGGGCATAGGGATGAGGACACTGAACATTGAAGCTCGCGGATAGGGATGAGGACACTGAACATTGAAGCTTGGGGATCAGGATGAGGACACTGAACATTGAAGCTCGGGGATAAGGATGAGGCACTGAACATTGAAGCACGGGGATAAGGATGAGGACACTGAACATTGAAGCAGGGGGATATGGATGAGGACACTGAACATTATAGCAGGGGGATATGGATGAGGACACTGAACATTGAAGCACGGGGATAAGGATGAGGACACTGAACATTGAAGCAGGGGGATAGGGATGAGGACACTGAACATTGAAGCTCGCGGATAGGGATGAGGACACTGAACATTGAAGCTCGGGGATAAGGATGAGGACACTGAACATTGAAGCATGTAGCTCAGGATAGGCACTACAAGTCCCAGCAATGCAAAACCTAACACCGCACGTAGCTCAGCATGGTTGGTAAATAATGATACTAGGTAACAAGGGAAGTATTAGTGTTGTAACGCACGGCCCAGTGTTTGTGTTGTGTTTAACATCACTTCCGTAACATTATGTGATGGTTTCGCTGAACTGTATTGCCGAAACTATGTTGGAACACACGGCGCGAGTGTTTGGAACGCATCACGCATGCGCAGTACGCAATTTCTGGCGGCAACGTCACTTCCACAGAATTCTGTGATAGGCAGCAAAATATGACACTACACCGGAAATACACTCCACTGTGGACTCAGTAAACAATACTTAAGATGGTGCTACCTAACCCCTGGAAACAAGTTTTTTAACCACTTACCGACCGCCGCACGACGATGTACGTCCTATTTTTGAAGAGGGATATCTCGGTAACGGCAGCAGCTGCTGCCACAACCGAGATATCCATCTCTTCAGGCGGCGGTCGGCTGTACGATAACGGTGGTCTCCGCGGCGGATTCGCCGCGAGATCACCGCTATCGGCGGCGGGAGAGGTGCCACCCCCCCTCCCGCCGCCCTCCCGCACCTTCCGCCGCTTACCGGAGCCGTCGGTAGCGGCGGAGGCGATCGGGTCCTTCCATCTGCTGGGCATAGAGACAAGTGAGGCTAAGATGGCCCCCACTCGTCTCTATACCATAGGAGGGCGGAAGCGACGTCAAAACGTCACTTCCGCCCATACCTCTTAAAGGTATTTATTTTTTTTTAAATGTCAGATTTTCTTTTTTTTTTTTGCATTTTAGCCCAAATATGAGATCTGAGGACTTTTTGACCCCAGATCTCATATTTAAGAGGACCTGTCATGCTTTTTTCTATTACAAGGGATGTTTACATTCCTTGTAATAGGAATAAAAGTGATCCATTTTATTTATTTTTTTAAAACAGTGTAAAAATAAATAAAATCAATTAAAATAAATAAGAAAAAAAAAATTAATTTTTTTAAAAACACCCCGTTATGACGAGCTTGCACACAGAAGCGAGCGCATACGTGAGTAGTGCCCGCATATGAAAATGGTGGTCAAACCACACATGTGAGGTATCGCCGCGATCGGTAGAGCGAGAGCAATAATTCTAGCCCTAGATCTCCTCTGTAACGCAAAAAATGCAACCTGTAGAATTTTTTAAATGTCGCTTATGGAGATTTTTGAGGCTAAAAGTTTGACGCCATTCCACGAGCGGGCGCAATTTTGAAGCCTGACATGTTGGGTATCAATTTACTCGGCATACCATTATCTTTCACAGTATAAAAAAAATTGGGCTAATTTTACTGTTGTCTTATTTTTTTATTAAAAAAAGTGAATTTTTTCCAAACAAAGTGCGCTTGTAAGACCGCTGCGCAAATACGGTGTGAAAAAAAGTATTTCAATGACCGCCATTTTATTCTCTAGGGTGTTAGAAAAAAAACAATATAATATGTTTGGGGGTTCTAAGTAATTTTCTAGCAAAAAAAACTGTTTTAAACATGGAAACACCAAGTCTGAAAAAGAGGCCTGGTCCTTAAGTGGTTAAAGTTTCTTTAAACAGTAAGTAATATGCAATTTGGGCTGGATTACAGTGGCTATAGTTTGATAATGACTTATTATAATAGACTAAATGAAAAGAAGCATCAGAGTGGGAGAGTTTACTTCCTCTTTAACTCCAGAGAAAAGGATTTTACGGTGAGTACAAAAATCCTATTTTCTCTTATATTCACCGACCGACACAGCTCCTCTCTTAGCCATTGGGTTGTACACCTTACCTCTAGGAGAATACTAGGCAAAGTTGTAATACAACACTCAGAACTCTCAGTCCCTTAGGTATCAACCCTCCTGCCTGCCTTGCAGTAAACAGTTTTATTTTGCCTAGTAAAGGAGACAGACCTAGGAACCCTGCGGGCCCATAGGTCCATGTTTTTTTTTTGTTTTTTTTTTATGCAGAAGTTTCGATTTTTGCACAAGATGAGTGATCCTGTGATCTTCTATCAATAGCCGGCTGGGTGACAGGCTGGTTCACTTATCCTTGTGGTCTCCTCAGTCCGGCCATCGAGCGTGTGCAGGTCGCTGCTACGACTCGGCAGGCCACGACATACCTCAGCTTCAGAGGTGGTCGTGAGCTTTTTATGACCAGTCTACTGATGTCTGCTTCACAGTATGCCGAGGCCAGTAGCTAACCTGTACTGATCAGGAGTAGATCTACAATGGAATGTCTCCCAGCTCTTCAGGACTGGTAAGTACAGCTCTCCCTGTTCTGAAGGGGCTGAGCAGCTGGGCATTCCCTGGGAGGTCGATTCGGGGGTCCCCTCACCTCCCTATCTTCTCTCCCCTGTCCCTATCTTCCCTCCCTCCCCCCTTCGGGGGAGAATGCTGCATGTGGCTGCTGAGCTGTGTGTGTGTGCGCCTGTGCCTATATAGGGGCTCTCTGTGGGCTCTCACCTGACATGGGGGGCTGGCTGAATGGCAGTGGTCCTGGGACCTGTATGGTATGCCCCTGGAAGGTGCCTGTGAGGGTTTGCTGGGAATGGTGCAGCGCTGTGGCTTTGCAGGGGGGTTTTTATATCTACCTCATGGTGATGTTTGGTGGCCATTTTAGGTGTGGGCAGAGCAGGCTGACTGTCTGGGCTTCAGCGGCCATTTTCTATGTGATTCCTATTCAAGGCACTGGCGGCCATTTTCTGGAAACCTGAACATATTTCAGTGTTCCCTGACAGCAGCATGGCTCATGTGCGCTCTTAGCCTTTTTTCCCTGTGTTTCCCGTCTATGTACTGGACGCTGAACGGCCATTTTATGGAAGCCTGAGCATTTTTTCTGATTGTTTAAGCGATCGTTCCAGCGGTTATCACCAACTCAGTTTTTGGTTTCCTCTTCACCTGGGCGCACTTGGGGACTACAGGCACCACTTGTGGACAGCGCAGACCTCCCTAGGGTGGTGAGTCCGGCGGGAATGAGCCCCTCAGTCAGCAGCAGGGAGGGTGGGACTGTCACTGTCCTAAGTCCCCTTCGGGTGGCAGACAGGATAGGGTCAGCATGGCTCAGAAACTAGTGTTTCTTCCCCCAAAGTCCAGGCAATGGCAACCGGGTCACCTGCAGACTGCACAGTGCCCATGGACACCCTGATGGCGGTCCTCAACTCGTTCATTGCTAGATGGAGGCGGTGCATGGGAAAATGGGTGCAATAAGGTGGCCCCTGTTCCTCCTGTCCTCTGGGGAGAGCTCTGGCACAGACTCGGGCCCCGATGAGGCTGGTGACCCCTGCTCTGTCTTGTCAGATGATGCTGACCAGGACAGTAAGGATGAGTCCGGGTCCGGGTGCAAAAAAGCGATTGTTGGAGCACTTATCACAGCTGTGCGTGATACCCTGAAGATTCAGGAGCCAGCAGGTCCCCCTACTGAGGTACCGGTCCCCTTTGGGTCCCGCAAGCCAGCATGTTCACCTATGGTGTTCCCGTATCTGACTTATTTGACAAATTCACCTACAGGGAATGGAGTCGCATGCAACGGACCTTTTTCGTCCCCAGACACATGACGGTGCATTACCCCTTTGAGGAATGCCTTCTCACAAGTGGTCGGCTGCTCCAGTCGTGGACCTCCAATATCCAGGTTAAATAAGTAACCATGATCCCGGTAGTGGGAACTCCTGCATTTAAGGATCCCGTGGACAGGAAGGCTGAGGCAGTGGCTCGTTCCTTGTTTACGGTTGTGGGGCTGCTCTGCGACCAGTACTGGCATCCGCACTTGTGTCGCAGACACAGTCTGAGCGAGCAAAACGTTTGCACCGCAAATTGGGAGAGCGTCAGGCTTTTCCTGTCTGTGTGAAACTGGCAGACCAACTAGTGCAAGGCCTTATAGTACATTTGTGACGCGGCCCTGGATACCTCCCTCTGGTTCTAGGGCTTCAGTGACAGCTGTGGTGCTGAGGCACCTGATTGGCTGAAATGCTGGTCTGTTGACCAGGATTCTAAAAAAGCCGTGATTCTAAAAAAGCCGTGACGGATTTTCCCCTCCTTGGCGAACGGCTCTTGGGAGCCTCTTAGGATGGCATTATTAAGCATGCCACCGGTGGTAACAGTGTATTACTCCCACAGGCCAGGAAGGCTGAGGAGCCACGCTGTAGGCAAGGGCCCTCTTGTTTCCGCTCACTAACGGCTTTTCCTTCCGCCTGGAGCTGCGGTATGTTGTCCCCAGCCCAACAGGAC
Source organism: Lithobates pipiens (assembly GCF_037356315.1). Lineage (NCBI taxonomy): Eukaryota > Metazoa > Chordata > Amphibia > Anura > Ranidae > Lithobates > Lithobates pipiens. The sequence goes on along the minus strand of NW_027507784.1, from coordinate 185,567,216 downwards.
AACCACGGACAGACAAAAGCGTCCCTGGAACCGCAAGCCTGTGAGTATAAGGCTACCGCATGAAGGTTTGTCCCCACCCATGTCTTGGGGGGGTGGGTCTCCTTCTGGAGTTTGCAGCCCGGTGGTCCCCTCGGTTTTCGACCAATGGGCCTGCGACCTGATTTCCTCAGGCTATAAGATAGTTGCTCTCTTGGTCGCCAAACAGATTCTTCCCTTCCAGCATACCCGTATCCCCGGCTCGCCAGGAGGCCCTCTTGGGGGCAGTAAGGGACCTGCTGAGTAGCAGGGTGGTTGTACCAGTTCTGGAATCGGAACGTTTCCAAGGATGCTACTCAAATATGTTTTGTGGATTTCCAAGAAGGAAGGGGTACGTCCAATCTTGGACCCAAAAGCCCTCTATCGCTTTCTTAAGGTGTAGAGGTTCAGAATGGAATCAGTCGCCCAGTAGTTGCTGCACTCCATCAAGGGTACTCCCTGCCGCTCTTAGACATCCAGGATGCATACCTGCACATACTTATATGTCTGTGGCAGCAGAAGTTTCTGCGATTTGCAGTCGGGGAAGCCCACTACCAGTTTGTGGTTCTCCCTACGGTCTGACATCACCCCCCGAGTCTTTTACAAGGTTTTGGCTCCGGTTTTGACGTTGCTACGGCAACGTGGAATTTGCGATCGTGGGATATCTAGACGATCTCCTCCTGAGAGCATCTTCCACCTCAGAGTTAGAGGAGGATGTAGCGATCACTATGCAGACTCTGCAAGAATTTGAGTGGCTGTTGAACCTAAAGAACTCGGTGATTGTACCGACTCAGCGTTTGGAGTACCTAGGCTTGCTGCTAGACTCAATGGAAGCGAGAGTGTTTCTCCCTTCAGACAAGCTGCAGATTCTTAGATCTGTGGTAAAACTGCAGATGAACCGCAGGTGGTCGTCGCTTTGCTTTTGCATGCGAGTCCTGGAGCTCATGGTTGTCTCCTTTTGGTACAGTCCTGCAGAAGGAGATCTTGTCAAAATGGGACAGATCTCAGTTGTCCCTGGATCGTCAGATTCAGGTGAGCCAATCAGTCAGAGAATCACTGATCTGATGGCTGAGGTCCCCGGTGATTCAGGCCGGAAAGTCATTCCTACCTCCTACCCCTGAAAGCGATCAGGCCGTGCCTCTCCACATGGTCAATGAGACTGCAAGCATGTCCGTTCAGGGTCCAGTGAGACAACGCCACTGCAGTGGCATGCGTCAATCACCGGGGGGCGACAAGAAGCTCAGCCGCGGCACGGGAGGTCGCTCACATACTATCTGAGTCGCCAGATGCTGGACCCAGGAGAATGGGCGTTGCATCCAAAGGTATTCAGGTTACTGTGCCTGAGGTGGGGCCCACCAGATGTGGAGCTCCTGGCCTCCCGTCTCAATTAGAGGGGGCCAAGATTCGGGTCCAGGATAAGGGATCCGTGGACGGACGCGTCAGACGTGCTGGTGGCTCCATGGGATCAGCACCAGCTGATCTATGCCTTTCTTCCACTGAAGCTGTTTTTTGATTGAAAATGTATACTTTATTTTGCAAGAAAATATACAAAAAACAAAATACTTTTAATTGGGTACATTCCACACTGTACTGCGACGCAGCGCATAAAATACACTACATAACAATACAGATCCAAGCATACAAATAAATTACATTCGTCCTGCGGTATGATGCCTGATGTGTTGTGCAGAGTAATAATACCCCGAAACATCACATCATGCATGACGCCGCATTACCCTGAAAGCATTACCAAAAACATTACCAAATACATGTCAAGTCATACCGTCTTAGTCAAAGTCAAAATCAAAATGGCATTTCAATGAGCAACAGGTGTGATGGGGGGGGGGGTTGGAGAAGGTGGGGAGGGGAGGGGGAAAAGAGTTCACAGGCCCGAAGCTTTATTGAACTGCCAAAAAGGGTACATAGTGGTGGGAGGGTGGGGGGGAAGGGGAAATCTTCAGACCTCCTCTTCCTCCTTGTTGTCCATCAGGTGATAGTCTCTGAGCAGACTGTGAGTCAGTCTGCGGCAGTCCTCGATGGACATCCTCTCCCTCTGGTGGATGAGGCGCTTTCTGGCACACCAAACAGCGTCCTTAAAGCAACACAGCATCCTCCAGGCACTATCAATGTCCTCTTGTGAATGAGTCCCACAAAAGAGTCCGTTTAACACACCAAAGTGTGTTATAGCAGTCTGTGGAACAAAGTCTTTGAGGTCAGGTTCCAGAGCCCTCAACAGGTCCTGTGCAAAGGGACACTCCCAGAAAACATGCAGAGCAGTTTCCTCCTGGATGATGCAAAAGGGGCAATGTCTGTATCTGCACAGGTTTCTGGCATGCATGAATGTCCTGAGTGGCAACCCCCCTTGGATTGCCATCCATGCCAGATCTTTGTGCCTGTTGGTAAGTCTCTTTGAATAAACATTCCTCCAGACCACTTTACAAGTGGCTGAAGGGAGGCCTGGAACAGTCTCAAAAATGTCCGATGCGCTGATCAACTTGTAGATAGTTTTTGGCTTCCACAAGTCGGGCTTCACTCCATGTAGCCCCTGCTCCTTAATAAACTTGAAAGTGTCCAAGTAATACCAAGGAGTGTCCCAGTTGTAGGGGATGGAGCTGTCCCATTTGTCCCATCCAAGGGACCTCCAGAGAGGCAGGAGGAAAAAACGGGACATGGAGTTACCACCAGAGTCTACAGTTCTGTCCACCAAAGTTCTGCGGATGCAGTTACAGGCAAAGAAGACCCTCAGTAGAGTGGCGATGTCGGGCACGCCCTTTCGGCCCTTGAGGGGTTCCTTGAACATAACCGCCCGCTTTACTCTGTCCATTTTGGAGCTCCAGATGAAGTGAAACACTGTCCTGGTGATGGCCTTGCGGGTGTTAACCCGGGGGGGCCAGGCCTGGGCGAGGTACTGCAACACAGGGAGAATCTCGCTGCGGAGTACCAGTGTTTTACCTTCGATGGTGAGTTCTCGGAGGCTCCAAAGTCCAAACTTCTGTCGCATCTTTGTCAGTCTTTCTTCCCAGGACTTCAGGGCTGCGCCCTCTGCTCCAAACCAGACCCCAAGGATTTTGATGAAGTCTGCTTTGATGCTGAAGGGCATGTGTGCAGAAGAAGGCAGGAACCACTTTCCGAAGAGCATGACTTCCGACTTCCCGCAGTTGACCTTTGCCCCTGAAGCTTGGCCGAAGTCCTCACACGTCTGGACGAGTGTGTCGATGGAGCGCCGGTCGGCACAGAACACCGTCACATCATCCATGTAGAGCGAGCACTTGACCTCCCGTCTGTCCGGTCCTGGTGCGGTGATCCCTCTGATCTCTGGGTTCCGTCTGATGCTTCGGGCGAAGAGCTCTATACAACAGACAAAAAGCAGAGGTGAGAGAGGGCAGCCTTGTCTGACCCCAGACAATACTGGGAAGGGGTCAGTTTTCCAACCGTTCACCAACACCACACTACAAATATCATTATACATAACATTTACATACGAACAAAACATCTCCCCAAGACCAAACCTGCGCAGAGTGCTGCACATAAACTCATGGGAGACACGGTCAAAGGCCTTCTCCTGGTCAAGACTGACCAGGGCCGCGTGCACACGGCGGCTATGAATGTACTGGACCGTGTCCCGGACAAGCGCAAGGCTGTCCACAATCCTGCGACCAGGAATGCCACAAGTCTGATCCGGGTGGATGATCTGTCCGATGACAGATTTCAACCTGTTGGCCAGAACCTTGGCGAGGATTTTGTAGTCCACGTTCAGAAGAGAGATCGGACGCAAGTTTTTCAGGTCCGATCTCTCCCCCTTGCGCTTATACAAAATCGTGATCATCCCCTCCCTTAGGGTCGGAGGCATTCTGCCCTCCACCACCATCTCCTCGTACAGCTCGAGCAGGTCCGGGCCTACGAGATCCCACAGCGTTACATAAAGTTCAACTGGGAGACCATCGCCGCCCGGGGTCCTGCCTTGTCTAAAGGATTTAGCGGCAGAGTGCAGCTCCTCCAACACCAAGGGGGCGTTGACGTCCGACGAACCTGCAGGATCAATTTGGTTAGAGATACCTGACAGAAACCTGTCGGCTGCCTGTGTGTCTGTTGTTTTCGGGGAGTAGAGGTTGGTGTAGTAGTCGCTGACCACTTGCATCACAGCCTCCTTTCCCTTCTGGAGTGTTCCGGTCTCGTCACGCAGCTCAGACAAGGGTGTGTGTCCTGAGTGGAGTTTCCTGAAAAAGAAAGAATTACACTTCTCACCTTTCTCAAGGTTCTCCACCTTGGCACGGAAGACAATGTGCCTGGATTCTTCCTCAAAGTGCCCTTTCAGGCTCTTCTTGGTGTCCTCCAGGTCCTGCCTAACGTCCCAGCCACAGTGGTGAAGGTCCTGCAGGGACTGCAACTGACGTTGCAGTCTCCTGAGTTCCTTCTTCCTGGCACACACTTGCTGTCGTCCCCTTGCCTGAAAGAAGCTGCGCAGCTTGACCTTCACAAACTCCCACCAGTCACTTACCCTTCCGAAGAATCGATTTTCCTCCGTCCAGGTGGCATAGGCCTCCCGGAGTTCCCCCATCAGTTCCTCATTTTCCAGAAGGGTACTATTCAGCTTCCAGGAGCCTGGTCCGCGGGCAAAGCCCTCGCCCAGGTCACCCCGAAAGTGAATAGCCCTGTTGTCAGAGAAAAAGCAGGGGATCATGGAGAAATCGCGATGCTTGACTGCTCTTGAAGTGAGCACGAAGTCGCTCCTGGAACGCACTGATCCATCGGGACGGCACCATGAGTAGTTCACGGTACCTTTCCCTATGGATCCCACTGCGTCCTGCAGGGAAGCCTCCGAGATCATCTCCTTGAGCAGCCTGGATGTAGCATCAAGTTTTGCGTACATGCTGGAGCTGCGCCCATCCTACTCTATCGGACAGTTAAAATCACTGCCGATTACTACTGCCCTGGTGGTGACAAGTTGGGTCCGCAGGGTCTGGAAAAGTTCCAGCCGCTCATTCTTATCTGGGGGGGCATACACGTTGATGAGCCTAATTGGCTCTCCCACCCACGAGCCGTCTATGACCAGAAGACGGCCACAGACTAGCTCATGGATGGAGTCAACCGCGAAGCGCCCACCCCTGACAAGAATGGCTACACCTGCAGACTTACAATCGCCACCCCCGGACCAGTAGGAGGGACCGAGGGTCCACTGGGAGGTCAGATGGGTGTACCTCCTCAGAGGAGGAAGTGCGCACTCCTGGAGCATGTAGACATTACTCTGCTGAGTGGCAAGAAATGTCAGTGCCGCTTGCCGTCTAGATGTATCCTTGATACTCCTCACATTAATGGAAAAGATTGAGATCTCTGCTATAATGAAAAAGGGTATGATGTCTAGTCAGCAAGGGACCGAACTTACCTCCCCGGAGGGGGGTCTTCCGTTGCCTCCTCTGCTTGTCCTGTTTTCTTCTCGGACAGACCGAGCTCCTCCAGGACAGCATCCATCATTGTCTGGCTGATGGTGACGTGGAGGTCGGAGGGGAGGTCAGGCTCAGGGACGGCCATGACCTCCACCCCCCCCCCCACATCCTCATCCTCCTCTCCCGCTGACTCGAAGTCCTCCACTATTGGCTCTGGTCCCTCGCTTTCGCGCTGGTCGCCAGTGGGCCTTTTAGTGGAGGAAGCGGGTTCCTCTGCTGTTGGAGCTTACCAGTCTTCTTCCGTGGTTCTTTTTCCGGCTGCTTCTTCCCGGTGCTGGCGGATGGCTTGCCCTGGATCAGGACGCCAGCGTAGGACCGGGACCGCTGGGGGCAGTGTTTAAACACGTGCTCAGCCGCCCTGCAGAGGTTGCAGGCCTTGGACCTCGGACAATCCTTGGTCTCGTGGCCTGTGACCCTACAGAACCTGCAAGCAAGTTCTTTGCAGTCCTTCCCCATGTGTCCGGTGTGGCTACACCTGTTGCAGGTGTAGGGTATACCGGGGTAGAAAAGGATGCCTGCGGAGTTGCCCAGGGAGAAGCACGGCTGCAGGTGCAGGATGTCCCCCGAAGGGTCCTTCCTGAACTTGCAGAGTACTGACCACTTACCTATCCAGAAGCCGTTGGCATCGAGGATTCGGACGGGGTCCTTCACCACGGTGCAGAACCTCTGGAGGTAAGTGGCTATGTCCTTACCTGAGGTATGGGGGTTCCTCATGGCCACCGTCACCCACTTCTCTTCCCGTGTTATGGGGCAGTTCGCAGCGAACTTACGAAAGGGGGATTCAGGACCACCCGCCTTGACCATATCCCAGTACCTTCTGCAGACCTGGAACGACACAAAAGTTATAAAAAATATACCTCTTGTGAAGGCTTGCACCGAAAGCGTTTCCGCTTTGCTGAACCCCTGCTCCAGGATCATCTTCTTTCCGAAGATCTCTGGGGTCATGTCGGGGACCCTTCTGTCCACCTCCTTCAGCTGCAGCACGACCGTCTGCTTCATCCAAGGCTCCAGGGTAGGGAGCCCGTCTGCAGGGGGGGAGGGCTTGGCTGGATTCGGCTGGCTGGCGCCGGCCGGGTTGGGGGTGGATGTTGAGGCCGCGACATCCTCGGGGGTCTCGGAGGAAGTGGCTGGAGCGGGGTTCCTCTTGTTCTTTCCGGTCTTCCCGGTCTTTTTATCGCTCTTCCCCATCGTCATGGAGATGGAAGTCGCTTCAGGTGTTCTTTCGGCAGCTTCCTTCTGGTTTCCTCGACGTCTTCGCTCTGAAGCCTTTATAAAGGCTCTTGCATCTACTGCCCGGAGGTAGTAATGCGGAGGAGGGGGGGAGGAGGGAAGACCGCAATCTCGTTCCTTGTGGGGGCTAAGCCTCTAGCCCAATAGCAGCAAGTAGGTGAAGCTGAATTTAATCAACGATCCTACAAGGCCGAGCAGAGGGTACCCCACAAGGACCTAATGGCTTGGATAGATACAAGTGGTTCTCAACGTCCTAGCTGTGAAGCAGAGACACCCCTAAGGGCTATAGTCGATACTACACTTGATCTTAGCCAAAAGGCCGAGAAGCTGTTACCACGTCTGATTTGCAGAGTGGCAGCCAAGGGGATCCCAGCAATTCTAGTGGTCCCAGATTGGCCTTAGTACCACGGTACGCAGACCTGGTGCGTCTGGTGGCAGACGCTCCCTGGTGGCTGCCATTACGAGAGGGCCTTCTGTCTCAGGGTCCGATTCTCCATCCTGCTTTACCATCGCGGGCTTTAACGGCATGGCTATTGAGAGCCAGGTGTTGAGGAACTGGGGTCTGTTTGATTTAGTGATTCCAACTATGTTGAGAGCACGGAACTCTTCTTCTAGGAAGATATATCATCGTACCTTGGACGGCCTACATCTCCATATGTGAGGAGAAGGGTTGGCATCCACGCTCTTTTTCCATATCCAGGATGCTGCTGTTTCTTCAGCAAGGAGTAGACCAAAAATTTGCATTAAGCACTATTAGAGGGCAAGCTTCAGCTTTGACTGTCTTTTTCAGAGAACCCTGGCATCTCACTCATAGTGAGTACCTTTGTTCAGGGGGTCTGTCATGTAGTCCCTCTGGTGCGTCCACCGTTACCCCCATGGGATTTGAACCTGGTGTTATCAGCGCTTCAAAATCCGACGCTTAAAAATATCAGGGCGTTCCCCTGGTGACGCTTTTTCAGAAAGTGGTCTTTCTAGTGGCCATCACATCAGCCAGGAGGGTCTCAGAACTGGCGACCTTGTCTTGCAAGTCGCCTTATCTGGTTATCCATAAGGATAAGGTGGTGCGTTCGCAACCATCCTTTCTACCAAAGGTGGCCACAACTTTTCACATTAATGAGCACATGGTGTTACCATCTCTCTGTCCTAGGACAAAACACCCTAAGGAGATGTCCCTTAACGCTTTGGGTGTGGTCCGGGCTCTAAAAGTGTATTTGTCTACCACTGCTCCTTTTCGGAATTCAGAGTCGCTGTTTGTTTCGGTAGCTGGTTCCAAGAAAGGCATGGCGGTCTCATCGGCCACCATTTCCAGGGGGATCAGACAGATTGTAGTACAAGCCTACGCCTTAAAGGGGCAGATGCCCCTCTTTCTGGTTACGGCCCACTCAATTAGACGCTTGGTGTCGGAAAGCCCAAGACATTCTATCGCTCAGGTGTGAAGGGTGGCTTCCTGGTCGTCTGTCTACACATTTACCAAGTTCTACAAGGTAGACGTCAGTGCATTGGCTGATGCCTGTTTTTGGCCGCATAGGTGGCAGGCGGCTGTATAGTTGCAATTGAATATGCAATATTTTTCCCATGTTTTTTTCGATTAAAAACACAGTACCTTTAATTAAACCCTTTCATGGCTAAGCCTATTTTTGGCATTTGGTGTTTACAAGTTAAAATACATATTTTTTGCTAGAAAATTACTTGGAACCCCCAAACATTATATATATTTTTTTAGCAGAGACTCTAGAGAATAAAACGGCGATTGTTGCAATATTTTATGTCACACGGTATTCGCGCAGCGGTGTTTTAGACGCAAATTTTGGGGAAAATTGACATTTTCATGAATTTAAAAAAACAAAACAGTAAAATTAGCCCAATTTTATTGCATAATGTGAAAGATAATGTTACGCCGAGTAAATAGATACCAAACATGTCACACTTTATAATTGCACGCACTCCTGGAATGACGACAAACTACGGTACATAAAAATCTCAATAGGCGACGCTTTAAATGTTTTTTCCGGTTACCAGGTGTGAGTCACAGAGGAGGTCCAGTGCTAGAATTATTGCTCTCGCTCTGTAAATCGCGGCGATACCTCACATGTGTGATTTGAACACCGTTTACATATGCGGGCGCGACTTCCGTATCAGTTTTCTTTGCTTCGCAAGCTCGCGGGGACGGCGGGCGCTTTTTTTAAAATTTAATTTTATTTATTTTAAAATTTATAAATTGTTTTTAAATTTTGTTTTATCACTTTTATTGTTGTCACAAGGAATGTAAACATCCCTTGTGACAGTAATAGGTGGTGACAGGTACTCTTTATGGAGGGATCGGGGGTCTAAAAGGCCCCCGATCCCTCCTTTACACTCCAAACTATTCAGATCACCATTTTCGGCGATTCTGAATAGTGTATTTTTTTTTTAATCCAGCGCCATTGGCAGCCGAGTAAACGGGAAGTGGCGCCATGACGTCGCTTCCGCGTTTACCATTAGGAGACTGGAATGAAGCCGTTTCAGTTCCTGCCCAGCAGCCAGAGGCATCAGATCTTGTATCGGTGCTCCCGATTGAGCTGGAGCACCGGTAAGAGGGGCGGGAGGGGGGACGTCCCCTCCCGCTCCTCCGGCATAACAGCCGAGCGGCTTTTAGCCGCATCGGTTGTTATGGCTGGAATGCTAATCGCTCGCTCTGCAAAACAGTACCGGGATGATGCCTGCAGGTGCGGGCATCATCCCGGTATTCCCCCCGGAAGCCGAGTACGCACATCTGCGTATGCTCAGCGGCAAGGGGTTAATGCACTGTTGCATTACATTCAACAGTTTTTTGTGCGGTTGTGGGTAGTCACTCCTGTTGAGGGTACCCCTATTTTGTGGTGAAATTCTCCACGCAATGTTCTTTTTTGTGGGTAAAGTTTCACTTGTTCCCACTTGCCACGGTGGATGAAGTGTTTATGCTGTTTTTCCCACCCCTCGTTTTGACACTGCTTGGGGACATCCCAAGAGAGGAGCTGTGTCGGTCGGTGAATATAAGAGAAAATAGGATTTTTTGTACTCACCATAAAATCCTTTTCTCTGTAATTCACCGACCATCACAGCACCCGCCCCTCCTTTTTTTTTTTCTTTACGTTATACTGCTTGTTGACGTACTGAGTTCTGCTAGCAGGCAGGAGGGTTGATACCTAAGGGACTGCCCCCATGGGTGGAACTGAGTGTTGTATTACAACTTTGCCTAGTATTCTCCTAGAGGTAACGTATACAACCCAATGGCTAAGAGAGGAGCTGTGTCGGTCGGTGAATTACAGAGAAAAGGATTTCATGGTGAGTACAAAAAATCCTATTTCTTGATCATACATCACGGGACACAGGAGCTTCATTACATAGTGGGTTATATAGGCACCTCTGGTTATTGGACACTGGTTAACCCCCAATTAAGGAGAATTCCTCCCCTATATAACCCCTCCCATATGGGAGGCACCTCAGTTTTTTCGCCAGTGTCTATGGTGGTTGGTCACGTAAAACATGTGCTATGAAGAAAGCTCTGTGCAGGTCCCTGCGGGGGCCTAAGGGCTACAACAAACCGGATCCATATCTCAGGCCGATATTTTGACTCCCAAGGTGATATGGTACCCAGGCCTCGTCATCCGAAGAAACAAGGTTTTGCCTGTAAGTCCTCTCCTATTGGAAGACTGGGCTCTGGGAAAACCAGACTTGGTGTACTATTTTCATAGTGGCACGAAAGTTTCTGGCAGAGTCTTTTACAAGGTCCAGGTAGGAGGTTCTTCTGAGAAGGAACCCCAAAAAAACCTAAAGGTTGGCACAACTCTGCCCGCCGTGATGGGTGAAGGCTGGAATCTGTCTGTTTTCAGCAATTCCTGCGGCGAGGACAGGTAAGGGAAGTTAATCCTATATAAATTATATTATGGATTTCTTCATTGAGTAGTTGTATGTCTTACCTGGTTTCCACCACTAGAGGGAGTAAGGGCAGCCTGATGCATACTTACATGCCTTTCAGATACACACGCTCAGTGAAGCCCGGTTCTCCCAGATGACTCACGTCTCCACTGCAATCTCTGCCACAATGAAGGTAATACAGGGGTCCCACGTAGCTCCGATGGCGATTCCCTTCCCCCATGGATACCGGCGGTCCTCGTGCACGCGCGCCGAGCGCGCTCCCGTGCTAATGGAGGAGGGGGGAGTGTGGTTGCGAGCCGTGCACGTCGGTGTGCATGGCGCTGTACTGCACAGGCGGCAGTTTTAAAAAAGCCCAGAGCGTCAGGGGGCTGTAAGTGGAGACACAGGAGCTGTGGGCAGTAAGCATCCCAAGGGATTGGATCCAGGCAAACCTAAGACACCTACTCAGCATCAGGTTATGCACTTTAAGCACAACAGTGATTGCACTTTTTACTAGTACCTCTGCTTTGTAGCTTAGGACTATGTCTCCTCGTAAGAGGGTCTCAGGGGGAGGTAACAAGGGCACTGGTAAATCACCGCCTAGGTCTAGGGGTTCTAAAAATGCCTGTAGGTTACCATCCCCCCCTGCAAGACTGGAGCCAGCCTCACAGGATGAGTCAGTGCCCCTGTCAGGTTTTGCAGCCTCTCCTAATATTTCAGCCCCGGTATACGTCACTGAGGACTCCCTTAGGGCTTCAAGGAGGGCTTTGAAGGGAGAATCATGAATTTTATTTCAGCTTCCCTGAAAGATAGCAGGAAAAGGGGTAGATCCCCTCCCTCTGCTGAGATTCCTCTTTCAGATGACACTTCTGACAATGAGGAGAGATCCCTATCTTGGGACAGGGATCTTGAGCAGTCGGTTGAATCAGAGGAAGAGGAGAGAGTCCCCTCCTGCCAGGCGCTCAGAAAACAGGTGCAGTATTATACTGAATTGGTGTGTACCACATTCAGAATGCCTGCTGCTGAGGTCGCTACATCCTCTGTTTCTTCCCTGGGGGTCAGGAAAATCCCACAGACTGCCTTTTCCTCTCCAATTCATCCCTTAATGGATAAATTGTTGTATGAGGATTGGGGACATCCCGATAAACTGTTTGCTCCTCCTAAAAGGTTCTCTATGCTTTATCCTCTGGAGGAAAGTTTCACCAAGAAATGGGGGGTCTCATCTGTCGATGCGGCTGTCTCTTGCGTGAATAGAAACCTGACCTGTCCTTTGGATAATGCTCAGGTATTTAAAGATCCAACTGATAAGAAGCTGGAAACATTATTAAAAGCCTCCTTTTCCATGACTGGTGCTGTAGTGCAACCTACAGTCGCAGCTGTGCGGTTGTGTCAGTTCCTCAAGGAACAGGTTAAGCAGATGCTTGGCCTCCTTCCCAGTGAGGAAGTGGAGAATTATGCAGAAATACCTCAAATTCTGTGTTTAATGATTGATGCGATTTTGGATTCTGTCCAACAAGCATCTCGTTTGTCTCTCCTGTTGGTACACATGCGAAGGGCCCTATGGCTAAAGAATTGGGCAGCTGAGCTATCATGCAAGAAGCATTTGATTGGGTTCCCGTTTAAAGGGGAACGTTTATTTGGAGAAGAATTAGACAAATTCGTCCAAAAAATTTCAGGGGGTAAATCTACTCTCCTTCCAATCAGAAGGAGCAAACGTCCATCATTTAGGCGTTCTCTCTCTCCCGGAGCATCAAGCTCTAAGCAGTGGCGACGGCCTTCTCATCCCCCCTCTACAGGAAAGGCCGGGCCCAGGGGCAGAAGAAATCCTGGGGGCGAAAGCCTGCCAAGCAGAGCCCAAAAGCTTCCTTGTGAAGGGAATGCCCCCGCTTGGTCGACTGGGGGGGGAGGCTCCTGCAGTTTGCGGAAGCCTGGCGGGAAGAGATCCGGGACAAGTGGGTGGTCTCTTCGGTATCTCTGGGCTACAAGCTAGAGTTGCAGGAGATTCCACCTTCTCGCTTTCTAAGGTCAAGGATCCCCAGGGACCCAGTAAAGCAAAGACCGCTATTTCTGGCCTTAGATCACTTACTATCCCAGGGGGTGATAGTAGAAGTGGACCCAAAAGAACAGGGTTCAGGGTTTTACTCGAATTTCTTCACCGTTCCAAAGCCAAATGGAAGTGTCAGACCAATCCTGGATCTGAAGGATCTGAACCGGTTTTTACGCATCCAGTCCTTCTGAATGCAGTCAATTCGCACTGTGGTCTCCTCCCTGCAAGGGGGAGAGTTTATGGCATCAATAGACATCAAGGATGCATATCTCCATGTGCCAATTTTTTCCGCACACCAAAAGTATCTAAGGTTTGCGGTAGAGCTGTGCCATTTTCAATTTGTGGCCTTGCCGTTCGGGCTCGCTACGGCCCCTCGAGTCTTCACAAAGATTCTGGACCCTCTCTTGACAAACCTAAGAGCTCAGGGTATAGCCATCATGGCTTATCTAGACGATTTGCTTCTCATAGAGAAAACAGTAGTGCTCCTGAACCACAGTGTTACCAGAACACTAGAACACCTGGAATGCCTAGGTTGGATTATAAACCTAGAAAAGTCGTCCCTACAGCCTGCTACCAGGTTGGAATACCTGGGTATGCTTATCGACACCGCTCAGGGCAAGGTGTTTCTACCAAGGCCAAAAGCCTTGGCCATTGGGGATCTGGTGCGCCTAATTCTGGGCAGAAGATCTTCCCCCATTCGGTTGTGCATGAGACTGTTAGGGAAAATGGTCGCCTCCTTCGAGGCCGTTCCATTCGCCCAGTTCCACTCAAGGCCTCTGCAAAGATGCATCCTTGCGGCTTGGAACAGGAAGCCCCAGTCCTTGGATCTTCCTATGCGTCTATCCCCAGGAACACGCAAGAGTCTCGTCTGGTGGTTACAACCTGAGAATTTGCTGAAAGGCAAAACTTTTCTTCCTCTTCCATGGAAGATTATTACGACAGATGCCAGCCTGACAGGCTGGGGAGCAGTGTTGGAGGAGACGTGCTCGCAGGGGAAATAGTCTGCGATCGAGAAGCTATTGCCCATAAATGTCTTGGAGATCCGGGCAGTTTATATGGCTCTCATAAACTGGTCTTTCAGACTACGGGGTCTCCCTGTTCGGGTTCAGTCTGACAATGCCAGAGCAGTGGCCTATATCAATCACCAGGGCGGTACCAGGAGTCTGGTTGCGCAAAAATAGGTGAATCGCATACATGTCTGGGCAGAAAGGCATGTTCCATGCCTTTCTGCAGTCTTCGTTCCAGGAGTGGAAAATTGGCAGGCGGATTTTCTGAGCCGCCAGCAGTTGTGCCCAGGAGAATGGGCTCTGCACCCCGACGTGTTTTGGAACATATGTCGCAGGTGGGGTACTCCAGACGTAGATCTGTTTGCGTCCAGGTTCAACAGAAAACTGGACAAATTCGTGTCAAGGACAAGAGATACACTCGTTCAGGGGTCGGATGCTCTGAAAGTTCCCTGGGATCAGTACAATTAGATTTATGCCCCCCCCCCCCCCCCCGTGCCCGCTTCTGTCGCGGTTCCTGGGAAGAGTCAAGATGGAGACACAGTCGGTTCTTTTGGTAGCCCCGGCTTGGCCCAGACGACCGTGGTACGCAGAGATCATGAAGTTGGCAGTAGGCAGGCCGTGGATCCTCCCTCTCCGGGCCAGATCTGCTCTCACAGGGTCCAATTTACCATTCTGCTTTACACAGTCTGAATTTGACGGTTTGGCTGCTGAGATCCACATTCTGAGAGACCGTGGGCTTTCGGGGCCAGTCCTTTCTACTCTGGTCAATGCCAGAAAGCCGGCCTCCAGGCTTATTTACTACAAAATCTGGAGGGCATATGTTTCCTGGTGTGAACTCAGGGAATGGCATCCTAGAAAGTACGTCATTAGCAGGATCTTGGCCTTCCTCCAGTCAGGCCTAGAAATGAATTTGGCCGTAAGCACTATCAAGGTGCAGATTTCGGCCTTGTCAGTGTTTTTTCAGAAGCCACTTGCATCGTATTCCCTGGTGCGGGCTTTCATCCGGGGGCTATGCGGATAAGGCCTCCAGTCAAACCTCCGGTATGCCCGTGGGATCTGAATTTGGTTCTCTCGGCTTTGCAGGAGCAACCTTTTGAACCTTTGCATCAGGCTTCATTAGTTCTTTTGACTAAAAAATTGGTTTTCTTGGTAGCCATATCCACGGCTAGAAGAGTGTCAGAACTAGCAGCTCTGGAATGGAGAGAGGGAGGATGACGTAAGGACGTTCAGCACGGAGAGAGGGGTGTGAGGAGGCTGGCTGGAGAGGGAGTGCAGAAGTGGAGATCGGGGATAGTCGGAGGGTGAGAGGCTCTGGCAGAACCGATGATCCGCCGCACGAGACTGCTCCAGAACCCGCCTCTCCGCCGGCCAAGGCAAACAACCAGGTGCGCCGCTGGTAACTGACCTCCGTCCCTCGTTCTCTCCCCCCCCACCCCCCCCCCCCTCTGTCAGAACACTGGGAGAAACACGGAGGTTTGAATGCAGAGATACTTACCCAGAAGAGGACCAGCACAAGCGACAAAAGAAGGAGAGCAGTATCAGGAAACTCATAGAAATAACGCTGGAACAGATAAGTTTTGTTGCTGCCTTTGTCCCTAGTATTTCTCATCCGTCTGTGTATGAATTGTATATATACTTACTGTCAATATAGTATTAACAGGAAGAGAACGGTACAATTGATTTGAGTAACTTTAAAGACCCTCTAGATCACCACAAGCTGAATACTACTGTGGATTCTCACATGAGGTTAAGGACTGAGTGGTAAACTGTAAACCCGGATAGATATTATAGAGGATGTGAAGAGATAGCTGGCTATACTACAAACTTGGCAAAGCAGGATTAAGTTAATGTATGCTATATCACAGACTCGCATGGAGGTTGAGGAGTTTGCCTGCGAGATATACTAGTGAAACAGGCGATGTATAAAACTTTTGATGATCCGGATATCATAGGAGACCCTGAAGGGAACAATTAAGCTGGTTATCACCTGCAATAAATATTGAAGATATATAAAAACACTGGTTTTCATCCCATAAAATAAGCAGTGAAGATATAATAAGATACGCCCCTGAGAAATAAACAGAAAAAATGTTCTTCTTGGAGGAGGCTGGATGGTTAAAAATATACTATTTAAAAAAAAAAATTCTAAGGGCCAGTAAAACAAGATAACAAGAAAGAAGGGGGCTGCTCAAAGGGGAGTATTATAACTTGCCGCGTAGGAAAGTAAAACGGGGAATCTTGTGAGAGTCCTTTGCTGAGTAGTTGGGAGACAAGAAGACCAACAAACTGGGGGAAACGATCAAGAGAGGTAAAGAAAGACACCATGAGTAAATCCTCAAAACTAGCCGCCAAAGGTGGCGGCCCTAAGACCCCAAAAATATAACTACGGAAAGCACTATAAAACAATACATGACCCAAGGAGCCAGTCTGAGGGGTGGAGGGATGGAAAAGCTGCCCCCTAAACCCGAGAAGAAAAAGGGGATGGATAAAAAAACAGGGGAAATATCGGATCAATCTAGGGATGAATTGACAACGGAGAGTGAACTGGAATTAAGTAAAAGTGAAGATCAAAGGGTTGATGATCAAGTGACAACAAAAGGGATGATGAGGGAGATGCTCCTGAAACTGGAGAATGCTATTAAATCAGATATAAGCATGTTGAGAAGCGACCTAGGATATTTATTAACAAGAGTGGAGGTAGTAGAAGAAAGAATCAGGATCTAAACAAAGTGCAGGAACAAGTTAAAATAGCATACCAAAATAAGAGGAAAATTCTTTATCGACTTGAAGACCAAGAAAATAGAAATAGAAGACAAAATTTGAGAGTACGGTCTGTCCCAGAAAATAAGAAAGAGGAGCTAAGGGATATCATGGAAAACATATTCCGCCCTATACTGGATAGAGAAGAGGAGGAATTTCCCAGGATTGAGAGGGTGCATCGGGTTGGGAAGAAAAAGTTTGAGGAGACTGGAAGGCCACGATATATTATTGTAAGATTTGAACACTATGAAGACAAAGCGGAGATCTGGAGAAAATTAAGGGGAAAAGCCCCATTAAAATATGCAGGATCAGAAATACAAATTTTCCCAGATTTAGCACCTGAAACTTTGGCCAGGAAGCGTCTCTTAAAACCCCTGTTGGAACAGATGAGAGCTCAGAATATAAGATACAGTTGGGGGTTCCCAGCATGTTTGATAGGATTCAAAGATGGAAGAACCGCTAGGCTGAGATTCCCAGAAGAGCTTGGTGATTTCTGTGAGAAATTAGAAATCCAGACTCCAATCCTCCCAGGTTGGACGGACCGTCATTGGGAAATATTATAAGAGAACTGATACCCATATACAGGAGGAGGGGGCGAAGATTAACGGGGGTGGGGGGAGGAGGAGGAGGTGCGGGAAAGGGACAGAATGGAGGTAAGGCAGGGCCGGAGGTGGGCCCACTACCCCCCTTCCTCCTCGGTGCTTCATCTGAGGAGGGGGGGGGAGTGGAGGCAAAATGTAGAACCCCACCTCGAAACACTAAAGACTTTGAGATGGCCAGAGACTCTAGGCTCATCAACAAGTCGAGGGCCCGATTGTGGCCAAAAGGGGAGGGGGGTGATTGGGGGGGGTTTGGAGAAGAGGGAGAGGGGTTGGACAGAGGGTGGGGGGGGGGGAAATGTCAGTAATGAAATCTCTGGGGAGTGGAAAGGAAAACAAGGTCTGTTTAGAAAACATGGATAGCAAAATAATGGATATCAATTTTATGTCCTATAACGTCAAGGGGCTCAATACAGCAAAAAAGAGGCATAAAATTATGAAAGAACTAAAACAATACGAGGCAGAGGTGATCTTCCCACAGGAAACGCATATTTCACATGTGTCAAAGTTCAGTCTCTATTCTAAAGACTACCCGAGTTGGTATTATGGTGACACGATTACAAATAGGGGGAGAGGGGTAGCAATAGGATATGGAAAAAATATTTGCTTTGTCCTGGAGGGAAGAGAGACGGACCCAGAGGGAAGATATCTCTTTCTAAAGGGAAAACTAGGAAATATGAGGTATACATTGGCCAATATTTATTCTCCGAATAAAAACCCTATACAATTTCTAAAGGGAATACTGCCCAAATTACAGGAGTTTAAGAGTGGTTACGTGATTATGATGGGAGATTTGAATTTTTGCTTGGACCCTAGGTTAGATAGTACGTCCAGAGCACAGGGAAGGAGTAACGCACAACTAAAAACGATAAAACAAAATTTGAGTAATAGTCAACTAGTAGATGTGTGGAGGGTACAACACCCAAAATTATTGGACTACACGTTTTACTCCCCTGTGCACGGGACGTACTCTAGGATCGATTATATTTTCGTGGAACATAGAGCCCTAGAGAGTGTAGTGGAAACTAGTATGGAAATAATTACACAGTCAGATCCCGCCCCTGTAAAAATGAAAATGCAGATCCCTGGGTATTGCAAACAAGCCTTTTTGTGGCGGTTAAACGAAGAATTAATCCAAGATAAGGAGGGGGGCGAAGTAGTGTGTAAGGAATTAGAAAAGTATTTTTTAATGAATGAGACTGAGGAGATCTGTGGGACGCCCATAAAGCATATATTCGTGGGATCCTGATTGCTTTGGGCTCGAGGAAAAAAAAAAAAAAGGGTCCGAAAGGATTAACAAACTAAGGGAGGAAATTTTTAGCATAGAACAACAGCATAAACAGGGTATTATAGATAAAAAGTTATACCAGAAATTACTATCTAAAAGAGAAGAACTACGAGGGCTAATGGAACAAGATACAAAAAAATGTTTCAATCAATTGGCGAAAGTAAGATATCAAGACAGGTATAAACCCACTAAATATCTAGCTAATATGCTTCAAAAGAAAAAAGCTATCAATTATATAGAGAAAATTCAAACAGAACATGGGGATATGGTTTATACAACAAAAGAAATAGCAGAATCATTCAAAACATACTATGGGAGACTATATGCAGTAAAAAATAAGGAAAAGATGACAGGAGAGAAAACAAAAGAAATAGATGAATACTTAAACAATGCTAGACTACCTAAGATTGATAAAATTAAAAAAGATAACCTAGAAAGCCCCATCACGGAAGAGGAAATAAATAAGGCGCTAATGGACTCAGCTCCTGGGAAAAGTCCCGGACCTGATGGACTGACAATTAGTTATTATAAAAGGTTCAAAGACATTCTGATACCGAGATTATGCAAATATATGAACGGACTAGGGACAGAAAATGAGTTGAGTAAAGAGGCACTGACAGCCTCAATAACTGAATCCGGAAGGAAGGAAAAGACGAGACTAGGTGTTCCAGCTACAGACCAATATCACTGCTGAATGCAGATACTAAATTATTTGCCAAAGTATTGGCAAGTAGAATGAAGACGACAATGAACTCACTGGTACACCCGGACCAGGTAGGGTTTGTACCTGGCAGGGAGGGCAAAGATAATGGGGTGAGAACCCTATTGTTGCTATCTCAAAGGGAGAAGACGGGACCCCCGGCTTTACTACTGTCGATGGATGCTCAGAAGGCCTTCGACAGGGTTGACTGGGGATTTATGTTTCAGACAATTGAAAAAATTGTATCACCATCCTACAGTAACTATAAAGATAAATGGGTCACCCTCCCCTCCCTTTGAGATGGAAAACGGGACTAGACAAGGCTGCCCATTGTCACCCCTTCTTTTTGTGCTGTCACTGGAACCTTTACTCTCGACGATCAGAAACAACCCAGAAATTGCAGGAATCACGGCGGGGCAGGAGGTGCATAAACTTGCAGCATATGCGGACGACGTATTGTTTTATATCAGTAAACCTAAAAACTCAATGCCTAAGTTAATTGAGGCCCTTGATTATTATGGGAAACTGTCAAATTTTTAAATTAATCAAATGAAATCTGAAATTCTTAACATAAACGTTAGTAAACAAGAAGTACAACTGATCCAAGAGCAATGTAAATTTTACGTGGGGGAAAGAGTTGAAATACTTAGGAATAAAATTGTCTCACTCCTTGGAAAAGATTTACCAATTAAATTACATCCCATTATTAAATGAAATTAAATCTGAACTCAGAAGGGTAGCCAATAGACTACTATCCTGGTTGGGTCGAATAAACGTGTTTAAAATGTTTATTCTCCCAAAAATTTTATATAAATTTCAGATGATGCCGATCGCAATACCTCCCAGTTACTTTCTAAAGTTGGAATCCCTAAAGAGTAAATATATATGGAATAATAAAAAACCAAGGATCTCCCATGCCGTATTAAAACAAGAGAAAAGACGAGGGGGATTAGCAGTCCCAGATTTGCAATACTATTATAAGGCGATAGTGTTGTCTAGAATTGTCGAATGGGTAAGGGAGAAAAAAGATGAGAAAAGGTGGGTGAACCTAGAATGTGTATATAGTAAGGCACAACTTAGTAAGATAGTATGGAACCCTCCAAAATTTAGGGCACTAGATTCAGACACAAACGAGTTGACACGGATTGCATTTAGGATTTGGGATGGGGTTTACAAAAAATGAAACAGACACTATAATTCACCTCTTATAGCACTAAAAGAAAATTAGTATTTCCCACCTGGTAGGAGGGTAATGGATGGGAATTGGATAAAAAAAGGAAAAATTACAAATAAAAGACATAATGAAAAAAGGGAAACTTATTTTACATAGAGATTTAGAACACAAGGGATTAATGTTGATTGATAGTTGGCGTTATCTCCAGCTGGCTCACTTCATAGGAAGGTTACCTCAACCAATAAGATCGGAAGATGAGCTGACTGGGTTGGAGCAACTCTGTACATCAGATAGTGTCAAAGGTACCATCTCTAGGATGTATGGGCTGTTGATGTCAGCTAACCAGCTGCAGATTCCGCCAAATATGAAAAAGTGGGAAAAGGAATTAGGAACACAGAGGGATAAAGAAACAATAAGTAAAATACTGAAATTAACACACCGTTCGGCAATAGACAACAAATCTGCCGAGATGAATTACAAATGTCTATCTCGATGGTATAATACCCCGGAAAAGACTGCTAAATATCAACAGGGAAGATCGGCTGAGTGTTAGAGAGGCTGTAAAGCTATAGGAACAATGACACATTTATGGTGGGGATGTCCAAAAATTAACATATACTGGGGAAAGATTTTAGAAAAGATAAAAGAGATAACTAAAACAACAGTGAAAGTTGATCCCTGGATAGTACTATTCCATGGTACAGAGGGGGGTGTAAAACAATAGCAAGACACAATTATCCCACACCTCCTTAACGCAGCGAAAAAATTGATCCCTAAGAAATGGCAGGAGGTCGAATGTCCAACGACGTGGGAGTGGGTAGACGCGGTGGAGGATATATTCAATATGGAAAGCCTAAATATCGGGATGAAAGTAAAAGAGCAGTATTTATAAAAAAATGGAGAGGTTGGAAAGATTTCAAGAGAGAATGGAGTTATACAGCACAATTAAGACCATAAAGACCTTTAAGAGAGGAAGACACCGAAAGAGAAAAATTACTGACATTGTGGGGTTAGGCAGGGAGGGAAGGTTACGGGGTAACATAATTATAATGGGAATGTGAATAAATTACTTGTAGTTAAAAAGAAATAAATTTATACATAAAAAATTTGTATATATATATATATATATATATATATATATATAAAAAAAAAAAAAGAAAAAAAAAAAGATAAGCTACAATGATGTGAAGACTAAAAATAAGAGACAGTGATGAACGTAAAGTTGATTTAAGTCTCTCTAGAGGATTCGCTGATGTGGCAATAAAAAAAAGAACTAGCAGCTCTCTCCAGCAAAGAGCCGTATCTAATTATTCATAAGGACCGGGTGGTAATGCGTCCCAACAGGTCCTTTCTGCCTAAGGTGGTTTCAGGATTCCATTTGAATCAAAATGTAATCCTACCATCCTTTTTTCCGGACCCACAGTCCGCAGAGGAAGAATCTTTGCACACTTTGGATGTGGTAAGGGCAATCGGTATCTATCTTCAGGCAACTGCTCAGATAAGGAAAACTGATTGCTTATTTATTTTGCCGGAAGGCCCTAGGAAGGGTCAGGCGGCATCAAAATCCACTCTCTCAAGGTGGATTAGACAGATTATTTCTCAGGCCTATAGTGTTAAAGGGAAAATCCCTCCTTTTCAAGTGAAAGCGCACTCAACTAGGGCTGTAAGTGCTTCTTGGGCAGTGCATCACCAGGCCTCCCTGGCTCAGATCTGTAAGGCTGCAACTTGGTCATCAGTCCACACATTCACCAGATTCTATCAGGTGGATGTCAGAGGGCAAGAGGATATCGCCTTTGGGCGCAGTGTACTGCAGGCTGCAGTTTAGGTCCTCCGGTCCATGGCGGTCTATAATTATGATCTGTGTCTCCCTCCCCTCAATCTGAGCATTGCTTTGGGACATCCCACTATGTAATGAAGCTCCTGTGTCCCGTGATGTATGATCAAGAAAATAGGATTTTTATATACAGCTTACCTGTAAAATCCTTTTCTTTAGAGTACATCACGGGACACAGGGCTCCCACCCCTCTTGGGTTTTACGTGGTTTTCTATTGCTTTGCTACAAAACTGAGGTGCCTCCCATATGGGAGGGGTTATATAGGGGAGGAATTCTCCTTAATTGGGGGTTAACCAGTGTCCAATCACCAGAGGTGCCTATATAACCCACTATGTAATGAAGCTCCTGTGTCCCGTGATGTATTCTCAAGAAAAGGATTTTACAGGTAAGCTGTATATAAAAATCCTATATTTTTTATTTTTATTTCAGGGTGTGTTGTAAAGGTGTGTCTGTCATTTGCTAGTTTCCTTCTTGGATTCACAAAATTGTAGTGGTGCCACTCAGCTCTTGGAATTGTCCTGATAGAACTCCTTGTCTTCCATGGTGGCTGCCAGATAACTCTTTAGTTGAACACTGGTGCTGACATACAGGATCTCACAAAAGCGAGTACACCCCTCACATTTTTGTAAATATTTTATTAACTTTTCATGTGACAATACTGAAGAAATTAAATTTTACATTGTAGCAAAGTAGTGAGTGTACAGCTTGTATAAAAGTGTAAATTTGCTGTCCTCAAAATAACTTGACACAGCCATTAATGTCTAAACCGCTGACAACAAAAGTGAGTACACCCCAAGTGAAAATGTCCAAATTGAACATGTAACTTGTCAGTGTTAAAAGGTCTCAGGTGTGTTAAAGCTCATTCGTATACGGGTCATTGGAAGTTCATCATGGCAAAGAACTCTTAGGATCTAAAAAGAAATTGTTGCGCTACATAAAGCTGGCCTAAACTATAAGAAGATTGCTAAGACCCTGAAACTGAGCTGCAGGGTGGCCAAGACCATACAGCAGTTCAATAGAACAGGCCTCGCCATTGTGCATGGGCTCAGCGTCATATCCAGAAGTTGTCTTTGGGAACTAGAGGTATGAGTGTTGCCAGCATTGCTACAGAGGTTGGGGGGGGGGGGGGGGTGTCAGCCTGTCAGTGCTCAGATCATAAGCCACACACCGCATCAATGGATTACTGGAACCATGTCCCATGGTCTGATGAGGAGTAAAAAGACAAGTGTGTCTTGCCTATAATCAAGCATGGTGGTGGAAGTGTCATGGTCTGGGGCTGCATGAGAGCTACTGGCACTTGGGAGCTACAGTTCATTGAGGGAACCATGAAAGCCAATATGTACCGTGACAAACGGAAGCAGAGCGTGATCCCCCCCACCCTTTGGAGACTGGGCCGCAGGGCAGTATTCAAAAATAGCGACCCCAAACATGACCACTGCCTTGCTAAAGAATCTGAGGGTAAAGGTAATGGACTGGCCAAGCATCTCTCCTGACCCAAACCCTATTGAGCATCTGTGGGGCATCCTCAAATGGAAGGTGGAGGAATGCAAGGTCTCTGACATCAACCAGCTCCGTGATGTCTTAATGGAGGAATGGAAGAGGACTCCAGTGGCAACCTGTGAAGTTCTAGTGAACTCCATGTCCAAGAGGATTAAGGCAGTGCTTTAAAATAATAGTGGCCACACAAAATATTGACCCTTTTGGCCTAATTTGGACATTTTCACTTAGGAGTGTATTCACTTGTTGCAAGCGGTTTAGACATCAACCACCTCACGCAGATATACTGCGGCAGAAGGGCATGTACGTTGCCCTTTAATTTTTTTGTTATTTTTTTTAAAAAGCCCATGGCGTGCAAAACACACCCAAAAAACTTCCACCCGGTGCATAAAAAAAGTGCACACACATAAAGAGTGACACACTAAAAAGTGCAGACGGGTGTCTGATGTCCTCCCTAGGAAGGACCATACCCTGATCCCCCGGGGCATTAGGCTCCTGACAGGGACTGAGGTACCAGACTCATCAGTGGTCTTCCAGCGGAAGCCGGAAGACCTCCTTTCCCCGGGAGGACTGCCGAAACAGAACCTCATGGGTACTTGGTACTATGGGGCTTCCCCGAAGGTAGGCCCCCCAATAGAGGTTGGACCAAGCCAGAAGGCCTATGTCCGCCCTCCCACAAGACTTTCAGGATAGGCCTGAGGAGCGACACCCTACTCATCAAACGTGAAGTGACAAACGTGACTCACACAACACAAATAAAATAAATAAAAAGTGAGAAAAGGGATAGTGAAGAGGAGAGTGAAAAGGTGGCCATTGTGCAATACAATGACCAGGCCCTCCGGCCAGGAATCAAAAATTCCTCTGGTCCTAGCCAAAAGGCCGGCCCTAGAGGCAGGTGTAAAAAAGCGTGTATCTGGTGACATGACCTAGGTGCCAAATATCAAAGTGCAAAGCACAGTGAACATAAGGCACCCCTGGACTGCCACTCCAGGGGCACATCACCATGGGCTTTTCAACAGAAGCATCCCCGACCTCCCAGCCCAGACCACGACAGCCCCCACCCCAGCCAGAAAGGCATGGAGATCCAGGAGCTTGGTGAGACCCTTTACCATCAGGTCGCACCCTCGCTCCCATCACGCCTACCTAATTACATTTGGAAAGTACAGGCCGACCCCCTGCTGGAACAGGAAAACAAGCATTCCCTCCCGAAAAACTGACTGGAGCTAAAGCTGCCACAATCCAAGCCAGAAGGCCAGGGTCCCCTCCACTGGCACCGACCAGTGGTTCTCCATCCCCATCAGAAGGCTTCCCTTTCGGCTACGAACCGCTCCGGGTCACCTTTACACCAGCAGGCTTTGCATAGCAACCGCCACCCCTGCTCCATCAGAAGGCTTCCCTTTCGGCTATGAACCGCTCCGGGTCACCTTTACACCAGCAGGCTTTGCATAGCAACCGCCACCCCTGCTCCACCTCGCCGTAGAACAGGGACGGAAGCAAGCGCCGCCTACTGGTAACTGATAAGAACAGATACTACACTTGATCTTAGCCAAAAGGCCGAGAAGCGATAGGCTGCTTGCGGGCATGCACCAGCGAGAGCTTTGTAAGCGTGATTTTGGGTCCTGTGGACTCGATGTCCGCGGGGATACCTGCGATCATCTCACGGAGAGGAACAACAGGGAAATCCTAATGTAAGCAAGCATTTCCTTGCTATGCCTAGTGTCATTGATCACAGCTCCATGTATTCGGAAGCGGTGATCAGTGTTGTGTCACATGTAGAGAAAAAAGGAAGAGGAAATCTGCGCTACAGTGTATACTTAACGAAAATGTGTGATGCAGCAATTCTAATATATACCCAAAGTGAAATATACATATAAAAACAAAGAAAAAGAAGAGAACTGCGCAATCCCTAATACTTCTATTAGGATGTAAACCACTCTACCTTAAAGAAGTGTATCTTGTGATCTATTATTCTAACACACCAAACTAATGACTAAATAAACCATAAGGCATTACTTATAACTAAATACAGTAAACATATATATTGCCCCTCATAGGTTATGAACCAAAAGGAAAAAATGTACAATTCTAAGTCAGCGATTCAAAAACAAGAAACATATAAAGTAGAATCAAACAGTACTGAAAATGTATGTGATAACATAAAGTCCATTAAAAGTCCAACTGGAGAAACACCCTGTGTAGAAGGGATCTATTCAATCGTAAAACTTTTCAATCAACGTGAAGTAAAACCAGGTGCACCTCCACCAGACAAGTAATAATAGCCCTTTACCAGACGTCCCGGTAGGGAGCGCTTAATCACAAAATGGGTCTGAAGATGGATCAAACTTGAGCCCTCCAAATGGAACACTTTTACGTAGGACACGCTGACTTGCCTCATGTGAACTGGTACCAGAAGGGATATCGATTGGTGTTCGCGATCGGCCGACGCTTGCCCAGTTTGATGATATGCCCGATGTTCTTTCATGTTTGTAAGTGCATCTCTTGTTTTATATTTTTGTTTTAATAAATGATTTTACACTATTTGGAGCATCTTTTCCTCCCTATGGTGAACCTTCCTTGATCCTACAATGCTACACATCTGAGTCCCGCTTCAAACAGCGGTTTCCCCTGCTGGATGGTTTATGACTGGCGTATCTCCTAACCTGTCCTACGTAAAAGTGTTCCATTTGGAGGGCTCAAGTTTGATCCATCTTCAGACCCATTTTGTGATTAAGCGCTCCCTACCGGGACGTCTGGTAAGGGGCTATTATTACTTGTCTGGTGGAGGTGCACCTGGTTTTACTTCACGTTGATTGAAAAGTTTTACGATTGAATAGATCCCTTCTACACAGGGTGTTTCTCCAGTTGAACTTTTAATGGATTTTATGTTATCACATACATTTTCAGTACTGTTTGATTCTACTTTATATGTTTCTTGTTTTTGAATCGCTGACTTAGAATTGTACATTTTTTCCTTTTGGTTCATAACCTATGAGGGGCAATATATATGTTTACTGTATTTAGTTATAAGTAATGCCTTATGGTTTATTTAGTCATTAGTTTGGTGTGTTAGAATAATAGATCACAAGATACACTTCTTTAAGGTAGAGTGGTTTACATCCTAATAGAAGTATTAGGGATTGCGCAGTTCTCTTCTTTTTCTTTGTGTCACATGTAGCCCCCCCCCCAGTAAAGGCCCGTACACATGATCTGACTTTTTGACAACAAACATGCAAATTAGCTGTTTTGGAGCAACATCCGATTGTGTGTACGCTTTTTCATCGGACTTTTGTTGGCTGTGCGAATGGACAAACTTTTTGACAACATAAGTCCTATGGAGCATAGTCCGATCGTGTGTACACAAAACCATCGGACTTTAGTCCAAAGTACAAACACGCATGCTCGGGAGCAAGGACCAACACGAAGAGGTCGGTCTTGTAAAACTAGTTTTCGTAGATGTATGTAGAGAGCACATTCATGACGTGTCATATTCTAAATTTTCTAAATGCAGCTTACATTCTCTTAATTTTTAATGGCTTAATAATAATAATAAATATGATTTGCTGGTGATACTGACGAAGTACTAACAAACATATTTTACATAGGATTTGTGTTCTAATGATATCAAAAAACTAATTTTTATTTTTTTTGGCCATTTTGTTTATTGTGCATTCACAACATAAATAACATTCTTAAGTTATTAGACATATTTTCTGTCATCACAATTCTAAATTTAAAATGATAAACCAAAAGAGCAAATGATACACTGAAAACTAAAAATATAGCCTATTAAATCATACTTAAATCAAAAAAATCCAATATGCTAAATTAGAGGCCCCTAAACTCCCCAGACCACTGGCCTTTGTGCATCCTGGGGCTGATTTTGCCACTGACCACCATGCTGCTGAGGTGGGTGTGCTTGCTGGGGTGGGTAGGTTTGTTGTGGAGGAGGTAAATGTGTGTGGTCCAAATTACACTCATGTGATTTGTTGGTTAGCTCACATTTCCTGGCCTTGCTGAGGAGCTGGATTATGATACCCTCACATAGCTCCCTGTGATCTGGGTCAATTTTGTGGAGATTATTAGCTGTAAAACAGCCAAACCCTTCAGCACTATCGGGTTCTGTGGTGATGACAGAAGTAGCCCTACTTAGGAAGTCAGCTGTGGCCTCATCCAGGTGGTGGCTCTTCCTGGCCCTTTTTTTGGGAGGACGCAGGGGAGGGATTCTGCACTCCGTTGTCTGGCTGCTGGGCCATATCGTTTTAATGTTTGGTCATCCATCACAAATACTTTTCAGATCATGGCTCTTTTTATTTGGAATGTGTCCAATTGGAAAAGACTATCAATATGACTCCAGCATTTCTCATTCTTGTCCAAATCCTTTTTGGCCACTACTTGTCTATTGATATGGAACTCACTTTTTAATACAACTAATTATTAGGCCTACTAGCATCTAATTAACAACACATATACATATATATATATATATATATATATATATATATATATATATATATTAGCCAAGCTTTTAAACAATGCTATACCTGGGTCAAGCTGAGCTCCTCCTCCTCTTCATCCTGTGTAGGTTCAGGCTCAGTATCGGTGGCCTCAGCTGATGCGGAGGGCAGTGTAGAGAGCGATCTGCGTGGTACTGTTTGATTCTTTAAAAAATGGAGGCTATTAAAATAGACCTCTCCAGCTGCTGCTACAGTTTTTTTTAGATTCCTCTGTCTTCTTTCGTTCCCTGTTATACATGCTTCTGAGGCCCCCAATTTTTGTCTTGATCAAACTGTAGGTTACTCTGGGGTATACAGTTTTTGCTAATTCCACCAGTTATTCAATTGCTGCTATCCTATTGGTTTTATTGCAATAGTCTTTATGTTTGACTTGCCACTGACAAGTGAGCTCCCTGTATTTTTCTATAAATTGTGTAAGGAATTTGTGAGAATATAAACTTGACTTCATAATTTTGATCTCTGCAAAACAATAAAAAGCAAACCATAATGGGTGGCGTATAGCTCATAAGCTGCTCACAATATGGGCCTTTATTTAAGCAGTAGGGATGGGCTGTATGTTCGAGCCGAACATGAGTTTGAACATTGGCTGTTCGCCCAATAGCAAACCATTTAGGTTGTTTGTGACAAATTGGATGTCTATAGTATGCCTGTAAAGTTGCAAATGTTTCCCATGTTTAAAAACAGTCCGAGAGAAAAATTAAATTTCCAAAGTAAAAGAGTCATTTAACAGTACCAGCGATAGCGTCAAATTTTAGAAATGACGAACACGTCCTTTCGTGTCTACCTTCAACTTGCGTCGGCTTGCGTCAGCTTGTGTTCGTCTCCCGCCTATTCTGAACCTTACATTGCATCACACATGCGTGCTTTATACACGGCATATGCGGCAAACCTCCGCTCTCCGAGCATAATTACTTTGGGCCATGACCATATTACAGATTCTGCAATGCATCGTTAATATTTAACGCTTGTTTACCATTGACTTTAATTGTTTTCTTTATTCATGTCTGGACTATTTAAATTTTCATATATATATATATATATATATATATATATATATATATATATATATATTTATATTTATATTTATATCTTAGATACATTTTTCATACATGTATTTAGCAAAAGAGAATTTTAGTGCCTAAAATTTTCGATCATGTATGGGGTGGAGTCCATCGTATATTCCGATCGGACCTATATATAGGCCGCGTGTTAAGCTTGACATACACTACGCATGCATGAAACTCCGCTTGTGCCGCCTGCCCCGACGTTCCTTTTCTGTAATGTTCCCCGGCCCTTCTCTCTTCGCTGCGCAGTCGGAGCAAACATGGCGGAGATACAGATGCAGGCTAATGTGTCACCTAGTGAGGAGGAATCTCGATCTAGGAGGAGGAGATTCAAGGCCACCAATATGGCCTTTGAAGAAATTGTGGAGATGGTGGATATTTTACGCAGGGAGGATTATGATGGGAAACATGGCCCATACTTGCATCCGAATTTGTTGAAGGACCAAATTATGAGTAGAGTGGTGAACACTCTGGAGCAGAAATTTGGGGTGCGATGGTCCAAAGACCAGTTAAGGAAGTGCTGGTCCGACATTAAACTGAGAGAGCCGGATCAGTACCTCAAAATAAAGAAGGTGCTTCGAAAAAGTAAGTACCTGTCATGCATTCCTATTATAAATAGCAACTTGTATGCACTTGCATTTAACCATTCGTATGTATGAACCAACGTTCTTAGTCAGGAACCACGTTCATAGGGCGTTTGTTTACTAGTGAATACGATGTCATTAGCTGATACAGGGTTATGACTGTTTTTAGTCATGATAATTTGTCATATTGAGTGAAGTTCAAAACATTATTGTTTAGCTGTCTTTGAAATTTGAATTAATTGCTAAATAGATTCAGTGGAATGTAAGGAGAGGGCATTCAGCAGCTGTTTCCACATCTGTATTCAAGAGCACTAGTATGCGACATCAGAGAAACTTGGGCAAGAAAGGTTAAGTATTTCAGTTTGGTTAAAAGGGAAATTTAATTATGTCTTCAACTTGGATCTCTTCATAAACAGACAATTGTACACCACCT
Source organism: Lithobates pipiens (assembly GCF_037356315.1). Taxonomy (NCBI): domain Eukaryota; kingdom Metazoa; phylum Chordata; class Amphibia; order Anura; family Ranidae; genus Lithobates; species Lithobates pipiens. The sequence continues at coordinate 185,537,150 of NW_027507784.1, read as the reverse complement.
CAAAGCAATGTTTCATATCTGCGTGCTAAAGTATACCTTTTGTTTCATTCTCATAGGGGAGAAAAGACTCAGACATCAACCTCGCCAGGACCCCCAACCCCACCGGGACCCACAACCTCGCCGGGACCCCCAACCTCGCCAGGACCCTCAACCTCACCAGGACCCCCAACCTCGCCAGCCTGAATGGCAAATTAGCCCCAGCAATCCTGAGGAGGTGGAGGAAGTGACAGAGATGTACACTCCACCAGGTGAGTGTCTGACCCCAGCTTCACGTAATCTATGTATGGCCACATATTTCTAAATACATGTTTTTTAACCCTTTTTTAGATGATGTGCTGGTTGTGGAACAAGAACCTGAACCGTTCACTCAGGACAGTGCACAGAGGCTCATCGTCAAATAATGGCATGGAATGGGGAGATTGATGGCATGGGCAATCGCCTCAACATCATGCAGCAGGAAATGAAGAACATGATAGATATTTTGGGGAGAATATAATCCCTTTTTCCATAAGAAAAAAAAAATAATTTTCTTAATTTCCTGCTGTATGATGTTGAGGCGAAGGCCACATTACAATTTTATTGTTCTTCTAGTTGCGGTTTTAAACATGACTATTAAAAAAAATAAAACACCTAAAAATATATATATATATATATATATATATAAAAAATAATAATAATAATATATATATATATATATATATATATATAGTATTTTGATGCAGGGGCGTACCTGGAGCATTTGGCACCCGGGGCGGATCCTATATCTGGCACCCCCCCCCCCCATTAAAATGTTAAAAATGCCCCACTGTGCCCCCTGCATCTTTCAATTTCTCTTTGTCACTACTGCGTACCCTCTCTCCACAACTGCACCTCTGGACCCCTTTACACTACACAGCACCCTGCATCTCTGGGTCCCTTTACATTACACAGCACCCTGCATCTCTGGGCCCCTTTACATTACACAACACCCTGCAACTCTGGGCCCCTTTAGATTACATAGCACCCTGCCCTTCTGGACCCCTTTACATTACATAGCACCCTGAACCTCTGAACCCCTTTACATTACACAGCACCCTGCACCTCTGGACCCCTTTACATTACACAGCACCCTGCACCTTGGGACCCCTTTACATTACATAGCACCCTGCCCACCTGGACCTCTTTACATTACATAGCACCCTGAACCTCTGGACCCCTTTAAATTACACAGCACCCTGCATCTCTGGACCCCTTTACATTACACAACACCCTTCCCCTCTGGACCCCTTTACATTACACAACACCCTGCAGCTCTGGACCCCTTTACATTTCACATCATCCTGTAGCTCTGGACCCCTTTACATTACACATCATCCTGTAGCTCTGGACCCCTTTACATTACACAGTACCCTGCACCTCTGGACCCCTTTACATTACACAACACCCTGCCCCTCTGGACCCCTTTACATTACACAACACCCTGTACCTCTGGACCCCTTTACATTACACAAGACCCTGTACCTCTGGACCCCTTTACATTACACAACACCCTGCATCTCTTGACCCCTTTACATTACACAGCCCCCTGCGCCTCTTGGCCCCTTTACATTACACAACCCCCTGATCCTCTGGAATCCTTTACATTACACAGCACCCTGCAGCTCTGGACCCCCTGCATGTTACACAGACCCCCCTTCAGTGCAGACCCCCCATTCAGTGTAGCCCCCATTCAGTGCAGACTCCCTTCAGTGTAGCCCCCATTCAGTGCAGCCCCCCTCTTCAGTGTAGCCCCCCGTTCAGTGCAGCCCCCCTGTTCAGTGTAGCCCCCGTTCAGTGCAGCCCCCCTCCTCAGTGTAGCCCTCGTTCAGTGCAGCCCCCCTCTTCAGTGTAGCCCCCCTCTTCAGTCTAGCCCCCTCTTCAGTCTGTCCGTGATCGCACAGACAGACAGCCCTCGGGCGTGAGAGGAGGGGATGGAAGGAGCACCTGTGTCACCCTGCACCCCCCCGCACACCCCCTCCCCCTTGCATCACAACTCGATAGATAAGCTTGCCTCTCCTCTCCCTGCTCCTGTCACTGTGTTATCCCGCAGCGCTGCCACCGCTATAATCGTGGAGGGGGTGCCGGCCTGACACCCCCCAGTGTGTAGTACCCGGGGCGGCCCGCACCCCCCTCCCCCTACTTAGTACGCCTCTGTTTTGATGTTATAAATAAAAAAAGTTTTAAAAAAAATAAATGAATCATATTTTGCAGAGCAAAAAAAAAAAATTATATATATATATATATATATATATATATATATATATATATATATATATATATATATATATATATATATTGATGTTAAAAAAAATGATCAAAAAAAATATATATTAAAACGCACATGTGAATTTGCACAGATTAAAAAAGTTAGACTAAAAACTATGTGTGGCTTCTTATTTCAATGATCAATACCAGTATATTTGTTAAGTTGTTGTAGTTACATTGACCGCGTACTCTAAAATGTGTGTAACCAAAATACAGCACAATATAAAAGTTAACTCAAAGAGAGATTGTCACCTCATGTTGCACATCAGGTTGGTTTAAACTAGTGGCAAAAAGGACAAAGATCATGGCTATTTGCAAACATAAGAAACACAGACAACAGTAGTTGAAATGAAATAGTATTTTAGAAATAAGTAAACTATTTACAAGTTAGCAAGAACATTTTGCTGTTCACAGACAAGACGGCCATTCTGGGAGCCCAAACCAGCACACGTACTTTCAAGAGCTGGCATCACAGCCTCTTCAGCTGGTCGGGAAAATGCCTCATCAGTTTGCCCTGAGGCAATATAGCTGGAAGCATTCCATGTTAAAAAATTATGGAGTATGCAGCAGCATAACACCACATGATTAATTTTATATTCTCTCATAAAAAGAGACCAAATCTGCTGGAAAGAATGCCAAAGGCATTTTCAACTACCCTTCGGGCACGAGAGAGGCGATAATTGTAAATCCTTTGTTCTGGGGTTAGGTTCCTCATTGGAAAGGGTTTTAGAATATGTTCCCCCAAAGAAAAGGCATCGTCTGCCACAAACCCAAAATTTAGTCCCTCAATATTGTCCTGAGCAGGTGGCAAATGTAAGGTCCCTTTCTGCAGCCGGTCATAAAATTCTGTATGCGGGGGCGTGGCCTGGACATGGCGGAGTAGAGAGGTGTTTGAGTGAAGCTCCCGGCCATCTCCTACCTTCTCCGGATCACTTAGCTCCTTTGTCAGCATAATGCTCTCCTCTCGTAAGCGCACATCCAAGAAGAACAGGAGAACTGATCTTCGGCTTCCCTCGACTTCTCCCCGGGGCGAAATCCAGCGCTTGTTTGGGGCAGCCCTGCCGAGCCCCGCGGACACCAATATGGCGGAGGCGCAGGCCCCCCACGTGCAGGACTCAGAGTGCACGACTCCACTGGCTACCCCTTCGGGATCCCGGAGCCCGGAGCCGGCCCCGGACTTCCCACTTGCCTTCTCCTCACCGCGGCGACGGCCGCCATGTAGTGCTGATGAGGAGCTGCGAGACATCCTGCGGGCACTGCCAACGAAGGCAGATATTGAGGACTTGGTTGGCCGGGTGGAGGCGGCCCACCGTAAGGAGCTTAACGCGGTTAAGCAGGAGGTGCACTCCCTGGCGGATAGGCTGACGGTGGGGGAGACATCCCTATCAGTACTGGACCGCAGGGTGGCGGACCTAGAGGCACACCATCGCGCGCAATCAGAGCGATCGTTGGGTCTGCAGCTCCATATGGAAGAAATGGAGGACAGGAGCCGCAGGAACAACCTGCGGCTTCGTGGCCTCCCTGAAGCAACTGGCCCGCAAGATCTGGAGGCGACCGTGGCGGATGTCTTCCGCAGGGTAGCGGGGATCAACTGCAGGGCAGACTGGAGTTCGATCGTATCCATCGAGCGCTGGGTCCGAGATCTGAGGACCCTGCTAGACCACGTGACGTGATATGTCGCCTGCACCACTACGCTCACAAGGAGCTTATAGCCCGCAAGGCTTGGGAGACTCAAGACCTGGAACTTGACGGGGCGCCCCTCAAGATCCTCCCAGACGTTTCCAGAGCTATGCTACAGCGCAGGGCGCTATTGAAACCATTGCTGGATCTTGCCAGGAGAAGAGGTGTGACTTACCGTTGGGGTTTTCCCCTTTCAGTTACCTTCCGGAGGGACCAGCGGTCCTTTACACTCCGTTCCCCCGATTCCTTGCCGGCGCTTTTCTCCTTCCTGGAGGCTGAGCCAATAATGTTGCCCAACTGGCTGGACTACCTCCCGGACTATCCAGGGCACAGGAGCCGTGTCGCTGCGGGCGGTGGCTTGCCTCCCAGAGCACAGAGAAGTAGACGACGATCCCGAGCGCCATCCCCGGAAGACGGCAGAGAGGTGTGAGGTTTCCCTCTTTATCTTTTTCTTTCTAGGTGACTGTTTTGTTACTTCCCCGCACCCCCCCTCTCCTTTCTGCTGCCTGGCAGTGTTTTGGGACCCCCCCTGACCTTTTACATCAGATGATCCACCTGGCTCCTTCTGGCTTCCCCCCCCCTCCTGCCACCCGGAGTTGTTCCGGGGCCCCCCCTCACTCTTCACCTTGGATGGTTTATCTGGCTCCTTCGGGACCCCCCCCCCTGTCCCGCCGCCCGGAGGTGCCTCGGGACCCTCCCCCCCTGTCTCCTGACTCCTTTCCTCTGGGGGTTTGGGGTGGTGGGGGGGGTCGGTCTGCATACCGAGCGGAGCGAGGCGGCTGACACCTGCGACCTCTTGCTTGCCGCCCACAGTTTTGATGGATGCCTCGGGGTGGTGGATGGGGGTTGTTCCATGGACTGTCTTCCTTTTATGAGCCGTTGATGCGGTGGACACCCCCCTCACCTCCTACCTGCCGGTCCGGTGGGTAAGACCTTGCTCTGGCCTCGGAACATGAGGTCCAGACTGTACCGTTGGGTACTCGTTAATTGGTACCTGGACTCCTCCGCACGAACGTTGTGCCTAATCTGAGCAGGTCGTGGACACCGTATTATGGACTGCAGCCTATGTGGGGCGCCGGGATGTTGGCTGGGGTGCCCTTCTGGAGGGTGCTTTGTTTTGCTAGGAGTGGGGGGGCTGTAGTAGAGCTGGTGGGGGACCCCCCCCCAGGGTGACATGGACCTTGGGTGCTGGGTGGGGGAGCGGTGGTGGCGGGGTGGGGTTATTAGATGGGGGGGGAGGGGCTGGGGAGGTGTGTTATGTTGGGATGTTATGTTCGCTACAATGTTATTGTATTGTATTGTAGACTCTTATTTCTAGGTTTGTTTTCACGGACGTGTGGCCCTGCCGCGGATTCCCCCCCATGTCTCGGGGGGCTACGCCTCGGGTCTCCATGAGAATCTGGTGGAGGGCTCTGCACGGAGTTCCTCTGCCCCATATTGCCGCACTCTGTTTGGAAATGCTCTGTATTAATTATCTCGTTATGTTATTGTTTCTCCATTTTTTTTTTTTTGTGTTCCCCCCCCTCGCGGGGTTTTGACTAGGTTGATTATTGTTGCCGCTTACACTGGTACAGTGTGGTCCTGGGGAGGGTGGGAGGACGGGAGCTCCTCTTTCCTGCCAGAGTCCAACCCATCCCCCACGTAGGCCGGCACGCACCCCCGGATTTCTGGAGTTGACGTGCCTTCTCAAGGTTAGACTTGATTAGATATTTGTGGGTCCCCCTTTTTCCGAGACCCACCCCTTACAACTTTCTTCCCCGAGTGGGAGGGAGGTCTCTGATATTATATCGGCCTGCCCTTCCTCCCCCCCCCCCCCACCCTCTTTCTGTTGTCTTTCCTCTCTCCCTCTCCTGTCTCTCACTCCCCCCTATCCTCGCTTCTCCTTTCCCCCCCCCTCTGTCACACCCCTCCCTCCCCATTCATCAGCCAGGGGAGATGGACTCCGTCAAGGTGGTCTCATTAAATGCACGGGGACTTAACATCCCCGAAAAAAGGCGCATGCTGTTAACTGATTTAAGGAAATCCCGTGTGGACATAGCGTTTATCCAAGAAACTCACTTCCAAAACACTAAAGTCCCACTCCTTCAAAACAGATTCTTCCCCATGACATATCATGCTACCAACCCTTCCGCCAAAACCAAGGGTGTCTCAATCGTGATCTCCAGTGGCATTCCCTGGAAGTGTCAAACCGCCCTCCGGGATACGGAAGGTCGGTACTTGTTCCTTAAGGGGTTGGTTGGAGACGTAACAGTCACCCTTGCGACAGTATATGCGCCTAACGAACAACAGCACACCTTTATTGCAAAAGTGTTGGATAGCTTGGACGACTTTAAGGAGGGCCAGTTGATTTTAGGGGGGGACTTTAACATCCCTCTAATTCCATCTTCAGATACCTCGTTGGGTTCCTCATCGGTCCCTATAGCCCACAGGAAACGAGTGGCTCAGTCCCTTCACAAGGCCCAACTAATTGACGTTTGGCGGTTACAGCATTCGAGCGAACGGGACTATACCTATTACTCAAACACCCATAAACTTTACTCCAGAATTGACTTTTTCTTGATCCCTCACAATCAACTACACGCAGTGGTAGACTCCGCTATAGGACACATTACATGGTCAGACCATGCCCCTATCTACCTTACATACACACTCACTGGTCGAACGGCGTTGTATTCGCGGTTCTGGCGGCTGAATGAGAGCCTCCTCCAATCACCTGAGATACTAACAGAAGTGAACAAATCGCTGGAATTATATTTCCGGGAGAACGACACCCCTGACTGTGATCCGGGATCGCTGTGGGAGGCGCATAAGGTGGTCATTAGGGGGCTCTTGATCAGCCACGGGACACGTATAAAAAAAGAGAGATCCGCAACTTTGCGTACACTCCTAGATACCCTAGCCTCTCTGGAGGCACGACACAAACACGCCCCTTCCCAGACCTTAGAAGCAGAATTGAACATGACACGCAAACAGATCACGGACTTGCTTCACTACAGGGCTAAGGCAGCGGTGCAACGTAGCCGGCAAATTGCATATGAATCCGGAGACAAATGCGGGAAGTCGCTAGCTAGAACGATTCGGGTACAAAAACAGGCAGCCTACATTCCCTATATCGTGGGCCCGGACGGCCAGAGAGTTGCCCTGCCGCAACATATCTCGACGGCCTTTCGTGACTATTACAGCGATTTATACAATCTCCCACGAGAAGGCCCCTCCCAGACTGTGCTTGATGCTTACGTAGCATCTTCCCAGATGCCCTCTCTCCCCACGGAAGTTAGGGAAGAACTTGAAGCACCGATAAGTTTAGTGGACCTTCAGACTGCCATTAGTGCTATGAAGCCGGGGAAAGCCCCGGGTCCGGACGGATACACCACTCAATATTACAAGACGTTGTTCCCCGTCCTGGGTCCACGTATGGTGAGATTCTTTAATGCCATGGGGGCAGACACAGCCCTACCTAGGGATCTGCTAAACGCACATATTTCTTTAATCCCCAAGGAGGGTAAGGACCCCTCCGGATGCGGTAGTTATAGACCCATCTCCCTGTTAAACACGGACTTAAAATTATTCACTAAAATTCTAGCGACACGCCTTGCCCGCCACCTGCAGACGCTGATCGACTTAGATCAGGTCGGCTTTATACCTGGAAGGGAAGCGCGTGATAACACTATAAAAGTTCTAAACCTACTTCACGTGGCCAGTACTAAAAAGTCCCCATGTGTGTTTCTTAGCACAGACGCTGAAAAAGCGTTCGATAGGGTGAGCTGGGCATTCCTGTTTTCAGTACTCCGTCATATTGGCCTCGGAGATAGAATGATCACCTGGATCACCAAATTGTATTCCTCCCCCACGGCACAGGTGAAGGCTAATGGTATCTTATCAACGCCCTTCCCTATCACAAACGGAACGAGGCAGGGGTGTCCTCTCTCACCCTTACTCTTCGCACTCTCCCTAGAACCCTTCCTATGTAACATCAGACGAAACCCTGATATTCAGGGTATTCAGGTGGGCGCCTTGCACTGTAAAATATCGGCGTACGCGGACGACTTATTGTTCACTTTGACCAACCCCACAATCTCACTGCCCAACCTCCTTAAAGAATTCGAGGCGTATGGGGAGTTATCGAATTTAAAAATCAATTATTCCAAATCGGCAGCCATGGGTGTAGCTGTTCCCCCATCAATTATGCAATCTATGCAAACCCACTTCACCTTTAGATGGACGAATGTGGCTCTGAAATATTTGGGGACTCAAATTCCCATGGACATCACACGAACGTTCGAGTTGAATTTCCCACCACTCTTGGTCACAATCCGCTCACTCCTGGATGGCTGGTCCAGGGGTCTCCATTCGTGGTTTGGCAGGTGTAACCTCCTTAAAATGTGTATACTGCCTAAGATCCTCTTTCTGCTCCAGGCCCTTCCAATACATCTCCCATTAGCATTCTTCAAGCAAACGCACAACCTTTTCATAAGCTTTATCTGGGCCGGCAAAAAGCCGAGGATTAATAGACACCAGATGTCCCTCCCCAAACACCAGGGCGGTCTGGCAGTGCCTGATATTAAGCGGTACTTCCAGGCGACACACTTGGGTCGTTTCCTGGACTGGAGACGGAACGGTGGAGTTAAACTATGGGTACAGTTGGAACAGGCTCAGTCAATTGTCCCACTGAAAGGCGCGCTATGGTGCTACGACTCCCTCCCCTCAGACACGAAACATCACCCCCTCCTGGGGACCACGCTGCGACACGGTAGACGGGTAGCGGTACAACACTCACTAACCTCGCTTACGTCCCCTCTTTACCCAATATTGGGTCACCCAGACTTTGCGCCGGGCCTTCACCCCAGGGAATTTGTTGCCCTGCGTGACAAAGATTTTGATCATGCGGCGAAATTTGTGATACAGAACCGTTGGCCTACTCTCGCGGAATTATCCGACGGAACGGGTGAGTTCCGCCTAAATTTCTGGAAGGCGGTGCAGATACACCACTTCCTGCACTCGATCCCTGAGCCCCAGGACTTCTGTCGTCCACGGACAGTATTTGAGGAACTTTGCGTAGGCACTGAACCCTTGACTGGTACGCTATCCAGTATGTATATACTACTTAACTCACCCGCCGCTCAACCATGCCTGCTTGGCCTGGAAAAGTGGGAGAAAGACCTAAACCGAACGTTTTCAGACACACAAAAACAGAGGATGATTAGCTGCGCGGTTACAACGTCCATTTGTACCAGAATACAGGAGACAAACTATAAAGTGCTTTATAGGTGGTATCTCACTCCTTCAGGACTTCAAAAATGTTTCCCTGACGTCTCGGACCGATGTGGCGAGGAAGAGGGAACCATGCTCCACATTTTTTGGACTTGCTCCAAACTTGGAGATTATTGGGGAGCTATAAGGCGCATTGTTCAGAAGTTTGCGGAATACACAATTCCAGATGACGCCGCCTTCTTCCTCCTACACCTGTCAACTATCCCCCTAAAAAAAATATAAAAAGTCATTAGTACGCCATCTTTTGAATGCAGCGAAGTCATGCATTCCGCTTAGATGGAAGCAACAGTCCCCGCCCACTGTTACGGATTGGTTGCGCAAAGTGGAGGAAATCAGGAAATTAGAGGACTTGGCCCTTACGGCACAGCATAAGAGTGAGCAATTTACGGCGACGTGGGCAATATGGATTATCTTTATTTATTCGGAGGAGGGGACTGCCCTCCTGGGCTCGTAGTGGACTGGCGACGGTGAGGGCCCGAGGATGGGGATGTCCATCTCCCTGGCTGATACCCCCCCCCTTCTTTTCACTCCCTCTTTTCTCCCCCCCCCCCCTTTCCCTGCAGAGTATATGGAAAATGGAAGGGAGGTTCCCGTCTTGGACATGAGTGATTACGGTGGGATGATGAGTGGTTTAGTGCATTATCCCGGTTTGCTGGCAGTTCACTGTGAGACGCCTGGTCCTGTGACCTTGCTAGTAATGTTTTTGAAGTCATGCAAGCGCTTCATATGTTTGTATCTCTGTATTGATTGTACTGTCGGGATATCTCCCTTTATGTGGTGTTTAATAAAAATTTATATTTGAAAAAAAAAAAAAAAATCTGTATGCATCAGCACACCTCCATCAGAGTGACGGCCATTCATCCCAACATCAACGTACAAAAAAAACATATTTGGCTGACACCACAGCAAGCAGAATTATGCTGCAAAATCCTTTGTATTTGAAATAATATGAACCCGAGTTTGGCGGTGGACACATGCTTGCCATCAATGGCACCTGCACAGTTGGGGAAATTCCATAAATTGGCAAACTGGGCCGCCACTTCCTGCCATTGCTGGGTGTTTGAAGGAAACTGTGGAATCAAACAAATAAAAAAAAAATGAATACCTGAGTACATAAAATTGCAACCATATTTGACACAAACATTGTGGGGCAACAGAATATTCTAACATTTAAATGTGTATTTCAAATAAAAATTATAAGTTAGAATTATATGCTCCCTCACCCTCTCTGGTGGCACATTCTAAAAATCTTAGGAGGGGTAGAGTTGAATGGGTATATGTTTTCGACAAGTAAACACTTCCATGAGAACTAAATGCATTAAAATGTAAGTTTAATTTGGCCAACCCATCCATCTTTACAAGATTGTCAGGCCAGTGGACAGGTAAGAAGCGGCATAAAACATAAATAACAATGCACATCGTCAAAATCTAGACACATTTTGACATACATCGTAAAAAAAAAAAAAAAAAAAAAAAAAAAATATTATATATATATATATATATATATATATATATATATATATATATATATATATATATATATTAATTATGAGTATTTGTTAAACACCTAGGAAGCTGGCACAGCACAGGGATGGTGGGAGCCATTCATAATGATAAATTAATCATAACCAAAGTATAATTTGTACATTTTGAAGGTAATCGGGCAGACCCTTGCACTACATTCTTTTAATAATTTAGGAAGCAATCTTAAAGCGGGAGTCCACCGGGACTCCGCGTTTTTTTTTTTTTTTTAAAAGCCAGCAGCTACAAATACTGCAGCTGCTGACTTTTAAATAGTGACACTTACCTGTCCAGCGCGCCCGCGATGTCGGCACCCGAAGCCGATCGCTCGCTCGTAACGTACGCCCCGTTCTGCAGAGAGCTAGCCCGGAAGTGGGTGCAGTTACCTGGATTATCCAGGTAACTGCACCCCCCTCCCCCCTGAAAGGTGCCGATTGTGGCGCCGGAGGGGGGGGGATTCCGATGAGCGGAGGTCCATTTTAGGGTGGACCTCCGCTTTAACTCAAAAAATAAGGTACACAGTGTATATGTTTAGCTAAATCTGCAGACAGAATAGTTGTATTGGTTTACTCTGCATTTTTTTGTATTGTTTTCTCTCTTTTTTTTTGGGGGGGGGGGTGGCGTTCAAAATTAGTGCGTGAAACACAAAAAAGGGACTCTTGCACTCTGCATAAATTTAAGGGCAGGAATAAGATTGGGACACATTTTAGGCGGTGTTTAGGGTAATGAATGAAGCATAATTAATACAGTGTTAAGTACTAGGCTAGGTGTGTATGGGCCCAGGGTAGCATGCTGGGGAGGTTAGTGAAGGCAAATATGCACGTAGGCCACAAAAAAGGTTACAGCATGCATGAGGACAAAGAGGACATTCATTCACAGCATATTACAAAAATGGGAAGGATGGAATACAAAAAATATAAAATGAATTTGAAAATGTGAAGGTGATATTAAAGCAAAAAACTTACACGAATATAGTCCTTCTGCAGGACTTGGATGATGGCACTACATGTCTCAGGAATAATGACTCCCAGAGCCCGGGGAGAGATACCAGTGGTAAATTTGATATCCTGGAGACTCCTCCCTGTCGCCAAATAACGCAAGGTGGCTATGAGTCTTTGCTCTTCTGGAATAGCAGCTCTCATGCAGGTCTCCTGCTTCATGATATAGGGGGACAGCAAGAACAATAGTTGCTGAAAGCAAGAGTCCGTCATCCGGAGATAATTACGATAATCATTCGGATTATTCTCCTGCAGCTCACGCAATAAGGCTAAATTGGTCACAATTAACCACTTCAGCCCGGACCATTTTGCTGGCCAAAGACCAGACCACATTTGCGTTTCGGCACTGCGTCGCTTTAACTGACAATTGCGCGGTCATGCGACGTGGCTTCCAAACAAAATTGACGTCCTTTTTTTCCCACAAAAAGAGCTTTCTTTTGGTGGTATTTGATCACCCCTGCGGTTTTAATTTTTTGCGCTATAAACAAAAATAGAGCGACAATTTTGAAAAAACGCATTATTTTTTACAATAAATATCCCCAAAAATATATAAAAAAAACATTTTTTTCCCTCAGTTTAGGCTGATATGTATTCTTCTACATATTTTTGGTAAAAAAAATTGCAATAAGCGATTATTGATTGGTTTGCGCAAAAGTTATAGCGTTTACAAAATAGGGGATAGTTTTATGGCATTTTTATTAATATTTTTTTTTTTACTAGTAATGGTGGCGATCAGCGATTTTTATTGTGACTGCGACATTATGGGGGACACATTGGACATTTTTAACACATTTTTGGGACCATTGCCATTTATACAGCAATCACTGCTATATAAATGCAGTGATTCCTGTATAAATGACACTGGCAGTGAAGGGGTTAACCAGTGGGTGGCAGTGTAGGGGTTAAGTGTTCCTAGGGCTGTGTTACTAACTGTTGGGGGCTGGGCTTTCATTTAGTGAACACTGATCTCTGCTCCAATCACATGGAGCAGAGATCAGCGTCACTAGTTGCTAGGCAGAATGGGGAGATGCTGTTTACAACGGTATCTCTCCGTTCAGCTGCCTCGTGAGACGATCGCAGGTATGCCCGCAGCGATCGAGTCCGCGGGACCCGCGACCGGACTCACGGGGTCCCGACCAGCACGCGAGTGATGGCAGGGCAGCATTAAAGATTGGACGTACCTGTACGCCAATATGCCTGCCTGTGCCATTCTGCCGACGTACATTGGCATGCGCTGGTCGGGAACTGGTTAAGTAGCCAAGTTTTGGCCCAAACACTCCTCACCCTACTACTCCGATTATTCCTAGACCGGGCTAAAGTCACAGCAACAACTCCAAGCCCATAAATAGCACGCTCTCTCCTAGGATCGTGCAACATGGCTAGTGGGCCCAAACGGTCGGAAACGAACACGAAATGCACGGAATGGAAAACCGCGAATCAGCACCGACCAACCGTCTACTAACTCGAAATTAGCAGAAGGAGCCCGAAGGGTGACGCCAGAGAACTGAACGTCCTCATTTGAAGTGTCATCAGTATGCTGTAACGTCACTACGTTCGTGTTTTTTCTCAAAAGTCCGATCGTGTGTATGCAATACCAGTTTGTGGACAACGCTTTTTGTACAAAAGTCCACGGGAAAGTTTGTACAAAGTCCGATCGTGTGTATGAGGCTTAAGAATCACTCCCTAGGACACACTTAACTCCTACAGTGCCACCTAGTGGTTAACCCCTTCACTGCCAGTCACATTAACACAGTAATCAATGCAATTTTAATTGCACTGGTCACTGTATAAATGTGAATGGTCCCAAAATCGTGCCAAAAATGTCCGATCTGTCCGCCATAATGTTGCAGTTACAATAAAAATCTATGATCGCCGCCATTACTAATAAAAAAATTATTAATAAAATGCCATAAAACTATCCCCTATTTCTAAACGCTATAACTTGCGCAGACCAATCAATACAAGCTTATTGCGTTTTTGTTTTTTTTTAGAACCAAAAATATGTAGACGAATACGTATTGATCTAAACTGAGGGAAAAAATTTACTTTTATATAATTTTGGGGATATTTATGATTGCAAAAAGTAAAAAAAACTTGTTTTCTTTTCAAAATTGTCGCTATTTTGTTTATAGCGCAAAAAATAAAATCTGCAGAGGCAAATACCATCAAAAGAAAGCTCTATTTATGGGAAAAAAAGGACGCAAATTTCGTACAACATTGCATGACCGTGCAATTACCAGTTAAAGCAGTACAGTGCGAAATTGTAAAAAGACCTCTGGACCTTAGGCTGACAATTGGTCCAAAGCTGAAGTGGTTAATGACTGGAACTGTACCTCTGGATTGGCCAATGTGATGTCTATTTAAAAAGGGATCAACGTCTTTATCAAGTAACTATAGACCTATAGAAAAAATATTTTATGCAACAGATGACATGGATTCATGACAGGTAGATGTTGCTGAACGAATCTGATTTCTTTTTGAGGTGGTAAGTAAAACCTTAGACGGGTGGATGTGGATAAAGTATACTTGGATTTTGCCAAAGTGTTTGACAGTTTCCCACACACGGCTAATGGGTAAGGTGAAGTCTATAGGCCTGGAAAAATCAGTTTAGAAATGAATAGAAAACAAGCTAAAAGACCATGTTCAGAGAGTAGTGGTTAATGATTCATACTCTTAATGCTCTAAGGCAGGGGTCTCCAACCCCTGGCCGCGGCCCGCTACCAGGCCATAGCCCGTTTGCAGCCGGGCCGCGAAGTGTGCACTGAGATGCGGCGGCGGTGAGCAGAGCGATCACCGCACTTCCGCCCACACAGCCCTGCCGCTACACTGCTGGGGGTGAAGCAGACGAGCAGAGAGATGACATCATCTCCCACCGTCCACCCACATCACCGCTGTTCCGCCCACACAGCCCGGCCAGTATACTGTTGGAGGTGAAGCGGGGGAGCAGAGAGATTACATCATCTCTCACAGCCCGCCTGCATCACCTCTGTTCTCTCTCACGCGGAACCCTCCACTCCACTCCACTGCACTGCACTTAGTGACAATTTGCATTTAAGATGCTGCATCTAGTGGCATGTGTCTGTGGCAATCTGAATCTGGTGGCATGTGGCAAGTGACTGTGGCAATCTGCATCTGGTGGCATGTGTCTGTGGCAATCTGCATCTGGTGGCATGTGTCTGTGGCAATCTGCATCTGGTGGCATGTGTCTGTGGCAATCCGCATCTTGTGGCATGTGGCAAGTGATTGTGGCAATCTGCATCTGGTGACATGTGGCAATCTGCATCTGGTGGCTGTGGCAAGTGACTGTGGCAATCTGCATCTGGTGACATGTGGCAATCTGCATCTGGTGGCATGTGTCTGTGGCAATGCGCATCTGGTGGCATGTGGCAAGTGACTGTGGCAATCTGCATCTGGTGGCATGTGTCTGTGGCAATGCGCTTCTAGTGGCAAGTGACTGTGGCAATCTGTATCTGGTGACATGTGGCAATCTGCATCTGGTGGCATGTGGCTGGTGACATGTGGCAATCTGCATCTGGTGGCAAGTGGCATGTGGCAAGTGACTGTGGCAATCTGCATCTGGTGGCATGTGGCAAGTGACTGTGGCAATCTGCATCTGGTGGCATGTGGCAAGTGACTGTGGCAATCTACATCTGGTGGCATGTGGCAAGTGACTGTGGCAATCTGCATCTGGTGGCATGTGTCTGTGGCAATCTGCATCTGGTGACGTGGCAATCTGGTGGCATTGAACTGTGGCAATCTGCATCTGGTGACATGTGACTGTGGCATGTGTCAATCTGTATCTGATGGCATGTGGCAGTCTGCATCTGGTGGCAGGCGATGTGGCATGTGGAAATCTGGTGATAGGCAACGTGGCAAGCTGGTAGCAAGTGACAAGCTGCATCTAGTGACAGATTCTGCATTATGGTGAGTTGAACTATTTCATTTTATATTACAATATAATAATAAAAATGATGCACTTCAATCATCCTGACACCACATTAACCATGGTGTTGTGATGAAGTGCTAACACCAGCCATTTCCTGACAAAATGGCCGCGAAAAGCCGCATCGTCCCCCATGCGCCCACCCCCCCGGGCCTTGCCACAATTTTCATCCACAATGCCGGTCCCCGGTGCCAAAAAGGTTGGGGACCACTGCTCTAAGGTTATCAGTGGTGTACCCCATGGTTTAGTTTTGGGACCCTTAGGCCCCTTTCACACAAGCAATCTGATCAGGTCCGCCTGTAGGTTTTCCAGGCGGACCTGATCGGACCCTCCAGTCTCTTCTATGGAGTGGCACCATCTGATCTGGTCTGCCAAAAACAGATGGATGGGGGACCTATTCCCCATCTGTCCAAATGGAATTGGACAGGCGGTCTGTTTCCATCTGGTTGCGCCAAACACGAGCGCGGGCTGTATCCGTGTCTCTGCATAGCAGACATGGACCTCTCATATGCCTGATCAGTGGAGAGAGATCACCCCTGCAAGTGGATCCTGCTTTAGGCCTTTTTGAATGGCTCCCCTGGGCGAAATCCCGTATGTCCTACCCTTTTTTTGGCCACCAGAGGGTGCGTGCCTGATGCACGGTGGGGAACCTGATGCACGATCAACAGCATGGAGATTTGTGTATGTAAACACACAAATCCCTGTGCTGTCAGGGAAGAGGAAACATATCGTTTGTTCCTACTAAGTAGGAAAAATATGTCTCTTCTCCTAGTCACTCTCATCGCCACACTGAGGGAACACACAGTTAACCACTTGATCGCCCCCTAGTGTTAACCCGTTCTTTGCCAGTGACATTTACACAGTAATCAGTGCATTTTTATAGCACTGATCAATGTATAATTGTCAATGGTCCCAAAAAAGTGTCCAATCTGTACATCGCAATGTCGCAGTACCACTAAAAATCGCAGATCACCGTTTTTGTTTACCAAAAATATGTAGAAGAATATATATTGGCTTAAACTGATGAAGATTTTTTTTTTTTTAATATTTGGGAATATTTATTATAGCAAAAAGTTAAAAAAAATATGTTTTTTTTCAAAATTGTCACTTTTTTTGTTTATAGTGCAAAAAATAAAAACCGCAGAGGAGATCAAATAACACCAAAAGAAAGCTCTATTTGTGGGGAAAAAGTACGCAAATTTTGTTGGGGTACAGCATTGCATGCCTGTGCAATTGTTAGTTGAAGCAACGCAGTGCCAAATTGTAAAAAGTGCTCTGGTAAAATCTTCTAGGGTTGAAGTGGTTAAAAGTACCATTTTAGTCTTTGCATATGAAACCAAGTTACACAGTGAAATAGCACGCTCATGATATTCTACTGTATAGCAAATATATTTAATCGGGCAACTATGTAGCAAATGAGGTTTAATGTTCATAAATGTAAACTCATGCACTGGGGGTGAGGTGTTCTGGTTGATCTTAACCACTTAAAGACCAGGCCTCTTTTTCAGACTCTGTGTTTACAAGTTAAAAACATTTTTTTTTTTGCTAGAAAATGATTCCCCAAACATTATACATTTTTTTCTAACACCCTAGAGAATAATATGGCGGTCATTGCAATACTTTCTGTCACACCGTATTTGCGCAGTGGTCTAAAAAGCGCATAAAAAAAAAAAATACACCTTTTTTAATAAAAAATAAGACAACAGTAAAGTTAGCCAAATTTTTTTTATATGGTGAAAGATAATGTTACGTAAGTAAATTGATACCCATGTCACGCCTCAAAATTGCGCCCACTAGTGGAATGGCGACAAACATTTATTCTTAAAAATCTCCATATGCTGGTTGCCTGTTTTGCGTTACAGAGGAGGCCTAGGGCTAGAATATGTAAATAATATAATAGCCTCAAGGTTCACCAAGATACCATCGTTCCAAATAGTGTATATAAAGAAGGAGAAGACTGGGCATAAAGCTCAGAGCAACTAAAAAGAAACTTAGAGGGAGAGTTTCCTAATAGTTCAGTGGGAACAGGGACTATTGCGGTATCATATGTTAATCAAAAAGATCATTAAAATTCAATTATATTTTATTATAAATTAATCCACATAAAAAAATGACAGACAAACATTTACATAACAGAACCACAATATATTCAATCCAAAAACAGGACGGAATAGGTTCAAATACATAATTTTAACATTTCCAAACAGAGGGATTTTTTACGGAGTACAGAGTTGACGCATAAATCCGACCGGTTTCGCGGCACTAGAAACGCCGCTTCCTCAGGGAACGTCACTTTATAAATCTAGTATGTACAAAGAAATATGATTTTTAATGATACAATACATAGATTGTGTGGCCATAAACACAGAGAAAGAAACAATAAACAATACAATAAATAACCAAAATTGATAATCATAATCCAAACATAATAGTTCATTAGAAAAACAGTAATAGATCATGACTCACCCCTGGAGCTCCCAACCCTAGGGCTAGAATAATTGCTCTCACTCTACCGATCGCGGCGATACCTCACATGTGTGGTTTGAACACTGTTTACGTATGTGTTTGCTTCTGCACACAAGGTTGGCGGGACGGGGAGCGTTTAAAAAAAAAAATTCTTATTTATTTTACCTTTTATTTTTACATTGTTTTAAAAAAAAAAAAATTGTGTCACTTTTATTCCTATTACAATTACGGAATGGCCCGCCGCAGTTTTACGGCAGCTGTTTGAAGGAGGACATTGTTATTATGGCAGCAGCTAGCTGCCATAACCCCGTTATCCCCTTCTTCAACAGGCGGTCCACTACAAGATAAAAGTGTTCCCTGTGGCGAATTTGCAGCAAGATCACTTTTATCGGTGGCGGGAGAGGGCCCCCCTCCCGCCGCAATCTGGTGCCTTCCGCCACTTACCTGAGCTGTCGGCAGCGGCGGAGGCGATCGCATCCTCTCGATGGCTCAGTATGGAGACGAGTGAGGGGAAGATGGCCCCTACCCTTCTCAATACAATTGCTGGGTGGAATCAACATCAAAAAGTCACACGCCCATAGCTCTTAAAGGGACAATTTTTTTAAATAATTTTTTTTTAAATTACAATTTTAATTTTTATTGCATTTTAGGCTAAATATAAGATCTGAGGACTTTTTGACCTCAGATCTCATATTTAAGAGGTCCTGCCATGTTTTTTTTCTATTACAAGGGATGTTTACATTCCTTGTAATAGGAATAAAAGTGATTTTTTTTTTAACAGTGTAAAAATAAAAGGTAAAATAAATAATAATAATAAAATAATTTATTAAAATAATTTTTAAACACGCCCCGTCCTGCCGAGCTCACGCGCGCGCAGAAGCGAACATATACAAAAACGGTGTTCAAACCACACATGTGAGGTATCACCGCGATCAGTATCGCCACGATCTAGATCTAGACCTCTTCTG
This sequence comes from Lithobates pipiens, assembly GCF_037356315.1. NCBI lineage: Eukaryota > Metazoa > Chordata > Amphibia > Anura > Ranidae > Lithobates > Lithobates pipiens. The sequence continues at coordinate 185,518,020 of NW_027507784.1, read as the reverse complement.
TAACGCAAAACATGCAACCTGTAGCATTTTTTAAACATTACCGATGGAGATTTTTAAGAGTAAACGTTTGCCGCAATTCCACGAGCGGGTGCAATTTTGAAAAAAAAAATATTTTCTTCTTTTTGTTATAAGAAAAATCGAATAAACTATATTTTAGTCATACATTGAGGGCAAAATTTATTCAGCCACATGTCTTTAGTAAAAAAAATGTCAATAAGCGTATATTTTTTGGTTTGCGCAAAAGTTATAGCGTCTACAAACTAGATTACATTTTCTGGAATTTACACAGCTTTTAATTTATGACTGCCTATCTCAATTCTTGAGGTGCTAAAATGGCAGGGCAGTACAAACCCCCCCCCCCAAATGACCCCATTTTGGAAAGTAGACACCCCAAGGAAATTGCTGATGGGTATGTTGAGCCCATTGAATATTTTTTTTTTTTGTCCTAAGGGATTGAATAATGACAAAAAAAAAAAAAAAATTTTACAAAAAGTTGTCACTAAATGATATATTGCTCACACATGCCATGGTTATATGTGGAATTGCACACCAAAATATATTCCGCTACTTCTCCCGAGTAAGGGGATACCACATGTGTGGGACTTTTTGGGAGTCTAGTCGCGCACGGCACCCCGAAATCCAATCACCACCTTCAGGATTTCTAAGGGTGCAAATTTTTGATTTAACTCCTCACTACCTATCACAGTTTCGAAGGCCATAAAATGCCAAAATAGCACAAAACCCCCCAAAATGACCCCATTTTGGAAAGTAGACACCCCAAGCTATTTACTGAGAGGCATGTTGAGTCCATGGAATATTTTATATTTTGCCACAAGTTGCGGGAATATTACAAACTTTTTTTTTTGCACAAAGTTGTCACTAAATGATATATTGCTCACACATGCTATGGGCATAAGTCAAATTACACCCTAAAATAAATTCTGCTGCTTCTCTTGAGTACGGGGATACCACATGTGGGGGACTTTTTGGGAGCCTAGCCACGTACGGGACCCCGAAAACCAAGCACTGCCTTCCGGATTTAAATATAAAATGCTACCAAAAAAACTGTTAGTGATCACAGGGATCAGGCCTGACTCTGCGATCGCTGCAGTTATGTGTTTAGTGTTTTGTTATTGACAGTGATCGATCGATACTGCACTTGGGTGGGCTGGGCAGAGGGGCAAAACGCAGGTGCTAGCAGGTATCTGGGCTGATCCCGCTAACAATGCGTTTTTTTGGAACCCTAAACTGCTGGGGACGCTAGTATAGATCTGATCAGATCAGATATTGATCTGTTCAGATTCTATACCACTACGGGAGGTTTATGCTTTGCGTGTGGGTGTTAGCGGTACTGGCACTAACCTAGCGCTGCCTGGGGCGACGCAGACCCTGACCCTAAAACCTAATTGATATCACCCGCCGGGTGATCAGGGGGTTAAACCTTTATTGGGTAATAAATGGTGGGTGCCCTGATGCTATAAAAAGCAAACTAACCAGAGTCACCCGTAACACTTATACGGTGATCAGTGGTGAAAGGGTTAACTAGGGGCAATCAGGGGGTTCAAATTTTTATTAGGTAGTATATGAGGGTCCCTGGCGCTATATAAAAACCTGACGGGGAACCTAAATAACTAACTGGCTAACCAGCATAACCAGTGACACTTATACTGTGATCGCTGGTGAAAGGGTTAACTAGGGGCAATCAGGGGGTTAAAACCATTATTGGGTAGTATATGTGGGTACCTAACGCTATAAAAACCTGGCGGTGAACCTAAAAAAATAACTAGCTACCTAGCGACACTAGCGACACTAATGCAGCGATCAGAAAAACGATCGCTTAGTGACACTGGCAAAAGGGGGTGAAAGGGTTAACTAGGGGCAATCAGGGGGTTAAAACCATTATTGGGTAGTATATCGGAGTACCTAGCGCTATAAAAACCTGGCAGTGAACCTAAAAAAAAAACTAGCTACCTAGCGACACTAATGCAGCGATCAGAAAAATGATCGCTTAGTGATACTGGCAAAAGGGGGTGAAAGGGTTAACTAGGGGCAATCAGGGGGTTAAAACCATTATTGGGTAGTATATCGGGGTACCTAGCGCTATAAAAACCTGGCGGTGAACCTAAAAAAATAACTAGCTACCTAGCGACACTAGCGACACTAATGCAGCGATCAGAAAAATGATCGCTTAGTGACACTGGCAAAAGGGGGTGAAAGGGTTAACTAGGGGCAATCAGGGGGTTAAAACCATTATTGGGTAGTATATCGGGGTACCTAGCGCTATAAAAACCAGGCGGTGAACCTAAAAAAATAACTAGCTACCTAGCGACAGTAGCGACACTAATGCAGCGATCAGAAAAATGATTACTTAGTGACACTGGCAAAAGGGGGTGAAAGGGTTAACTAGGGGCAATCAGGGGGTTAAAACCATTATTGGGTAGTATATCGGGGTACCTAGCGATATAAAAACCTGGCGGTGAACCTAAAAAAATAACTAGCTACCTAGCGACAGTAGCGACACTAATGCAGCGATCAGAAAAATGATCGCTTAGTGACACTGGCAAAAGGGGGTGAAAGGGTTAACTCTAGGGGCAATCAGGGGGTTAAATCTTTATTGAGGGGTGATAGGGGGCTACCCTGGACCTAACACTAACTGCCCTGACAGTTTTTACTGTTACAACTGACACTGAATGCAGTGATCAGTAAAGAAATGATCAATGCAATCAGTGACACTGTGACTGGGGGGGGGGGGATCGGGGGGGGGGGGGTTTGTGTGCCTGTGTGTACCTACATGTCAGTGTAGTGTTGGTGCACACTTACTTTTAGTCTTCTCCTCGTAGTCCGGTCAAAAAGACCGCCCCGAGGAGAATGACATCACTTCCTCCTTCCTGTGTAAACAATACACAGTGGGAGGAAGCTTCTCATTGGCCAGGAGCGATCCAGAGGGGGTGGCCAGAAACCAACGGCCATTCCCTCATCACGGATCGCTCCTGCAGCGAACCGGACCGCCGTATCCAGCGGGAGGGGGTCCGATTGGACCCCCCACCCGTTGGAAGGCTAGGGTTGCCACCTGTCCAGGATTGACCCGGACAGTTCGGGTTTGGAATCATGTGTCTAGGTTTCAGACTGCCTGAAACCTGGACACTTTATTTAGACTGGACTATGGCTTAGCAGCAGGGTTGCTGGCTTAGAGTGTGTGTTACACCCTCACTGCCCAAAGCCAACACTGACAACCCCCCCCCCAAACACACACACAGGCGGGAGAAGAGAGAGGGCTCGATTTACATCTCTGAGCTCACCATCCATCCCTATCTGTGACTGAAGTCTCCCCCTACTCTCTCCCACATCTGAGTAAGTACACCAACTCAAATCAGGGCTCTCAGAGCAACCCTTACATCAGAGTTCCCCTTTACACCAGAGGCCACAGTGTTTCCACTTACATCAGAGTCCTCAGTGCCCCCCATAAATCATGGTTCCCAGAGCATTGCTTATGTTATAGGCCCCAGAGTTCTCCCTTACATCAGAGTCTGCAGAGTCCTCCCTTACAGTGAAAGTGAACTCTACGAGTTCAGATGTAAAAGGGGTACTCTGTGGACTCTGATGAAAAGGGGGACTCTTGTTATTAACTTCATATGATTAGAAATGTTATTTAATAGAAAAATATATGTATAGTTTTATACTATTAAAAAAAATTGCTGTGCGCCGCTAAAGTGTTCGGGTTTGACTTGAAGAAAAGGTGGCAACCCTATGGAAGGCAGGCACGTACATGTACGTGCTTGTGCCTGCCTGTGCCATTGCGATGACGTACAATGGCAATACGGCGGTCCTTAAGTGGTTAAAGGGGGGTTCCACCTACAAAAAAAATATTAAAAGCCAGCAGCTATAAATACTACAGCTGCTGACTTTTAATAAATGGACACTCACCTGTCCCAGGCCATTCTAGGTGAGGGAATCAGGAAGTGAAGCATTGCGGCTTCACTTCCCGGTTCCCTACTGCGCATGTGCGAGTCGCGCAGCACACTAGGAATGGTCCGTGCTGTTTCTGGGACCCGTGTGTGTCCCAGCAGACATCGCAGCGGGACAGGAAACAGCATAGACTCCCGTGGGAGTCTATGCCCGGAAGTGGGTGCAAATACCTGTCTTAGACAGGTATCTGCACCCCCCTCCCCCCTGAAAGGTGCCAAATGTGACACCAGAGGGGGGGAGGGTTCCTATGAGCGGAAGTTCCACTTTAGGGTGGAACCCCGCTGTAAGTGGTTAAATATGAGATCTGGGGTCAAAAAGACCTCAGATCTCATATCTGGACTTAAATGCAAAAAAAAAAAAATGTGTCATTTTGAAAAAATTACATAAAAAAGTGCTTTTAAGAAGTATGGGCGGAAGTGACGTTCTGACGTCGTTTCCGCCCTGCTATGGTATGGAGACGGGTGGGCGCCATCTTCCCCACACTCATCTGCATACCTAGCAAGGAGACAGGCGTGATCATCTCCGCCGCTACCGATGGCTCCGGTAAGCAGCGGAGGGCACCGGATCGCGGCGGGAGGGGGGGCCCTCTCCCACCACCGATAAAAGGGAATTCATAGCGAATCCGCCTCAGAGACCACTTTTATTTTGTAAAGAAAGGAGAAGTGCGCCAAACTAAGTGCAGTATATATAAAAAATTGCGTTTAATATAATAAAAGCACACAGCCAAATGGCTACGCACAAAAGTTGATTATAGTCAGGCATGTCTATATAGTGAAGGGAGAGGAATCCAAGGTCACTGGTCCACGGATAAGCGAAGATGGTTGATTGCTGGTAAACCCATAAGAAGGGGTGTAGCAGTACAGGCTCTGTAAATGTTTTTTAAAATCGCCGCTTTGTAGACGCTGTAATAGCAGTGGCGTATAGTCTGTGTAGCATGCAGGGAGCCGAGAGGCCGGAACCGGAAGTGCACCTCAGCATGGAACGCAAGCTCTGTAGACCGGAAGTGACGTAACGATTAATCAGAAGACGCGTTTCACAACATCCATTTTTTGCTCAGTTCACTGATCCGTCTTCTGATTTGTCGGATTATGATCCTCTTTTAGGCTGATATTTTTCCTCTTCGAGCGGGAGCCAGAGGATTAAGCGGCCATTCTCTCCCGGTGCCAAGCCATGCCCCCCAACCCTGGTCTTTATTAGCCACAATGCAATGTTATTATTATTACTGTCGTGTTTATTATACCCCTGCTTTTCAATTGTATAAACTAATTCAAAGCATGAATGAAACAAACACTAAGCTCTATTACAAAGAGACAACACGAAAATCAATGATAATGCTCTAAGTGAGCTTTTACATTGGCTATCAGTGTGCTAGAAACTTTTTAGAAGTTACATGCTTTCAGAATGTAGGGATCTTCTCTTCTGTCCCCTACTATTAGCTGCTAATATTATGTATGAACACTTCCTATCTCTGGAAGGGGTGCTCTATCAGAATACCGCTACCCATCAGAACATGCAACATAAGTGACGTTGCAAACACAATTGCTTATTGCGCATGTGTTCCAACATGGCCGCTATTCGTTTGAATAGGCTTCCTAATCTGATAGAACATGAAAGCAGCAGCGGACATCTTCTTATGCCCATGGAAGTCTTTAATATCACACTTATATTAGCAGTAAACTCATCTTATATACTGAAATACATTATTATTATTATTATAATTATAGTACTATAGCATACCTCCCAACATTTTGAGATGGGAATGAGGGACACCACAAACGTATGTAGGCATAGGACACGCCCCCTGACACACTTAAAGGAGAATTAACCAAAAAAAAGGTTAATTAAATCCACAAGGGCTTTTTTTTGCCACTCCTATTCCTTTATATTGGATTTTAACATTTACTAATGCAGCCATTTAGAATTTAGATAAAAGGTTTAGCTCTGGGAAACACTTTTTGAAAGATAAAAAGTGCATTTTATATATAGAGATTTTTATATATAGAGATCAGACCAAAATGAGGGACAAATGATGGACAGAGGGACATTGCTCCAAATCAGGGACAGTCCCTCGAAATCAGGGACAGTTGGGGGGTATGCTATAGTATTATAGTAAATACAGCGCCAAGCCTGCAGGCAGAGGGTAAGTGACGGCAATCTTTGTACACAGTGCCAAACAGATTGGTTGAAATAGTCTATGTCAGTATATAAGCTGAGTTTACTGCTAAAATAAGTGTGAAATTGAAGACTTGCGTGGGTGTAAGAAGATGTCCGCTGCTGCCTTCATGTTCTGTCGGATTAGGAAACCTATGGAAACGCATAGCGGCCATGTTCGAACGCATGCGCAATAAAGCAATTTAGTTCACAACGTTACTTAGGTATTCTGATATAGAACACCCCTTCTGAGACAGGAAGTGTTCATACATAATATTAGCAGCAAACAGTAGGGGACAGAAAATCCCTACATTCTGAAAGCATATGTAACTTCCAAAAAGTTTCTAGCACACTGATAGCTGATGTATAAGCTCACTTGGAGCATTATCATTGATTTTTGTGTTTTCTGTTTGTAATAGAGCGTAGTGTTTGTTCCAGTCACGCTTTTACAAGAGCAGTCAACCACTTAGAGGGTTTTATAACCAACAATATGGCGCTGTTCCTGAACCGGCGACACATCTGGAAAGGAAATGCGGTGTTCACGCTCTGAGAGGCGATTGGTGGAGTAAGTGGGAACCGTAATTTGCCATGTCTTTGCATGTGGTTGGTCAGGCGATCCCGGAAATGAAATGGAAGCTTTGGTGATTGGCTGTCTGTCCCCCGGCTGAAGCTGACGTTGTGTTGTATGATTAGCTGTGCTTGTTTCAATACCTGTTGTATGGGAGATCCAGGTCTCTGTATAGACCGACGTGAGGCAAGTTGGGTCACAGTGTTGATGCGGTGACAGCCGAAGGACCCTGAGTATCTGTGTTCTGGTGACTGGCTTCATTCATCCACCATGAGGATCGGCTGCTTGTCATTGAGTAGCATCTGCCTGCTAGTCGTGTACATGCTGAGCGTGGTGTGTGCAGGGTAAGTCACTGATTGCAATTGTAAGGCGGAAATATGGAACAGCTTGTGTTTTTTTGTTATTAGATACACATCCCCATAGACAGAAGGTCGTGTTCCCAACAGAAGATGTAGATCATGTGAAATAATGGAATATAAATGGCTCTTATCTGCCTGTTAGAAGAATATAGAATGGGGTTGTTCTGTGAACCCCCCCCCCCCCCCTACTTTATTTTTGCCTGCCTGATGTAGAATTTCATCAGGTGTTGACACCTGGAAAACTTAATGCAATCCTGTCACCACACTAAACATTCCTGGGCAAACCTGTAAAAGAAGGTAAGTACTTACCTCTCCTTGTAACTATGGTGCCAAAAATTTTTCTGTTTATGAGAAATGAGGTCTGCTGGGAATGGTCCCCACCTCTTGTCACTACTGTCTCCTGTTATGACATAAAGGTCAGCATGACCCAGGAGATCCGCAGCCTCACAAATGTCAGCTTCCCAGCTTATGACTATTGCACTCTCAGCCTTACCCTAAGCAGAGATTTTCCAGCTTGCTGGACAATAAGCTAAGTGCCAATCGACTCAGTGTGATCATTGCTGTGGGTGGTTGAAGTGGGATGTCAGCACTCTAAGCCCTTGCGTCTGAAATGCTGGGGGCTGACCAGAGGAAATCCAACCACACTCCACCAACTCAGCAGGAAGTCACTTGCCAATGATGGCAGATCACGTCTCAACTTTATTAAAGCTGGACTAAGCACACTACAGCCACGCCTAAAGCTCACCATACACCTTTCTGTCTGATTGTACAATCTTTTTTAGATCTACCAACAACTATGTAGTGCAGGGGTCTGCCTGATTAGATGGGTTAGGTTTGTCCTTTATATTACATCGTTTTGTTAAATTTGATTGTAAGTTTTATGGTGACCCTAATGCCTGGTACACACATTGAGATTATTGGCCGAATGATCCTTTTATTTATTTTTGTCTTTTGCATGCTAGTCTCATATCGAACATAAATGAGGTTACTAAAGTTACGAAAATTCTCGTATGACAGAATAACAATTTGGAAGTGATGGCATGTATTGTATTGTATTTTCAGACGATAATTGTACTGATTTAAAAAAATAAAATTTTTGCGTGCTTGTCCCATCGGTTAAATCTGCATGAATTGTCGTGATCAGCTCTCAAACTGTGTACTAATGATCAGATTATCGTATGATTGAACAGACCGTTCAAGTGATGGCCGCCCTCCTTCTTTTTAAAATAAAGTAAAACAAATGTATTTTGTCAAATATAGACTACCACATAAAGCAGGCACACGGATTCCTGAGGTGTCGGGGTTCCAGCCATCAACCAGGGTGCTATAGTACACGTAAGCAAGGCACCCTGAGGGTAAAGGGTGGCCACCCCTGCGGTGGAAAGGCTGATCTCCAGCTATAATCTGTATTTCATTCTTCTATTGGTCCAGTTCAGCACAATGTAAGTATACATATCTCATACCTGAGGGGCCTCTGGGGAAGCACACAATCACCGTATAAGTTAGGGCCACTACAGTGATGGCCATGATTTTCCCTCTGCACACTGGCTACAGGGGGGTCCCTTGGCACTGCCACTATTCATAGAACACCTTCTATATTTTATTACAAGGCATTCTCAGATTGGTTACGATGGAAAGGGGTAGCGTTATCATGATTTTCACTATGCCCAATCAGAGGACACCTTGTATTACCTGGAAAGAAAAAGCAGGACATTCTAAGAATGGCAGCAGTTCTGGGTTAGCGACCCCCTGTGGTCAGTGTGCAGAGGGGAAGCCACTCCCACAGAACACCAGCATAACCTGGAGGATTATGGCTTCCTCTGTAATAGTGTGGACCCCCAAAGAAATTTTCAGCTTCCCCAGTGGTCCATCAGGTTTGAGATATGCATACTTGCATTGTGCCAAGCTGGATCAATGTAACTATGCAATCCAAATACTTTCTGGAGTTCAGCTTCAATATTTTGGTTACCTGGATATATATGATATAAATCCCCTTACATGGACATGTTCTGACATCTAAACACTTGAAGTCCTGGGCTGACTAAAGCAGCCTATACATTCATCCTTTTGTTAAAAAAAAAAAATGATCCGATCCACATCAGATGTGTGGATAGGGGAATCCTCCCACCATGCCATTGTGTTCTGATGGTGGGGCGACCTCCTGCCATCAGAATACAATGATAGCCAGCAGCACTGATCAATCAGGAATAACTTGACAGGCTGGTTGTACAGAAGTCGATCGGTAGACCTACTTCTGTACAACTGGCGTACCTATACATAGATCAAAATTTTGATCCATATATGGTCCTAACATCTATCCTCACTATAATTTTTAAAAAGGTGTTTGTTTAGGACAGATGTCAACACAGTGCCACACATTGTCAGTCACAGAAATAAGTCGAGACTCTCTGTGTCTGCAGTGATGGGGTGCTGCACTGACATCCAATCTCTCAGATGAATAGAGCTCCGCTGACAGTTATAGGCTTCATATACACTGAACCTTTAGTCCCTGTATAGGAGATCCCAGAGTTTTTGTGGGAACGCAGTACACAGGTGCACCATACAGTCCCACTTGCGGCAGCCTGTAAAGGTCTATAAGAGGCTGAAAGCTGCTGCAGCCGGACAATGCACCAAACGGCGCTGACATTTAGGGCAGTATGCGCTCAGGAACGAATTCCGGAACACATGGAGTCTGCCTTCCCAGCATGTGTCCCTGAGCTTATGCAACCCTAAACATTAGTAACACCCCGTGCACTGCACTGTCCAATGGCAGCAGCTTTCAGCCTCAAATAGCCTTTTGCAGGCTGTCAACAGTGGTGCTGGATGGTGCATCTGTGCCTTCTGCCAACTTAAAAGTGCCGTGATCTCATACCCTGGAGCTAAACGTCCAGTGAGGTCTAAGATGGCTTTAAAGTGTGTGTGTGTGTGTGTGTGGGGAAGTGTTTGCTTACTACTTGGCATGTGCAATGAAATGTGAATGTTGTTTAACCTGCTGAATCACTAATATAATGATAGTAAGTTTGAAGCCGTGATGTGGAATGCAGAACAGCTCTAGAGTCACACTTCCCAGTGTCCCCATTGCAGTGTGAGGTTCATGTTCATGTGTAAGGCTTGATTCACACCCATGCATTTTTAGTGCTTTGTAGATTTGCACTACAGTCCATTTAACATGGTTTCCTATGGAACATGTTCTTTACAGCAAATCTGCAAATGCCAAAAGCGCAAAAAATGCATAGGTGTGAATCCAGCCTTAGTAACCATTTCAGTCCTTGTGTGTTTTCATTTTCCTCACGTACACAGGACCTGGTCACAAGCGTCAATCCATGTCTACCAAGTAGACCGTAATCATTTCTCACTTTCTGCTTTGCAGAGCATTGGTGGAATTAAGTTACTACTTAATGAAGCTTACCTAAATTGATCATGAAGGATAAGAGCCCATTAAAACAAGCCACTACCCTACAGATAAACGTGGGTTTTATATAGATGTTTAACATTGACATGACAATCCCTTTTTTTTTTATTTATTATAAATCATTGTATCTTATAACCAAAAATATATTGCAGTGTAATTTTATCTATATTTTATTTATTTTTTAATTAAATGGGCCCCAGGAGCTTTATACCATAATATAATATGCCCAGGATATTGGAATATTACAGCAGACTTGTCTGTCTAAAGATGCGCTTCCTTCTGCCAGTCTTCCTTCCGGATTTGGACGCATGAATGGCCGGGCTGAGATGATGTCATACTCGTGCATGAGTACCGGAGTCATATCATCATGGCATAGGGGGGTGCCGTAATTTTATACTAAGCTGTACATGCTTGGCTTAGTGCACATTACTTCTGTCATAAAAAAAAACCCTACCTGTCAGTGTTTTTGAAAAAAAAAAAATTTCTGAGTTCAATTCTTTAAAAACTGTATTTAGCAGCATTGTTGTCATACTGGCAAAAATATGCTTAGAAAGACCTCCGTTATGGCATATCTCATTTGTTTGGAATTAAGCATGCGGACCATAAGGTAGAATTACGCAATGTAGTACTAGTAAAACACCACTGTAGTTAGTGGTATTAAACCCAAAAACAAAAATGTAATATATTGCAGTATATCAAGTCTTGGATGTGGTGGCCCTTAAGTTTCTTATTTGAGGCGTTTTTCCTTTCTTTTTCTGGTGGTCCATTCAGTAAGTCTCTTGTTTTTCAACTCCTTTAACCACTTGCTTACTGGGCACTTAAACCCCCCTCAGTCCCAGACCAATTTTCAGCTTTCAGCGCTGATGCACTTTGAGTGACAATTACGCGGTCATACAACACTGTACCCAAATGAAATTTTTATCATTTTTTTCCCACAAATAGAGCTTTCTTTTGGTGGTATTTAGTTACAGCTCGGAGTTTTATTTTTTGCTAAACAAACAAAAAAAGATGCAAAAAAAAAAAAAAAAAATCATGTTTTAATAGTTTGTTATAAAATTTTGCAAACGGGTCATTTTTCTCCTTCATTGAAGTGCGCTGATTAGGCGGCACTGATGGGCTGCATTGGTGGGCACTGATGGGCTGCATTGGTGGGCACTGATGGGCTGCATTGGTGGGCACTGATGGGCTGCATTGGTGGGCACTGGTGGGCTGCATTGGTGGGCACTGGTGGGCTGCATTGGTGGGCACTGGTGGGCTGCATTGGTGGGCACTGGTGGGCTGCATTGGTGGGCACTGGTGGGCTGCATTGGTGGGCACTGGTGGGCTGCATTGGTGGGCACTGGTGGGCTGCATTGGTGGGCACTGATGGGCTGCATTGGTGGGCACTGATGGGCTGCATTGGTGGGCACTGATGGGCTGCATTGGTGGGCACTGATGGGCTGCATTGGTGGGCACTGATGGGCTGCATTGGTGGGCACTGATGGGCTGCATTGGTGGGCACTGATGGGCTGCATTGGTGGGCACTGATGGGCTGCATTGGTGGGCACTGATGGGCTGCATTGGTGGGCACTGATGGGCTGCATTGGTGGGCACTGATGGGCTGCACCGGTGGGCACTAATAGGCTGCACCGGTGGGCACTAATAGGCATAGTTAAGGCGGCACTAATAGGCACAGATAAGGCGGCACTGATGGGCAAAGATGGGCACAGATAAGATGGGCACAGATAAGATGGCACGGATAAGTGGCACGGATAAGTGGCACGGATGGGTGGCACGGATGGGCACTGATAGGTACCACAGATAGATGGGACTGATGGGCACTGATAGGTGGCACTGATAGGTGGCACTGCTGGGCACAGATGGGCGGCACTGCTGGGCACTGATGGGCGGCACTGGGGTGCAGCACCTTTGAGGCAGATTGGGTGGCACTGGGGGTGGCACTGGGGGTGGCACTGTGGGTGGCACTATGGGCACTGACGGGGGGCACTTTTGCGTTTATTTTATTTCAGGATGGCACTGCGGGAGGCAGGTGGGCACAGGCAGGTGGCAGGTGGTCCCTTGTATTGATGGCCGTTATCGGGACTGATGTCCCGATCACGGCCGCCGGCGATCGGCTTTTTTTTTCTCTCCTCGCGCTGTCAGCGCGAGGAGGAATAATAGCCGATTACCGGCTCCGTTCTATCACATGATCAGCTGTCATTGGCTGACAGCTGATCACGTGATAAGGGGTCGGGATCGACCCCCTTACACGGATCGGTGATCAGGCGAGTCTCACGGACTCGCCGATCACAGAGCGCGCCGCGCGCGCCCCTCAGGGGGCGCGCAGGCCGCTCGTAACCGGGACCACGTCAATAGACGTAGTCCCGGAAATGTAGGTCCGCGCTAATGCCGTCATTTGGCAATAGCGCGGATCTGTAGTGGTTAACAGACCAAGCTGGCCAGCAAAAGTGACAGTTGCATGACTAAAAGCTGCTCATTGTATGTAAAGCCTTAAACCCCAAAGTGTGTGTGTGTGTGTGGGGGGGGGGGGGGGGTAGAGAGAGACTGTTGCTGTAACTGCTTAACCACTTCCCGTCCGCCTTATGTACATATACGTCGGCCGATTGGCAGCCCTGCAAAAAACGTAAAAAGAAGTACAGGTACATCGGTTCCTTTTAGAGGTTTAACAGGTGCCCGCCTGCTGCATGGCGGAGGGCCCGATGTGCGTGGCTGGCGGTCGCGATGACTGCCGGCCACCCATGATTGTGGGCATGAGAGACAGAATGGGGATTTGTGTGTGTAAATGCACGAATCGCAGTTCTGCCAGGAGAGGAGAGACAGGTTGTGTGTTCCTATTAGGGACAGAGATATGTCTTTCTCCTAGTCGCTCCCATCCCCACACAGTTAGAACACACACTGAGGGAACACATTTAACCCCTTGATCGCCCCCTAGTGTTAACCTGTTTCCTGCGGTGATGTTTATACAGTATTCAGTGGCTATTTTTAGCTCTGCTCGCTGTATAAATGTCAATGGTCCCAAACAAGTGTCAGAAGTGTCCGATCTGTATACCACAATGTCGCAGTCCCAATAAAGATCGCTGCTATTACTAGTAAAAAAAAAAATGCCATAAATCTATCCTATATTTTATAGACTCTATAACTTTTGCGCAAACCAATCAATATATGTTGTGTCTCCTCTGTCCTACCCCCCCCCCCCCCCCCCTTGCCTGTCTGCTTGTGCCATTGAAGGCATAACTGCAATAAAATCATCTTATCCCCATTATGTACCATAATGACGAGTGTGGCAGCACAGTGGTGTAGTGGGTAGCAGTAAAAAGGGTCACTGGTTTGAATCCCAACCACGACACTACCTTCCTGGAGTTTGCATGTTCTCCCTGTGCCTGCGTGGGTTTCCTTCGAGTACTCCAGTTTCCTCCCACACTCCAAAGACATGCTGGTAGGTTAATTGGCTTCTGTCCAAAATCGGCCCTAGTATATGAATGTGAGTTGGGGACCTTGGATTGTGGGCAATGTATGTGTGGATCGCTGGGTAAGTTGACGGCGCTATATGGGTACCTTTTTAAATAAAATAATATAATAGATAAGCATCTTAATGAGACACCATGTACAGGGATAGGGACAATTGTAGACACTCGCTCAAGTTGAACTGGATGGACTGGTGTCCTAACTATGTAACTATGTGTGCCTGTGTAATGTAAAAAATCTGCCTATCTGTACCTATATGAGCGTGGCTCCCGGAGCTCAGCTGATTGTCGGCTCTCTCTCTCCTCTCCCTTCCTCCTCCCTGGCTGATGTCAGCAGGAGTGCTTGGCCCCATCCACTGGAACTGTGAGCCAAGGAATTGGCGGAGCGCTGGGAGCCGCTACAGATCAGATTTTTTATTTTTTTATTTTTATTTTTTTACATAACATAGACACAGGGACAATTGTTGGTGGACCCCTTTCATACCAGGGCGTTTTGCAGGCGCTATAACATTCGAAATAGCGCCTGCAATCCGCCCTAAAAAAGCTGCACCATTGTTTGTAGTGTGAAAGCCTAAGGGCTTTCACACTACAGCGGTGCGCTGGCAGGATGTCGGGGAAAAGTGCTACCAGCAGCGTCTTTGGAGCGATGTGTTTACCGCTGCTCCCCATTGAAATCAATGGTGCAGTGCTGTTTTAACCCTTTCTCGGCTGCTAGTGGGGGGTAAAAACGCTCCGCTAGCGGCCGAAATGCGCCGCAAATCCGGTGGTAAAGCGCCGCTAAAAATAGCGACAATTTACCGCCCTCCCTATGGGCGGTGTGGTGTGAAAGGGGTCTTATGGTACAGAGGGGATAAGACTGTTTTATTGCAGTGGGTTAACAACCAGTTTAAATCCTGCTAGATAACTTCAGGCTATCTCATTTTGCAGGTATAGCAAGGTATAGTGTAAAGCATTAAAAATAAGTGTCTATACTGTTTAAAATCCAGTAATACACGGTCTTACCCTACTTTGCACATGCTCAGTTGATCTCCATGTATAGGTATTTCCGAGTTTGTAGAGGCCGATCTGCTTTCAGTCCTAAAGTGGAATTAAACCCCCCCTATCCTTTATAGCCAAGGAAGCTGCTTCTGTTTAATTTGTAACTGCCATGGTGCTACACATGTGATCAGTTATGACACCAGCCATTTGATGTTTTGGTTGAGGACACAAGCAAATGTGACAACTGCCAATCCCAGCATTCCAGGAATGCAGTTGTTTGAAACCAATAAATTGATGAGTTTAGTTCCACTTTATGATTTAGCTCTGGGCTTCAGCAAAATGGCAGCCTCTGGCAAGAAGTAACGGGAGCAATGCTGGAGGCAATTTACAGCACACACTAATTTTGGTAGCATAATTTATTAATGTGTGTTCCTTGAAACCCTGTCACTCTTCCAGTGGTGACAGGGCTTCACCCGTCTTCCTTTTTTGGGTTTGTGGATTTCGGCTGTGTGAGTGTCCGGAGCCGCAAAGTCATTCCCACACATGTATGCAGGAGTCTCCGTTTACGGCACAGGACTGTGGTCCGGGTGGATGCTTTTAGAGCGTATGTGTCTGTGAGATCACTAGCTGCTTGTGCTAAACAGCGCCTTATTAAAGTAAAAATTGCACTTTTTAATCAGTCTTTATATGAGCAGTCATCTTGGTCCTATAAGTAAAATATACCTTGGGGTTAATATTTATGGGCTACATAACAGATTGGGGGGAGCTTGCATTTGAAGTCACTCTGAAATCCAGTTTGAGGAAAGTTTGACACGCATACATATATCTTTTTTTTTTTTTTTTTTTTTTTGGGGGGGGGGGATTTAGATTTGGTCCCTTTCCCTCACTTCCTGTGTTGATCACCAACTGTTACCTTTGACAGGAAGTGAGGGCAAATCTCATCAGTCTATCCCTTTCTCCTCCCACTGTATGCAAAACCAGGTTTTGCTTAGAGTTTTAGTTTAACATTGTATATATGAGACTGCATATAACCCCCTTCCTTCCCTTTTTTTTTTTTTTTTTTTTTTTTTTTTATTATTATTTTTTTAAATGTCATTTGAGCTAGCATTAAACATTTCCAGTTTCTTTTAATGAAATGTGTCCTTAACTAGTTTGTCTCTATGATATGACTTTAAAGTGAATGCCGCTCCTTTTTTTTTTTTTTTTTATTGTAGACGTGATTTCTATAAAATTCTGGGTGTATCACGAACTGCTAGTATAAAGGAGATAAAGAAGGCCTATCGCAAGCTAGCTTTGCAGTTGCATCCAGATAGAAATCCAGATGACCCCCAAGCACAAGACAAATTTCAAGACTTAGGTGCTGCTTATGAGGTTAGTATTACATGTGTTACCTGACCATACATCTTATTGTGTATTTGCCTTGGAGCTCTTTTTTTATTTATTTTTTATTATTAAACACGATTTATATAGCGCCAACAGTTTACGCTGCGCTTTACAATGTATAGGGGGGACAACACAATTACAGTACAGTTCAATACAAAAGGTACAGGAGGGCTCTGAGCTTACATTCTAAAGGGAGGCGTTGGTACAAAAGGTAATAGTTGCAGAGAATGATTTGATGGGGGTGGCTCAGGGACAGTTGTTAGGTGGGTGTGGGATAGGCTTCCCTGAATAAATGTGTTTTCAGGTATCTCCTAAAGGTGGACAGGGTAGGGGCTGATTGGACATACTGGGGCAGGGAGTTCCAGAGGATGGGAGAGCTTCTGGAGAAGTCTTGAAGGCGAGCATGGGAGGAGGTAACAAGGGAGCTAGAGAGCAGGAGGTCCTGGGAGGAGCGGAGGGGATGATGTGGTTGGGGGCGATGTTGTGAATGGCCTTGTATTTTGTGGTTAGCATTTTGAATTTTACACAGTGGGGTAGGGGCAGCCAGTGAAAGGATTGGCAGAGAGGAGCAGCATTCATGGAACAGTTATGCCGCGTACACACATCAGACTATCCGGTGGACTTAGTCTGGCGGTCAAACCAAACAAGCGGACCTGCCCACACACAACTGGACTTTTCCGGCAGACTAGGTCCACCGGACTAAGGCGGGAGTCTGCCGTACTTTTGAAATTAACTTACTTACCCACACATGGAGGAAAGTCCGTTAATTTTGAACGCGGCTCCAGGTAGCCGGGACTAGCGACAACATTGACCCGTCACTGGCCCCGTCACGTGGTATGGACTTAAAAGGGAAGCCCTACTCTGAAAGAACGGTGTGGGGGTCCCCCCCCATGTCCATATTAGACCCTTATCCAAGCACGCAGACCGGTCGGTCAGGAAAGGGGGTGGGGACAAGCGAGCACCCCCCCTCCTGAGCCGTACCAGGCAGCGTGCCCCCCCCACCCCAAAGCACCTTGTCCCCATGTTGATGAGGACAAGGGCCTCTTCCTGACAACCCTGGCTGTTGGTTGTCGGGGTCTGCGGGCGGGGGGGCTTATCGGAATCCGGGAGCCCCTTTTAATAAGGGGGGCCCCAGATACCGGCCCCCCCACCCTATGTGAATGAGTATTGGGGTACAATGTCCCCCTACCCATTCACCTGGCGGAAAAAAAAAAAAAGTAAATAAAACACAACACAAGGTTTCAAAATAATTTATTGCACAGCTCTGGGGGTCTTCTTCCGTCTTGGGGGTGTCTTCCCGCCGGACTCCTCCGCTATCTTCTGCTAGCTCTTTTACTAGCGGAGGAGCCCGGCTTTCTTCTTCGTCGCCACTCGGGGGTCTTCTTCTGACTTCGTGGGTCTTGTCCCCCTCTTCGGTTCTTCTTGCCGGTCCTCCGCTTTCTTCCTTTAGCTCTTTTACTAGCGGTGGCCCGGTCTTCTGTCACCGCCTCTTTTTCCGACTTTGGGGGTCTTGTCCCCCTCTTCGGTTCTTCTTGCCGGGCCTCCGCTCCTTTTTTCCAGCTCTTTTATTAGCAGTGGCCCAGTCTTCTGTCGTCGCCGCCGCCTTCTCTTGTCTTCTTTTTTTTCTCTTCTTCCTTGAGATGTTGACTCGACGCTCTCTCTGGCCGAAATGACAGGGACGCGGTGTACAGCGACTTATATAGGGACAATGGGTGGGGTCTCCAGGTGATGTCCAGCCCCTTATGATGTCACAGTCCCAGCATCATTTTATTAAAGGGGGCTTCCGGATTCCGATAAGCCCCCCCCCCCCCCCCGCCTGCAGACCCCGACAACCAACGGCCAGGGAAGAGGCCCTTGTCCTCATCAGCATGGGGACAAGGTGTTTTGGGGTGGGGGGCCGCAGGGCCCCCCCTTCCCCAAAGCACCCCCCCCATGTTGAGGGCACGCAGCCTGGTACGGCTGACCGGCCGGGCTGCGTGCTCGGATAAGGGTCTAATATGGACTTTGGGGGGGACCCCCACGCCGTTTTTTCGGCGTAGGGCTTCCCCTTTAAGTGCATACCACGTGACGGGGCCAGCAACTTGTCCATCTCGCCCATGGAGGCGGCGACATTGAAATCCTTCGCTAGTCCCATCTACCTGGAGCCACGTTCAAAATTAACTGACTTTTCTCCGTGTGCGGGAAAGTCCATTCATTTCAAAAGTCTGGCAGACTAGCACACAGACGCCCGAATTGTAGTCCGGCGGACAATTTTTGAGTCCAAACTACTTTCTAAGTCCGCCAGACTTTTGGGGGAAAAAAAGTCAGCCGGATCCCACACACGGGCGGATTGTCTGGCGGATAGTCTGATCGTGTGTATGCGGCATTAGTGAGGTGTATTAATCTAGCAGCAGAATTCATAATAGACCGAAGGGGGGATAGCCTGCTTAAGGGTAGGCCATTAAGGAGAGAGTTGCAGTAGTCAAGGCGGGAAATAATCAAGGTAATAATCAAGGAGTGTCCCTTGTTTTATTTCCACCAGGGACTCTATTTGCATGGAATTTGCATTTGATTGCTGTGTTTGTGTGGATTTCCTCCCACAGCCTAAAATATACTGAAAGACTAGTTGGTGCCTGACCATTTTGGCCTCGCCATGTATGTGTGTGACTTTAAATATGGTTGTAATTATACATTCTAAAATTCATCTGTGCTAAGAAATAATATAAAATAAAATGTTTTTCTGGTTTGCATTACTTTTTTTATTTTTTTATGTCGTCAGCTTGATTTGCATTTTTAGTCGTTTTGTATCCCACAGATATGGTAGCAGAAAATCTGATCATCTGACAAGCCTGTCGATTTGAGTTATGTTAATTATTTTACTGTTAATCACAGGAATAAGGGTAGACATTATGTTCATGGGGAAAAAATATATTTTCATTTGTGTTTTTGGGTGGTATGGCAGTCAATTGACATACAGGGCTCTCCAAACTTTCTTAAAGAGGTGTTCTGCCTGCGGGAAAAATAAGAAAAGTCAGCAGCTACAAATGCTTTTTTAATATATGGACATTTGCCTGTTCAGGAAGCCCGCAATGCCGGCACCCCAGCCGATCTTCTGAGTGGCAGTCGGGTGCTGCCACTGCCATCTCCACTAAGGGAAAGTGAAGCCTTTTGGCTTGACAGGAGTGGAGGAGGAGGGATGTAAGCAGCAACCGTGGTCCAGACAGGGCCAACACAGTCCTCGGTCGCCGCTTCACCTCCCACTATGCGACCATGCTTGTCTCTCTGCTCTCATTGTATCAGCAATTCAGGGGCCGGGAGGAGCTGGAGATTTGCACAGAGAGCAGGAGTTTTTTCATATTAACAACCGGGTAATCATCCGCTTGTTAATATAATCCAGATCTGCAGCTCTTCCCACCCCCTGCCTTGCTAATGGGCACGGCAGTCTTTACCTTCAGGTTAGTAGAGGGTGATTGGTTGTCTGGTGGATGGAGGAGCAGGGCTAGCAGTGGTTGGAGGTGTGGGTTGGGGTTAGCGGTGCCGCCTTCTGGTCAGTGCAGTGTACAGCGGATCCCGGTTATCGCTGCTCTGCTTGGCTCTCATTGACTGATGTTGGGCAGTAGTGTTGGGGGTGGGGAGTTGGCTATGTCTGAGTCCCACCCATACTTTCCGGGCCCTAGGTACCTCACTCTCGGTCCTGACTTACCCCTCAGCCAGCAGATGTCCTTCAGGAAGTTACCAGGCTCCACTGCTGCCCAGATCGTGAGCACCAGCAGTCCTCTTCCTGCCCGACTCCCCTAGCTCTGATCCGTACAGAGGGCTCTGATCTGGGCTCCTGCCAACCATCACAAGCTGTCCAGGTTCCCCTTTGACACTGTCCTCTGCCCTCTACTCCTCCCCTGACCCTGTGTTGGTGTCCTCTAAATCATGATTTAAATCACTAGACTCTTTATATCATCAATTTTTAAAGAGCAACTGTCATCTCTGTCCTGCAGCAGCACCCGCTGTTGACTCACCAACGGTCCCATTCATGCAACAAGGTGAGGAATGTGGTGGCAGCAGGTAAGTGGATGTCTAACGAGCGCTGCCATGATGGATCTGAAATGACAGGTGCTCTTTAAATGTAAGGACTTATTTTTGCTGGTGGTTAGAATCTTTAATATTTGCAAACAAATTGAAGGGTTCCCAAAACATCTTTCAGGACAGCACCCAAGAGATCATGGCTCCTCCTCGAACAGGAAACGCCTCATCATCATCCAAAGCTTTAACAGGAGGCCTCCATGCAACTTCCTGCACTTTTTTTTTTTTTGTTTACCCCAGCCAGAGAAAAACCTCTAGTGGGAACCATGATCTCTCAGGGCTTTCCTGGGAGACAAAAGGTTCTCGCCTGCCTTTTTTATTTATTTTTTTAGGAGAGTGATCCTCCCACTTGCCCCTTGTTGGATGGTTCCGTGGGCTCCCTCTCCCCCTTCTGTGGTCGTTGTGAGCCTTTACTGCCTGGGAGTGCTGCCTGTTTTCTTTCTCTCCAGGATGGGCGGTGTGCAGAGGCTGACTTCCCGCATCGTGGGACGGCGGTGGTGCAGAGCAGCGGCCATTGTTCTGGTGGCCGTGAAGAGCCCTCGCCCATGTCCTGTGCATACAGGAAGAGGCAGCACTTCCGGGTTGGGCGCACAGCATCATTTCCGGGTGTAAAGGTCAGGGGGAGAGGGCAGGGTCACCTGGTGCTCTTAAACTTCCTGTTCTGGGTTGGCGCCGTGGCGTTCTTGAACCGGCTTTCTTTCAGACACGTGACTGCAGTGCAATCTGCAATGGAGGGTGCAGCAGACAATGGGGCAAGCCAAGGCACCAGCAAGGGCCCCCTCCCCCAGTGAGAGCTCTCCCTGGTGAATGTGTAGCACAGTGGCTAGTGGGTTAGCATTTCTGCCTAGCATAGGGGACTCCACAAAGTGCTGGTGGTGGTGGCTTGCTTGGGCACGGGGAAGTGAGAGGTTTGCCTAGTGCACCTGGTTAGTGTTGTACTTGTGCTGTGCAGCAGCATTTCTGTGGTTCATTTCAGTGGTTCTTTTATTTTTTTTATTTTATCCAGGCCAAAAGCTCTGTTCAACCAGTCTAGAGAAGGTGTCCTGTCTGCAAATAAAAATTTAAGCAAAGTTTGGACAAAGTCTCTGTGCAGATTGTATCTCAGAGTTAGTCAGGGAGAAGTCTTTATCCATTTGTGGCGATCTGGTTACAACCATTAAGGATGAGCTCCGGGCCACCTTTTTAACGCTTTCAGGTCAAACCTGAGAGAAGAGCCAGGTCCCTGAATGGAACTTCAGAATCCCAGGGGGTTTCTCTGATACAGGCGGGAGGTCCAGTCTCCAAGGATACTTCCCAAGAACCTGCTTCTCCCGCTCCTGATAGAACAGATTCAGAAGAGGAGGAAAATGAAGCAGATGTTGCCTCTAAGTACAAGATGTCACTATAAGTGGGTAGGAGGACTCTTTTTAAATTAATCCACGCTATCTTGGGGATAGAGGAGGAGAAGGAGCTTTCCCTGCATGACCGCATGTACGCAGGTCTGGGAGACTCCAAAAGCTTTACTTTTCCGGTCTATTCAGTAATTGCAGACGTGATTAAAAAGGAATGGCTGGAACAAGAGAAGAAGCCATTTCTAATCTGAGGCCCACAAGAGAAGATTCCCATTTGAGAAAAATCCTGACTCTATCTGGAACAAGGTTCCAAAACTGGATTCCGCTTTCTCGCAGGTCTCAGTGTCAACTGACCTTGCTTTTGAAGATATGGGCACGCTAAAGGAGCCCATGGATAAGGGGATTGACCTACTTCTTAAAACAGCCTGGCAATCGGTTATGGACAATCTAAAGCCACCCATGTTACTGCGAATTCCCCGAAACAGGAGTTTAACTCCTTTATAACCTTATCTGCAGCAGTGTCAGATATTGCGGATGCCTCAGCAGAGTCCATATGCAGCATTAACAAACTCTGCTAGGAGGGCCTTATGGCTAAAAATCCGGCCCGGGGACGCAGCATCAAAAAACAGGCTGTGTAGCATTCCCTTTGTAGGGGATTTGTTGTTTGGTTCAGAACTAGAATCCATTCTTGACTGAACGGCCTGCAAAAATAAACCGTTTCCAGTCAAGAAGCAGGTGCAGACCCGTAAGCATTCTTTTCAGCCTCAGAAAGGACAGCAGGAAGATAAAACGCAGGGAAAAGGGAAGCCATGGTCCTTCCAAAAGTCCAAGGGAAGGAGTGGAGTGCTCTTCAATCCTCCTGGGAGTTCCAGAAAGTCACAGTGACTCCTTCCTCCCAGTTGGAGGCTCCAGGAGTTTCTTCCGCAGTGGAGAGGCATTACACCAAACCAGTTTATTCCAAACATGCTCTCCCAGGGATATGTGATTTGAATTCATGGAAGAACCTCCAAAACGATTTTTGGGGACAAACTCCCCAAAGGATCCAACCAAGGTTCTCGTCGTGAAGTCCCTAATCGGGAACTGAGATCTCAGAGTCATTGTTCCAGTCCCTACAGGCGAGTTCTACTAGGGGTTCTACTCGCACGTATTCCTCATCCAGAAACACTCAAAGTTCCCTCTCATCCTAAATCTCAAGATACTAAATTGATCGATAGAGTACAAAAGATTATGGATGGATTCAATTTTCTCGATCAAAAACCTCCTGAACCAAGGGTGCTACATGACATCAATAGACTTGCAGGATGCCTATTGCCACCAGGTGCCAAAATATCTGAGATTGGCATAAGTTGGAAAGAAGATGGTACACCTGCAGTTCAGAGCACTCCCATTTGGCCCCAAGAGTGCTCCCGAAAGGTAATGGCCGAAGCATTGGCACCTTTGCGCCTAAAAGGATATTCAGTTATTCCTTATCTGCAAGAACAGTTTTTTTTCTCAAACCAGAGAAAAATTTCAGCAAAACTTGGTCAGAACTCGTGCC
The DNA here is from genome assembly GCF_037356315.1 of Lithobates pipiens. Taxonomy (NCBI): domain Eukaryota; kingdom Metazoa; phylum Chordata; class Amphibia; order Anura; family Ranidae; genus Lithobates; species Lithobates pipiens. The sequence continues at coordinate 185,494,815 of NW_027507784.1, read as the reverse complement.
CACCTAGAGTCCATAGGATGGTTCTTAAACCTCCCAGAAGTCAAATCGGTTTCCCTTGCAGGAGGTGTTATTCTTTGGGTACCGTATCAACTCAGTGGAGCAAAAGATCTTTCTTCCAGAAGAAAAGGAGAAAAAGCTGGTGGAAGTAGTTTCGTCGTTGCAGTCCAGTCAGCTTCTGTCCATCAGGAAGGTCATGTCGGCATTGGGAACCCTGACCTCTTCTATACTTGCAATTCAGTGGGCAAGACTTCACTTCAGACCCCTGCAAGGTTTCTTGTTAAAAATCTGTGATCATCAGCAAGATTCTCTAAATTCGCTAGTGAGGTTCCCCAACTCGGTGAAAAGGAGTCTTTGGTGGTGGAAGAATCGGACAAGGTTTTCCACAAGTCTGTTATGGTCCTTCACGGTCCAAGTAAGGTTAACAAACGGGTGCCAGCTCCTGGGGTTGGGAGGCTCACGTGAGCTGTCGATGGGCTCAGGGCTCGTGGTCCACAAGAGAAGCAGTAAGGTCATCAAATTGGACGGAACTAAAAGCAATAGAAATGGCTTTTCTGATGTTTGTCAGAGAAGTGCGGGGACAGGTCCTATCGGACCACGTGGTGGCCTACATAGACAGGGGAGCACCAGAAGCAGAGCTCTTCAGTGCCTAGCAGGAAGTATTCTAAGATGGGCAGATCTCTATATTCTATCCTTGTCTGTGGTCCATCTAAAAGGGTAGCAGACTTCCTCAGCAGAAACCAGGTGTACGAAGCAGAGTGGCGATTGAAGCCAGAAAACTTCCATACGATCGTGAAGAAATGGGGGCAGCCAAAAGTGTGTGCGAACCGTAGTGGCACCTTCTGTTGAGACAAGACCTGCTGATACAAGGTCCCTTACTTCACCAGTAGCAAAGCTAAAGCTCACAGCTTGGCTTCTGAAGAGCAGCACTTAAGGGATTTTCAGATAAGTTGGTTGCTACCCTCCTATCTAGCAGAAAAAGTGTTATCGGAGCAATTTATTCCAAAGTCTGGAAAGTTTTCAACCAGGGGCGGACTGACAACTCATGGGGCCCCTGGGCAATAAGATTATGGGGCCCCCAGGCAATCTGAAATTATGGGGCCACACAGTATACAATCACACAGTATACATAGACATGTTTCTATTGGCTGAGAAGGTACTGGAGATGTGGGGAAGCTATAATCTCGGGATTTTTAGACCGAAAGGATGTCGGTAAGGGACATTTCAGAGACAGATGTAAAAAAAAACACAGATTTTTACTAGGGGTCCGGCAGATTCTTAAAAGATATTTCTTCTATTCTGAAATTCCTGCAAGAAGGAGCAGATGAGGGCTTAGCAGTAAGTACCCTCAAAGTTCAGGTTGCTGCTCTGGGGGTATTTTTGGGAAAAATCTATCTTATCAGAACCCCTAGTGATCAGATACTTCAAGGCCCTCACCCAGTCCAGACCAGTAGTGATCAAAGTGGGACTTATCGGTTGTTCTACAGGCCCTGACCAGGGAACCATTTGAACCTATTAATTTAGCCTCCCTGAGACTGATTACATTTTATTTGCTATTACAACAGCTCGAAGAATTTGAGAGTTTTAAACCTTGTCAATCAGGGAGCCTTTTTTTTATTTTTATTTTTTTAGACAAAATTGTTCTGAAGACAGACAGATCCTATTTTTTTTTTTTTTTACTGAAGGTTGCTTCAGTCCAAAATCAAGCTCATGTCTTCCTTCAAAAAAAAAAAATAATAATAATAATATTTTAAGAATCTTTGTTCGATTTTTCTAATAGTGGGGTCTAATCGATGTTCGTGTTTGACCAGTGACTGGAAAATTTGAAGGAGCAGAATAGAAAACTTCTTGGTCAAAAGAAATTTTCAGACAGTGTATGTGGATTTTGTACAGAAGTTACATTCAATTAAAATTTTCAAACGACATTCTTTCATTCAGCGAATGTACAAAGATTTTTCGTAATGAATATTCTCATCCAAAAATTGATACGTGTATGGCCTAAGGCTTGGTTCACAACTATGCAGTTTGCTTTTGATCTGTTTCTGCAGTGCTTTTTGCTGTGTGTTTTTTGGATTCTTTTTATGCTTACTTTTGACCAATTTTTTTTTTGGGCAGATTTAAAAAAAACGCTAATTGCAGCAACAACGCACTACATGGCTTTTCTGCAGCTTCTCCATTGAAGTCTATTTAACCAAAAAAAAAAGCACCGTTTTGCACTGAAAAAAGTCCTTGACCCTTTCCAAATATGCAGTGGCTGAAAAAAAGCATAGATGTGAACGTGTTCCATAGGAAACAATGTTAGATTAACTGTAGTGCGTTTATGAAAAAAGCATAAAAAATTGCATAGATGTGAACCAGGCCAAGACGTTTAGTAGCAGCAGCATGTCATAATGGGGTTAATAAGACTAAAGTTAACCCTTTATAGTACAAAAAGCACATAATCACTACTATAAGGGGTTCTTTTATTTTGAGAAACCGTGAAAGTAATAATATATAATAAATATACCCAGGAGTAGGATATATAGGCATTATAAATAGGAGTCAGGCATGAAGGGTGGAAGGGAGATGGAAATCTTTTATATTTATATATAAAATTTATTATAAATTATTATATATCTTTTATATACCCCTCAGCTCACTCCCTCTGTCTCCTCACGTATCACTAATTTACTATCGGATATATCAGTCTGGATGTCACACCACTTCCTCAAAATCAATCTATCCAAAACCGAACTTATAATTTTTCCTCCCCCATATGCCCCTTCCCCTGATCTCACTGTCAAAATTGATGGCACAACCATAAGCCCATCCCCACATGCCAAGGTTCTAGGTGTAGTCCTGGACTCTGAACTCTCCTTCAAGCAACACATCCAATCGCTGTCCAAATCCTGCCGCCTCAACCTCTGCAACATCTCCAAAATACGCCCCTTTCTAACCAATGAGACAACAAAGCTCTTAATTCACTTGCTGGTCATCTCCCGCCCCGACTACTGCAACTCCCTTCTCATTGGCTTACCTCTACATAGTCTATCACCTCTTCAATCCATTATGAATGCCGCTGCCAGACTCATCCACCTTACCAATCGCTCGGTGGCTGCTACTCCTCTCTGTCAATCCCTCCACTGGCTTCCACTCAGCCAAAGAATTAAATTCAAAATACTAACAATTACATACAAAGCCATCCACAACTCTGCCCCCAGCTACATCACTAGCTTAGTCTCTAAATACCAACCTACTCGTCCTCTTCGTTCCTCTCAAGACCTCCTGCTCTCTAGCTCCCTCATCACCTCCTCCCATACTCGCCTCCAGGACTTTTCCAAAGCCTCCCCAATCCTATGGAATGCCCTACCCCAATCTGTCCGCTTATCTCCTACTTTATTAGCTTTTAGACGATCCCTGAAAACACTTCTCTTCAGAGAAGCCTACCCCACCCACACCTAACTGTATTTTCATTTTCTCCATCAGCTCATCCTCCACAGTTATTACCTTTTGTTTCAACTTGACCCTCCCTTCTAGATTGTAAGCTCTAACGAGCAGGGCCCTCTTATCCCTCCTGTATTGATTTGTATTGTAAGTGTATTGTCTGCCCTCATATTGTAAAGCGCTGCGCAAACTGTTGGCGCTATATAAATCCTGAATAATAATAATAATATTAAAGTAGTACTAAAAGCTGATCTTCCCTGCACAGTCTTTTTTAACGGTTCCCGACCAGCTTGCGTCTTTTTTTTTTACGGAGACAGAATGGCACCTCTGCACGAAACCCCATACGTGAGTGTGATCGTAGGTCCCACGGACTCTATGTCCACGGGGATACCCGCGATTGTCTCACGGAGAGGAAGAATGGGGAAATGCTGATGTAAACAAGCATGTCCCCTTTCTACCTAGTGACACTGTCACTGATCGCAGCTCCCTGTAATCGGGAGCCGTGATCAGTGTTGTCACACACAGCCCCAGCCCCCCCACAGTTAGAATCACTCCCTAGGACACACTTAACCCCTACAGTACCACCTAGTGTTAACCCCTTCACTGCCAGTCACATTTACACAGTAATCAATGCATTTTAATCGCACTGATTGTTGTATAAATGCGAATGGTCCCAAAATGGCGCCAAAAGTGTCCGATGTGTCCGTCATAATGTTACAGTCATGATAAAAATTTCTTATTAAAAATGCCATAAAACGATCCCTTATTTTGTAGACGCTATATAACTTTTGTGCAAACCAACCAATAAACACTTATTGTGAAAAAATAATAATTTTTATTTTTTTTTAACCAAAAATATGTAGAATAATACGCATCGGCCTAAACTAAGGAAAGAAAGTGTGTGTGTGTGTGTGTGTGTGTATATATATATACACACACACACACACACACACACACACACACACACACACACACACACATATATATTTAGTTTTTTTTTTTTTTTTTTTTGGGGGGGGGGGGGGGGGATATTTATTATAGCAAAAAGTAAAAAAAATGTGTTTTTTTATTTATTTTTTTTTCCCAAAATTGCCGCTATTGTTTAGAGCGCAAAAAATTTAAAACCGCAGAGGTGATCAAATAGCACCAAAAAAAAGCTCTATTTGTGGGGGGGAAGGGACGTCAATTATTTTGTTTGGGAGCCATGTCACACGACCGCACAATTATCAGTTAAAGCGATACAGTGCCAAATCGCAAAAAGTGCTCTGCTCTTTGGCTAGCCAAATGTTTTTTGTTTTCAAATGTGTAAAGTTCAGATTTATTTTATTTATTTTTTTGGGGTGTGTGGTTTTTGATTTAAAAATGATTGAAAAAAAAAAAATTGGTTACTGATGCTGTATCTGTCCCCCGCTATCTCTAAGGCTACTTTCACACTGGGGTGTTGCGGGTGCTGGCGGTAAAGCGGCGCTATGCGGCCACTAGCGGGGCAGTTTTAACCCCCGCTAGCAGCCAAAAAGGGTTAAAACCGCCTGCAGTGGCACTTTGAAGGCGGGTGCCCCGTTGTTTTCAATGGGAAATACACCACTCCTACAGCTCTCCAAAGATACGGCTTGCAGGACTTTTTTTTGACTGTCCTGCAAGCGCACCGCTCCAGTGTGAAAGCCCTCGGGCTTTCACACTGGAGAGACAGCAGCGGCTGTTTCAGGGAGCTTTGCAGGCGATATTTTTAGCGCCTGCAAAGCGCCCCAGTATGAAAGGGGCCTAAAACTGAGAACCAAGCGATCAAACAATGCTGAGGTCGGTGGACAGAGAGCTGTCAGTCACTGGCTCTCTAATTTGCCCCCCCCCCCCCCCCCCAACTCCAAACAAGCTTTGTCTTTTGTTAAAGCTTATTATACTGTAAGCTTCACTGAGCTGGCTCATTGTTTTCTAACAGCATGTCAAACAAATCCTGCTCTCTTAACCCCCCCCGTGGCGCTGCACACTGATAATGCTCCTCCCGCTGATCATACCGACAAGCCGCTCCTTAACGCGGTGTGCTGACAGCTTTCCTACATAGACCAAACAAAATACAGCTCCAGGTCAGTCTCCTGTTCCACCTCCTCTATTCTACTAATGGGCCATACACGCGATCTGAAAATCGGATGAAAAATACTGCTTTTAACGTGATCATACCACAATCATTACTACAGAGCTTTTCGAGAGCCGATCGCGGCAGTTCATCCACTTTATTTTATCTGACATGCACAAAATATTTTCTCGTATGATTTTTGTTTAATTGGTACATTTGTCATCCGAAAATACAATACAAATACACTAACACACATGACATTACTTCCGTTTTTTATATATATATATATATATATATATATATATATATATATATATATATTTATTATTATTATTATTATTTATTTTGTATTACTCTGTCGTACGGGAATTTTTTTTAACTTTAGTAAACTCTTCAGGTTCGACTAGCATGAAAAAAAAAAAAAAATGTCGATCTGTCGTCCGATTTTTCGGATTGTGTGTAACGGGGCATTAGGCTCGGTTCACGCTCATGCGAATCTGATGTGATCCAAAATTCATACAGTCGCATGCCATCTGAAAATATTTTGTTTTCTATGAAAGTCACTCACAACGTGATTGTTGCGGTGCAATTTTGATCCAGTTAAAGAAGGGTTCTAAGCAAGTTTAGTGGGGGCGCGATGCAAATTTAATGTCCAGCTATGCCCAGTCCCCTCATAAATTGCATTAAATTCACACCTGTCAAAGCACAAATTGCACTGTGAAATTGCATCAATTCGCACCGCATCAGTGTGAACCGAGGCTAATAGTTGCTGGCCCTGAACAGCTTTCATAGGAAGGAAAGAAGGAAGAAATGTTCCGATTAGCAACACTTCTAAAACATCACATTAGATTTGAAAAAATCTTCATAAATGTACATGCCTACAAAACAAAGAAGGGGAATGCAGTGTCCGCAGCTAACGTTTGACACTAAATCAGCCCTTAATCATAGCTATGATTTGGCATAAAAACACCTTAGCTGTGGACACTGCAAATCCCCTGCTTTGTTTTGTAGACATGTTTTAGAAGTGTTGTCAATCCAGAAAATTTCTTCCTTCCCTTACTGTCCAGTTACAGGCTGAAGGTGGGGGAGGTGACCATGTTGTATTGCTTTAACGACAAACGATAAAATGGAAGTCACCTATTTGACTGGACTATATGGCATGGCAATATAGCAATATAAATCGGCAGAATGGACAGATGGAAATACCATTTTATGACAGGTAAAATGGTCCCCTTAAATGTAATTCATCTAATTGAATAAAACTGTGTGTGTGTGTGTGTGTGTGTGTGTGTGTGTGTGTGTGTGTATTATCATTTTTAGCAGAGACTCTAGGGAATAAAATGACGATCATTGCAATATTTTATGTCACACTGTACTCTATAGGCAATGATTTAAAAAATTCTACAGGTTACCTGTTTAAAGCTACAGAGGAGGTCTTGCACAAGAATTATTACTCTGTCTCTAATGATTACGGTGATTCCTCACATGTGTGGTTTGAGCATTGTTTACATTTGTGAGCGTGACTTGCATATGCGTTTACTTCTGCGCACATGCTCGGAGGCATCGGGCGCTTGAAATATTTTTATTTAAATTATATAATTTTTTTTTATTTTTGATGATAATTTTGCCCCAAAATCTCTCCTCTCCTTTTTACTTAAAAATAATTCAAATCACCAAGTTTGGCTATTTTTGAATGCTGTCGTGTGGTTGTTTTTTTTATTTTTTTTTATTTTTTTTTTATTTTTTTTTAAACATCTGGGGCCTTTTAAGTCTTCAATAAACCGGAAGTGATGTCATGACAGCTGCGGGCATCACCTTGGTACAACCCTTTGAATCCAAAGGCTGCATATTTGCGTTACATCGGCGTCAATGGGTTAAGCCCAGTACACATTGAGTGTTATTTTCTCAGCCCAGTTTAAAAAAACAAAACTAACAGCTCAGGTCAGAGCCGCTGTACTAACAATCTAATGTTGGTACATCTATCTCCACTGCTGTTCTGTTCCTTCCTGGCCCTCCGGCCAGAACACTGCAGTCAGTGCTCTCAGCCATTGGCTGACCTGGAGCTGGTCTGCAGGCCTTTTTTATTCATGCCTCTTAGAAGCCCTCATCTGTTGGACCAACTGCTGTACGCATAGGCCAAATGTATGCCAATTTTCTATTGAACCAGCCAATGCTGCTCAACCTTTGGCCTGTGTGTATGGGGCTGAAGATGCCAGGCACCGTTTATTTACTACAAGAACTGAAAAGATGACAACGGCTCCTCTGATCACTATCTCTATGCCTAACCGCACAAACACATATGGGGAACTAGAGCTTGTGCAAGACAGGGGCAGAGAAATGGATGAGTTTTCAACTCCACTGTACAAGTACTGCAAGAGGTGATGCCAAGTCAAACTTGGGAACTAACACTGCAGCTGGCATTAAAGAGCAAAAACAAAATTCCAACAAATACAGTGGTAGATTTATTATGTCCATATTATTATTATTTTTTAAATGTATTAACATTAGAATGACTCTCAGGAATCTATTCTTTGTTTTTAATTTTTTTTTTTTTTTATTTACACTGTTAGATTTTTCACTTTTTTACAAACAAGAAAACATGGAGAACTGTTGTTTTTTTGTGTGTTTTTTATACGCCCATTGTTATTTGTCTTTTGTATGGATTTTGTGCCATTTTGGTAATCAATCATTCTCTTTTTGGGCCTACAATAATTTTCTTATTGAAGTCCACAGACTAATACATTGAAGAATCTGTCGCCTATGAAAATGCATTTATAAAATATTATTGTATCAGTATGCATAATTATTATTTTATTTTTTAGGTACTTTCTGATGAAGAAAAGAGAAAGCAGTATGATGCATATGGAGAAGAAGGACTTAAAGATGGCCATCACAGTTCTCATGGTGATGTATTCTCACAGTAAGTCAATCTAAATAATGTGATCTGACCGGCTGTATACAGTATTGTTTTTCTCTAAAGAGATTACAAATCCTTAAAGTAAAACCAATGTTTTTTTTGAGAGTAGGGGAGGTTATAATCCCTCCAGTCTTTTATTTTTGTCATCTTTATCTCTTTGGGAAGATTTTCCCTTCACTTCCTGCCAAACCAGGAAGCCTTCCATAGTGGGGGAATCTCTGATTCCTTCACTCTACAAAATAAGTTTTACATTTAGCTATACTTTCAATCCAGAAAAAAGTCAGACACTTTAAAGAATACGTGAGCCCTTACCTTTTTAACCACTAGAGATACGCGCTATAGCCGAATGTCGGCTACAGCGCGGACCTGCTTTGCCGGGGGGATGTCTATTGACGTCGTCCCATGCACGAGCAGCTTGCGCGCCCCCTGAGCGGCGCGCTCTGTGATCAGCGAGTCTATGAGACTCGCCTGATCACGCATTTGAGCAAAGGGTCGATCCCGACCCCTTACCCACATGATCAGCTGTCAGCCAATGACAGCTGATCATGTGACACAATAGAGCCGGTAATCGGCTATTTTTCCTCCTCGCGCTGACAGCGCGAGGAGAAAAAAAAAAGCCGATCACCGGCGGCTGTGAACGGGGCATTAGTCCCGATCACGGCCAGCTTATCAGTGCCCACCTGCCCCCTGCCAGTGCCACCTAGATAATTAAAAAGTGCCACCCATCAGTGCCCACAGTGCCACCTATCAGTGCCCATAATCTGCCTCAACAACAGTACTGCACCACAGTGCCACCTATCAGTGCCCATCAGTCCCATCTATCAGTGGTACCTATCAGTGCCCCTTAGTGCCACCCATCCGTGCCATCTTATCTGTGCCCATCAGTGCTGCCTTATCTGTGCCTATCAGTGCCACCTTATTAGTGCTGTCTTAACTGTGCCTGTCAGTGCCCACCAGTGCAGCCTGTCAGTGCCCACCAGTGCCGCCTCATCAGCGCATTTCAATGAAGGAGAAAAATGACCTGTTTGCAAAATTTTACAACAAACTATGAAACATGATTTTTTTTATTTATTTTTTATTTTGCATCTTTTTTTGTTTGTTTAGCAAAAAATAAAACTCCCAGCTGTAATTAAATACCACCAAAAGAAAGCTCTATTTGTGGGGAAAAAAAATAAAAATGTCATTTTGGGTACAGTGTTGTATGGCCGCGTCTGGCTTGGTCATTCAAAGTGCATCAGCGCTGAAAGCTGAAAATTGGTCTGGGGGGGGGGGGGGGGTTTAAGTGCCCAGTAAGCAAGTGGTTAAAACCACCCATTCAGTTTAAAATAGAAATGAAAGGCAAAACATTTGTGAATGCATCGTGTGCGTGTGCGCGTGTGCGCCTGCACGTACCCTCTGTTCTCAGCTATGTAGAGAGCTTTGGGAGGAGAAACAGCAGAATGCGGGTCTTCCCAGAGAATAGCTGTGTGTGTGTGTGGGGGGGGGGGGGGGGGGGGTGGTTGTGATCAGCATAAGCCTGATCATTGAAGGAGAGCAGACTGAGTTCCCAGCATAGCTAGAAAGCTGACCACACTAGGCTCTTACACCTAGTGTGGGAAGTTTTATTAGGAAAGCGGATGGGTGGCAGGAGCATTATTTATTTCAAACAAAGGAAGCAATATTTTGCTATGGACAAGCGGCTTCTACAGGTACAGCAACATACCTGTACATCACTGGCCTCTTCCGAGTACAGGGCATGCATGTCTCTCCCTCCTCCGACTCCTGCTGTGATTAGACAAAGTGGGATTTTGTCAGCAAGTCCTGGCTATTAATTATTGGCCAGGACCTGCTAAGTGGATGTGTCCTATAACGGCCCAGAGAATGTACAGAGGGATCTTGTTTGTTCTCCCCGCAACGTAGAGAGAAGGAACAAAGATTTTTAATAAAACTCAGCACAGTATACACATGCCTAACCCTTGATAGGCACACACTTAACCCCTTGATTTCCTTGAGATGTTAACCCCTTCCAAGACAGTGATATTAGTACAGTGACCGTGTATAGTATTATCACTGTATTTGTGTCACTGGTGAGGTCAGTTGTGACCCAGTGTCAGTCACTGTCAGATTTCCCCCAGCACCTCAGCATCTCAGTCCTATTATAAATTGCTGATTACCACCATTACTATTTATAAAAAAAAGACTTGTAGCAAAATACATTTTGGCCGAAATCTATGAAGAAATTAGATTTTTGTTGTTGGATATGTTTTATAGCAGAAAATAAGTATATATGTATAGATAGATAGATAGATAGATAGATAGATATCTGTATGTATATGTAGAAATCTTTATAGTGTTTTGCCTGAATTTAACGGTGTCTATCCAGATGCACAGTTCACCTCATTGACTGACTTAAAGGATAAGTTCACAGTTGGTAACATGTTTACATGTTACACCCATATTTAGGGTTTTTTTTATTTAGTTTTTTTTCCCAAAAGGTGAACTTGGCTTTTAATAGACCGACTGCTTTCCATGGCTCTGCTCACTGTAGGATTGAAGGCTTTCTGTTTTAAGAAGGTAGTGCTGTTCTTGGGAAAACTGTGTCAGTCAATTTTTAAGTTCAGTGTGTTTTTGTTTAGTGCTTTCACCTGCACACATAACAAATACCAGTGCTGTATTGTATTACTACTCACATTCAGGCTTAGTGATTGTAAAGCGCATCTATCTATCTTTTTTAAATAAGATAATCAGGTTACGTGCTCAGTGCAATAGGTTTGCATAGAGCAGCCCTGATCCTCCTCTTCTGGGGTGCTCCGCCAGGGCTCCTGGCTCCTCCTCTTCGGCAAGTGCCCCTTTTAGCTCGTGAAACCTTTCTTCTGAACCGCCTAGTCTGAATGAACATAGAGAGCGAGGTTCGGTCCTGCCCTCCTCTCCCTTGTCGCAGAAGTTGACAGCAGTAGGACCCAATGGCTCACGCTACTATCAGTCTGTGCTGTGACTAGGAAGAGAGCAAAGAAAACCCCTGCTAATAGGCATCAAAATATGGCTTGGGTAATTATAAGGGGGGTGAGGGCGGGATCCTATCACACAGTAAAATGCACATTTTTTTTTTTTTGTTGCAGGTAAGAAAAATATGCATTTTTCTTTTTCTTTACTTGGATCCTGTAAAGCATTGCACCCGTAATCGGCAGATTGCGGTTACAATGTAGAACTCCTGCAGGCTGGTCAGTGTATCTGTCTGCTTGTACCTCATACAGGCAGGCAGATACACACTGACAGAGTATGAACTACCAGAGCTCTCAACAGTGGTAGTTCATTGAAACAAGCCAACAACCGCCAAGGCTGCCGGTACTTGTAGTTTCCCATTCACAGAGCACTGCAAATAAATGACGTGGCTGGGCAGGCCGAGGCCTGCACAGCCACATTCTTTTCAAACAGTAACTTGGAGAAGTTACCTGCTCACTGTCACTGGGGAGTGGCAGGTGAAGTAGAATAATAACGTATCGAACCTGGCAGGACTTCATTGATGCAGGTTGTCTTTATTTGACTCGTATAAGGAGACAAGTTACAACAAAGGAACAGATTTTTGCCTATTGGTTCTCACCACTATAACCCGTGCAATAGGGCTGTATATATAGCAGTGAGCCTGATAGATGGCTATCTGGACTTGTCTGTCTAACAATTGTAAAACTTGCATTTATATACCTTTTACAAGGCTTATCTTCTCCATCTCTCCTAGATATGATTTGGTTGCTAAAATCTGTTAATGTAACCATCCATAAATCTGACACCTGTTCTACAACCAGACAAACGTATTCATTCCCAGAATTCCTATATGTTCATTAAAGTGATTTATATTTTATGTCCAATTAAAAACACTTTTGTGTAGAGACCGTATGGTGCCCAGCTGTGTTAAATCAACCCTCCTCGTCCTGATGAGGCTTAACCAAATTCAAGAATAACAGATTTACGACTTTGGGAGAATGAACTTTCAATAACCCCACCAAATGTGTTATATCTTATTTTTCACTATACAATCCTATGTGTATGTATACATGCATTGGTTTCACAAACATGTAATGTAATATCTAACTGCTTTATTTGATATTGTCTAATTATTAATATATACATATACACATCGGTGTACTTCTTATTCAATGAAATTTTAACAGTTTTTTAATGAGGGCACAAGCAGACCTTTTGACCTTGTCAAACTAAATCAAAGTACATAACTGTCCCATATTCCGATAATTATTTTAAAACGATTAATACAAGAAGTTTTTATCACTTATTCTAGACCATGATTATTATCTTATCAAGTGTAGATCAGCTGCTGTCAGTGTTTTCTCTTCTAATTAGTAAATTTAAAAACTATGAAGTATCCCAAAACTTTTTCACCCAGTAAACTATAAAACAAGCAGAGAGGTCATCTAAAGTTCAACATTTAGAATGAAGACTTACTATATCTATGGAATAACATAGTATACTTTTTAATAAAGATTTATAACTATTGCTTTACTGAATAATATTGATAAAACCACTACTATATAATAATAATAATACAAATAATAATTATCAATAAAACATATATGCAAATGAATATCATAAAATATATAGTAGTTAAAGTGGTTGTAAACCCTCCCCCACAACTTTGTCCCATATAAATCAGGATAAAAAAAACCCCTAATTAATACTGCTTGTAGATATCTCCTTACTTGCTTAGTATTGTTGTACCGTATATACTCGAGTATAGGCCGACCCGAATGTAAGCCGAGGCCCCCAATTTACCCCCAAAAAAACTGGCAAACTTATTGACTCGTGTATAAGCCGAGGGTGAGACATGCCTGTCCATCCCTGTGTGTGTGTCCGTCCATCCCTGTGTGTCCGTCCATCCCTGTGTGTCCGTCCATCCCTGTGTGTCCGTCCATCCATCCCTGTGTGTGTGTGTGTCCATCCATCCCTGTGTGTGTGTGTCTCCATCCATCCATCCATCCCTGTGTGTGTGTGTGTCCATCCATCCATCCCTGTGTGTGTGTGTGTCCATCCATCCATCCCTGTGTGTGTGTGTCTCCATCCATCCATCCATCCCTGTGTGTGTGTGTGTCTCCATCCATCCATCCATCCATCCCTGTGTGTGTGTGTCTCCATCCATCCATCCATCCATCCCTGTGTGTGTGTGTGTGTCTCCATCCATCCATCCGTGTGTGTGTGTGTCTCCATCCGTGTGTGTGTGTGTGTGTGTGTGTGTGTCCAGCCTACCTGTGTCCCGAGCCTTTGTCCCGAGCCTCCGTCCCGTGTCGTGCCTTGCCTTCGTCCCGTCCCGTCCCGTCCCGTCCCGTGCCGTGCCTTGCCTTGCCTCCGTCCCGTGCCCTCTTCGTCGGCGGCCATTGTAAAATTCAAAAGCCGCGCCTCCTCCTTCGCCTGTGATAGGCGGAACACTGAATTTCCCAGCAGCCTGTGTTCCGCCTATCACGGACGTCGTATCATCCTCGTCCGTAGTACGAGGATGAGCGGATGCCCGTGATAGGCGGAACACAGGCTGCTGGGAAATTCAGTGTTCCGCCTATCACAGGCGAAGGCGGAGCCGGAGGCGCGGCTTTTGAATCAGAATGGCCGCTGTCTGTCTGCTCGACACGCTGATCGAGCGGGCAGACAGCGATGACTCGAGTATAAGCCGAGGGGGGCACTTTCAGCCTCAAAAAAGAGGCTGAAAATCTCGGCTTATACTCGAGTATATACGGTAATCCTTTTTGTTCTTTAGAATGATGTCACTGAGCATGCCCAGATCTGATTTACGGCACACTCTGTGTGCTTATCTATCTGTTATCAGGACTTCCTATGGCATACAACATCCCAGGAAGCTGCATAATCACTCAGGGCATGGGACAGCATTACTGCAGTCTTATCGGAAGCTGATAGGACTCACACAGGCCAACACTAGATAATTAGCACAAGTAAATACTATGAAATAAAACAAGTCAGCTATGAACAGGGAAGCAGGGTTGCCATAGAAATGTTGTATTTAAAAGGAAGCTTGGTTAACAGTACATGAAGTGCTCAATGTAAGGGCGGAAATGCACTCCACTGTGGACTCCGAAAACAATACTTAAGATGGTGATGCCTAACCCCTGCAAACAAGTTTTTTAAAGTTTCTTTAAACAGTAAGTAATATGCAATTTGGGCTGGATTACAGTGGCTATAGTTTGATAATTACTTATTATAATGGACTAAATGAAAAGAAGCATCAGAGTGGGAGAGTTTACTTCCTCTTTAAAGTGGTTGTAAACCCTTACAAACCATTTTGACCTACAGGTAAGCCTAGATTAAGGCTTACCTGTAGGTCCAGGCAATATCTCCTAAACCTATATGGTTTAGGAGATATTTGCCCGAAAACGGGCACTGCTGTCTACGGTGCATGCACCGTAGACAGCGGCGTGCAGGCGCACTGAGGGCGGCAGTTCCAAGAATGGAGCTGCCGCATTTGTCGACTCCCGCGCGCATGCGCTGGAGTGACGTCATCGCGGCTTCGCCGAATGACAGCGGCGGAGCTGCGAGACGCCACCAGCAAGATGGATGCGGCGGACTACAGGGGACAGCGGCGACTTCGCTGGCTCCTGTGTCAGGTAAGTGACACATAATGGGCTACTATGCGATGCATAGTAGTCCATTATGCTTTACCTTTGCAGGGAAAAAAAGAGGAAGTAAACTCATCAGGGTTTACTTCCTCTTTAATATGAAATGCTACTACAGAGGAGAGGGGGAATGGCTGCAGCTGCTGCAACATGTTACATGTTGCACCCTAAATTGGGGTGGAACATATAATATGTTCCAAAAGGTGAATAGAAATCATTTAAGGTAAAAAAAAAAAAAAAAAACCTTTTGGGCTTTAGAACCTCTTCAAGGAAAAGTATGTGTATTCTTTAACACATCACTGTAAGATAAACTTTTCTTTATTAGCTTCTTTGGAGACTTTGGATTCATGTTTGGTGGCAATACACGTCAACAGGACCGAAATGTACCACGAGGCAGCGATATAATCATCGATCTAGAAGTGACATTGGAAGAAGTATACTCTGGAAATTTTGTAGAGGTACATTTTGCAGTATTTTAAAATGACAATAACTTGAGGAAAAGAACTACCTGTGTGTTACATAGAGAAATGTATATACTTTAGACCAGTGTTTCTCACCTCCCCTTTTTTTTCTTCTTCTTTTTTTTTTTTTTTTGTGAAGACACCTTTTTAAAATTGTGCTCTGTATGCTAACAATGTAAAAAACTAAAATTTTATAGTTTCACATAATGAAGCAGCATCCACACAGTTGAGACATCCAAAATTAGAAGAGATTTATTTTTACAAAGCAATCATATCTTTGTATATACTGGTATTGACTAGTATTCCAGTGTTGTTCTCTCCCTTTAGCAATGCCAATATAAAAATAAAAAGTGTATATGTCGTGGCAAACCAAGTGCAGAATTCTAACGCAAGATCCCAGAACACAGACTTGGTTAATTTGCAGAGTCGCTGAAAAAACAAATGCTAGCGCATTATCCCACAAAATTTTATGTAAACTATAGTAAGAACTACTCACAAGCATAGGTACTAATAGGGCTCATCGGGTCACTCTCCATGGCTAAACATTCCCAGACTAGCAGATGACTAGTATAGAGGGTCCTCATCAGGGCTCTGATGGGCATACATTTGAAACGACAGCCTGCAGGACCCTGGTAATGTCCCCCCCTATAGTAGAGTCATCAGCCAGTCTGGGAATGTTTAGCCACAGAGAGTGGCCCGATTTAATGGTATAATGCACTAGGCCAGTGCACCTTCTTTCTTTCATTTCGTTTTTTTTTGTGGTTTGAGGAGTGACTCCCTAACCCAAAAAAGTTGCATAGTGCAAAATCTGGTGCAGCTATGCAAAGAAACCGATCAGTTTCCAGGTTTTTTTTTTTTTGGTCACTGCTTAATTGAATAAGTTGAAGTTAAAAGTGTGTGCTGGCTACCATACACAACTGCACCAGACTTTGCACTCCGTTGCAATTCCGTTTTAGTAAATTGACCCCACTGTGGTTCGCCTCTTTGCTCCCTTTTTTCTTTTTTGTTGGTTAAGTATTGTGATGGTGGCCAATAGGCAGGTGATCCAAATAAGAGGCAGGTCACAACTCGATGATACCTCTGCTTGCATAATCAAGGAATCCAGCTTTTCAGGACACCAGGGCATGATCCTATAGGAAGTTTAGAAGGATTATCTAGCCCGGTGGTTCTTAACTTCAGTCCTCAAGTACCCCCAACAGGCCATGTTTTGGGAATTTCTCTTAGATAAAATAGCTGTCCAAAATACCAAGCCATTGACTCTGATTTTAAAGCACCTGTGCAAGATAAAGGAAAACCTGCAAACGTGGCCTGTTGGGGATACCCGATGCCTGTGGTTGAGAACCACTGATCTAGCCTACAGGTTTGCTAATTAAAGATAGAAATAAGCTTGCCAATTTTCTGTTTCAATGATGTTTGTTTAACATGCAGCAGTTCTGCCCACGCACGTGTTAGGATATAATGCACTATGATGGAATATCCAGGTTTATGCCCTTGTGGGAGAGCCCTAGACTGGAGGTGGTTCAGAAATTAGAGGGGTTTCACTGTGTTGGTACACTCATGGTATCAAATTATGTTGTTCAAATGTATACCCAATAAACTATGAAGTCCTATCAGGATATGCGAGAGACATAGCCGCTACCTATTTCTAGATTTTTTTCAGGATCTCCAGCTCAGGCATGCTCTAACATCCCACGCTCAGAAAATGAACCTTTCCCTTCAGATTATGCCATTGCTTTCCTCTTTGGAGGCCACTGCTGGAAAACGGGGGCTTATTTCATCCTTCTATAAACAGTTGATGGAGAAATACCTGGCTAGTCTAGTTCTTCCTGGAGGAAGCGAACCTGATGAATCCTGGCTTACTTTGTTAGAACAAGTGACCCAAATATCCCTATCCCCAACACAGACTCACCCAATTGTTTATCATGCATAGTTTAAGGGATGTACATTATACCTTATCTAAAGGGGGCTGTAGCCCTACCCCGGACTGCCCAAAATGTCAGGGATATACAGCCGGTTTTATACATGTGCTCTGGAGATGCCCCAAGCTGGTTCGGTACTGGCAAGCGATTTGTAGACATTAATAAAGCTTATCACATACAACTGGAACTTTCACCAGTGATCTGCTTGCTGGGAAATATAGATGAGGAACAATTTCCACCTGAAGTTAGAATACCGGTGTTATGACTACTGTTTATAGCTTGTAAAACTATAGCTATGAGATGATGTCCTTGAATTCCCCCACGTTTTGAAAACTGGGGACAACAAGTTAATATTCCTCTATTGAGAAAACAACAAATATAAAAACGAAGAGGTAACCCAATCGGCTTTCTAAGCTCTGGGATCCTTGGATGGAGCTGCCAAGCTCCTTTCTCCCTGGTTTCCTTACAAATGCTGCAGTGTTGGCTAGTCATATGCCAGAGGAGGTATATCTGGTGATCTAGGTCATACCCAGGTATCATCTACTTTCTGACCCATCATGGTATGTGCAATATTTACATTGGTTCATGGCTGTGACAATTAGTGTAACAAGGTTATGTTATGGTTCTAATGTTTTACCTATCTATTCTTGCAATACCAAGAATATTTTGCTATCTATACTAGAGGTGGGTAAACCCTGTTTGTTCGTTTCACTTAATTTGTATGAACAAAATGCTGTTGCTGCTTTGAGATACCACTGATCCTATTGATCTATCTAACATATTTTTAGGTGATTCATATACTATTTGATTGGCGGGTGTCCAAGCTTTTCACCCACTCTGTTATCAGCCTTGTATTTCTTTTTCCCCATTTATTTATTTTCTATTGTTTGTGTGTGTTTTTTACATATTTAAAAACCTCAATACAAATTACTTAAAAAAAAAAAAAAAAAAAAAAAAAAGCCAGGGGGTCCTGGAGAAGTTCCCCACAACAACGAGGCATCCCTTGCTCCAACCAAAACCCCTACAGTGGTGCAATATGTAGTCTATACATGTCTATACATGTCAAGAAGAGGAAGGGAACAGAGCAAGAGAACAGAGCACAAACCTGAGGGAAATTAGGCAAGACAGTAACACTGCAGGGGAAGGAGTCGTGCACCTGAAAAGTGGGAAATCGGAGAAAAGACAAGGGGGGGGGGGGGGTTTGGAGGCCAAAAGTCAAGAAGGGGAAGACAAGGGTTTGGGAGCATCAAGACTGCCCATCATAGGCAGCCCAAGCTGGCATGAGGGAGAATAGGAAAGGCATACATCGCCCACGGTTCCCAGATTTTATGGAACTTGGCGTGGGAGTCATTGTGCATGCTGGAAATCTGTTCATTGGGCATCAACGCTAAGCTTGGTAATTTTAAGCTGAAAACCTTCCGAGTCCTTTCCATAGACATTGACCATAAGTTTAAGTCTAAAGCCCCCGTACACACGATCGGATTTTCCGACAGGAAATGTTGGATTTGAGCTTGTTGGCAGAAAGTCTGACCGTGTGTATGCTCCATCACACATTTGTTGTTGGACTTTCCGCCAACAAATGTTGTCTACCATGTTCTCAAATTTTCTGCAAACAAATGTGTGTTGTCGGACTTTCCGATCATGTGGACAAAAGTACAAACACTCATGCTTGGAAGCAGAATGAGTCGGTCTTGTAAACTAGCATTTGTAATTGAGAACTGACATTCGTGACGTGGCAAATTATGAAATCTCCAAATGCAGCGCACAATTCTCCTCTTCTTTAATGGGATAATAATGAAGCTGCTTTGCTGGTGATACTGATGGAGTTATTGCAAACAAATTTTCAAAGGCTTTTCTTTTTCTTGTGACATCAAGAATAATTTTATGTGTTTTGTTGTAGTTTTTTTTTTTTTTTTTTTTTTTTAATGCACAAAAAAAAAAAAAATTAGACATGCTATCTGCGAATAGAAATAAACCAAAAGGTGCATTCTATGCATCCAAAGCTATAGAAAATACCAAATCAAATTCTTATTCAACCAAAAAAAATGTCAAAGCAATAACTTCAAGGCCAATAATAACACGTTATCTCCTCTGATTCCACAACATGTCTGGTTGACGACCGCTGTTCATAAACGAACTGAAAAGCACGAAATGGAAAAGCGCAAATAAACACTCACCAAACTTCTACTAACAAAAAAAAAATTGGCAGAAGGAGCCCAAAGGGTGGCGCTAAAGAGCTGAAAAACCACGCAGTACGTCACTACATTCGTAATTGGCAAAAATTAGTGTGACCGTGTGTATGCAAGACAAGTTTGAGTCAACACCCTTAGAACAAAATTCCACGGTTTTGTTGTCAGTCCAATCGTGTGTACGGATTGGGCTTTAGTTGGTATTCCTGCCAAATCATAGTAATCGGATAATTTGGGTGGCATTTTGTTCATGTAAGTGGCCTTCAGACCTTGGTAGGGAGTACACTGACTAAACCTGAAACACAGCAGGGCTATTCGAGTACGTTTAATTTGTCTGTGACAATAAATGCCTAAAGATATATGTATGTACTATTCAGTAAAATTTTTTTTTTTTTTGTTTTTGTTTTTTTTCCTGTGTCATGAATATTTAATACACTTTCTTAGGTTGTAAGAAATAAGCCTGTAGCACGGCAAGCACCAGGAAAACGTAAATGCAACTGCCGGCAAGAAATGAGAACTACACAACTTGGACCAGGACGTTTTCAGATGACTCAAGAAGTTGTTTGTGATGAATGTCCAAACGTCAAGTAAGTACACCTATTGATAACGGGTGAAATCATGATAAATAGGAGAAACTTTGATTTTCATATTCTATTGAATGAGTGAAACCAGTGTATCAGCTAGTGGCTCTGTTTCAGTGCTCCTTCTGATTCATTCGTTCTGATTTTGTTTGTGATCACTGGTGTAATGAAGGCCATTTCAGTGTAGTATGTTGATGCCTGAACAGCACAGCATGCAATATGTCATCTGAACTACCCAATATAAGTTGGGGCTTTGTGATCCCAACTTCTTCATTAAACCTCTAATTTCTGCTCCTAAATCAAGCTTCTTTATGTCTTTGTGTGTAGGCAGATGTGAAGCATGAGTTGCCAATAAGCAGCAACTCTGATCAGCTAAACACTAACAATAGTAATATAAGGATGGATCTTTGTATATGTATAAGGATCTTTATCTCTGACAGGAATATTGTGGCGTTGAATCTCGCTGAAAGAATTCTGTGCTCCTCAACAGTATATTGTTTTGTAAACTGGCAATATCTTAAAAAAACAAGAAGTCCTTTTATAATACCGCAACAGCGCTTCCCATACACTGTCCAATATAAATTGTCAGTAGTTGATAAAGGACATGAACTGATAAGAAAAATGCGTTTTATCGCTGTGCTGAAAAGCTTCCACCAAGGATCACCCTGTGTGATGGAATCTCCCCTTTGGGGATGTACTCACCAAAACGCCAAGAAATCTGCGCCTTTAAGAGAATAATTCCACCTCTCATCAGCTCCTCTATCACCATCCACCAGATGTCAGTATACCATTTCAATAGGGCTCCAGGTTCACGTGAAAAGGATGCAATATCCACATAGTGTAAACCTGTAAACAAATATATTAAATTCACAAAGCCCCCCCTTGCACAAAGTCTGCGTACCACAATAAAGTAAAAATGAAGCATGAATCAAATAAAGTGCACTGTGCCTGTCTCAGGAGGGATCCTGCCGCCGGAAAGAGCTCCCAACGTCCGCTGGATACAGCGGATGTGTGTTTGGCTTCCTGCTGGCCGGACCGCACTGCTGGAACACACACGTCCCTTCCGGTAAGCCACGTCACTGACGCGTTTCATCATTTCCTACTTTGTCACAGGGGTGTGGCTTGCCTACCGGAAGACGGCCTTTTATGTCAATTCCATGGCACCGTGGCCAATGTAGATGGTCCCCCCTAGGGATCTGTCAATGAAGGGACAAATAAAAAAAAAACACTAAGCCCCCTCTGGACCTACCGAAGGGAATTTTCTGCCGATAGTTAAATCCTTAAAAAAAAAAATATATATAATTATACACACACAAATGCATGTAATATTTCAATATTATTTCATAATATCAAGCTTTCATCACACAATTGCTAAAATATATTTAAATGTTTTTAAAACACCATTAAAATCATAGGCACACGTTTTATAGGAGATGGCAAACAGTAAAATGTACCTTCATTAAGAAAAATCTATCATAAAAATAAATCCTAAAAATAATAATCTATATTGAGAGATAATCGCCTCCTTAAATATTGTACATGTTTAAACTTATGTATGTTTAAAATTTATATACGGATCGTGTGTTAATCAAACCATAAAGGCTACGTATGTCATTAAAGACCCACATTTATGGTCGGACAAACGTCCATTGCACCATGTATGTTCAATCTCCATTACAGATCCAGTTTCTATATGGGAAAACATACATCCATTACAACAGCAGGATGTATATGAACCTTACCCGCACCCTCGTCCTTCTTTTTTTTAGGGAGAGGGAGGGGGGGTCATTGGAGAGAACGAGGTTTCCCACCAAGAAGGGGGAAACCTTTAGGGTACCCCCAGCCACAAACCCTATACAAGAACTCACAGGGGCAAATGAACTATGGAAATTGCCCTGGAAAGGGTCCATCGCAGAAATTGGAAATGGAGTTCAAACCACACCAACAACAAAAAATAGAAAAACCCGGGAGTGCAGGGCCGGCTTCAGGGCCCAACAAAAGAAGGGAATCTGAGGAAGCGGTATGTTCAATTTAACACAAACGGAACTAACCCATAAAGAATTAAACATTTTGAACTTAGGACTTAAATGTGGCATAAAAAAGCCCATTGATAAATTCAGTGTATTTATCTATATTCATAAATACATAAGAAAATTGAATATAAAGAAACATTTTATTGGAAGTAATCCCAGAATAGGAACCCCTGTGAGCTATCAAAATAAGGTGGTGAATAGTGGTTTAAAAAATAAATCCTTATTTTACCCTCCCAATAATCCAAACCATCAAGTAGAAGTGTTCAAAGGCCTGGTGTTGCAGGATCTGGAAAATTTGAAACCAAAAAAAGAAATAAATGTAAGGCATATAAATTATGGCATTGAAATGTTAGAAAAACGCAAGCATATCATTATATGACCTGCGGCTAAAGGAGGAGGAGTGGTGATACTGTTGATGGACTTTTACCACAATCAGATAACTGATATGTTATCCGACACGATGACTTGCAGGAAATTGAATGCAGATCCCACCCAACATTACAGAGACCGGTTGGAAAAACGAATTGAAATAGGATCTAACACAGGGGTCCTAATAATTAAGGAAAGAAGATATCTCACACCTACCAGCAGTTGGGTACCCACACTGTATACTTTATGGATTTTAGGTAAAGACCCAATGAACCCTCCTGCAAGGCCGATCGTTAATAGTATTGACTCGGTCTCTTCAAGATTGGGTCAATATTTAGATAAGTTTTTACAGAAAAATGTAGGTGAGACTTGATCGTATTTAACCACTTCGCGCCCAGGCCAATTCTGACATTTCTCTCCTACATGTAAAATTCATAATTTTTTTTTTTTTTTTTTGCTCGAAAATTACATAGAACCCCCAAACATATATATATATATATATATATATATATATATATATATATATATATATATATATATATATATATATATATAAATATAATTTGTTTATACATGTTTTTTTTCAGAAAAAAAAAGTTTCATGCTTTAAAAAAAACAAAACAGTAAAGTTAGCCCAATTTTTTTGCATAATGTGAAAGATGAAGAGTAAATGGACACCCAACATGCCACGCTTCAAAATTGCTCGTGGAATGGCGCCAAACTTTGGTATTTTAAAAATCCCCATAGGCGACCTTCTTTTTATTTTTATTTTTATTTTATTTATTTTTTTTACTGGTTACATGTTTTGAATTACAGAGGAGGTCTAGGGCTAGAATTGTCTAATGTTCACGGCGATACCTCATGTGTGGTTTGAACACAGTTTTCATATGTGGGCGGGACTTGCATATGCATTAGCTTCTGCGTACGAGCTCATGGGGACAGGGGCGCTTAAATTATTTTTTTATTATTGTTAATTTTACTTTTATTTTTTTAGTTTCACACTTTACATTCCTTGTAATAGGAATAAAAATACATTTTTAAACATCCTTTTGTAATAGGAATATGGCATGATTGGACCTATTTACAGTAAGATATGGGGTCAAGACCCCACATCTCACCTCTAGGCTGGGAAGCCTAAAAAAAATAAAAATAAATCACGGCTTCCCAGATGAGGCGGCGCCGTTATTTGAATGCAGAGGCTGGGCGTGACGTCATAACATCGCGCCACCGCCTCTGAACAATCATAGAGACTCCGGCGACCATCTGATCTGCCGGAAATCTCTATGATCACCAGCCGGGGGCCGGCTTATCCTGTGTCCGACTCACCGATGGAAGCCCATAAGAACGATCAAGTAGCAGAACAGCCGCTATGATCGTTCTTAGAGTGTAGGGCTGAAAATGCCGATATCTGAATGATGTCTGTAACCTCAGGCATCTTTTAGATATACCCCTGGAAAGTCAAGGCCGTCCCAGGACGTCCACCTGACGCCAAGTGGTTAAAAGATACAAAAAGTTTTTTAAATAATTTATATAATCCGGAGTTAAATAATGAACAGGTGCTTTTGGTGACAGCAGGTGTATCCTCGTTATCCTCAATAATTCAACACCGATGCTCTGCTGGCTTTAAATTGGGCATTGAGTAAGCGGGATGATCTTCCACACAATCAGAAAATTTTCCTAAGAAATGCTCTCGATTTTTGTTTGAATCACAATTATTTTTGCTACAACAAAGGGGTGTTTAGCTATGCTGGGTGCAAATTTTGCTCCCATCGCAAATCTTTTTATGGCGAAGTGGGAGGACAAGGTGATTTTTAAACAACAACCAACGGAGCTAATTTTTTACAAACGTTTTATAGACGATCTGTTTTTATTTGGACTGGTACTGAGTCCAATTTGAAAGAATTTGTGCAATATCTCAACACGATTGACCACAATATTAGATTGACTTCAGAATGGCATCAGCAGGAAATTAACTTTCTGGATGTGACTATCTATAAAAAGAACAATAAATTAGAAACAAAAGTGTATTTTAAGAAAACTGATAGAAATAGTTATCTACTAATATCAAGTGGTCATCACCCACAATGGCTGAAAAACATACCGACGGGCCAGATAATCAGGGTTCGGAGGAACTGCTCTGAACACGATAACTTTAACATACAGGCCAACATACTAGCAGAAAGATTTTTATCCCGTGGATATGATCCTGCAGCTCTGAACAAAGTGATTGAGGAAGTTGGCGATATCCCGAGATCAGCATGTCTGGAAGAACGCAAGACGATAGTCCCTGACAACGAAATGTGTAGAAATACACGAGATAAGGAATGGGGTTTCATCTCAGGTTTTCATGCCCAATACAGAGAGGCTGAAGCTATTTGTAAGCGACATTGGCATGTTCTGCTACTAGATAAATAAATTGAATACTGAGTTACCAGCTAATCTGCAATTCATTTAAAGGAGGCCACAAGTTTCGGTGACAAAATTATTAAAGTGGTTGATCCACCAACTTTCTGGGATCAGAATGACTGACTTCTATGCATGCAGAGAGGTCTCCCGTCCAATCCGTGCATTAGGTAATTTCACCTCACCAGTCAATGATCATCAGTTTAAAATTGACCAATTTATTACGTGTAACAGTACACACGTGGTCTATGCATTGAGGTGTCCATGCGGCCTGATCTATATTGGTTGCACGAAATGGAATTCTGCGCGTGAGGATAACTGAACATATTCATAATATTAAGATTGGATTTAAGGACCACAACGTTTCACTGCACTTGTCCACATAGTGGCCGGCTGGTGAGGGGTGGAGCACCATGAGGTAGGCGTGTGCTGAGGGCGGCTTCCCGACATCCCAGCCTCCAGGAATGTCCTTGTGACAGCACGCCTCATGATGAGCTGCGGGAAGCGCAGTGAGCGTGTCCGACGCTTACGTTGAGGCACCCGGAAGGACCCATCAGCAGTGTACCATGGGGACGAAAAACTGGAAATTTCCCCCAAGCGGATGCCATAGGAAGCCGGCGAGAGTGTACCAGGATCCGCTGCCTGGCGAAGGGGCCCAGAGGGGATTGGCGCGGTTTGAGCGGCTGGAGCGGTCCGGCGGTCGGAGGCAGGAGCGGTGGAAGGGGAGAAGGACTTGGGAACCAGACTCCCCGTGGATAGTACGAACTGTACGCTAAGACTGCAGTCCGCTCCTTTAAAGACCGGAACGCTGGAAGGAGCTCTGCCGAGGTGACGCAGGAACGGTGCAGCTGAGAGAGGAACCAGCTGATCCAGGCTCCGATGGGGGAGACGCCAGAGTAAAGGTACCTGAAGGTGGAGTGGTGAGTGGCCTGAATAAAACTGTGTCAAACTGTCCAAACAAACGTGCAAACAGGACAGAGACTATGCTTTGTGAGCCCTGAGCCATAATTGTGTACTAGTAAGCAAGGAAAAGATTACAGGACTATGGAAGGAAAGGCATATTAGGCTGCTACTCATTTTCATAGGGTATTGGAAGGACAGTTCTATCCCTGGCTCTCTCCTCTGGTCTTTACGGTGCGGGTACACCATATAGAAAGTAGGAAGCTTGGGGAGTGCGGCTGTTATTGCTAACGCTAATCCTGCCCTGAGCCTGTTACACCTATGAGGACTTATTACGCTATTCCTGACTTGACATCTGCTTTTGACATTTTGCACAAGTAAGGTTACAGACTACGTTTAAAGGGAGAAGGGGAAAAAAAAGTTTTAGCATATGCTAAAGAGAAAGAAAACGTGCCCTAGGGGCCACTTAAGAGTATTAATCTGGGGTTCCTCTCTCTCTCCCTGGATCAGCGGAACACAGGGACTTTTTTTTTTTTTTTTCTCCCGCATATCCACTACAAGAGCAGCTATCCTACTTTAAGAGCAAGTAGAGATAAAGTGGTGACTTTTACAGGAGACTTGCTTACAGTACAGACAGACTCTAAACACTTTACTCAGCCGGTTGAAGGGTCGGAAATTGTAGGGACGAATTAAGTCTCCATCCCGAGGAGGAGGAAAAGGTGAAGGAGCCAGGAGGTCACAGGACTGTATAGAGAAGAGCATCTGAAGAACCCGTGGTGCCTACACCCCTAGAACTAACTAATTTTTCCTTGTTTTCTCAAAATACCATTTACCAGCAGTGGTGGTGGCAGTTGACTGCAGGTTTTGTTTATGTTCCTGAGTTTTTTATTCTTCTCCCTTTTGTGGTGATGGTCTGTCTACGGAAAGGGGGGCTAGATTAGAAAATTTTAAGGTATAGTAGGGAGAAAGAATGAGGGGGAAGGTAAAATGAGGTAAAAATGTCCCACCTGTATCTAGTCCAGGAGGGATCCAGAGATACATGGCAAGCAACATCACCAACACCAGTACGATAGAGGAGGGGCAAGAAAGCCCTAGACAAGGAGCAGGACGGAGGTCAGGTTTGAGTAGACAGAAGATAGTGGAGGAAGGTAAAGGTGGGAAAGCAAATGGTTTAAAAACGGGTGGGATTAAAGAGATAAGCCCCACACTACAAAGCATAGCCAAAGGTCAACAGGATGGGGGGGGGGGGAGAGTGTAACGGAAGAAGTAGTGTGCGAGGAAGGGATTTTGCGACTGGCTCCCCAAGAAGAATCATCTCCTATAAAGGAGATGCTAGGGGAAATGTTTGGAAAAATGGAGGCGGCATTAAAGATAGAAATGGCAGGAGTTTGCGCAGATATCGGACGGGTGTTGGAGAGGGTGGAGGAGATAGAGGAAAGAATGGATAGCCAGGAGCTAAGGATGGATGAGATAACAGAACAAGTCCAGAGTCTCCAGAGAGCGAATAGGACCCTCCTTTATAAATTAGAAGATCAGGAGAATAGGAGTAGGAGGAAGAACGTTCGCATTAAAGGCCTCCCGGAAAAGTATGGTAGCGCGGAACTGGGTAAAATAGTGCAGTAGGTCTTTAATCCGATATTACAAAGGGAGCCAACTGAAACCCTAAAGATAGACAGACCCCATAGGATTGCAAGCCAGGGGGTAGCAAGGGAAGACTCCCCACGTGATGATAGTAAGGTTTCATTACGCAGAAGAGAAAGGGCAAATAATGGAGAAATTAAGGGCACTGACGGAGATCCCCTTTGAGGGCGCAGAGCTGCGGGTGTTTTCGGACTTAGCTCCTGAAACACTGAGGAGACGGAGACTACTAAAACCCTTAACTGAACGTATGATTGCTTCGGGAGTCTCCTATCAGTGGGGCTTTCCAGTGTGTTTGAGGGGGGGAAAAAGGATGGACGATCAGCGGTTCTGCGTTTTTCCCCGAAGAATTGAGAGGGTTCTGTGAGTGCCTGGAGATAATTCCCCCCCCCCTCTGCCAGGCTGGCAGGAAGAAACTGAAGCTAGGACCCCCAAAGGAAGTTAAGATGGCAGAGAGGGAGAGGTGTAGAGATAAACGAAAGGGGAAAGAGTAAATAGCATCAGGGAGTAGACAAGATGGGGTGCAGATGGGTCCGGGGATACAGGGGATGGGGGGGTGGGGAGGAGGGTGCCGCCTCCTGTTAGTCGACCCCAGGTGTGAGCCCCGGGGTAAATATGGAGAATAGACGATATCAAAGAGATATAAGTCGGGTCCATATAGCCAAAAAAAAAAAGGGGGCGAGACCCTGACCAACTGCTGCAGGTGCATAGTTGGGAAGAGGGGAGGGAGGGGGCAGGTGGGGAGGGAGCAATTCGGTTTCTTGGGGGGGGGGGGGGGAGGGAAAAGGTACGAGGGAGGAGCTGAAGGAATTAGAGACCCCTATCTCAGGGAAGTAGAGAGAGTAATTAAAGATATAGCCCTGGGTGGAAGTCCTGGACCAAATGGATATTCCATCCTATATTATAAGCCGAGAAGGCTTTTGATAGAGTAGTTTGGGAGTTTATAAACGAGACTTTAAAATATATGGGACTGGGTGAGAGAATGATGAGATGGGTAAAAGCGTTGTATACTCGGCCGACAGCTAGGATTAGAGTGAACGGATCTCTGTCTCGTCCCCTTGAATTGTTCAACGGGACGAGACAGGGATGCCCCTTATCACCGATTCTCTTTGTGATTATCTTGGAGCCGATTTAAGCAGCGATCCGAAGGAATCGGGACCTTCGGGGAATCGGGGTGGGAGGTAGAGAATATAAGGTATCTGCATTTGCCGATAACTTATTGCTATATATTACAAACCCCAGAACATCGATCCCGTCGGTACTTAAAGAACTGGAACAATATGGACGACTCTCAAATTTTAAAATCAACCTGTCAAAGACAGAAATTTTAAACCTGAACTTACCCGAGACAGAGCAGAGAGATCTCTCCGCAAGTCTGCCTTTTAAGTGGTGTAGTGGAGAATTGAGCTACCTGGGGATAAAATTAACGGCACAAAGGTCTAATTTGTATGAAGCTAACTATATGCCCCTCTTAAAGTGGTTGTATACAAATTTTTGGGACTTTTACCTACAGGAAAGCCTATAATAAGGCTTACCTGTAGGTAAAAAAAAATCTCCTAAACCTGTATGGTTTAGGAGATATTCCCCTCGGTATGCGCCGCTGACTGCAGCGGCGCATGCGCACAAGGGGATTCTCAGCCTGAAAATCCGTCAGTGGCCGACCGGCCGGAATGAAATCTCCCGCGCGTATGCGCGGGAGTGACGATATCGCGGCTCCGGCCACTCACAGCGCCGGAGCCGCGATACCCGGAAGAAACGCCGAGGGAGCATGTCGGCTCCCTCGGCGTGGATCGGGCCAGATGTCGGGGCCTCGTTCTAAGGTAAGTATTTCATAATGAGCTAGTATGCGGTGCATACTAGCTCATTATGCCTTTTGCTTTGCAGGTGTAAAAAATAAAATAAATAGCGGGTTTACTACCGCTTTAAATAAAATTAAAGCGCAAATGAAAAGTATGAAGTACAAAGCATTATCATGGATGGGTAGAATAAACGTAATAAAAATGTTTATATTACCAATTGTAATCTATACATTTCAAATGATCCCCATCTCGCTTCCGGGGAGTTTTTTTAGAAAATTAAAATCTCTGGTCTTTTCATTCATATGGTCCCCAAAAAAAACTCGAATTGCGTATAAGGTCCTGGAAAAGGAAAAGGAAAGAGGAGGAGTAGCACTCCCAGACTTTAAAAAATATTATGAAGCAATAGTAATATCTAGAGTAGCGGACTGGCTGCATAATCAGAAGAAGAGTTGGGTGGAGTTAGAAACTAGATTAAGTGGGACGGAATTGGCAAAAATGATTTGGCTACCATCTCATTCGCGGAACCTAGGAGTAAGCACTAGTATTCTAACAAGACACACACTTAAAACATGGGATAAAATAAATAAGACACATAATTGGACATATAACTCTCCATTAATGTCACTGTTGGACACAAAATATTTTTTGCCAGGGAAGGAGGAGCGGTTGTATTTTTAGCAGATGGGCAAAGAGAGAGGAAATAACATTAGGGGAGGTGATTAAAGGGAACAGGATATTCACGTATAGGGAAATCGCTCAAGAGTGGGGGCACAAACCATTAGATAGATGGAGACACAACCAATTGTCACATTTCACACAGGGGCTTCCACAGCCCTTACGAGGAATGACTTTGCTAAGACCATTAGAGAAATTACTTAAGGATGCACATTGTTTAGTGAAAAGGGTATCAAAAATGTATAAAATATTAAGACGTGAGGGAGATTCGGGGTTACCAGCATACTTGGGGAATTGGGGTCACTAAGAAATGATGAGCACAGGATGAAAATACTTAAAATGACACTTTCACTCCCAAGAGATTCCCGAACGATCGAAATGTCATATAAATTAATAGCGAGGTGGTATATGATGCCCCAAAGAATGCAGAGGCTCGGAGGGGAAGAGCAATCAACCTGTTGGAGGGAATGTACGGAA
Source organism: Lithobates pipiens (assembly GCF_037356315.1). NCBI lineage: Eukaryota > Metazoa > Chordata > Amphibia > Anura > Ranidae > Lithobates > Lithobates pipiens. Next base: position 185,464,355 of record NW_027507784.1, on the reverse strand, counting down.
CAAGGCTCCCTTAAACATATATGGTGGGATTGCCTGAAAATAACCCCTTTTTGGGACAAAATAATCAAAATCATATTCTTGGTGACAGGAAGGAGGATTAGTAAATGCCCATGGGCTTGTCTGTTCCATGACACAGATATAGGAGTAAGGCAATATAAAGGTACGATAGTCCCCCATCTGTTGAATGCAGCCAAAGCCTTGATCCCATACCACTGGAGAGCTACACAGGTGCCGACAATTCCTGAATGGGTGAGGAGGGTGGAGCAGGTTAGGCTAATGGAAGAGTCGATCCACAAAGTTCAGGATATAGAAGGGGAATGTCAAGGGAAATGGCAAAAATGGCTGGCATTCTTGGAGAAGGGGGGACTGTCATGCTATGTTGGCATGAGAAGGGGACAGAGAGGGTGGAGATGGGGGGGCACATCTCCCCCCCTCCTTCTTTTTTTTTTTTTTTTTTGCCCTGGGGGAGGGGGGGGAAGAAGGTACTAAAGGGTTGTTTTGTATTTTGTAAGAAGAGGGATGTGAGAAGACCTCTTAATAAATTGTATTGATGTTTTCCTTTTATATATGGATATGTACAAAGTGGAAAAAATAAAAATAAAGAATATATTAAAAAAAACAAAAATGTTTCACTGCACTTTAAATTAAAACACAATATGGATGCCACGTGCTTGTAATTTTTCAGCCACACTGGAGGGGTATCAATAGTTTTTCGGGAATTATCTAATCGTGAAACTAAATGGATTTATTTAGTAGACGTACTTGCGCCACAAGGTTTAAATATAGAGTTAGATATTAATTGTTTTATCAGTGACACTTAGGAGTAAATCAGGTTATTAAAAGTACAATAGAATAAAAGTGATATTTTAGACATAGTGTTTTTTATACTAAAAATTATTATTATTTTTTTATCTCGATTATCTCTCAATATAGATTATTTTTAGGATTTATTTTTATGAAAGATTTTTCTTAATGAAGGTACATTTCACTGTTTGCCATCTCCTATAAAACTTATGCCTATGATTTTAATGGTGTTTTAAAAACATTTAAAAATATTTGAGCAATTGTGTGCTGGAAGACTGATTATTTTAGAAATAATATTGAAGTATTACACGCATTTGTGAGATTATATATTTATTTGTAAGGCAGAAAATTCCCTTCAGTAGGTCCAGAGGGGGCTTAGTGATTTTTTTTTTATTGGTCCCCCTAGGGATTTGTCAATGAAGGGACAATCTACATTGGCTGCGGGGCCATGGGATTGACATAAAAGGCCGTCTTCCGGTAGGTAAGCCATGCCCTTGAAACAAAGTCGGAAATGACAAGTGCGTTCAAGCAGTGCAATCTGGCCAGCAGGAAGCCAAACAAACACACATCCACTGTATCCAGTGGACGTTGGGAGCTCTTTCCGGCGGCAGGATCCCTCTTGAGACAGGCACAGTGCACTTTATTTGATTCATGCTTCATTTTTACTTTATTGTGTTACGCAGACTTTGTACAAGGGGGGGGGTTTGTGAATTTAGTAAATTTGTTTACAGGTTTACACTATGTGGATATTGCATTCTTTTCACATGAACCTGGAGCCCTATTGAAATGGTATACTGACTTCTGGTGGATGGGGATAGAGGAGCCAATGAGAGGTGGAATTATTATTCTCTTAAAGGCGCAGATTTCTTGGCGTTTTGGTGAGTGCATCCCCAAAGGGGAGATTCCATCACACAGGGTTATCCTTGGTGGAAGCTTTTCAGCACAGCGATAAAACGCATCTTTCTTATCAGTTCATGTCCTTTATCAACTACTGACAATTTATATTGGACAGTGTATGGGAAGCGCTGTTGCGGTATTATAAAAGGACTTCTTGTTTTTTTTTTTTTTTTTTAAGATATTGCCAGTTTACATGTTTTAAAAGCAGCAGCAGCTTCATATGGGATTATATCTCTGATAGTTTTTATAAACACAATATACTAACAGGCGGTTGTCCATAAAGCGCGGAGGGGTGTTCATTGTGGGTGGGTTAATAGAACATCAGATTTTACTATATTAATTGTTTTGTAGACTTGTAAATGAAGAAAGAACGTTAGAAGTGGAAATTGAGTCTGGTGTTCGTGATGGCATGGAATATCCTTTCATTGGAGAAGGTAACTGCTATGTTTTTAATTATGGTGTTTATTTTTTATATATATATATATATATACTTGTCCTTTTTTACTAATTGTTATAATTTATTTATTTTCTTTAAGGTGAACCACACATTGATGGAGAGCCAGGTGACTTGCGTTTTCGAATCAAAGTTCTCAAGTAAGGAGATACTGCATTCAGATAACTAACTAAGCCCAATTGTAGTCTATGAAAAACTAAGCTTTCATTTTAGTCTACTGTTGCGGTGTATTTTTTGTGCTGCTTATTTTCTATCTCCAAAAAACATTGGGAATGATTGGTAGAGCTGTTAAAATATATATAATGTTAATTTTTTGTACATTTGCAAACAGGCACCCTATATTTGAAAGAAGAGGAGATGACCTATACACAAATGTTACCATTTCTTTAGTCGAAGCTCTTGTGGGTTTTCAAATGGAAATTAATCATTTAGATAACCATAAAGTAAGTCAAGTGTTTTTTATTGACATATATAAAAATTGTAGTAAGTGTACAATAAAAGTGTAGATGATCTTCACCTACTCGGAAATCCTGCATTGCATGTGTGGTAGTAGGGGATGGGGCAGATTCTTCTGGCAGGATTTTGCAGTGTGCACAGAGCTCAATACATTGTTCTCCATCATCTGCTTATAATAGTTGGAAATACACATAATGGCGGGCCCATGGCAGATTGACCAGTGATGAATGTGAGCCTTAAGACCCCTTTTACACTAGGGCCATGGCCGACTTTGCTTTAAAATGCCACTCATTTTATCAGCGCTTGACGTGCTTTTCGGCCGTTAGCGAGGCACTTTTAACCCCAAAGAAGGGGTTAAAAACTCATTTTACCGAGCTTCGGAACCGCTGCCCATTCATTTCAATGGGCAGGGTGTTTTGGGAGCGCTAAATACAGCGCTCCCAACCTGCCCCAAAGATGCTGCTTGCAGAACTTTCAGAATATCCTGCAAGTGCTTCGCCCAAGTGTGAAAAAGTGACACTTGAATAAATGGTAGGCGGTATTCAGGCACTTAGCAGAGGCTATTTCCAGTGCTAAAGCGACTGAAAAACGCCCCAGTGTGAAAGGGGTCTAAGGCAGAACTGTTTTATTTGCCACTCTGTCCTCTGTTTGCATCTCCCATCTTTCCAGCACATTAACCCTACCTACATGTGGCTGTGGTCCTACCATTAGTTAAAATGAAAGATGAGTGCCCCCCTGCACAAAATTATCATATTAAAAGGTTATTTCTCTTACATGGCATATGCAAACTTAAAACTACACCCCAAAACATATTCTGCTATTCCTCCCAAGTGTGATCATACCACATGTGCGAGACTGTACAGCCTAGCCGCATACAGAGGCCCAACATGCAGGGAGCACAGTCAGGTGTTCTAGGGATATAAATACACATTTAATTTCTTGACTACCTCTTGCACTTTTGAAGGCCCTGGAGCACCAGGACAATGAAAACTCCCAAAAAATTACAGCATTTTGGAAAGCAAACACCCCAACATATAATATTTGAGTCTTTTGAATATGTCCCTTTTTCCAAAAAAAAAAAAATGTGGAAAGAAAATGAAAAACTTTTTTTTATTTTTTTTTATTTTTTTTACACGAGGAATGGAATGAGGCACTGATCTGGCGCAGATGAGGCTGAATGGGCACAGATCAGCGCTGTGGGCACTTCAGATCCAGCCCACAAGGGCTGCTGCACCAGCTCCCTCATTTCACACTGTACTGATCAGTGCGAGGAGAGGGCAGAGCTGAATCGGACATGCGCCGGTTTGTTGACAAGTGATCACTCCATTATTGGATGGAGCGATCACGTGGTAAAGGGCTGCTGTCATTGGCCCTTTACCAAGATCCATGATGAGCCAAGTCCAGTGAACCCGGCAAGCATGGACACTTCCATGTGCGTGCCCCGGGGGGGCATGGGAAACGCGCGTTCGTGAGTACACCCTCCCAAAACTAGCCGACTGTTGTGTACTAGTCGTTTGGCTATGTCCTGGTCGACAAATGGTTAAAAGGTTTTTGGATCCTAAACCTTTTAGAAATCGGCAGTGCTGCAAACCCATTTGAAGACCATATGAAATATACAGTACCTTGAAAGTGTTCATACCCTTTGAAATTTTCCACATTTTGTCATGTTATGTTACAGCTAAAAATGTAAATGTATTTTTTGTTGGAATTTTAAGTGGCACATAATTGTGAAGTGGAAGGAAAATGATAAATGGTTTTCCAAATTTTCTACAAATATCTGAAAAGTGTGATGTGCATTTGTATTCAGCCCCCTTTACTCCGATGCCCCTAACTAAAATATAGTGGAACCAATTACCTCCAGAAGTCCCCTTTTATTAGTAAGTAGAGTCCACCTGTGTGTATCTTAACCTCCATATAAATACAGCTTTTCTGGGAAGCCCTCAGATTTTTTAGAACCTTAGTGCACAAACAGCATTATGAAATCCAAGGAACACACAGACAGGGCAGGGATAACATTGTGGAGAAGTTTAAAATGGGGTTAGGTTATGAAAAAATATCCCAAGCTTTGAACATCTCACGGCGCACTGTTCAATCCATCATCAGAAAATGAAGAGTATGGCACAACTGCAAACCTACCAAGACATGGCTGTCCACCTAAACTGACAGGCGAGCATTAATCAGAGAAGCAGCCAAGTGGCCCATGGTAACTCTGGAAGAGCTGCAGAGAACCACAGCTCAGGTGGAGAATCTGTCCACAGGACAACTATTAGTTGTGCACTCCACAAATCTGGCATTTATGTAAGAGTGGCAAGAAGAAAGCCATTGAAAGAAAGCCATAAGAAGTCCAGTTTGCGAGAAGCCATGTAGGGCGAACACAGCAAACATGGAAGAAGGTGCTCTGGTCAGATGAGACCAAAATTTAACTTTTTAGCCTAATAGCAAAATGCTATGTGTGGCTGAAACCTAACCCTGCACATGACCCTGAACATGCCACCCCCAGCGTGAAATGTGGTGGCAGCATCATGTTGTGGGAATGCTTTTCTTCAGCAGGGTTGAGGAAGCTGCTCAGAGTCGATGGGAAGATTGGTGGAGCCAAATGCAAGACAGTCTTCGAAGAAAACCTATTAGAGTCTGCAAAAGACTTGATACTGGATACCTTCCAGCAGGACAATGACCCTAAACATTCAGCCAGAGCTACAATAGAATGGTTTAGATCAAAGCCTATTCATGTGTTTACGATGACCCAGTCAAGGTCCAGACCTAAATCCAATTTAGAATCTGTGGCAAGATTTGAAAATTGCTGTTCACAGGCGCTTTCCATCCAATCTAACAGAGCTTAAGCTATTTTGCAAAGATGAATGAGCACAAATGTCACTCTAAATGTGCAAAGCTGGTAGAGACATACCCAAAAAGACTTGCAGCGAAAGGTGGTTCTACAAAGTATTGACTGGGGGGGGGGGGGGGGGGGATGAATACATATACACACCACACTTTTAATGTTTATTAAAAATTTGGGAAACCATTTATCATTTTCCTTTCACTTCACAATTATGTTCCACTTTATGTTGGTCTATCACCATAAAATCCCAATAAAATACTTTTTACGTTTTTGGTTGAAGCATAGTTGCATAGTTTCAACCATAAACATGACGATAAAATGTGGAAAATTTTAGGGGCTATGAATGCTTTTTCAAGGCACTGTATGTAACAAAACAGTACAAATGAGCAGTGTTTTAAAGTGGAACTGTAGGCACTTTACTTGCCGCCTCTTTTAACAATCTGGGTCCGCATTGACGCCAGGATCTTCTCCCTGACTGCCAGTATTTGGGCATCTCCATTGGCAGGCATGAGATGACTCATTTTAATTTCCTGCACATGCACTGTATTCATTTAGACTGCACGCAGCAGCTGTGCAAGTGCAGCTTAATTTACATGCCGCAGACAGGTAGGTGTATTTTTTCAGAGGAGACCTTGCTTGTCTATTCTGCAATAATAGCCTGCCTGTTTGCAGTCTGTTGTAAAATGCATCCAGTTCCGCTTTAATACAAGTTGCAATAAAAATATGCATATTTCCATTTTTTTATTAAAAAAAAACAAAAAAAAAAAAACTTTCATTGTAAATGGTACAAGAAACCTGTACAAAAAGCAAAGTACATTAGATACAGTCAGACTGTGTAGAACAAATATTAAGCAAGCCAATTCTAATGTGTCTCAAGAATGTGTACAGTATCAGGAAAAAAGAACTAAATGAAAAGAATGATATTTTGTTTTTTACAAAGATCTCTCCCAAAAAGAAGCTTACCAGAGGCACTTTGTCATACATTATTATTTTTCCAAGATTTCAGAGTGCATCTATATACATATGTTTGGAGATTTCCCATGTCAGAAATTAAATTTGGTAACAAAAGAAGCAATTGCCAGATGTATAATAAAATCAGTCTGATGTAGGAAGATGATACACAAACCATGGGTTCCACTTGGCATCAAAACGTGGTTTTGATTCTTGAAGTAATAGCATCCATTCTGGAAATAACTTGTGGTAATGGTACAGACAGTGACTTCCAATGGTAAGCTATTACCCAATGCATAGCACACTCAAAGTATGTATAGATATTTATAAAACTTAAAGCGGAGTTCAAGCCGTTTTTGAGTTTGTTAAAAAGTCAGCAGCTACAAAAAGTGTAGCTGTTGACCTAATAAACGCATACTCCCCTGTCCCAAGTGGGAGCAGGTACCTGTCAAAACTGGATACACACACACACACACACACACACACACACACACACACACACACACACACACACACACACACACACACACACACACGTCAAATGAGTAAGAAGTGCTTAAAGCAGAACTTCCAGTTTTGGGTGGAGCTCCACTTTAGTTGTTTTGCTGGTGACAACATTGTCTCCTGGATTGATGATTGGGGAAGTCTCATGGAGAATTTTATAAACTTGAAATAATTTTATCCCTTTCCAGCTTTATGAAGAAGCAAGAAAAGTTGTGGCTGAAGATGCACTTTATACAAAGGTCAAGGCTACTTTTACAGCCTGGACCTTGGATCTAATGTTTTGTTAACACATGTACTTGCAGACACCAAGAGAAGCTGCAGTTCCTTGGAAATGTTTAAGCCAGATCAGGTTCTAGCTTTAACTGGTCATATCAGTAACTGAAAAGATAATTTGCTCTAAAGCTGAAACTGGAAACCTGTTAAGGCCGTTGACCCATTTAATTTTTAATGTGCTTTCATTTTAAAGCCATAACGACATTTTCTGCTGCAGAAAAGTGACAAAATGTCTGCCACATGTAATATTGTTTTGTTTTCTAACTAGGTTCACATAATGCGTGATAAAATTACTAAACCTGGTGCAAAACTTTGGAAAAAGGGAGAAGGCCTGCCAAATTTCGACAACAATAACATCAAAGGTTCTCTGATTATTACTTTTGATGTTGACTTTCCCAAAGAACAACTAACAGAAGAACAGAAAAATGGTATGTGTTTCAGATGTACTTTAAAAATGTTTTTAGAAAACTGATTCTATGATTAGTATCGATTCCTTAAAATACAAAGAGGGAAAAGTTCAAAGATGTTCATGTCTAGTATCTCTAATTAGATTAATCAATTATTTTCAAATCCAGTGAGTTCCAGGCACTTCTGGGTGCACCTCCAGCACCTGGGACAGCAGGTTTTAATACTGTGTTCCAGTAGCCTAAGCCCTTGTACACACGGTCGGACATTCCGACAGCCAAATCCGACGGATTTTTGTCCAAAACTGTTGCATACACACAGTCGGATAAAGTTGTCAGAAAATCTGATTGTACTTAACGTGATGACGTTATTTCGTTAGGACGGGACTACGTTCAGGCTAGTAGCCAATAGCTTTGGTCTAGGAATTTGATCTGAGCATGCCTGGCACTTTGTCCGATCGGAATTCTCTACACATGATCAGACAAAGTCCGATCAGATCATGTTGTCAGAAAATTTTATAGCCCAGCTGGAAAACTTGGTCCGTCGGATACTCTGACAGAAACAGTCTGATGGAGCCCACACACTGTCGGATTATCCGACAACCCGGTCCTATCGGACATTGTCCATCGGCATGTCCGACCGTGTGTACAAGGGCTAACAGATGGGAGTTTAAGTGGACATTTTTTTATCATATAGTTTCTGAGGCAGAAGTTTTGAGATGGGACCTCATTATGCGGGGTGAAAGTTTTACAATACAGATGAGTTTCTGATGCATGGCATTCAGGTATGATATTTTAGCAGTAAAGCTTCAAAAAAGCATAACCTTGCAATTTAATGGAGTTCAATATTTGTAGTAAGTACTGGGCCCTAAGGTGTGCATGCTTGTATAAATGCATATGATCTATGTGATAATATTTTACAGCTCAGGCTGTAAATTTATTTTGTAATATTCAGACACAGCATAGTGTTTGGCAGCAGCAGTCTACTGCACCACATTCATGTTAGTCGGTGTATCTATATCAGCTGTCACTAAATGGCAGTCCGAACATGGACCGAGCAACGCTTCTGTCCGGACCATCAGGCTGTCAGTGTACAGCGCCACATGCCTGCTGTTCACTTCAGCAGTCATTGGTTGCTGGGGCCATGGGCAAAGTCTTCTCCAAATATATCATAGACTTTGAGGAAAAAAGGAGATAAAAAAATAGATGTAGAAAAAAAAAGTTAGATGTGCATTCGTAAAATTTAAAAAAAAATAACAGAAAAATTAGAGATTGGGTAAAAAAACTGTGAGCCTCAAAACTGATCAAAAATCAGTATAGTTTACCTCCAAGTGTGATCTTTGGTTTCCCCCACTTCCTTCTTTTTTTTTATTTTTGTACCTGCTTTGTTTTCAAAAATTAGAGTCAAGCAATAACACCATGATCAATACTGGATTAGCTTTAAGAATTGATTTCCCCATTTTCTTTTAAACATTTCAGCCTTTGCCACACCTGTATTACCTGTATTGGACTAGAGCAAGTTTACATTTCTGCTATGAGCCTGTTTATCCATCAGTAACTTTTGTTATTACATGTATCAATTTTAGTTTTTTTCCAGGAGTGCTAATATATTATGGTGCTGTATTTATTTATATTCTAAATCATTTTGTTTTTGTATTTTAGGTGTGAAACAGCTTTTGAAACATGAATCGGTACAACATGTTTATAACGGACTTCAAGGATATTAACAATGCATAATCTTTATGCAGAAAAGTAATTTGACATATTTATTCTAGGTTTCTTTGGATTTTTATATAAATAAATGTTCTGATTTCTTGGTCTTATATTAGTTAGCAGTTTTTCTTTATACATGTGGCGACGTGGTTTTTCAGTATTTTTGTTTTACAACTTTTAAACTTTTACTTTGATTGAAACAATATAAAAATGACCATTCACTTCAAACATGAACATTTACAGGTTGAATTATGAAAGATACCTTTTTTTTTTTTTATTTTTTTTTTTTATTATTCAAATATGTTAAATAAAGTCCGCTGAATGGGTTACATATTTATTATAAATTAATTTCCCTTTCTTCTTTAAGTTTTAAGGGCATGTGTGTAATTCTCTCAAAAATGTGTTTTCCTGTTGTACAGGACATAGGCTCCTTAATCATTATGGCTGGTTATATGCAGCTATTTCAAGTATTTGGACACACAAAAATAAATAAATAAATGCTGGGAGGGACATCCCATATATAATCCCATCTAGACTCAGCTTTTTGCTAGTGACCATAGGCGATGTACCCAAGCTTGCCTTCCTCGATGGAGGTTTCTCTTTATTTCCCCCTCTGGATGATTATTTTTTCAACATGATTTTTCTGTTGATTGGCTGCAGGGGGGGGGGGCTCTTTATCCAGCCTGTGTATTGGTTGACCCCTCCTCAGAGCCTTGGACTCTACCCTGACCCTGCCTGGTGGAAGATGCAGGGCCATCCTATAATTTTTCTTTCTCCACTGATTACTGCTGTAGGATCTCCCCTTGGGAATGCATGGATTTAGCCACAGGGTGGTTTACAGGTCCAAGGCCAGGGTCTAACTGGCGCAAAGCCCTGGCTCTGAAGACCTCTGTGGGGATCATTATAGAGGGTGAAGCCAGGATGAGTTTAATCTTATGTTTACCCTGTCTACTAGATGTGGTAAGCACAGGGGCGAAAGAACTTTAAACATTCAACCCCGGCTGCCATTCTTTCTGGAAAACCCCTATTGGGGTTTGTGGGAGCCTCCAACCACCCTTCTGGTGGTCACAGCAGGGAATCAGAATTATTAGGTTTGAGTTTAAACTTGGCATAATTTTCAACACTGGTGCATCTATTGTGATGCTACTGGGTCTGTGCAATACTTACAGCACCTCCTAGTTGTCAGTGGGGTTGCTACAGCTGTGCACCTTGCCTCTTCCCCTTTGCAGGTGGAATTTTGGACGGGCAACATTTTCTGATGGTCTCTGCTGTGGGCACATTAGAGTGGCTAATATTGCAATACCTGGGTTACTGTGTCCTATAAATATTCAATGCTGACATATTCCTCCTCCTCCTCTCCAGTGCTACAGTGGTTAGGAGTACTCCTCTGGGAACACTTTTACAGGCATGGCAGACCGTAAGCATAGGGAAAAAGGGACAGATGGACATGAAAGCTCAGGCATAGCTTCTGGTTACAATGGGTGTGGTAGATTTATCCATTTAGCATCCTAGAAATTTTCTGATGGCTTTCCCCTCACTCTAACTCCCTGCTTTTCTCTGGCCATTTGGTTGGCCCATCAGCTAGAAGAAACTTCTGCCACAATGTCAAATTTACACAATGAAATGCTTCATGCTCAACTATTTATATGTGTGTGAACATAAAGCTGCAGCACTCGAAGGTATTTAACTTTCTAAACAATATATATTCCTCAATGTGCCACGGTAAACTATATATGAAAAAACTATTCGGTATTAATACATCGCCAATCGCAAAAAATCCTGTGTTTACTAAACAATTGCACTACATAAATACAGTGCCAGTGCTGTGTGTATGTAAATAATTTGTGAACAAATTAATCCATCCATTCATTCATCAGTTCATGCCAAAAAATGTGAATGTCCTTCAACCCGAAAATCATAAGAATCTTGACATGTGTGAGTGAATTTCCAACTACCACAAAAGGCAAATAACTGGATTCTCACCTTGAAGGAGATCTTCAAATTATAAATGGTCTTACAGCGCTTGTTCCCCATTTTAACCACTTGACAACTGGGCACTTAAACACCCTTAATAACTAGACCAATTTTCAGCTTTCAGTGCTCACAATTTGAATGACAGTTACTCAGTCATGCAACACTGTACCCATATGAAATTTTCGTCCTTTTTTTTTTTTCACACAAATGGCTTTCTTTTGGTGGTATTTGATCGCCTCCTGGGTTTTTAATTTTTTGTGCTATAAATGAAAAAATTCCCTAAAAATTTTGTAAAAAAAAAAATGCATTTTTCTTCATTTCTATTAATTTTTTTTTGTAAATTTTTTCTTCATAAATTTGGGCAAAAATTTATACTGCTAAATATCTTTAGTAAAAATAACCCAAATTAGTGGAAATTTTTTATTCTCTGTGAAAGTTATAGGGTGTACAAGCTATGGTGCCAATCGCTGAAAATGTATCAATTTGATCACATCTGATGTACTGACAGCCTATCTCATTTCTTGAGACCCTAACAAGCCAGTAAAGTACAAAAAAAAAACAAATGACCCCATTTTGGAAAGTAGACATTCCAAGGTATTTAGTACATGGCACAGTTAGTTTTTTGAACTTGTCATTTTTTTCCCACAATTCTTTATTTTTTTTTCACACCAAATTGCCATTATAACAGGTTATTTCTCTCACACAGCATGTACATTCAACAAATGAAACCCCAAAATATATTCTGCTGCTATCTCCTGAGTACGGCAATACCACATGTGTGAGACTTTTACACAGCCTGGCCACATACACACACCCAACATTGAAGTAGCAACTTCAGGCGTTCTAGGAGCATAAATTTCCCATCTAATCTCTCAACCACCTATTACACTTTTGAAGGCCCTGGAGCACCAGGACAATGGAAACACCCACAAAGTGACCCCATTTTGGAAAGCAAACACCCCAATGTATAATCTGAGGCATAATGAGTCCTTTTGAATGGTTAATTTTTTTTTCCCAAAGTTTTTGGAAAATGTGGGAAAAAAATGAAAATGCATTTTTTTTACAAAAAGGTGTCCATTTATAAGATATTTCCAACACATAGCATGTACATAGCAAAAATGACACCCCAAAATATATTCTGCTACTCCTCCTGAGTATGGCGATACCACATGTGTGAGACTTTTACACAGCCTGGCCACATAGAGGCCCAACATCTAAGAAGCATCATCAGGTGTTCTAGGAACATAACTTGCGCATCCAATTTCCTTACAATCTATCACATTTTTGAAGGCCCTTCATATTTCTAACATGGCACGTACATACCAAGTAAGGGGTAAACAAAAAATTACCTGTGGTTTTAGTAGTCCAATTGTCCACAGGAGGAGAGCCCTGATCCAGGCAGCAGGCAGGGACGTGGTCAGCGACAGTGAATGGAATTGTCCAGGCAGCAGGCAGGAATATTGTCCATCCTGGTAGTAAGCAGGAACATGGTCCAAGTAGCAGGCTATGAAATAATGGGGAAAGGGGTGGAGGCTTCTCCCACCCAAATCTCTTTGAAGCCTCTGAGTCTCCAGTCCCTAATTTTGGGAATAAGAAAACTAAAAAATTAGTTTTCTTCATCCAGAAAAACTATTCTGGAGCCCCTCACACATGTGAGACCCCTTTTGTTCCCACTAGCATAACAGGGTAAAAGATCAATCCAAGAGGCAGGCAAAAAATGTGGTCAAACAGTCCATGGTCAGTTCCAGAGAAGGCAGAGGCAGGTACAGTTTAGCGTTAGGCAAAAGCTTGGTCGTATAACAGGCCAGGGTCGATTCCGGAGAAGGGAGAGGTATGTACAGTTCAGTGCAGTGGCATAAGGGGTGTGGAGGAAAATGACAGGAAATGAGAATTACGTTTACCATACTTCCCTAATAATGTAGAGAAGTATGGTAACGGCGGAAGCTTTCACCTATACAGAGGCCTGGTTGGGAAGGACAATCGGGACAATAAAATGCGGTGTCTCTTCTAATGACGAGTTTTTGTGGGAAGCCCTTTCTATTGGCTCTTACTGTACCACATGCTGGGGTGTCTCTCCGGTGAAGATTGCGGAAGAGGGGCAAGCTCATATAAAAATTATCCACATAAAGATGGTATCCCTTTCCAAGGAGTGGATAGACAAGCTGCCAGACCACTCTTCCGCTGGCTCCAATGCACTCTGGGCATTCAGGGGGGTGCAGTTGGGAGACCTTCCCTTCGTACACCAGGAAGGAGTAGATGTATCCCGTGGCTCGGTCACAAAGTTTGTACATTTTAACCCCATATCGGGCCCTTTTGCTGGGGATAAACTGTTTGATGCCAAGCCTGCCTGAGAATTTTCTGTTCAGGGGTATATAATTGGGGAAATTTTTCAGAGAAGTAATTTAGGAGTGGCCGAATTTTAAATAGTTTGTCAAAAGCTGGGTCATTTCGGGGAAGGCACTGGGTGTTGTCATTTGTAGTGGAGGAACCGCATAATCATTAGGTATCGTGATCTTGGCATAAGGGATGAGAAGAGTGGCATGTGGTGGACAGGTTTGGTAGACCAATAGGAGTACAATTGTTTTTTTTTTTTTAAAGTCCCATAGAAAAAGTTAGGCCTAAGAAATTTTGAATTCCTCTACAGTTAGTTCTCTCCACTGAAAGGGACGGGCATAAGTAGAGGTTGCACTGGGCCACAATGGACGATGGTAAGTCTTCGGTGAAAGCCAAATGAAAAAAATCTAGCATTGAAAAATCAGCGGTGTTCACCTGGACACCTGGCTGGGCGGTGAAGGGGGGGGATATTTGCTTCTCCGGAATTAGAGGGCAGCCACAGGGGGTGTTGAAGGGCATAGGGAAGGCTGGCATGGCCCCTATTCGGGGTGGACGGCTCTGCGCTGCTGGTAGTAGGCTGCTGCTCCATGCCAGAACGCATTCTTTTCACGGGCACATATTCCTCTTCTGATTCAGTATCAGACCCACTGCTTGTAACGGGTTCATAGGCAGAATCCGAATCGGACTGAGAATCAGAGAGCTCCCCGCTGCTCTCATCGGTCATACTTGGAAGCTGGTAGGCCTCCTCGCTAGTAAAAAAATTTTTTGCCATACTGGTGGCTGGTGAGGCTGCACTGGTGGGCACAAGGGGCACTGGTGGACACAGGCGTCACTGGGCACTATAGTGGCTTTGGTTGCACTGGTGTGGCTCTGGTGGCACTGATTAGCACACAGATGGCACTGGTGGGCACACAGATGGCACTGGTGGGCACAGGCGGCACTGATGTCACTATAGTGGCTCTGGTGGCACTGATTAGCACACAGATGGCACTGGTGGGCACAGGTGGCACTGATGGGCACTGGTGTGCGCTGTAGTGGCACTGGTGTGGATCTGGTGGCACAGAGGTGACAGATGGCACTGTTGTGGCACTATTGGGCACTGCTGGGCACTCACTGTTCACTCGATCGCTCTCCTCTCCTCTCACGCTGCATCGGTGTGAGGAGAGGAGAGAGATGAACTTCTGATGACCCCCATATGACGTTTTTGTTTACATTTGTGATCGCTCCGTCATTGGACGGAGCGATCACGTGGTAAAGGGCCGCTGCTATTTTGCCCTTTACCGCGATCCGTGTTGCGCCGGGTCCCGTGAACCCAGCGAGCACGGATGTTCTGGTGTGCACGCCCGAGGGGGCGTGCAGGAAGGATTCTCCGGGAGGACGTCATATGACTGCCTCCCAGAGATAACAAACCGACCTGTAGCCGTCATTTGGCTATAGGCCGGTTATTAAGTGGTTAAAAAACAGGATCAGCTTAACCACTGGGTCTTTGATGTTTTTTCTTTAACAGGTCTACACCACGGCTGATTTTCCTCAAAAAAAACCTTTAATGGTATTTTGGCCCATCCATTTTTCTTCTATCCTGACAAGTGCTCCAGTGCCTGCTGCAGAGGAACACCCCCGTAAAAGGATATTACCACCTCGATGCTTTACAGTGGGAATGATGTTATTTGGATGGGGAGCTGAATGGGATTTCTGCCAGACATGTCGTTTGGTGTTGAGGCCAAATAATTATATTTTGGTCTCAGCTGACCCTAACACCCTTTTCCATGTAGTGTCAGAATCTTCAAGGTGTGTGTGTGTTTTTTTTTTTATTTTTATTTTTTTAGGTGGTCAAATGAGAATAAAATTGAATTATTGGCCTCAACACCAAACGGTATGTCTGGCGGACAAACAGGCTTGGTCCTTGGCCCATGCAGCTGACTTCCAAAGCCAGACTGACATGGGTTTCAAACCCAGCTCTGAAGTTAGGGACGTTCAGTTGTGGAAGATCCTCATGTCAGATGTCAGACTGGCAAATTGGGGAGAGTAGTCTTGCACACCCTCTCCGTGTAGGGTACATGGTTGTTGACGGAAGCTTGCCTTCTTATCAACATTCTGGATGATTAGATTGCCTTTTTAACATTGAGATCCTCTATTGCAAGGATGCTGGATGAAAATACAGTTTGACAATGGATTAACCATGACCCTAATCAATTATCAAGGAGACACCAAGACCTCATACACACTATAGAAGTTTCTCTTATATTCACCGACCGACACAGCTCCTCTCTTAGACCATTGGGTTGTATACCTTTCCCTTTTAGGAGACACTAGGCAAAGTTGTAACACAACACTCCAGGTATCAACCCTCCACCCTGCCTTGCAGTAATCCAGTTTTATTTTGACTAGTGAAGGAGACAGACCTAGGAACCCTGCGAGCCCATAGGTCCGTTTTTTTTTTTTTTTTTTAGTTTTTTTTTTTTTTTTTATGCAGAAGCTTTGCTTTTTGTGCAAGATGTGATCCTGTGATCTTCTATCAACAGCCGGCTGAGTGAAAGGCTGGTTCACTTATCCTCGTAGTCTCCCCAGTCCAGCCATCGAGCGTGTGTAGGTCGCAGGCCACGACATACCTCAGCTCCAGAGGTGGTCGTGAGCTTTTATGCTTCGGGGCATACATATGAGTGGGCTACTGATGTCTGCGTCACAGTATGCCGAGGCCAGTAGCTACCCTGTACTGATCAGGAGTAGATCTTCAATGGAATGTCTCCCAGCTCTTCAGGACTGGTAAGTACAGCTCTCCCTGTTCTGACGGGGCTGAGCAGCTGGGCATTCCCTGGGAGGACGATTCGGGGGCCCCCTCACCTCCCTGTCCCTATCTTCACTCTCTCTCCCCTTCGGGGGGGAATGCTGCATGTGGCTGTTGAGCGGTGTGTGTGTGCCTATATAGGGGCTCTCTGTGGGCTCTCACCTGACATGGGGGTGGCTGAATGGCGGTGGTCCTGGGACCTGTATTGTATGCGCCTGGAAGGTGCCTGTGAGGGTCTGCTGGGAATGGTGCAGTGCTGTGGCTTTGCAGGGAGTTTTTTATATCTACCTCATGGCGATGTTTGGCAGCCATTTTAGGTGGGGGCAGAGCAGGCTGACTAAAATTCAGTGGCCATTTTCTATGTGAATCCTATTCAAGGCACTAGCAGCCATTTTCTGGAAGCCTGAACATATTTCAGTGTTCCCTGACAGCAGCATGGCTCATGTGCTCTCACAGCCTTTTTTTTCCCTGTGTTTCCCATCTGTGTACTGGACGCTGAGCGGCCAATTTATGGAAGCCTGAGCATTTTTTCTGATAGTTTTAGCAATCGTTCCAGCGGTTATCACCAACTCAGTTCTTGGTTTCCTCTGCACCTGGGCGCACTCAGGGAATAAAGGCACCACTTGTGGACAGCGTAGAACTCCCCAGGGTGGTGAGTGCGACGGGAATGAGCCCCTCAGTCAGCGGCAGCAGGGAGGGTGGGACTGTCACTGTCCTAAGTCCCCTTCGGGTGGAAGTCAGGATAGGGTCAGCATGGCTCAGAAACTAGCGTTTCTTCCCCCAAAGTCCAGGCAATGGCAACCGGGTCACCTGCAGACTGCGCAGTGCCCATGGACACCCTGATGGCGGTCCTCAACTCGTTCATTGCTAGATGGAGATGGTGCATGGGAAGATGGGTGCAATAAGGTGGCCCCTCCCCCCGTCCTCTGGGGAGAGCTCTGGCACAGACTCGGGCCCCGATGAGGCTGGTGACCCCTGCTCTGTCTTGTCAGATGACTGACCAGGACCGTTCGGACACTAAGGATGAGTCCCCGTCCGGGTCCGTGCGCGACAACGCGCTTGTTGGAGCACTTATCACAGTTGTGCACGATACCCTGAAGATTCACGAGCCAGCAGGTCCCCCTGCTGATGTACTGGTCCCTTTTGGGTCCCGCAAGCCAGCATGTTCACCTATGGTTTTCCCGTATCTGACTTATTTGCAAGTTCACTTGGGAGGGAGTGGGGTCGCACGCAATGGACCTTTTTGGTCCCCAGACACATGGTGGTGTGTTACCCTTTTGAGGAAAGCCTTCTCACAAGTGGTCGGCTCCCCCAATCATGGACCTCCAGTATCCAGGTTAAATAAGTAACCATGATCCCGATAGTGGGAACTCCTACATTTAAGGATCCCATGGACAGGAAGGCTGAGGCAGTGGCTCGTTCCTTGTTTACGGTTATGGGGTCCGCTGTGCGACCAGTACTGGCATCCACACTTGTGTCACAGACACTGACTGGGTGGGCAAAACTTTTGCACCGCAAATTGGGAGAGCAACAGGCTTCTCCTGTCTGTGTGAAATTAGCAGACCAACTAGTGCAAGGCCTTAAGTACGTTGTGACGTGGCCCTGGATACCCTCCCTCTCTATCTAGGGCTTCGGTGTCAGCTGTGGTGCTGAGGCGCCTGATTTGGCTAATATGCTGGTCTGTTGACCAGGCATCTAAAAAAGCCCTGACTGATCTTCCCCTCCTTGGCGACCGGTGCTTTGGAGCCTCTTTGGAGGGCATTAGTAAAAATGCCACTGGTGGTAGAGTACACTACTCCCACAGGCCAGGAAGGCTAAGGAGCCACGCCTTAGGGCCCCTTTTTCCATTCACTAACAGCTTTTCAGTCCGCCTGGAGCTTCGGTATAACGTCCCCAGCCCGACAGGACGACCACGGACGGACAAAAACGTCCCTGGAACCGCAAGCCTAACAAGCCTGGGAGTAAGTGCTACCGCATGAAAGTTTGTTCCCACCCATGTCTCGGGTGGGGGGTTGCCTTCGGGAGTTTGCAGCCTGGTGGTCCCCTCAGTTTTCGACCAATGGACCTGCGATCTGATTTCCTTAGGCTAGTGTCTCTCTTGGTCGCCAAACAGATTCTTCCTCTCCAGCATACCCGTATCCCCGGCTCACCTGGAGGCCCTTTGGGGGCAGTAAGGGACCTGCTGAGTCACAGGGTGGTTGTACCGGTTCTGCAATCGGAACGTTTCCAGGGATTCTACTCAAATATGCTTGTAGTTCCCAAGAAGGAAGGGGTACGTCCAATCTTGGACTTAAAAGCCCTCAATCATCTTGTAAAAGTGCAGAGGTTCAGAATGGAATCAGTTTGCCCAGTAGTTGCTGCACTCCATTAAGGGTACTCCCTGGCGCCCTTGGACTTCCAGGATGCGTACCTGCACATACCCATATGCCTGTGACAGCAGAAGTTTCTGCGATTTGCAGTCGGGGAAGCCCACTACCAGTTTGTAGCTCTCCCTTTTGTCTGGCATCAGCCCCCTGAGTCTTTATCAGGGTTTTGGCGTTGCTACGGCAACGTGGGGTCGCGATCGTGCGATATCTAGAAGATCTCCTGAGAGCATCTTCCACCTCAGAATTAGAGGAGGGTGTGGCGATCACCATGCAGACTCTGCGAGAATTTGGGTGGCTGTTGAACCTAAAGAACGCGGTGATTGTACCGACTCAGTGTTTGGAGTACCTAGGCTTGCTGCTAGACTCCATGGAAGCGAGAGTGTTTCTCCCTTCAGACAAGCTGCAGATTCTTAGATCCATGGTAAAACTGCAGATGAACCGCAGGTGGTCGTCGCTTTGCTCTTGCATGCGAGTCCTGGAGCTCATGGTGGTCTCCTTTTTGGTGCTGTACCGTTTGCCCAGTTCTACACCAGAGTCCTGCAGAAGTAGATCTTATCAAAATGGGACAGATCTCAGTTGTCCCTGGATCGTCAGATTCAGGTGAGCCAGTCAGTCAGAGAATCACTGATCTGGTGGCTGAGGTCCCTGGTGATTCAGGCCGGAAAGTCGTTCCTACCTCCTAAAGTGGACAGTGATCACACAGGACGCCAGCCTTTTTCTCTGTAATTCACCGACCGACACAGCACAGGCCCCTCCTTTTTATCTTTACGTTATACTGCTTGTTGACGTACTCCGTCAAAGTCTGACCATGTGTACAGGGCATTAAGGTTTGACCTCATATTATATGATTT
The DNA here is from genome assembly GCF_037356315.1 of Lithobates pipiens. Taxonomy (NCBI): domain Eukaryota; kingdom Metazoa; phylum Chordata; class Amphibia; order Anura; family Ranidae; genus Lithobates; species Lithobates pipiens. Next base: position 185,444,750 of record NW_027507784.1, on the reverse strand, counting down.
TGGTAAATCTGAATTAAAAATTCTACAGAAAATTGTATAGTGTGCATCCAGCTTTAAAGTCATGCTGCTCCAAGGAAAGCAGAATTGATCCTTTAAGTTTCAGCCCTGTCCCCTGTTCATATCCCAGGTGTTTAAAGATTGCCAGATGGAATTTTAGTCGTCAGCGTATAGATTCAATGGAATGGGCTCTCCAGCTGGGTGGTAGTCCGGCATTTTGCTAGAAATGAGGGATGCCAAATGTTTGTATCTGCTTGGTCTAGCTTAAAAGACAAAGTGTACAGGGTTGTCGCAAGGCACAGGGACCCTCGGACCTTTGCAGTAAATGTGCTGGTAATGCCGTGGGGTCTGTCAATGTGATCTAAACCACACCAGATTCTTCCTTTACCTACGCCACAGGCTTGAGAAGGAGGGCATTCCAGTTATTCTCATTGCACTGAATTGGCCCAGAAGGACTTGGACATGCTCAGACTTTTTGCAGGCCTCCTGTGGACCCTTCCAGTTTCATATAACCATTCTGTGTAAGAGCCAGTGTTTCAATTTGCTTCTCGGTTGCTGTCTTTAATTGCTTGGCTGGGACGGGGCATTTTGGATTACCATTGAGCCCTGGTTCTCACTGACTGCGGGAATGAAATCGTGTGAGTTCAGCTGAACTCGCACAATTTAATTCCTGCATGTCAGTCCCGATTTTGGGGGTGATTTCAGAGACATCTGTGTGGGTCTCTGCACAGATGTCAATGGAAATATGTGGTGCCGTAAATGCAGAGTCGCACCAATCAGATGGTGACATTGCCACTGATTTGGCATGCGATTTTGACAAATCACATCAATGTGAACCAGGGCAAAAGGACACATTTTTTTTTCCCCCTAACTATTCTGTTAGACCTTTTGACAACTCCCTCCTTGATTAAGGCCTTCGTTTAGGGTGTACCTCACATTACACCCCACCACCCCTTTAGAGAATCCCCTGTGTCTCCTTGGGATCTCAATCTGGTTCTCTCAGCTCTTCTGAAGGTGGCCTTGCTTGTTGCAAACACATCAAACATCACATGTTTACGTTCTACTTGGTGGAGGTTCAGGCCTCCTCTGGTGCCATTTTCGGATGTAAGGCACTACAAGATCCTCTCTCTTCTCTTCTTGATCCCCTTTTTCTTTTTTTTTTGTAGCACTGTTGGTGGTGTTTGCTATGCTGCTCACTTTTTAGTTTAACTGCTTTCTGGATGTCTCGGAGCCTGCTACGAACTTAACTGTAAAATGCATTTCTTGGAGTACATTACAGGGCAAATGTCCCTCCCCCTGTTCTTATGATCTCCTTTATTGATTGATACAAAACTGAGGCTAGCAGGCAGTGGTAAGGGTCATATAGGAGATGTCTCTTCAGTGTTTTTTTTTGCCAGAGTCCAATCCCCTGAAGATAACTGCAAATAACCCAGTCATAATGATTAAACATCTTGTGTTTTGTACTGACTGACTACAGGAATAGATTTTATTGGTAAACTATTCTGTTGCTTGTAGCAATTGATTTTGTTACTGTAAGGCCCCATGCACACGAGACGCCTGTGTAAACTCTGCTGAACCTGTTTTTAAAAGCTGAAACCGGCATTTAGAAACTCCTGTTTTGCCGCTTTTGCGTGCCGCGTTTGCGTCTAGAAGCGTTTAGTTAAGATAACATCATAAGACCCTCCCCAAGCTCAAAAAAACGTGTTATTAACTATCTCAGCCATTTTGTGAGACCAGAGTGTGTAGCAGCAACTGTGAGAGCAGCAGTGTACTTGTATTTAGTGTGTCACTTGCCACAAGTTGTGAATTGTCCACTTGCCACGTCCCCTGCCACAAGTTGCTTGTTCAAATCTAAAAACATATGGGTCAAATTCCAACCGCAATGCTAGTGGTGTATTGGATTGGATCAAGGGCTCATTTGCAATTGTTTAAAATATTTTTTTAAATAAGTTGTGGATTGTCCACTTGCCATGTCACCTGCCACAAGTTGTGGATTGTCCACTTCCCACGTCCCCTGCCACAAGTTGCTTGTTCAAATCTAAAAACATGGGTCAAATTCCAATTATACTTCGGCTAACAGCAATGCTAGTGGTGTATTGGATTGGATCAAGGGCTTATTTGCAATTATTTAAAATATATTTTTAAATAAGTTGTGGATTGTCCACTTGCCACGTGACTTTCCACGTCACTTGCCACAAGTTGTGGATTGTCCACGTGCCACGTCACCTGCCACAAGATGTGGATTGTCCACGTGCCACGTCACCTGCCACAAGTCGGGGATTGTCCACTTGCCACGTCACGTGCCACAAGTTGTGGATTGTCCACTTGCCACATCACCTGCCACAAGTTGCTTGTTCAAATCTAACAACATATGGGTCAAATTCCAATGATACTTCGGATAACAGCAATGCAAGTGGTGTATTGGATTGGATCAAGGGCTCATTTGCAATTGTTTAAAAAAAATTCAAATAAGTTGTGAATTGTCCACTTGCCACGTCACCTGCCTTGTCACAAGTTGTGGATTGTCCACTTGCCACATCACCTGCCTTGTCACAAGTTGTGGATTGTCCACTTGCTACGTCACCTGCCACAAGTTGTGAATTGTCCACTTGCCACGTCACCTGCCACAAGTTGTGGATTGCCTACTTGCCACATCATCTGCCACAAGTTGTGGATTGTACACTTGCCACGTTACCTGCCACAAGTTGTGGCTTGTCAACTTGCCACGTCACTTGCCGCCTGCCATGTCACTTGCCACAAGTTGTGGATTGTCCACTTGCAATTGTTTAAAACATTTTTTTATGGTTTTTCTTCATTTGCCATTATTTTTGAGATTTTTGTAAAAAAAAAAAAAAAAAAAAGGTCACCTTTAAAAACGTTTATAAACAAAAACGCGGTACCAGCGTTTTGCCACGTTTGGCGTCTGAAACGTGGAAAACTTTTGCATCTGAACCCATTTTTTTGCTTCTGGAAGAACGAGGTTAAACACAGCTGCCCAAAAACGGCAAAAAACGAGACTGTGTACATGGGCACATAGGATAATATTGAATGAGTTCAGGGGCAGTTGAAAAAAGTGTCCAGCTGCCTCTGAACGCGCGGTTAACAGCGTCTCATGTGCATGGGGCCTTAGTCAGAAAAAGGGGAAATTGTGATGCTGCACACAACAGTTAACTTCTTAATACAATGTAATGACTGTAAATTTCTTTATTTGCACAGTGAACTATTCATAATGCAACTGAAGTTTTAGATTCTGTTTGGACCTAAAGGTCCGTGAAAATTGGATGGAAAAATTCGTACGACAAGCTTTATGCTGATTTTTGGATTGTTAGTACGGTGCTTTTGACAACCGATTTCGCTTTTTCATCAAACAAAAGCAGGATGTGCAGACTATAAAATTTTTGTAGGATGTGAATTCAACATCTGATTTTCGTTTCACTAGTGTGGTTTTCATATGTAAAAAATTGTAAGAGCAAGACTATGCATGCTCAGAAACGAAAGAATACATACAAAACTATTCAACACATTACATCACTTCTGACATTGTATTCTGTCGTATGAAAATGTTCGCATTGTGAGTAACCTCTTCACTTTCGACATGAGACTAGTATGCCACAAAAAAAAAAACAGACGTTCGGTCAACTGAAAATCTGATCGTGTGTACGAGGCTTTAGGCTTTAGTGTTTTGTTTTTTTTTTGTTTTTTTTTTTACACCTGAGAGATTTACCACTTGTTAAAGCTAACCTCCTTTACAACTCATTGGCTTCACCATGCTCAAAAAGCTCAACCACCAGCAAGTGGTTAAACACTCAACAGAACAAAGTTAAAGTGGAGCTAAATGCAAGGATAAAAAAATTGTGATTGGTTAGGCTCTTCATTGCAGAAGAGACTTGTAATGTCGTCTCTCCTGCAATAAAATAAATGTACCTGCCTGTTCAGTCTAATGCAGAATGTACAGTGCATTCGGAAAGTATTCACAGCACTTCACTTTTTCCACATTTTGTTATGTTACAGCCTTATTCCAAAATGGATTAAATTCATTATTTTCCTCAAAATTCAACAAACAATACACCATAATGACAATTAGAAAGAAGTTTTGTTTAAAATCTTTGCAAATTTAGTTGATTAGATATGATTTGGAAAGGCACACCCTTGTCTATATAAGGTCCCGGAGATAACAGTGCATGTCGGAGCACAAACCAAACCATGACTTCCAAAGAATTGTCTATAGACCTCCCGAGACAGGATTGTATCAAGGTATAGAAACATTTCTGCAGCATTGAAAGTCCCAATGAGCACAGTGGCCTTCATCATCCATAAATGGAAGAAGTTTGGAACCACCAGGACTCTTCCTAGAACGGGCTTGGCCTGAATAGCAAGCGTCATTTCTGGAAGAAACCAGGCACCGCTCATCACCTGGCCAATACCATCTCTACAGTGAAGCATGGTGGTGGCAGCATCATGCTGTGGGGATGTTTTTCAGTGGCAGGAACTGGGAAGACTAGTCAGGATCAAGGGAAAGATGAATGCAGAAATGTACAGAGACATCCTTGACGAAAACCTTCTCCAGATCGCTCTGGACCTCAGACTGGGGTGAAGGTTCATCTTTCAACAGGACAATGACCCTAAGCACACGCCAAGATAACAAAGGAGTGGCTACGGGACAACTCTGTGTGAATGTCCTTGAGTAGCCCAGCCAGAGCCCAAACTTGAACCCGATTGAACATCTTTGGAGAGATCTAAAAATAGCTGTGCAACGATGCTCCCCATCAAACTTGATTCTTGAGAGGTCTTGCAATGAAGAATGGGAGAAACTGCCCAAAAATACGCGTGCCAAGCTTGTAGCATCCTACTCAAAATGACTCAAGGCTGTAATTGGTACCAAAGGTGCTTTTACAAAGTATTGAGCAAAGGCTGTGAATATGTACATGCATGCGATTTTTATTTTTTTCCCTTTTTTTATTTTTAATAAATTTGCAAAGATTTAACCACTTGGCGCCCACACTACGTCATAGGACGTCATGGGCTTTGTGGCGGTATATCTGAATGATGCCTGAGGCCACAGACATCATTCAGATATCGGCATTTTCAGCCAGCGATGCCCTGCACCATAAGAACGATCATAGCGACCGATCCGCCGCTTGATCGTTCTTACGGGCGGCGGGAGGGGACACCCCCCCTTTCCGCTGCCCTCCGGTGCTTGTACCGACTCACTGCTTCCATCGGTGTGTCGGTCACAGGATCCGCCGGCCCCCGGATGATACCATAGAGATTTCCGGCGGACCAGATTGTCCCCGGAGTCTCTATGATCGTTTGGATGTTATGACGTCACGCCCGGCCTCTGCATTCAAATTAATGGCGCCGTTTTGGCTGGGAAGCCAGGATCGTTTTATTTTATTTTTTTATTTTAGGCTTCCCAGCTTAGAGGTTAGATGTGGGGTCTTATTGACCCCATATCTCACTGTAAATAGGTCCAATCGTGCCATATTCCTGTTACAAGGGATGTTTACATTCCTTGTAATAGGAATAAAAGTAATCAAATTATTTTTTTTTTTTTAAAGTGTCAAACTAAAAAAAATAAAATAAAATTAACAATAAATTTTTTTTTTTTTAAAGCGCCCTTGTCCCCGTGAGCTCGTACGCAGAAGCGAACGCATACGTAAGTCCCGCCCACATATGAAAACGGTGTTCAAACCACACATGTGAGGTATCACCGCGAACGTTAGACCGAGAGCAATAATTCTAGCTCTAGATCTCCTCTGTAACTCAAAACATGTAACCAGTAAAAAAATGTAAAGCGTCACCTATGGGGATTTTTAAATACCAACGTTTGGCGCCATTCCACGAGCACGTGCAATTTTGAAGCGTGACATGTTGGGTATCTATTTACTTGGCGTATCTTCCTCTTTCACATTATGCAAAAAAATTGGGCTAACTTTACTGTTTTTTTTTTTTTTAAAGCATGAAAGTTTTTTTTTTCTGAAAAAAAACGTGTTCGAAAAATTGCTTCGCAAATAGCGTGTGAGATAAATAGTTGCAACGACCGCCCTTGTATTCTCTAGGGTCTTTGCTAAAAAAACATATATAATGTTTGGGGGTTCTATGTAACATTCTAGCAAAAAAAATTATGCATTTTACATGTAGGAGAGAAATGTCAGAATTAGCCTGGATGCGAAGTGGTTAAAAAACCCTTTCCTGACAGACTCCATGGCAGCAACGTGTGGGTTAAGTCCCGCCTCCACTACCCTATAGGACACTACTCCCATAAATCTTTGCTCCCTGCCCATGGCCGTGTTCTTTTTTTGTCCTCCTCCGTAGGACCAGACGTATGGTCTTTCTACCTGAAGATTGCTCCCACACGGTTCCGTCGTTGGTTTGGCCGAAAAGCGACTGTGGACGAAGTTGTCGCATATCTCCGTTAAGCCCTAGCTACTAGCGGGGTATGGAGTGGGCAGTTGGATATAAGCGCTGGAGGAAAGCCAGGAGCCTAGCCACTGGCAGGCAGGCTGCGCATTTGGTCGGATAGCCCAGCTAAATAGCAGGTGACCTATTGTGCCCTAAGAAGTCCGGTATGTATTGTGCTTACCTTCGGCCTGGAGACGTTCGTGTGGGAGCGGTAAGATTGTTCCTCTTTTTTCATGGCAGCAGTTTGTGTTTGTTCTTTGCCTTCTTCCCTTCTTTTCTGTTCGTTTTTTCCTGTGTATAGGTATATGGGTTTAGACATTGCGGTCGGATTAGCCTGCGTTCCAGCCGTCGCTCACTTCCTGGTTTTCGTTAATACGTTCGTTCTGCGCATGCGCGAGTACGACTCAGGATCGAGGCTTGGTTCGCGCATGCGCGATAGCGGCAAAGTGACGCTATTCGCGCATGCGCGGTAGCGGCGCACGGGACGCGGTGATGACGTCATTAAGGCGCCTTATTTAAACATGGGATATAGCCTGCAAGCCTTGGGAATGCTTGCAGGTTATTTCGTGACTTCCCCTTGTCCAGGTTCTCTGCTGTGGAGGTAGGTGGCCTTCTGGGAAGATGGGGGTGGGCATGTGTGTGTGTTTATAGCATCCTCAGCCTTACTTATATGTCTTTGCAGCAGTTATGGAGACCCTTAGAGATACGGATTCACCTCCGCCTGTATGTGGCCAGCCCTCTCATAATAGGTACTGTCTGGGGGGGAAGTAAGGGGGGGGGGAGGGGTCCGGTATTAGTCAGTCTGTTATCTTTCCTTATCTGTATGTCTCTTCTATCTCTGTCTTAGCCCATCTAGATCAGAACAGCAATGCAGCTCAACGCACAGAGGAAGCGATTCTTCTAAATCTTACCACCGGCACTCATATTCCAAGTCTAAGCAACTTAAAAGGGAGCGTCTTAACTTTCCATTTCTGTCTGAACTTGGTGAGGTCATCACGGATGAATGGAGTAAAGTGGAGAAAAAGAATAGTATGCTCTCAAAAGTCCTAAGGTTATATCCCTTTAAGGAGGATGAGGTCAAGCATCTGGAATCGGCTCCTCTTGTGGATGCAGCGGTGATGAGACTAGTAAAACACGTAACCCTTCCTTTGGAGGATACAGTTTCATTTAAGGATGCTTTAGATAGACGGATTGATTCCGATTTAAAGAGAGTCTACCTCACTGCCGGTATGGCATGCAAGCCAGCATTGGCTTTAGCGGCAATGTCCAAAGCCATGGAAGTCTGGACGGACGGTGTGGATGATACCCTCAGAAACATTTCGGAGGAAGTCGCTAAAAGTTCTCCTATTCAGGAGTTACGGCTTGCTTCGGCTTTTCTGGGGGAGGCTTCGATTGACATCATCCGCCTAGTGTCCCGGGTTATGCTTTCGGCTGTAACCGCAAAGCGGGCCCTATGGCTCCGTCCCTGGCTGGCTGATCCAGCTTCAAAACAGGTGTGGTGCCGTATCCCTTTTGAAGGTTCTTCCCTTTTTGGGAATAAATTGGATAGCGCCATATCCCGGGCCACTGGTGGTAAATCGGGGTTTCTTCCTCAGGACAGACGTCTAAAAAGCCAGAAGATATTTTTTCCTAAAAAACAGTATCAGGAGCAAGCCAGGGAGGCCCGTAGCTATAGACCGGGTCGGGAATATTCTAGATCATGGAAATCAAGGCAGTCATCCTTCAAGAAATCTGCCAAGAGCAGTGCGACAGGAGAGAGGGAACCAACCAAATCTTTTTGAGATTGGGCCCGCTCAGATAGGCCAGGTGGGGGCTCGTCTTCTACATTTTCGGCATGTCTGGGCGGCCTCAATCAAGGACTTCTGGACCGTCAGAACGGTCTCTTCAGGCCATTCTTGGACCTTCAGCAGGTCCCCAAGACTAAAGTTTGTTCCCACCTCCCTTCCAGCCTCAGAAGAAAAAAGGCAGATCTTGTTGGCCTACGTGAAATCTTTATTGGCTCAAGGCGCTGCCGTACCCGTGCCAGACGATCAACGAGGGAGAGGAATTTATTCTCCTCTTTTTATGGTCCAAAAGAAAAACGGTTCTTGGAGACCAGTCATAGACCTTACACATCTGAATCATTTTATCAGAAAGGAAAGGTTCAAGATGGAAACCTTGTCGACAATACAACAGTCAGTCCAGTCAGGCGACTGGATGATTTCAATAGATCTAAAGGACGCGTACTTTCATGTCCCTGTGGCAGAAGATTTTCAGCAGTTTCTGCGATTTTCAGTAGGAAAACTACATCTCCAGTTCGTTTGTCTCCCGTTCGGACTTTCAACATCCCCCCGAGTGTTTTCAAAAGTGTTGTTGGCCGTAGTGGCTCTATTGAGAACCAAGGGAATTCGTCTTCACCACTATTTAGACGATCTTCTGCTGCTAGCCCAGGACAGAGACCGTCTGTTAGTGCACAAGGAGCAGGTCATCTCCACTCTTCAAGAATTCGGTTGGATCCTGAATCTAGAAAAGAGTCAGTTAATTCCTTCCCAGTCTCTGGTATTCCTAGGCGCACTCTTCAACACAGTGAGGGGTACCATCTCATTACCCGAGGAGAAAGTAGTGGTAATTCGGGACAGAATCCGTCCGGCCCTCTCAGCCTCCCATCTTCCGGCTCTTCAGTGCTTGAGAATTATTGGCACCATGGTGGCAACGATTCCGATGGTGAAGTGGGCCCAATGGAAGATGAGACCGTTTCAAAAAGGTTTTCTTCACCAATGGCTAGGCGACAAGACTCAACCTATCCGGATCACATCTTCAATGAGAATCTCTCTGCCCTGGTGGCTTCAGAAGGTGAACCTATTCAATTGTCATTCCATTCTCCCCATCTCGTGGATAACAATAACTTCGGATGCCAGCAACAGGGGCTGGGGCGCCCACTGTTTGTCGGAAGTAGCACAAGGCACCTGGGACTTCCCTTCCAGGGGGACGGTGTCGAATATTCTAGAATTGAGGGCAGCCTTTCAGGCACTCCTGGCCTTTCGTCATCTGGTCTCAGGAACCTCGGTCCTACTCAGACTAGACAACACAACAGCAGTGGCATATATAAGGAGACAAGGAGGTACTCGGAGTCTCTCCCTTCTTCAGGAGGTAGAGCCAATCATGTCTTGGGCTCAGAAGAACCTGGTCAACATTACAGCAACTTATGTTCCAGGAACACAGAATGTCCAGGCGGACTTTCTGTCTCGAGTCAGTCTGGACAACAACGAATGGTCCCTTCACGTAGAAGTTTTCAGGTGGATTCTAACATTGTGGTTCGTCCCAGAGGTCGACCTATTTGCCTCCCCTTGCAACAAGAAACTGGCAAGATACTATTCCAGGTTTCGGGATCCTCAGGCCTACGGAGTGGATGCTCTGACGGATCGATGGTGGTTCAACAAAGCCTACGCCTTTCCTCCAACTCCTATTATTCTACAGTTCCTGCGGAGACTCAAATCAGAAGCAGTAGAGGTGATAGCTGTAATACCTTATTGGCCCAACAGGCCATGGTTTCCGCTTCTAATGCTCCTCAGTGTCAGGGATCCGATTCCCTTACCTCTCAGATCCGATCTTCTGTCCCAGGGCTCGAAGCTCCATCCCTGCCCGGCCCATCTATGTCTGAGGGTCTGGTTTTTGAGAGGGGAAGGTTAGAGGCTCTGGGTTGTCCAAAGGAGGCCATCCCTACTCTCATGAGTGCTAGAAGGAAAAGTACCAACCAGGTGTATGAGAGGATTTGGTCTAGATTCACAAATCACTTATCTTCCAGGTCTTGCTCCGATGGTAATTTGACGGTTCAGGATGTTCTGAGTTTCTTACAGTCCGGACTAGACATTCCCCTATCTGTCAGCGCTCTTCGTGTGCAAGTCTCGGCAATTTCAGCCTTTTCTGGAATATCTTGGGCTAAACATCCTTTGGTTCAGCAATTTTTTAAAGGAGCAATTAGACTTAGACCACAGAGGAAACCCAGATTCCCCAAGTGGGATTTACCCTTAGTTCTCGACTTCTTCTCTCAACTGGACAGATCACTTTCAGTCAAAGAATTGTCCCTAATGACATCTTTTTTGGTAGCCATATCCTCAGCGAAGAGAGTCTCTGAGATTCAGTCTTTAGGATCAAAGGAACCTTTCCTCACATTCTTCCCTGACAGAGTGGTCCTAGTGCCAATGCTGGGTTCAAACCCAAAGGTTACCTCGGTCTTCCACGAAAATCAGGACATTACTCTTCCTACCTTTAATTCTGCTGGGAGTCAGGATCTTCATCCTCTCGACATGGGAATTATTCTGAAACGGTACCTGGAGGCGACAGCTTCTTTCCGGCAATCGGATTACCTTTTTGTTCTTTTTCATGGCAAAAACAAAGGCCTTAGGGCTTCGGTCAGATCCATCTCCACGTGGGTGGTTCAGGCGATCCAGTGGGCTTATAAAGAGAAGGGCTTGGCTCCTCCTGAGGCGGTTACGGCACATTCCACGAGAAGTCTCTCTACTTCTTGGGCAGCTTCACGTCATGTGGCTCCTGAGGTTATCTGCAAGGCTGCCTCTTGGTCGTCCATTCATACATTTATGGCTCACTATTGTGTCGAACCTGCCAGTTTATCTTCTGTTGATTTTGGTTTAAAGGTGCTGTCAGTGGACAGTGTTAAATAAATCTTGGTTCAGCATTTTTGCCCACCCGAGTGTGTTTGGCGAGTTATTTCCCACACGTTGCTGCCATGGAGTCTGTCAGGAAAACGGAAAATTCCTATCAAAATACTTACCGTAATTTTCCTTTCCTGATGGACTCCATGGCAGCAGGAGTTCCCTCCCAAAATGGCTGGAGTAGGCTAGTTATCGAACACGGCCATGGGCAGGGAGCAAAGATTTATGGGAGTAGTGTCCTATAGGGTAGTGGAGGCGGGACTTAACCCACACGTTGCTGCCATGGAGTCCATCAGGAAAGGAAAATTACGGTAAGTATTTTGATAGGAATTTTCAGTTTTTTCACTTTTATTATGGGGTATTGTTTGTATAAAGTGAAGCTGTGAATACTTTCTGGATGCACTGTAGATACAGCACATGTGCAGCTCCATCCTATATTTTTGACACGGTGCCAGTGTGTCAGAGTTAATAAACGAATTCCTGCTTGGTTACCTCAAACCACAATGGCCAATCAAGATGGCTGAAGACTGACACCTGGAAGAAGGTGGTAACAAGATGCTGACACTGGTGAGATAGGTCAGATAAGAATTCTTGTCTTTAGTTCTGTTGCGTTTGCTTTATTGGGCAGTATTTGCGTTTTTTAGAAGACAATTTGCACCATTTTTTACAACTGAACACGCAAAAATGCACCCGATGAGAACAGACTGTGGAACACTAGGGTAAAATTAAAAATGACACTGAACATTGTGAGGCCTTGTACACACTGGGCTTATAAATTGCCTCTTTTACAGGCACTAGCCATTTTTTATTTATTTTTTTGGCTGTAAAAGCACCTCTGTTTTGGCCTAGAAGAAAAGAGGTTTAACCTTAAACTACGTAGAGGGTATTATACTGTAATCGACAAGGATGCGAAATTCCCTTCCACAGGTGGTGGCATCAGCAGGGAGCATCGATAGGTTAAAAAAAACTATTAGATAAGCACTTGAACGACCACAACATACAGGGATATACAATGTAATACTGACATATAATCACATACATAGGTTGGACTTGTTGTGTTTGTGTCTTTTCAACCTCACCTACTATGTAACTATGTAGGCCTTTGCAGGTATATTAGAAGATGAGCATTTACAGGAGCATTAATTAATTCTACTGGCCAGGATAATTTAATATTCTGGTCAATGGAATCCATCAAAGCTCAAACACTTGACGCCTGTGTGTGTGCAATAAGCAGATTTAAGTCCATTTTTTTTAAGCAGCTTTTCTGCTGCATGGAGTTCTGGCATGCAGAGGAGCAAAGCAAACTCCCTGTGTGCATGAGGCCTTATAATACAAGGTTTGCAAAACACAGATTTGAATGGTCCCTATGCGACGTTTGTACTGAGAGTATGGAGACTGCTAGTGTTGACCTCTCCCTCTGAAAATGCTAGAAGCCTCGCTCCTTTGAAAATGCTGGATGCCTGGCTATATGGTTGAAGCATTGACTTAATTGCTTTTACTTCTAACCTGGAACAAGTATGCAGATCAGAAGCTCTAACTTTACTGATGTGTGAATTTGTGACAGTGACTCAAAGAATCCCAGTCCATAGCAGTGGAATATTAACATCAGTGCACTCCAGTAAACTGTTTACATTAAAAAAAGTTAAGAATTTATTGCATTACTATATATATGTACAGTAAATGGCAATTTGCTAAAGTGCACATTTTTTGTGTATTTGCTGCTCCTCATCCTGCTATCAACATTGAAATTGAAACAACATTTGGAACTTAGATAGACAAGTAGGACATTTATCAGGGAGTTTAATATCTACTACAGAGGATGAGAAGATTGGATGGAAAATACCTCCTTTGGAATGATTGGCCAATAATCTGATCGTTAGTTTACAGCAGTCAAGAGCCGATCACAGCGGTTCGTACAAAATTATCCAAAGGGACAAGCACAAATCTTTCTTGTAGGATAACAACAAACACTTTTTTTCATTTAATCAGTACGGTATTCAGTAAGAAAAAAAAAAAACGAATAACCAAGACCACGCATGCTCGGAAATGAAAGAATACATTACAATACAATACATTACGTCATCCAGGGAGGTTGAAGTCTGTCTTATGAGAATTTTTGTAACTCTAGTAACCTATTAGTTTTCCATTTGAGACCATGCATGCAAAAAAAAAACAAAAAAACAAGACGGTCATTCGTCTGATATTCTCATTGTGTGTACCAACCTTTAGAAGCACTGTGGATTGTATAATCGCTTCAATGCTCACTTAAAGGTTAAGACATTTTTAAAAGCCTGGCATTAGATTGTGCCAAATAAGTCTCCAATGAGCACGGATACAAAAATAAATAAAAATAAATGCTAATATCTGTCTGTGCAAGAATATGAATATACAGATGTCTGCAAGACTGTAGTGGAGTAAACAAATCTCTGAGAGACTATACAAGTAAGTATTTGAAAGGATGGGCATCTGTAATACTCTAAAGCAATGAAAGATGCACTTACAACTGCCTTACCAGCTCTGCAAGTGTTTCTAAAAAGCCCTAGCTATTTTGCATACATTTTCACAATTGTCCTTGAAACATACAGTTTACCAGTAGTTTCCTATTGACTAAAGCTGCCCATACACTAGTAGATTTTTAACATTTGTATAAAAACTTTCATCAGTACATTCAATGACTTGACAAATGTCACTAGAAAGTACTTCAAAAACGTTTTTCTTTAAAATTTACTGTTAAATTCTTTTGTTTGTAAAATTTTCAACCCACTCCTTCAAAATTTCTCCAACAGTGTGGTTGAAAGTAAACAATATGATCCCACTAACAATTTAAAAATCAAATGAAAGTTCATAAAACTACTTTTTTTTTTTTTATGAAAGTTTACTAATGTAGCTTGAATTGAAAAAAAGTAATAGGAGAATAACAGTGGGCATCTTACAAGAATGTCCTTATTTACATTTAGTCTGAATACTGTAACTGCCTCTTCTGAACGCCTGAAAATGCTAGTTGCTTGGCCGTTGTATTTCAAATGGGGACACAGACCTCAATCAAAGGTTGACAAGTTATAACCCTTCCATGTTGCTTTAAATTAAAGTTAAGAATTGGAAATTCTAAGGATATCGAGGCAGTTGCTGAGGCTGCTCCCTTGGTATCCTCACCCAAAAATGTTTGTTAAGGGGACTTTATTATAAAAAATTACAAATAATTTAATAATTTAATAAGGGCAAAAAAATTAAATCCATCAAAACTTCCATATTGCTAAAAATCATATACACCACAATTTAATAAACTACCGACGGGTAGCCCCATAAGGTTTCTATTGAAGAGGGGTATAGAAGCGTTTCCTCTACCGGTTCCTCGGTGAGCTGCTTCTTCAGGAGGATAGTCTACAGAATAAATAAAAATATTTGCAAATAATCAAATAGCAGCGAATCATATAATGACATAACAGAAGATTTACAATAATTTGAATAGTGAGGGGATCAGCTCACCCACAGAGGAGGAAGCAGTAGATCACAGGACCCATCGGTTTTCTCCCACGGCAGATGCGGGGGATTGTAAAGGACTCTTCAAATTTAAACAGATATATATGATATGAGAGTTAAAGTGAGATGAGACATTAACCTATACACACCTAAAGAGCGATATATAGGTGGAAAGAGATGGAAAACAGACTGTGTGCATAAGGGCTATAAAAAAAGCCTATAAAAAAAGAGGTGCTTAATTGTGCATCCTAAGGTGTCCTAAATATACAAAAAAATTACCAAAGAAACTCACCAAATTAGGAAGAAAAGGAAAAAGAAATATAGAATGTGTGGAAAAAGGGAAACCACCACAAAGGGTAGCGTGAAAAGGATATAAGTGAAACAAGTGTAAAAATGAAAGCCAAATATACCCATTGGACTATATTATCCAGTGCACACCACCCATGTTCATAGAAGGAGATCGAACAGGGCAACACCATAGTAGCCAAAGAATACAAATGTAATAGTGTGCAGGGCAGGTAGGTATCACCTACTATATATATATATATATATATATATATATATATATATATATATATATATATATGTAATACACTCACCAAAGAGATGAACTGGTAAGCATGTATGCACAGATTGCTGTTGTAGATGGACACCACAGGTGTATTGCAGGTTAGCTTCAAAGCCAAAAAGGACCACTTCTCATATACAATCTCAACGGCCGCAAACCAACCACGGGAACTGTTTAAACTGGATAATCAATCAATGAATCCGGTGTGCCTAGAACCCCCAGAAAGCGAATCCCAGGATTACTGTGACAAACTGTCGGATTTTTTCATCGATAAAGTCAAAACCATCAGGGAAACAATTTGTCAGAAGAAAACATCCAACCTCAGCCAGCAAATACATAAAGAGGATGTCTGCACCAACATACCGCAACCGCCGAAATTTTCACTATCCCCAATTACCGTAGACACCGCAAAAAACATCATTAATAAGCTGCGTGACAGTACCTCACCTATTGACATCATCCCCACAAAACTACTGAAAGAATGCTCCGACATCGTGACTCCAACCATAACCCACCTCATAAACCGATCATTCCACGAAGGGATTGTTCCCAGCATCCTCAAACAAGGCATCGTCAAACCTCTACTCAAGAAATCAAACCTGGACCCTCAGGATCCAAACAACCGTAGGCCAATTACAAGCCTCAACACCATTTCTAAGATCATGGAGAAAGCTGTAGTACATCAGCTACAACTTCACCTGGATACTCACAAACTCCTGGACCCGCTGCAATCAGGCTTCCACCCGGGTCATGGAACAGAAACAGCTCTCCTCAAGATCTGGGACGACGCCCTCGAAGCAGCAGATGACAGAGAGCCGTGTCTCCTCGTACTGCTAGACCTAAGTGCAGCGTTTAATACAGTAGATCACAATACTCTACTCGTCCGACTCACAGAAGTAGCCGGAGTCCAAGACATAGATCTCCAATGGTTCGCGTCCTTCCTAGGAAATCGGTCACAGACAGTGAAACTAGGAAAATTCCTCTCCGAAACGCGGGCAGTCACCTGCGGAGTCCCTCAAGGCTCTCCTTTATCACCCGTTCTCTTCAACATTTACATTCGCCCACTTCTCCAAATCATCAGATGCTCAGATCTCTGCTTCCACTCTTACGCTGACGACACGCAACTTTATTTCTGGATCAATGGAAAAAAAGATCACCAACAACAACTTGAAAACTGCCTCAAATCAATAGAGGACTGGATGACCACTAACTCCCTCCAGCTGAACGAATCAAAGACAGAGCTTCTTATCTTACACCCAAATCATAAGCCCGCAACCAAAACCTCCTGGTCTCCACCAACCGTCTTTGGGCAGACTATCTCCCCAAAGACCAAAGCGAAGAGTCTCGGGGTTATTTTAGACGCACAAATGTCAATGGATGCGCAAATAGGATCTGTAGTCAGTGGATCTCACCATCTGCTGCGCATGCTTCGCAGACTCATCCCTTTTATCCCAAAGAATGACAAAGCAGTGGTAGTTGGAACAATCATTAATTCACGACTGGACTACGCAAACTCGCTTTACATAGGATTACCACAATATCAACTTGCGCGATTACAACTGATCCAAAACACGGCGGCAAGGCTGATAACAGGAAAAAAACCCTGGCAATCCATCTCTCCTTCGCTGAGGAGCTTACATTGGCTAACCGTAAAAAATCGGATCACGTTCAAGACCCTTTGCCTCACCCACAAAGGCGTGCATAGAGAAGCTCCACAATACCTAATGGAGAAAATAAATCAGTCTTCGATCAGCCAACAAAAACCTCCTCCTCAAGCCCAAAGCCCGGTATAAATCCAAGGGGGATCGGAGATTCGCTGTCCAAGGGCCTCGGCTATGGAATGCTCTACCAATCAACATCCGCCTGGAAGAAAATCACCTGGCTTTTAGGAAAAAACTCAAGACCTTCCTCTTTTAGCAGATGATCAAAGCTCGCCACAGCGCCTAGAGGCGATTCAGTTCGTATTGTGCGCTATACAAGTATTTCATTCATTCATTCATTCATTAGCACACCAGGTAATCCTGATAATTGATATGGTAATTCATTAGCCAGGAAACAAACATGAACCTGGGCATTGATCGCCATCTGTGGGGGTACACACAGAGCAATCACCTTAAGCACATATGAAAAAAGGTATAGAGTAAGATAAGACTAGGAGACCTAGGGTACTAGAGGTCCTAGTCATTGGGTACCAAAACAGCAATACGCTAACCTGTATAAACATGTCCAACAACACAACCCGGTATGTGGAGTCCTGAAAACTGCTCAACAGTGGTCTAACACAGGCCACTAATTAAGCCCCCCAACCCTTCAGGCGTCAGCGCACGCCGCTAAACGGCGGCTTCTGACATCACTGGGGGTTCGGCCGCCCCACACCACGTGCTCGCACGGCCATGCACCATCACACGCGCACTAATGTGCGCGCACACGTGCACACTAATGCGCACGCATTGCGCACGTGCATGGACGTGCGCACAGCGCATGTGCGTGCCGGAGGAGCCCATGGACCAAAAGGTCCAGGCGCATCCAGCACAAGAAGGACCCTAAATAAGGGACCCACCAGGGCGAGCGCACATCTGCCAGACAGGAGAACACAACAAAGGATCCAAGAAAAGACCCAGGCTTCCCCCAGGGGGGAGCGGATCTCCTTTACAGCAACACCATTCACAAAATACAAAAATAATTATGACAGTAATATTACAGACACCGTATGATCAAGGTAATAATGTAATAAACAAAGCATGGGAATAACCATACTTCAGCGTCACCAACGACGTAAGGAATGACAATCCCTCTAGCTATCGTGGTGAAAAAAATAAATAAATAAAGTAATGTATAGCTAGAAACAAAAATCCATCAAAACTTTCATATTGCTAAAATCATATACACCACAATTTAATAAACTACCGACGGGTAGCCCCGTAAGGTTTCTATTGAAGAGGGGTATAGAAACGTTTCCTCTACTGGTTTCGCGGTGAACCGCTTCTTCAGGAGGATAGTCTACAGAATAAATAAAAATATTTGCAAATAATCAAAGAGCAGTGAATCATATAATGACATAACAGAAGATTTACAATAATTTGAATAGTGAGGGGATCAGCTCACCCACAGAGGAGGAAGCAGTAGATCACAGGACCCATCGGGTTTCCTCCCACGGCAGATGCGGGGGATTGTAAAGGACTCTTCAAATTTAAACAGATATATATGATATGAGAGTTAAAGTGAGATGAGACATTAACCTATACACACCTAAAGAGCGATATATAGATGGAAAGAGATGGAAAATAGACTGTGTGCATAAGGGCTATAAAAAAAAGCCTATAAAAAAGAGGTGTTTAATTGTGCATCCTAAGGTGTCCTAAATATACAAAAAATTACCAAAGAAACTCACCAAATTAGGAAGAAAAGGAAAAAGAAATATAGAATGTGTGGAAAAAGGGAAACCACCACAAAGGGTAGGGTGAAAAGGATATAAGTGAAACAAGTGGGCTCCTCCGGCACGCACATGCACTGTGCGCACGTCCATGAACATGCGCAATGCATGCGCATTAGCACGCGCAAGGGTGCATGGCCGTGCGAGCACGCTGTGTGGGCGGCGGACCCCCCGTGACCTCAGACGCCGTTGTTTAGCGGCGTGCGCTGACGCCGGAAGGGTTGGGGGGCTTAATTAGTGGTCTGTGTTAGACCACTGTTGAGCAGTTTTCAGGACTCCACATAGCGGGTTGTGTTGTTGGACATATTTATACAGGTTAGCGTATTGCTGTTTTGTTACCCGGTGACTAGGACCTCTAATACCCTAGGTCTCCTAGTCTTATCTTACTCTATACCTTTTTTCATATGTGCTTAAGTTGATTGCTCTGTGTGTACCCCCACAGATGGCGATCAATGCCCAGGTTCATGTTTGTTTCCTGGCTAATGAATTACCATATCAATTATCAGGATTACCTGGTGTGCTAACCTGCAATACACCTGTGGTGTCCATCTACAACAGCAACCTGTGCATACATGCTTACCAGTTCATCTCTTTGGTGAGTGTATTATATATATATAGTAGGTCATACCTGCCCTGCACACTATTACATTTGTATTCTTTGGCTGCTATGGTGTTGCCCTGTTCAATCTCCTTCTATGAACATGGGTGGTGTGCACTGGATAATATAGTCCAAGTACACTTGTTTCACTTATATCCTTTTCACGCTACCCTTTGTGGTGGTTTCCCTTTTTCCACACATTCTATATTTCTTTTTCCTTTTCTTCCTAATTTGGTGAGTTTCTCTGGTAATTTTTTGTATATTTAGGACACCTTAGGATGCACAATTAAGCACCTCTTTTTTATAGGCTTTTTTTTATAGCCCTTATTCACACAGTCTATTTTCCATCTCTTTCCACCTATATATCGCTCTTTAGATGTGTATAGGTTAATGTCTCATCTCACTTTAACTCTCATATCATATATATCTGTTTAAATTTGAAGAGTCCTTTACAATCCCCCGCATTTGCCGTGGGAGGAAACCGATGGGTCCTGTGATCTACTGCTTCCTCCTCTGTGGGTGAGCTGATCCCCTTACTATTCAAATTATTGGAAATCTTCTGTTATGTCATTATATGATTCACTGCTCTTTGATTATTTGCAAATATTTTTATTTATTCTGTAGATTATCCTCCTGAAGAAGCGGTTCACTGCGAAACCGGTAGAGGAAACGTTTCTATACCCCTCTTCAATAGAAACCTTACGGGCCTACCCGTCGGTAGTTTATTAAATTGTGGTGTATATGATTTTAGCAATATGGAAGTTTTGATGGATTACATTTTTTGCCCTTATTAAATTATTTTAATTTTTTATAATAAAGTCTTCTATGAATTATTTATTTAGTACCGCAATAGTCCCCTTAACAAAAAATTTTGGGTGTGGATATCAAGGTAGCAGCCTTAGCAACTGCCCCGATATCCTTAGAATTCTCAATTCTTGACAATTATCAATTGGGATGATGATACTGTTATATGTATTACGTATATTTTGTATTTGAGGCTATACTCAGTCTATGGCTTTAGATTAAAGGTTTTTGGCTACAATTGGGATTTATGTAGGTTATTGTATGCTTGTATGGGTGTGAGTGTAGGATATATATGGGGGAAAAAAATCTGTTAAATATCATCAGAGACACAACTGTTCATTTTTTTTCATTCTTTTACAGTATAGGAATGAGTCAATACTGCCATGTCCTGCAGGTAATACTAGGACCCCAGGAATGCAAGTAGGGCTTTCTTTTCCATACAAAAAATTCTAAGACCAATAAATCAAGTAAATGAAATTACCCCTGGAAGTTAGATATTATAAAAGAAAATGCATATGGAAGCGCTTTAATAACAGAACATGCATTTAAATGTAAACATGTACACCAAAACATACTAATGCCCCATACACACAGTCGTATTTTCAGACAAAAAATGTGCGATCCGAGCTTGTTGTTGGAAATTTCGACCGTGTGTAGGCTCCATCGGACAGTTTCCATCGGAATTTCCATTGAATAAAATTTGAGATCTTGTTCTCAAATTTTCCAACAACAAAATTTGTTCCAAATCTCCTTTTTATTTATTTTATCACAAAAAAGATAAAATACACATTACATACTTCTCCACTTAAAACATCATACATAAAAACAAACATTGCATTCCTCTTTTATAACTCGACTTAAAGGATTTCCATTTTCTCTATTACCTTACTTTATTAATTCTTCCCATTTCCTTTAACCTACACATTCTCACCACATTTATCCACAAAAAATAAAAATTTACTAAATTAAATTTTTCCCCTTCCTGTTACCCCGTGAGATTATTACTTTTCTATTTATAGATATTCTGCCATGCTACTTGAGGACCGAAATTCTTCCCATTGCTTCCATATTGCTGGTATTTGATTTTTTATGTATCCCTCTTCTCTTATTTGTTTTTCCATGAAAAGCATTTCGTTCATCTCACATATCCATTCTGACACCGTTGGACTATTTGTTTCTTTCCATTTTTGTGCTATTATTGTTCAAGCTGCTGCTGTCATAAATTGTATTATCCCAGTTTTCATACTTTCCAATGTATCTGCCATGAGAGAAAATAATGCTACCTTTATATCTGGGTTTAACTCTATTTCAGTCACTTTTTGATATATCTCAAAAATCTTAATCCAAAAACTTCTCACTTTATCACATCCATACCAGATATGTTCCAATGTCCCTTTTTCTACCCCACACCTCCAACAATTCTCTGTATTTCCTTTGTTTATTGTTTTTAATGCCACTGGACTCCAGTACCATCTCTTTTCCACCTTATAATTTCTTTCTTGATATTTGATCGCCGTTGATGTTTTGTGTATTATTCCCCAAAAATGTTTTCATTCTTTCTCTGTAATTATCTCTCCCAATTCTTCTTCCCACTTTTTTATTCCTATTAGATCCCTAACAGGTCCTGTAGGTAGCAGTAGCTCATAAACCTTAGATAATTTATTTTTTGGATTCCGTTCTTTCAATATTATCTGTTCAAACTTAGTTATTGGTCTACTTATTAAGTTTTTATTTATTTCAATAAATGTTTTTAATTGATGATATTGTAAACAACTATTTTTATATTCAGGTCCAAGACCGAAAGACTTTGGCATTTTTCCATCCTCCAGGATCTGAACCAACCTTATATTCTCCACCTTATTCCATTTTAAATATTTTGTAGTTTCTAAGGCTGGCTTGAATTCTGGATTGGACATCAGTGGAGTCAAAGGTCCAATCCTGGTAGAGAGTTTTCCTTTTTTTAATGCCGCATCCCAGATTTTTAAAGTAGCTTTCACAAAAATTGGCATTTCTTTTTTTTTCGGTCTTAATTCCGGCTTTATCCCAGGCAAAAATTTAAGTTGCATCTCCATAATATCCTCCTCCAACGTAACCCATTGTTTATTTTTCTGGTTATGCTGCCAATCAATTATTTTAACCAGTGATGCTGCTTGCATATATTTTACAAAATAGGGTAATGCTAACCCTCCATTTTCTTTTGTTCTGGTTAGTGTTTCTCTTTTTATTCAGGGATTTTTTTTTTTGCCCATACGAAACTACCTGTTAGATGTTCGATCTAACATTAACTTCCTTGATGGAGCGATAGGTAACGTTTGAAAAATATATAATAGCTTTGGTAATATCTCCATTTTCACTATATTTATTCTTCCCATCAATGAGTATGTTATTTTTTCATATTTTTGCAATTGTTTTATTATTTTTTGTATAGCCATATTATGATTCAGTTCTTGTATCAGCTTCAAATTCTTCGGAATCAAGATTCCCAAGTATTTGATCGCTTCTTGCTTCCATTTAAATGGAAAATCTTTTTGTAAGAGTATCTGCGTTTTTTCTTTTAATGTAATATTCATCATTTCCGATTTGTCATAGTTTACTTTAAAATTACTTAATTCCCCAAATCGATCAAATTCTTTTATTATGTTTGGAATTGTTATAATAGGGTTAGTTACATATAATAGTAAATCGTCTGAATATACTGCCGACTTGTATTCTTTATCTTTAACTTTAATCCCTTGTATATCTTTATTTTTCCTAATTGCATTAATTAAATGTTCCATCGCTATTATATATAATAATAGAGATAAGGGACATCCTTGGTGAGTCCCATTTGATATCTTTATATTCTCTGATAGAACTCCATTTATTCTTACTTTGGCTCTTGAGTTAACATACAATGCAACAATCCTACCTAACATTTTTGGACCCATTCCTATCTGTACCAGTGATTCCTCTAAACACCGCCAACCCACCCTGTCAAAAGCTTTCTCAGCATCTATAGCTAAAAGACATGCTGGGATGGCGGCGCTCTGAGCATATTCCACCAATGTGCATGTTTTAATTATATTATCCCTGGTTTCTCGCCCCTTTGTGAAACCCGTCTGATCCAGTTTTATATATTCCGGCAAAATCTGAGTTAGTCTGTTAGAGATAATTTTTGAATATAATCTAATGTCTATATTTGTTAGTGAGATTGGTCGAAAATTTTTACATAATGTATGATCTTTCTCTGGTTTTGGAATTAATATAATATGAGCTTCCGTACTTTGTGGTACAAAGGTTTGTGTTTTCGTTATAGAATTATATGTTTTTTTAAGTATAGGTATAATTGAGTCTTGAAACAATTTATAAAACCTAGCTGTATAGCCGTCTGGTCCTGGGCTCTTCCCCAGGGCCAGTTCGGCTATTGCTTGTTGAATCTCCTCTGTTGAAATTTCTTCTTCCATTTCCTCAATTATTTCTCTGAGGAACCTAGGTAAAGCTGTTTCATTTATATATTTTCTAATCTCTTCAACCTTTTCAGTTTTCTTATTTTCTTGTTGTATATCTATATTATATAATTTAGAATAATAACTTTGAAATGTTTTTGAAATTTCAATTGGGTCATATGTAATTTCCCCATTTGTTTTTAAAATCTTTACTATGGATGTCATAGGTTGTTGTACTCTTAATGTTCTGTCTAATAGTTTCCTCGTTTTATTTCCATATTGATACCATTGTACTCTGTTCTTGTCCCTTACTCGGAGGGATTCCTTGTCAAGCACGGATTGTAGCTCAATTCTTTTATCTTTTAAGGATATACTATCAACTGGTTTCAAACTCTGTTTATGTTTTCTTTCTAATATCCCATTTTCCATCATCAGTTGAGCTTTCTTTTGTTCTTTTTCCCTTTTTATTCTAAATCCGTGCTTGAAGAACAATCCCCGCAACACACATTTTAATGCTTCCCATTGTGTGGGGAGTGGGGTATCAACTTTATCATGGATTGACTGGAATTCCCTTATTGATTGCTGGATATCCTTTTCACATTTTTTATCTTTAAGTAGATTATCATTCAATCTCCACATCCCTCTTGTTTTTTTATATTCCATTATTTTTAGTTCCAGATATATCGGTGCATGATCTGACCATAAGAATCCACCTATGTCTGTTGATGGAGCAATCATCAGACCGGTTTGATTCACAAAAAAATAGTCTAATCTGTGATATGAGTCATGAATATTTGAATAGTATGTATAATTTTTTTCCGTTTGGTGTTGAGCCCTCCATATATCAGTCAGTTGGTATCTATCCAGTAAATCTTTAAATTCCTTTAGTTGCTTGTTTTTTCTCTGAGTATGAGTGTTAGTGGTGTCTATTTTTATATCCATTATAAAATTCAAATCTCCACTTATAATTATTGTTCCTTCTGCATTTTCCATTGCGTCCATTAAGATTTTTATCCCAGTCTTGATTTGTTCATAATTTGGTAAATAAAGATTAATAATTGTAAACATTTTGCCAAATAATTTAACCTTTACAACTAGGGATCTACCATCTTTACCCTTATACTCCTGCACAATTTCATATGGTTTATCTCTGTGGAACGCAATTGATACTCCTCTTGATTTGGAGTATGAGAATGTATCATGAATCCAGTTAACATAGTTCTTATTAGTTCATTTGAGAATGTGGTCTGAACGAAAATGCGTTTCCTGAAACAAAACTATATCTATCTTTCATTTATGGAAGAAATTTAATATTTGAGTTATTTTAGAGGTAGAATTAAGGCCTCTTACATTAAAGGAGCAGAATCTTATCCCCCCATGTTAAAACTACAGGGAGGGGGTAAGTTACTCAATAATCTATGGGGGGCCACTCAAGGAAGTGGAAGGTGAGAGAAAAAAATATATATATATACTACAAGCACTTACTCCCTTATCCCTAACTTCCTCCCAACCCTTAACAATACCTATCCTAACCTACCACTCACACTACACTACACTCACTCCTCTCTCACTACCCTTTATCTATTGACTTCAATAAGTCTAACTTACTTAAAAGTAAGGTCCCTATTGAGGGGGGAAAATCGGAGCCGCTGAATCGAATTAGCCGTCCGTAAGACTTCCCTGTGCAGCTAATCTATTCTCATTTTAATCTGCTATTATATCTTCTAATTCTAGATATTTTTTATTTTTTATTTTTAAACTCATCCCTTGTTTCGGGATCCCATTAACGGTATGTTAGGCCACTCCATTTTCCCTTCTTGACCAAAAGGAAGAGCAACAATCGTATCGGGGGGAGGAGGACATAAGGGTGGGGCAGAGAGAAAAAAAAAAAAGAGGGGAAACTAATATTTGCATTTATCAAACATATTATTTAATAACATTAATTAATCATATCTAAACCCACTCCCCGCACTTTACCATTTATTTGTGTTAAAAATATATTATTTATTATCCGTGAAAAAAGGGAAAGAAAAAAAAAACCCCACCCCCATCAATCGATTATAATTATTTACCCAACAACAAAATTTTTTGCGTAAATTCCGATTGTGTGTAGACAGTGTGTAGACAAGTGCCACGCATGCTCGGAATCAAGCAGAAGAGCAGCACTGGCTATTGAACATAATTTTTCTTGGCTCGTTGTACATCACCGCGTTCTTGACGTTTGGATTTTCTGACCAACTTTGCATGGCCGTGTGTATGTAAGACAAGTTTGAGCCAACATCCGTCCTAAAAAATCCCATGGATTTTGTTGTCGTAAAATCCTATCGTGTACAGGGCATTATAGTAAAAGAATGGACTGGTTTCACATATTGTGCATTTTTTTTAATTTTTGTTTGTTGGGGAGGTACTCTCATTCATTTCTAATGGGCCCTAAACAGGCATCCATGCAGTAAACAACATACTTTAGCCCTCGAGGGCATCAGAAAACATGAGCTATGTTGCAGCAAAAAGTAATAACAGGCCTTTACACAAGGAAGAAAGGTGCAATGTGCTATGTAGTAAACAGTCACATGATAGTTAAAATTTTTGGAGTTGTATTTGATATGAGCAAAGAGAGATCACACAAACACTTTTAGGTATAAGGTTTAATTAAAGTGATTGTAAAGTCTTTTTTTTTTTTTAAATATCAAATATGTCATACCTGCTCTCTGCAGTGCATTTTCACAGAGTGGCCTGGATCCTCCTCTTCTCGGATCCCTCTTTACTGCTCCTGGCTCCTCCCTCCTGTCTAGTGCCCCCACAGCAAGCAACTTGCTATGGGGGCACCCGAGCCGCAGCTCTTTGTGTCCATTCAGACACGGAGCTGTTGCTTGGCCCACCTCTTCTCTCTCCCGATTGGCTAACTGACTTTGACAGCTGCTGGAGCCAATGGCACCACTGCTGTGTCTCAGCCAATCAGGAGGGAGAGTCGGGGACGGCCGAGGGACTCGTGGACATCGCTGGACAGAGAAGGAGCTCAGGTACATATTAGGGGGGCTGCTACACACAGAAGGCTTTTTTTATTTTAATGCTTAGAATGCATTAAGATAAAAAAAAATCTTCTTCCTTTACAACTCCTTTAAGTTCATTTTTTAAAGGGCCGAGCACACTGTTGGTCGCTATATACATTCTGCATAATAATAATAATAATAAGTAATTACAGATAAGTATTCTTGTTATATTTTTTAATATTATTACTTAACTAAAGATGCTGTTTCTGCCATGAGTAGTACCTCCATTAGGCTGGGTTCACACTGCTGCGGGGGGAGATCCGGATGTGATTCGCACAGCAAATCACATCCGATCTCCGTAGCAATGCGAGTTCAGCCATACAGATAGTATGGCTGAATTCGCAGCGCTCCCGCAGCAAACTTGCACGGGACCCTTTTTTCGGTCCGCAACAGAATCGGATCGCATGGGGGGTTCACACCATGCGATCCGATTCCTGTGCGAGTCGGCAGATCGCACTGCGATATGCCGACGGATCTGGGGGTGTCATTAACATAACATTGACACTCCCAGCCGTCCGCATAGGGCAGTGTGAACTGCCGGCGGGAGGTGTGCGATGCGGGAAAACGCCGCGGATTCGCGGCGTTCCCGCATCGCAGCGGTGTGAACCCGGCCTTATATGGCATGACTCAGATGATCAGAATCAGACGCATGCATGATGGCAATCTGATGAGAGACAGTTGTTCCAGGTTTTTACTGTAGTATACAGTATATAGGACTCAAATGTAAAGTAATGTTCACCCTCATTGGAGTAAAATTACATTCTAAGGAAGATAACACATTCCTAAAAGGAGATTAGTGGGTTGGCTTGTCTATAGAGTCAGTTTACAATGACATTCTCCATCATGCCACTTCCTGGCTCACAAATGTCATACAGTAATGCTTCCAACTGTACATAAAGGCAACATGTCAACAATGGAAGGAAAGTACCTAGTTATTGAAAAAGAAAAGAGTTTGGGACTTTAAATGAGGCCTCTGAAGGAGAAATCAGAGGTACCTCCATCCCGGCTTTTGCGCAGCAAAAAAAGAGAAAGGGTTTAGGACTTTGATTGAAGCATGCAGCTGGAGAGCAAGGAGGCACTAAAGGTTATCAAAATTAATTTTATTCCATAAATACAACATACAATACATTACTGGAACAGAGATACATTGAGACCCGCAAGCCATCTAAAGTTGAGTTGCATAATTATAATATGCAATATAAATACTTAAACATAAGATACAATTGTATATGATGTCCCATACAATAGTGGTAAAATAGTCACTGACTGTAAACATAAGGTAGCAGCATTGTTGGCTCAAACAACTGAATGTATAACCATGATTGTAGCATCTATATCTCGACGCAGTTCGTGACTGTCACTCATCAGGAGCAGACGCTGTAGGGATGTCTAAAAAATTGAAAGGTGAACAGTGAGTAAACTGCTGTATATACAATTGTATTGTATACAAATGTATATGACGTCCCATACAATAGTGTAAATAAAATTAATGTGTTCCACCCCCGGTTGTTAGGGCTGGAAAATATAAAAAAAAACGTTAGACTAACAAAAGAACCTTTCCTGGCAGCATACACTTTGGGTTGTGACTCCGCCCCCACAACCTGATAGGACCACATAACTATAAGTTGCAGAGAAGGCCATGCCCCAGTATTCTCTTATTTTTCCTCACCTGTCAGGACCGAACGGATCAGCACCCCCTTACCGCTTCACCCCAGCCAGGTGCTAGCCTCTCCTGGGTGGAAGTCCTTGCCTGTACAGCCGCTAAATGAGCTAGATGGAAGTAAACCCACTCTGGTGATCTCAGGGGTATGCCAGCGGCTACAGTATAAGCCTTAAACAGGCTTAGGAGTTTTGCAGCGGCCCTCCGACCGTTCTCTTCCTCCACCGGGGCTTCTGAGCCTTGTAGTACCATTGTGGGGTTCTCTGGCATGCGCTGAGCGACTCAGCACTTCCGCGCATGTGCAGTACGCGGTCTCCAGGCATTCTTGTTTTGATAGGCTCCAAGATGGCGCCGGGTATCACACAGCGCATGCGTGAGCGTGACGTTATCTCAGCGGCGACGGCAGCAGATTTAAAAAGCCCCAAAACCCTTTCTCATTGCTCCTGCCTGTTTTCTCTGTGTTTTGACTGCTCCTTTGTGCTGCACCTGCATCTGGTGTACCCCCCCTTCTGCGTAAGTGGCTTTCCTGATGCATGCTTCTCTCCTGCCTTACTCTGCATGTCCTTTACTCTCTGTGCCTCTCCTAGGTAGATTCACTACTTTCTCCCTATGGAGGCCGCTGCCCCAGCAGATCACTGTTGGCCTAATAGGTAAGGGGGGAGGAATTATTTTGGTAAGTAGTGAAGATTGAAGAAAAGAGCAGGAATCTACTAACGCTGCCTAAACTGGTCAGCCCTATCAGGTCCTCAAGATCGCCAAATTCAAGATGCCGAGAGACCTCGCACAGGAGAATCCGCTCCATCCACAGGCGAAGCCGCTTAAGTCATGGAAGAAGACACAGGGGAATTCGCAGAAGGAGTCGATCTAAATCCTACTCAAGGCATAGCCACTCCTATCGCAGGAGATCCCCTGCACGCAGACATTAGTCACCAGTGCACCACTCCCGTCCTGCCAGGAACTCTTACTGGGTATGCGGGTCCATCACTCTCCCAGATAATCTGGCCTGATGCAGATGTTTCGGTGAAGCCACTAAAGGAAAAGAGCTGGACATCAGAGAATCTACTGGAGTCTCAACTCTGCAAGTCTCAACTCCTGATACAGAATTTATAGCCCGAAGTCCCTCACCCACTCCTCCCAGTACATTAAGGGAACAAGATACCCCGTCTGACAACGAAGAGCAGGAAACATCAGCTGGGTTCGATTTCTTGCTGATAAAGCCTTTTGTAAAATCAATCAAAGAAGCGATAAACTGGGAGGAACCCAAGGAGACTGGAACAGAGACAAGGGGGACAATAAAAGCAATTGACAAGAAAACTGGTTAAAGTATGATTTGAAAAATGATAAATTAAATAATTATCAAAAATATAAAAAGTAAAAATAAATATAAGAAATAAAAACAATGAATTTAAAATAAAAATAAAACTAATTCTAAAAAATAAAGTATTGGATAAACACTATACTAAATGTGATAGCCCAAAATGCATGGTCGATAAAGATGAATGATATTCATGATGAGACCAAACAAATTAATTCATTCATTGATTCATTAATTTATGATTGATGTTCCCATACACCCAAAATATATGATAGAAGCTATGAGGGTACCTCGTCCTATATAACATTGACAAAAAAAGAAGAGCACAACAAGATAGACTATAACGGCACCTAAACAGGATTTACAACAGAGGTTTCTAATAATTTTATTGTACATATCTACAGCCCCATAAAAGACCAGCCTATTGAGACAGAAGCGGTTTATTCCCCTGAAGATGAAAAGATGGGGGTAAAATGGATGGTTTCGCATACATACAGGACCTAGGTAGGCACTGGGATAGATCTAATAATCAAAAAACACAAATGTGGAACATATCACAGACATGCCAAAGACCTATGGTAATGATTTCAATCACAAAACTTTCATCAAAAGCCTTATAAAAGTCAAAAAAGGTACTTACGCCTATCTCAAAGGAGGTGACTTCTACTAGGTGGCTTGGGTGCCTTAAAGCACAATAACTACCAAAAAGCAACACACCTAAAAATTCCAAATATGGTTTATTTAATTTCAAACTATTATCTTGGTTGATGCATTGTCTAAAGAAAGCCAGCAATCCAAACCTTGGCTATAAAACAAAACAAACAGAGAACGTTCCAATAATAATTACCTGTCAATGGCCACCAGAGGGCTTTTCACATGAGAAAAATTCCTAGGCATAGCTCATTGTAGCTCAAAGGAATCTAACATCTAGCTCTCTCAGAAGAATCTAATGTTGATCCCAGACATGCAACGTTCCACTATAAAAGAAAATCCAAATATACCAATTAATGTTGGATCAAAGGTTCTGTTAATAAAGAGTCACCAGCCAAAAAAAGGCCATCAAAGCCATCAAAAAGATGCAAGATAATTACCTGCAAAGTCCATCAACACAGCAGATACACCGCTCACTGGCCAGCTCAGCCATCACTGCTTAAATATGTGCAATGGCGCCAAAAAGACGACCAAATCCGCCCATTAATGATATTGCTATCAGCTGGTTAAGGTCCATCTAAGCCTGCCACTATCACTAAGGAACCAAATGCCCCACACTACAATCGTCTTCATGGGAGACAGACGCCCTACGCATTGGCGCATAACAACGTCGCCAATGCGTGCGGCTATCAAACGCGCAGCCCCGCGCATGCGCACAATCATATATAATATTATTGTACATTGCGCCAAAGCACAGGCTCTGCACTACAAGCGTCTCCATGGAGAACACTCGCCATGCTCTTCGGAAATCTGACTTCCCATAGACTTTGTACACCACGCGTGCATGTGCGAAGGGGGAGGATTACCACCCTGCTGTACTTACTACTTACGTACTTATGTAATCATGAGAGTATGCGGGAGGCGATTAGCAGACACTGGCATCTCCTTAGGGGTGATCGTATCATCAACAAATATATTGAGGATGCTCCCCAAATCACCTATAGGAAATGCCAGTATTTAAATGATAGGTTGGTCCACACTCATTTTCATGAAACGACAGGGAGCGAGGATGAACCAGTGGGTATGTTCATGTGCCATGGTTGTGAATAATGTGGTTGGATACTTCCTACATGTTACCTAAGGTAATAATATGAAATTTTTTGCTAATTGACAGACTAAAGGTATTGTCTATATAGCATTCTGCAAATGTGGTTAATTCTATGTTGGCAAGACATTTAGGAACTTTTGGAGGCAGATCTATAACCACATCTATTATATTAGGAAGAATTTGCTATATATCCCCATAGCGAGACATGTGGCCTTAGAACATAAAAATGACACATCCATGGTTTGTTTCAAAGCCCTGGAAAGGGTCAAGGAAGACCCTAGGGGTGGTAACATCGACCAAAAGCTGCTTCAATGCGAAGCTAAATGGATATTTAATTTGAATGCCACAGGGGCACCGGGTCTGAATGACTCCCTCAGCTACAGATCTTTTCTTTAATTGAACTAACCTGTGATAATGTCCATATAATAGCCTCTGTGTCCTTCATTATATTATACTATTATATTATTATACATATAATTCTGTATATATATATATATATATATATATATATATATATATATATATATATATATGTTGGTATGGGAGATATGGGAGAAATAATGAGGTAAGTTCAAGCCCGGTCTTTGGCTGGGACTTATAATCCATATGCTATTATGGAGGTTGTATTGATGTGATGGTTCACATCTACAGGACATGGGTTTCATTCAGGGTTCGAGGAAGTTCCACTTGGTTTGGACAATATCAGGGTAGATGGGTAATTTGATGTACGCTCATTTACCTCTGGCGGTGGCGCTGCGGTGGTGGTTTCCGAGGGAATACTTCCATATCCCTCTTGTGTTTGGTGCTGTGGATTGGCCCTATTTGTCAAGTTAACTTATGTGTCGGACATCAGTCAGTTTCCAATATAATCTATTAATTGGTCCAGTTATGTTTATAGTTGCTTGGCTTGGTTGAGTAATTAATAATTTTTTGCTATCACGGTAACTGCTATCTATTGTAAGTACAGCAGGGCGGTAATCCTCCCCCTTCGCGCATGCGTGCGTGCCGTACAAAGTCTATGGGAAGTCAGATTTCCGCTGCGCATGCGCAGGGTTTTGGTATGAGCGGTCATGTTTTGGCGCCGTGTAGAGCATCATATACATTTATGCACATGTGCGAGGCTCCATGTTTGACGGGCGCCTGCATTAGCAACATTGTTGTGCACCATTGTGCATGGCGTGTGCTCTCTATGGAGACGCTTGTAGTGCAGGGCCTGTGCTTTGGCGCAATGTACAATAATATTATATATAATTGTGCGCATGCACGGGACTCCAATGCATAGGGCGTCTGTCTCCCATGAAGACGATTGTAGCTTGGGGCTTTTGGTTCCTTAGTGATAGTGGCAGTCTTAGATGGACCTTAACCAGCTGATAGCAATATCATTAATGGGCGGATTTGGTGGTCTTTTTGGTGCCGTTGCGCATATTTAAGCAGTGACGGCTGAGCTGGCCAGTGAGCAGTGTATCTGCTGTGTTGATGGACTTTGCAGGTAATTATCTTGCATCTTGATGGCTTTGATGGCCTTTTTTGGCTGGTGACTCTTTATTAACTGTACCTTTGGTCCAACATTAATTGGTATAATTGGATTTTCTTTTATAGTGGAACTTTGCTTATGTGGGATCAACATTAGATTCTTCTGAGAGGGATAGATGTTAGATTCCTTTGAGCTACAATGAGCTATGCCTAGGAATTTTTCTCATGTGAAAAGCCCTCTGGTGGCCATCGACAGGTAATTATTATTGGAACTTTCTCTGTTTTGTTTTATAGCCAAGGTTTTGATTGCTGGCTTTCTTTAGACAATGCATCAACGAAGATAATAGTTTTGAAATTAAATAAACTGTATTTGGAATTTTTAGGCTTCATGCACACGAGACGCAGATGCAAACGCTGCTGGACACATGTTGAAACCGGCGTTTAGAAACGCGCGTTTTGCCGCGATTTTTACCGCGATTTAGCGGCGTTTTACCGCGTTTGCGTCTAGAAGCGTTTAGTTAAGCTAACATCATAGACCCTCCCCAGCTCAAAAAAACTGTATTATTAACTATTTCAGCAATTTTGTGAGACCAGAGTGAGTAGCAGCAGCTGTGAGAGCTGCAGTGTACTTGTATTTAGCATGTCACTTGCCACGGCACCTGCCACAAGTTGTGGATTGTCCACTTGCCACGTGACTTGCCACATCACCTGCCACGTCACTTGCCACGTCACCTGCCACAAGTTTTGTATTGTCCACTTGCCACGTCACTTGCCACGTCACTTGCCACGTCACTTGCCACAAGTTGTGGATTGTCCACTTGCCACGTGACTTGCCACATCACCTGCCACGTCACTTGCCACGTCACCTGCCACAAGTTTTGGATTTTCCACTTGCCACGTGACTTGCCACATCACCTGCCACGTCACTTGCCACGTCACCTGCCACAAGTTTTGTATTGTCCACTTGCCACGTCACTTGCCACGTCACTTGCCACAAGTTGTGGATTGTCCACTTGCCACGTGACTTGCCACATCACCTGCCACGTCACTTGCCACGTCACCTGCCACAAGTTTTGTATTGTCCACTTGCCACGTCACTTGCCACGTCACTTGCCACAAGTTGTGGATTGTCCACTTGCCACGTGACTTGCCACATCACCTGCCACGTCACTTGCCACGTCACCTGCCACAAGTTTTGGATTGTCCACTTGCCACGTGACTTGCCACATCACCTGCCACGTCACCTGCCACAAGTTTTGTATTGTCCACTTGCCACGTCACTTGCCACAAGTTGTGGATTGTCCACTTGCCACGTGACTTGCCACATCACCTGCCACGTCACTTGCCACGTCACCTGCCACAAGTTTTGTATTGTCCACTTGCCACGTCACTTGCCACAAGTTGTGGATTGTCCACTTGCCACGTGACTTGCCACATCACCTGCCACGTCACTTGCCGCGTCACCTGCCACAAGTTTTGGATTGTCCACTTGCCACGTGACTTGCCACATCACCTGCCACGTCACTTGCCACGTCACCTGCCACAAGTTTTGGATTGTCCACTTGCCACATCACCTGCCACGTCACTTGCCACGTCACCTGCCACAAGTTTTGTATTGTCCACTTGCCACGTCACTTGCCACAAGTTGTGGATTGTCCACTTGCCACGTGACTTGCCACATCACCTGCCACGTCACTTGCCACGTCACCTGCCACAAGTTTTGTATTGTCCACTTGCCATGTCACTTGCCACATCACTTGCCACATCACTTGCCACAAGTTGTGGATTGTCCACTTGCCACGTGACTTGCCACATCACCTGCCACGTCACTTGCCACGTCACCTGCCACAAGTTTTGGATTGTCCACTTGCCACGTGACTTGCCACATCACCTGCCACGTCACCTGCCACAAGTTTTGTATTGTCCACTTGCCACGTCACTTGCCACAAGTTGTGGATTGTCCACTTGCCACGTGACTTGCCACATCACCTGCCACGTCACTTGCCACGTCACTTGCCACGTCACCTGCCACAAGTTTTGTATTGTCCACTTGCCACGTCACTTGCCACGTCACTTGCCACAAGTTGTGGATTGTCCACTTGCCACGTGACTTGCCACATCACCTGCCACGTCACTTGCCACGTCACCTGCCACAAGTTTTGGATTGTCCACTTGCCACGTCACTTGCCACGTCACTTGCCACAAGTTGGGGATTGTCCACTTGCCACATCACCTGCCACGTCACCTGCCACAAGTTGTGGATTGTCCACTTGCCATGTCACTTGCCACATCACCTGCCACGTCACTTGCCACGAGATGTGGATTGTCCACTTTTCACGTCATCTGCCATGCCACCTGCCACAAGCTGTGGATTGTCCACTTGCCACGTCACCAGCCACATCACCTGCCACAAGTTGTGGATTGTCCACTTGCCATGTGACTTGCCACATCACCTGCCACGTCACTTGCCACATCACCTTCCACAAGTTGTGGATTGTCCAACTGCCACGTCACCTGCCACAAGTTGTGGATTGTCCACTTGCCACGTGACTTGCCACATCACCTGCCACGTCACTTGCCACATCACCTGCCACAAGTTGTGGATTGTCCAACTGCCACGTCACCTGCCACAAGTTGTGGATTGTCCACTTGCCACGTGACTTGCCACATCACCTGCCACATCACTTGCCAC
Source organism: Lithobates pipiens (assembly GCF_037356315.1). Classification (NCBI taxonomy): domain Eukaryota; kingdom Metazoa; phylum Chordata; class Amphibia; order Anura; family Ranidae; genus Lithobates; species Lithobates pipiens. Next base: position 185,409,442 of record NW_027507784.1, on the reverse strand, counting down.
GTCACCTGCCACAAGTTGTGGATTGTCCACTTGCCACGTCACTTGCCACGTCACCTGCCACAAGTTGGGGATTGTCCACATCACCTGCCACGTCACTTGCCACATCACCTGCCACAAGTTGTGGATTGTCCACTTGCCACGTCACTTGCCACATCACCTGCCACGTCACTTGCCACAAGATGTGGATTGTCCACTTTCCATGTCACCTGCCATGCCACCTGCCACAAGTTGTGGATTGTCCACTTGCCACGTCACCAGCCACATCACCTGCCACAAGTTGTGGATTTCCACTTGCCACGTGACTTGCCACATCACCTGCCACATCACTTGCCACGTCACCTGCCACAAGTTGTGGATTGTCCACTTGCCACGTCACTTGCCACGTCACCTGCCACAAGTTGGGGATTGTCCACATCACCTGCCACGTCACTTGCCACATCACCTGCCACAAGTTGTGGATTGTCCACTTGCCACGTCACTTGCCACAAGATGTGGATTGTCCACTTTCCATGTCACCTGCCATGCCACCTGCCACAAGTTGTGGATTGTCCACTTGCCACGTCACCAGCCACATCACCTGCCACAAGTTGTGGATTTCCACTTGCCACGTGACTTGCCACATCACTTGCCACATCACTTGCCACGTCACCTGTCACAAGTTGTGGATTGTCCACTTGCCACATCACTTGCCACCTGCCATGTCACTTGCCACAAGTTGTGGATTATCCACTTGCCACGTCACTTGCCACCTGCCATGTCACTTGCCACAAGTTGTGGATTGTCCACTTGCAATTGCAATTGTTTACAATATTTTTCTAATGGTTTTTCATCATTTGCAATCATTTTTGAGATTTTTAATGTAAAAAAAAAGGTCCCCTTTAGGCTGGGTTCACACCACAGCGATGCGGGAATGCCGCGAATCCGCTGCGTTTTCCCGCATCGCATTACTCCCGCCGGCAGTTCACACTGCCCTATGCGAACGGCTGGGAGTGTCAATGATATGTTAATGACACCCCCAGATCCATCCGCATATCGCAGTGCGATCTGCCGACTCGCACAGGAATCGGATCGCATGGTGTGAACACCCATGCGATCCGATTCTGTTGCGGACCAAAAAAAGGGTCCCATGCGAGTTTGCTGCGGGAGCGATGCGAATTCAGCCATACTATCTGTATGGCTGAACTCGCATCGCTACGGAGATCGGATGCGATTTGCACTGCAGTGCGGTGCGAATCACATCCGGATCTCCCCCCGCAGCAGTGTGAACCCGGCCTTAAAAACGCATATAAACGCAAACGCTGCTAAACGCGGGTGCCGCGTTTAGCCGCGTTTAGCCGCGTTTTGCGTCTGAAACTTGGAAATTTTTGCTTCTGAACGCATTTTTTTGCTTCTGGAAAAACGAGATTAAACGCAACTGCATAAAAACGGAAAAAAACGAGACTGTGTGCATGGACACATAGGATAACATTGAATGAGTTCAGGGGCAGTTGAAAAAACTGTCCAACTGCATCTGAACGCGCGTTTAACTGCGTCTCGTGTGCATGAGGCCTTAGGTGTGTCGCTTTTTGGTAATTAATGTGCTTTAGGGCACCCAAGCCACCTAGTAGAAGTCACCTCCTTTGAGATAGGCGTAAGTACCTTTTTTTGACTTTTATGACTCTTTTGATGAAAGTTTTGTGATTGAAATCATTACCATAAGTCTCTGGCATGTGTGTGATATGTTCCACATTTGTTTTTTTTCATTATTAGATCTGTTCCAGTGCCTACCTAGGTCCTGTATGTATGCAAAACCATTCATTTTACCCCCCATCTCTTCATCTTCGGGATGTCTCAATAGGCTCGTTTGGTCTTTTACGGGGCTGTACATATGTAAGTTATGTTGTTTTCAGCCTTATTAAATCTAAACAAATACTTACTTTAGATGCAAATACAGATGGAAGATACATCTGTATTTATGCAACAATTTATACTATGCTGTGTAATGAACTTACCTGCTTATTTCTTTCTCCCATATCTTTCTAACATTTAAGGTTCTCTGGTCATACATGTATGGTTCGGAAGAAGCTAATTGCGAAAACGCATCAACCATTGTATATGACATGAAGCATAATTGTGACCATTCAGCTGTAAATGAACATATGTCTCCATTTTTAATTTTAATGTGTATATAATATATATTGTGTGAACAATAAAATTAATAGAAATCAACCTTGTAAATCCTGTTTAAGTGCGGTTATAGTCCATCTTGTTGTGCTCTTCATTTTTTGTTCCCATACACCCATAATTCATAATGTCAAAACCTATTGGATATTATATATATATATATATATATATATATATATAATATGTTTATAACAAGTATATAAATGAAAAAATATAATAAAAAATAATAATAAAAAAACGCCGAACACCATGTACTATATATTACTATAATATCCTCAATATGTAGCCCTGTGGCTACACACTGAAGGTATACAGACTGGAGAACAATATTGTATATAGCCAAATGTAAGAATGATGGTAGCAAGGCAGTAAGGAACAATAGCAGGGATCTAGATGATACTATGAATCTCTAGACTTTTGTTCAACCCATTGGGAGATAGGGAGGCCAGTTTGTAGATCCAGAATGATTCTCGTTTACATAATAGGGAGAACCTCTCATTGTCAGAGAACCACCTGGAATGCATTCAATGGCTACCACCTTTAAACCACTTGCCGACCAGCTGCCACAGTTGTACTGCGGCAGAATGGCATGGTTGGACGAAATTACATTGTTACGTCGCTTCGCCCTGTGGCCACTAGGGGCGCGCGCATGCAATCCTCACCCCAGAGCCGATGAAAGTGCCCGGCAGTCGCGATCACCGCCAGGCTCCCGCGATCCCTGCTGACACATGGAGAACCAGCATCTGTGTGTGTAAACACAGTTTCTGGTTCTCTGAGCGGTGAAGAGACAGATCGTCTGTTCATACAGAGTATGAACAGCGATCTGTCATCTCCCCTACACAGCCCCCCCCTTCAGTTAGAACACACACTAGGGAACACAATTAACCCCTTGATTTCCCCAAGTGTTAACCCCTTCCCTGCCAGGGACATTTTTACAGTAATCAATGCATTTTTATAGCAGTGATCGCTGTATAAATGCCAATGGTCCCAAAAATGTGTCAAAATTGTCCGATGTGTCTGCAGTGCAAATAAAAATCACAGATCGTCGCCATTACTAGTAAAAAAAAATGTATAATAAAAATGCCATAAAACTATCCCCTATTTTGTAGACGCTATAACTTTTGCGCAAACCAATCAATATACGCTTATTGCGATTTTTTTTATAATAGTAAAAAAGATTGTTTTTTTCAAAATTGTCGCTCTTTTTTGCTTATAGCACAAAAAATAAAAACCACAGAGGTGTTCAAATGGCACCAAAAGAAAGCTCTATTTGTGGGAAAGAAAGGACGTCAATTTTGTTTGGGTGTAACGTTGCAAGACCGCGCAATTGTCAGTTAAAGCAACGCAGTGCTGAATTGCAAAAAGTGCTGTGGTCAGGAAGGGGGTAAAATCTTCTAGAGCTGAAGCGTTTAAGCAATGAATATATTTAGCATGGTGAGTTTTGAAGTGGCAGAGAACACTGTTCATGAAGTCCCTTTTGTATAAACCGTCGGTGCTCCCCTACCCATTTTCGTAGGGTTTGCATCGTGCGGCCCATATATAACAAGTTGCACGGGCATATAAGTATGTATATCACATACTCAGTAGAGCAGGTAATAAATTGCTTTATGTCCTATTTATGTCATATTTGTTACCGGCTCAGAAAAGGAGGATTGGCCATGTTGGATAAACTGGCAAGTCAAACATGCCCTTTACTTACACTGGAATATACCAGTTCTGTTGTCAAAATAGGACCTAATGTCATGACTCTTTCCTTTTGAGGATTTTTTCGTTTGCTAGGGGCAACTATGTTTTTCAGAGAACGTATTCTTTTAAACATAACCTGTGGTGCTGGCGGTAGAATGGGTCCTAATTTCGGATCCATGTGCAGAATATGGCATTGTTTTTTGATGATACTCTGAATGGATCTATATTTGCTGTTATATTCAGTGACAAACCTGATGGTGTTAACTCTGGCTTTTCACGAATCTTGGGAGGTGGTACAGTTTCCAAAAACATATCATGAGCCATTTGCACTAATTCTGCTGGGTATGCCTTTTGCAAAAACTTTTGGGGACACACTCTAATTCATACTCCTCACAATTGGTACAGTTTCTTCTTGGCCTTTGAAACTGTCCACTTGGGATATTATTTATCCAAGAGGGATGGTGGCAACTAGTATAATCTAAGAATAAGTTGCCACTGGTGGGTTTGCAATAGTTTTTAGTGCAAATTGACCCACCTTCATGATATAATATTAAAGTCTAGAAACACTAAGTTGGTGGAATCTATCACATGTGTAAAACTAAGACCCAAAGTATTGCCATTGCAATGAGTAACAAATGACTCAATACTCCCGTTTCAGATGACCAGAACATCATCAGTATAATGCCCTAGGAACACTATGAGTCTGGCATAAGGGTTAGGTGTCCATATATATATATATATATATCTCTTCCCCAATAACCCATGACGATGTTGGCATATGAGGGGGCGAAGTTTGCTCCCATAGCTGTTCCATGTTTCCGAATATAGAACTTGTCCTGGAACACAAAGTAATTGTGCTCCAAGCGAACTCCTGTGGCATCAATTAAAAATTGTGCCAGCCTATAATTCATATTGGGATCTTTGGAAAGAAAGTGTGGAATCGAGATGTAAAGGGAGACCACATCCAATGAGGCCCACAGGTAATCTTTCTCCCATTCATAGTTCTGGAGTGTCTCAATCACATAAAACTAGAAGGGAAAAACCACGCTACAGTAGATAAAATAATCTCTATGAGAGATTAACTGAATTAAATAATCTCTGTGAAAAGTTAATTCAGATGGGAGCTGCAGTTCTAATCTGTACCAAAAATACAAACTTGAATAAAAATTTAAATTTGGAAACCACGCTCCCCACAGAAGTGTCAAATAAACAGATGATAAGTACACTCCATAAACCACACCCCTTCTGGTCTATATTGTGCCAAGTGAACCGTAGCAAGTAGTCACAATTTATACTAAATAGAACCAGTGCATATAAACTAAAAATATCTGATAATTAATTAATGCTCCAAAAACATGTATAAATCTGAGTGACCTACAATAAGCGGTCACAATTTTAAAACGAATGTGCCTAAATCAATAATGCTAAATAACCAAAATATTGATGAATTATTGTGTGACCACCAAAATTAGAAAGCAAACAGTGAACCTGTAAAAAATAAATTTTTGTGTAGCAGTCTTCAAAAATGAATGTCCATTATTAAACAGTCCAAACACCACGTGACAAAGATGTGACTGATGAAACAAATGATGAGAATTCGCTCAACAATTTCTTTGGAGTTGTGAACTGTGCAGACTTCACCACCACCTAAATAAGAAATGGCTCCTTACCGGACACTTCAGACCCAAGGGGTCACCAGTGGCATGTATGAACAAATGGTAGCTACTCAGACATCTCAATCCTCCGATATTATCAATGGTCTCCTGTATATCCATCCATTACAACATGCTTCTGAAGAGATCTGACAGAAACCATATTCCATCAACAAGTGTCCCACCATAAAAAAGAAAATGGCTCCAATAGTGTAAAATCCCAATTTTAATATAAAATAAAAATGAATAAAATTGCACTTACAAACATGCAGAGAAATCAGGCCTTAAGTGAGTAGCGATGGCCGTGCGCGTACCGACACAAACCCGTCTTCCCCAAACCGTGTAGACAGACTACGAGGTGGCGCCAGCGTGCTGTACGTTCTGCATTAGACAATTTGGAGGGGTTTGAGGACTTGGTGTTGCATAAGTTCTAGAGATTTCTATAAGTAGCCTGTTAATAAGTCTCAACATAAGGACCTTTGCAAGCTGAAGGAAAGAACGTGGACTTAGGTTTGAACCCCATGTGAGCCACCTTAGGAATACCATATTTATTGCATGGAATACTGTCGGGCAACCCATCATCCCATAGCTCCATGAGTGTTGCCAGAGCATCTTGCTGAATGAGTTCTTCAGCGCTATCAAAGTTGGTAGCAACTCTTGGTGTTATGGGTTTAGACCTGTCTATTTGATCTTTATTTATTTTATTTATTTCAGTTACTTATATAGCGCCATCAATTTACGCAGTGCTTTACATGTATACATTGTACATTCACATCAGTCCCTACCCTCAAGGAGCTTACAATCTAAGGTCCCTAACTCACATTCATACATACTAGGGACAATTTAGACAGGATCCAATTAACCTACCTGCATGTCTTTGGAGTGTGGGAGGAAACCGGAGTACCCGGAGGAAACCCACGCAGGCACAGAGAGAAGATGCAAACTCCAGGCAGGTAGTGTCGTGGTTGGGATTAGAACCAGCGACCCTTCTTACTGCTAGGCGAAAGTGCTACCCACTACACCACTGTCCTGCCCTACACTTAGCATAAAATCTTTTGACAGTTAAGTTTCTAATAAACCTATTCAAGTATTTGAATAGGCCAAATTTATTGGGTCCTATAGTTGGTGCAAAACCTAGCCCTTTCGTTAATAATAGATGTTCAGCTGTGGTTAATCGATGATTAGAAAGATTGAAATTTTTTATAGTATTGACCTTAGTAGTTATTGGCTTCCCTTCCTTTCTTTTTTTTTATCCTTACAAGTTCACCCTCCTCGTCTACCTCTTCTATTTTTCTTTTAGAAGGCTGGTTGGGGACAGTACTAAAAAAATGATTAATCATGGTGTTAGAAGCTTGCTCTGGACCAAATATCAATGCTCCCACCCTGTACAGGGTGATCCACTGAGTGGAAGCTTGTATGTGATGCAGCCTCTTTAGAAAAGATATCAAGATCCCTCGCCAGAGGACTGTATCTGATATGAGTGGGAATAGAAGGCACCAGGTGGTCAAACTCCAAATGATCCGTGGTTTGGGCGGAGGTGTGGGGTGTTATGGAAATATTGGAATCTATGGCACTGATCATGGACTATCCTGTGTATGCGTGGAAAAATGTACCTATCAGTGGATCAAACTGATTCTTATTAGTATATGTGATACTGGAGGATGAACCAATGTCCACGTCACTAGGCCGGCTTATGGAACATGGTTTGAGGCCCTCTCAACGGTCAAGTCAACCACAGGGTCAATAATAGAAGAAGCACTATTAAGTGTATTGTTGCGGAGTGGGCGGTTGCTGGCAGTAGTACTATGGGTCTGCTTAGCAACATTATACTCATGAGTCTTTTTGGTGGTATTATTATTGTTCTGCTTACAATTTTGTTTAAAAGGAGCCCTGTTTGTGTGTGGCCTTTTTATTTTTGTTTGTATTTGAAGTACCTGTGTTATCAGGATCTTTATCCATTCCATTAAGGTTTTCCCATTGCAGCATTGCTTCACCAAGCCAGTCCACCACAGACAGTTTCTCAAGGTATTGATAAGCCTCATAAACACTATCGTACAAACTTTCCTGTGGATTTTCGTACAAAGGGCGTCGACCGAGAACTTGTATTGCATACACACGGCAGGACTTTTTCAGCCAACTTTCACCAAATCATGTGGTTTTTCTGCTCTTTACCGCCACCTTTGGTCAACTTCTGTATTGTTGTCTGATCTTTTGCATTGGTTCTGAGCATGTGTGTTTGTACTTTGTACAAAAGTCCTATGGTTTTCTGTACACACAATCAGACCTTGCTCCATCGGACTTTTGTTGCCAGAAAGTTTGTCCGTTCGCACAGCCAACAAAAGTCTGATGAAAACCAAAAAAGTTTGTCCAATGGAGCGTACACACGGTCGGATGTTGCTCCAAAACAGCTAATTTGCATGTTTGTTGTCAAAAAGTCTGATCATGTGTACGGGCCTTTACAGTGAGGAGCAAGCTTCCAGTTGTTCCATCTATGCAAGGACATTTTAAGCTAATTGTTCATTTAAGCATGTTATCAATAAATTGGCACGTTTTTATCCCATTGAGCTTTTTGATCCTTTGTCCACACAAGATTTTCCCGATCAGTGCTTTAAATTGTGGTTTCCCCTGAATGTTTGGAGGGAAGCTTCAGAATAGCAAAGATGTTTTTATTACAAATTATATGAGCAGACTGCAGTTCCTCCTTAAAAAAAAAAAAAAAAAAAAAAAATATATATATATATATATATATATACTGTATATATATATATAAAATTTTAACAAAATAATAGAAAATAACATATTAAAAACAAAAACTACTGACACCATCCACTGCCCTACTGACACCATCCTGCACATATCATCCACCACTGTACACTCCACATCCCTCTCCTGCACCTACCACTGTACACTCCGCACAGTACATTCTCTATTTAACATGACCACATTCTGTACCATGTAAGTCATGTCAGACTCTGTTTAACCACAGCCCCTTTAGGCTACTACCAATACTTTGCGCAATTTAAACTATGCCGACTTTTTTTTTTCTGTTAGTGCGTAGGGCCCAATTTTGATCTTGCACATGGGCTCCCCACAGAGCCCTGATCTCAACATCACTGAGTCTGTCTGGGATTCCATGAAAAAACTGAAGGATCTGAGGCAGTCTACATCCAGGGAAGATCTGTGGTTAGTTCTCAAAGATGTCTGAAACAAACTTCCTGCTGAGTTCCTTCAAAAATTGTGTGCAAGTGTACATAGAGCAACTGGAGAATTATTGCTGTTTTGACACGCCAAACATTGATTTGATTTGCATTTCTCTTCTGTTCATTTACTTTCCATTTTAATAATTGATGAAAATAAACTATTACACTTCTATTTTTGAAAGCATTCTTTATTGACTGCATTTTTTCACACCTGCCTAAAACTTTTGCACGGTAATATATGTATATATTACCACACTAAACTGAAACAACCTCACCTGCGCTCTGCTATTGGCCAGGCAATCTTCTGGGACATGTGACGTGTCCCAGAAGATTGCAGGGAGGGAGGGGCCACCTAGGGGGAGAGGAGGAGTCGCTTAGGCGGCCGAGAGAAGGAAAGAGGAAGTGGGACAGGAAGTTCCTCTCAAAAGAAGGTACCCACACCCCCCCCAAACAAATTACATGCCAAATATGGCATGTAATGGGCCAAGGAGTGCTTAAAGTGGAAAGTCCACTTTTGGGTGACTACGCTTTAAAATACCTTCCCCTACTTACATGCTCATATGACCGTAAACTATGCACAAAAATGTTGATGTTACATATCGCCATGCAGCCAGAGAGAAAGAAATCATTCTTGGCCCATTATTCATGGTTAACCCTAAACTGATGACCTGTAGGGGCTTTTAGGCATTGCATGTAAGAGTGCCAAAGTTCATCACCATTTCATAGGCACACACAATTTTAAAGCTTGACATGTTGGGTATCTATTCTCTCAGCACAACCTCATCTTTTATATTTTGCACCCCAAAAAATGGGTAATGTATTGCATTTGTGTGCCCTTAAATTAACATTTGTGCTTGACAAAATGTTGCGCTAATATAGTGGGACATATAAAAATTGGAACTACCACTGTTTTATTCTCATGGGTGTCTGCTTTCAGAAAATATATCATGGTTTGAGGGTTTTAAGTAAGGCATAGGCTTCAGGCATACAATGATTTTTAAAAGTGCAAAAAAAAAAAATGCAAGAATGGCTCTGGCAGTAAAAGGTTAAAAGGGTTGCAGCTATCCTTCGCAATGTCTCTGGCTTTAGGCTATGATTTTTTACTTTAAATAGCCTGTTATTATATATTCATTTTCTGAAGTGTTTATGCAGCAGTCTATATAAATATTTTCACAAAGTCCTCCTTGTACAGCATTCAAAGGGCTTGTCTATTCTCCAATATGCCTTTCAGGGGGGGAGAGCCTTCTTCTTCAAGATGGGGGGCAAATCCCCTGAAATGCATTAGCCTTCCAAATTTGGTATACATGGTCAGTTTATATCACATTACGTCTGGAGTTGGGATTTGATATGCCTCTTCCTTTTATATGTTTGTGAGTATGTTTTTGTTTTTTAGATTCAGTAAACAGTGGTGGGAGTAATGCACTAGGCGTCTGAGGCCTCCTGCGTGTTTTTACAGTGAAATTTAGGGAGCTGTGCCTCTCACATTTTCTCCAGAGGGACTTCAAGCGATGCCTAATAGACCTATAAGTCTTACCCCTTCTTTGCTGTCGGGACCTGAAACTCTCCATTTTAGCTCTGGAACACTCACATGCTTCCCCTTCCCCTTGATCCTTTCCCATATCCCATTCTCAGTTTTTTTTTAAAGGATGGCTTGAATAATAATGATTTGATCTGAATTATGTTCTGATGTACAATTTCATTCCGACTTTGGGATTGTTCATTTTTAACAAGTATATGTACTGCTACGAAAGACATAATGCAAATGAACACTGTACTGGTACTATATGTACTACTGTAACATCTTTATGCAAGGGACAAATTGTACACTTCTCATTTTTTTATTTGATATTCAGCATGAGCAGTTTCTTTTGTATGAGCTCCTTCATCCCTTTGACACAATGAGATGTTGCCATACTCCTCACTTCCTCCTTATCTCCTTCCATGTGGTAATTCCGCACTGTCAGCTAGTTCATTTAGCCTTCTTTTATAATCCAAACCTTGTTGCACGGTCATAACATATGACCACATACTTGGGGGGATTGGTGGCCGATAATTCAACAAATTACCCAACACATGTTCTCCAGTGACTCCTGCAGGGACAGGTACTACATGCAGTTCTTAGTGCTCCCACAGTTTCATTTCTACATGAGGCTGATAATAGCCTGTCCATATCCTCCCATCAGGCATTAATTGACACTTGAACTGCCCTCATCCTTTTTGAGAATTGTTAGGGATCTGGGATCAAGGACTCTGGACATCTGTTTTAAGATTTGGCCCATTTCTAGAATGACGCACAAGCAGGGCCATGTTTACCTGCAAAGTTGCTGAGTCCCAATATGACATCCCTGTGGGTTTGTGCATCCAAATTCAGGGAGAGTTCAGGGAATGCACTCCCTCACACATGGATGTCCTATTGGGATACAGCGACTGTGTTCCAAATTACATCAATAGGACTGCCTGCACCTGTGTATCCCTGTGTGGATAAACATAGTACTGTACACCCTGTGTGAATGAAGCATATCCTGTCCTTGTGTCCCTTGTGCATTAGTAACAACATATATACATATTTAAAAATATGCCTTCAGCTGTTTCTTTCTCTTCCTCACTGCCTTGTTCCAACTTCTGATCACTTTCCTTCAACTTTCTTAGCAAAGTTTCCATGCTAGAGTTTGTCTTAACTCCCCTTAATTCCCCATTTCTTACACTCTTCCCTGAGGTCCCTTGTATCCGACTGCTTTTTATCCTTTCTTTACTTCTCCCTGCTTAAAGAGGAAGTAAACCCTGATGAGTTTACTTCCTCTTTTATTCCCTGCAAAGGCAAAGCATAATGGACTACTATGCATCGCATAGTAGCCCATTATGTGTCACTTACCTGACACAGGAGCCAGTGATGTCACCGCTGTCCCCTGTAGTCCGGCGCATCCATCTTTTCAGTGGGGTCTCGCAGCTCCGCCGCTGTCATACGGCGAAGCCGCGATGACGTCACTCCCGCGCATGCGCGCGGGAGCCAACACGCGTGGCAGCTCCGTTGTTGGAAATGCCGTGCTCAGTGCGCCTGCTCGCCGCTGTCTACGTATAGGTTTAGGAGATATTTCTTGGACCTACAGGTAAGCCTTAATCTAGGTTTACCTGTAGGTCAAAGTGGTTTGTAAGGGTTTACAACCACTTTAACATCCTCCATCTCCTCCTGTACTTCTTTTGCTATGGTTTCTATTAGGGCTGAAACAACTAATTGATTAATCGACAGCTAATCGATTATGAAATAATCGATTACTATTTTTAGAATCGATTAATCGGCCAGTAACATAATGGGGTTAAAAAAAAACTAAAATGAGCCCTTTACAGTAGTGATTATATTTTTGTACAGGTAAATATTACTTACACTGTTCTACAGTAAAAAAATGAGCCCCTTACAGTACAGATTATCTGCTTTTTTGTACTATAAAGGGCTCATTTTAGTCTTTTTAACCCCCATTATGTTACTAAACGTCTTAGGCCTGGTTCACATCTATGTGTTTTTTGGTGCTTTTTGCAGAAATGTACTACAGTTCATTTACATGGTTTCCTATGGGACACGTTCATATCTGTGCTTTTTTCAGCCGCTGCATATTTAGAAAGTATCAGGTACTTTTAACACAAAATGGTGCTTTTTTGGTTAAATATACTTCAATGGAGAAGCTGCAGAAAAGTATGTAATGTGTTTTTGCAGCAATTTGTGTTTTTTAATCTGCCCCAAAAAAATGCAAAAAATGCAAATTGCAGTAAAATCACGTGCGCAGAAATCAAAACGCACAGCAAAAAGCACTGCAGAAACAGATCAAAAGCAAAAACTGCATAGGTGTGTACCGAGCCTTCTGCTGGCCACACGGATCAATTTTCAGTTGAGAATATTCAGATGAAAAATCTTTGTACATTCGCTGAATGAAAGAATTTTGTTTGAAATTTTCACTTCATTTCTGAACAAAAACCACACACACTGTCTGAAAATTCCTTTGACCAAGAAGTTTTCTATTATTTCCAAATTTTCCAAAACTGTGGTTGAAAATGAACGTCAATTTGACCCACTTTTTTTTTTTAAGGTTATTAACCGATTAATCGAAAAAATTATCGGCCAACTAATCGATTATGAAAATAATCGTTAGTTGCAGCCCTAGTTTCTATAATCAGATGAACAGCTGATGTGCTTGTCCTTCTGGCCACATGAAGAATATTTTGTTTTGGAAAGGGCAAAAAATACTGTACTGTTATTCCTTCTCCTGAAATAATTTGACTTTCAGTTCTGCATACTTTAGCTGTTTCCCACGTTTCGAATCTGCAATTTGTGGTCCAAACTGACCATAATTTATTCCACCTCTTTACATCAATATACCCTTGAGGGCTAAAGTTACATTGTCTATAATCCTTTGTCCGGCCTGCCCAGATAAAAATAGGTCCTGTAACACAGCCACTATGTCTGTTCTTCATATAACCGTCAGCAGTCAATCTTCTTTAGTGGAACCCGGTCTATATTTCTTGGTAATCTTCTTACCCAAAACAAAACAGAATTTCTTTTACATTCACCGACAGACACAGCGTCTTTCTTAGACCATTGGGTTGTTACGCCACCTTCAGGAGAGGACTAGGCAGAACATGTTAACATGTTATAATAATAAAACTAGAACTTTTTAGTTCCGACCAAGGGATAACAACCCCTAGCCTGCTACTGTAGCCTCAGTTTTTTTCTAGTGAAGGAGAAGGACCTAGGAACCCTGCGGGCCCATCGGTCTGTGGATTTTTCTGCAGAAGTTTTACTTTTTCTCTCTCTCCCCTCTCTGTACTAATCTGTACAGTGGAGGGGAGAGATCCAGAGATGGAGGCAGCCACCCCTCCATACTCTTCAGTACCCAGCAATACCCTGCAAATACTCTAGCAATACTCTGCGATACTCTGCCTGCCAATACTCTAGCAATACTCTGCGATACCCTGCCTGCCAATACTCTAGCAATACTCTGCGATACCCTGCCTGCCAATACTCTAGCAATACCCTGCCTGCCAATACTCTGCGATACCCTGCCTGCCAATACTCTGCGATACCCTGCCTGCCAATACTCTAGCAATAACCTGCCTGCCAATACTCTAGCAATACTCTGCAATACCCTGCCTGCCAATACTCTAGCAATACCCTGCCTGCCAGTACTCTAGCAATACCCTGCCTGCCAATACTCTGCGATAACCTGCCTTCCAATACTCTGCGATACCCTGCCTGACAATACTCTGCGATACCCTGCCTGCCCATACTCTGCGACACCCAGCCGTACTCTGCGATACCCAGACGTACTCTGCCGTAGCCAGCCGTACTCTGCCGTACTCTGCCGTACCCAGCCGTTCTCCGCCGTACCCAGCTGTTCTCCGCTGTACCCAGTCGTACTCAGCCATACCCAGCCAATATTACAGTGGGGGAGATTGTGGATATTACAGTGGGGACTATATGCTGGTGGAATTTTTACAGGTTTTTGCAAATTTGCTGATCCGAAAAATGATCCGATCCGTGACTCTGATCCGAGGAACGATCCGATCCATGGGTTTTTTGATCCGTTGCACCCCTACTTATCATTGTAGTCTCCCTAGCCTGGCCAGCGAGTGTGTGCAGACCAGAGCTCCACGCTGGGTCGGCCACGACATGCCCCAGCTCCAAGGGCAGCCGGTGGGCGTAATGCCCCAGGGCACACATATGACTGGGCTACTGATGTCTGCGTCACAGTGTTCCGGGCCAGCAGCCACTCTGTACTGATAGGAGAGTGGGTCTGTGATGGAATGTCTCCCAGCTCTTCAGGACTGGTAAGTACAGCTCTTCCTGCCTTGGTGGGGCTGAGCAGCTGGGCATTCCCTGGGAGGTCGATTCGGGGGTCCCTCACCTCCCTCTCTTCTCTCCCTGACCCTATCTTCCCTCTCCCCCCTTTCCCTGTGGGGGATGCTGCATGAGCTGCTGAGCAGTGTGTGTGCCATAGACAGGGGCTCTCCGGGGGGGCTCTTACCTGGGGGGAACTGCGCTGGATAGCTGTGCCCTGGATGTGTGTATGTCTCTCCCCTGAGGTGTCTGGAGGCTGTGTCTGCTGATCACTGTAGCGCTGTTTCACCGCCATTTCTCTGCCTGTTTTTTCACTGTCCCTCATGGCATACAGTTCTCGGCGGCCATTTTGGGTGTGACAGGGAGCAGCATGCTCTGTCTCAATTTTCCTGTAGTCCGGCGGCCTTTTTTTCTGAGATTATGTCCTTTATACTGGATGCTCGGCGGCCATTTTCTTGAAGCCTGTACATGTTTTTCAGCTTCAGCGCTATCCAGAACAGTTCAGCACAGCGAGGTTTGATCTCTTATACATCTGGGAGCTGACACAGGACACAGGCACACCTAGCTGGATGGCACAGAACTCTGTCAGGGTGGTGAGTCCTGCAGGAAGAGACCCTCAGCCAGCAGCAGTTAGGAGGGTGGGACCATCACTGTCCTAAGTCCCCAACAGATGGCAGACAGGGTAGGGTCAGCATGGCTTCAGAAACTGGTGTTTCTTCCCCCGAAATCCAGGCAATTACAACCAGATCGCAGACAGTGCAGTGCCTCTGGATGCTTTGTTGGCGGTCCTTAATTCGTTAGTTGCCAAGATGGAGGTGGTGCATGGGAGCAAAGGTGATAAAAAATGGCCCCTGCCTCCCCGTCCTCCGGGGAGCGCTCTGACCCAGACTTGGGCCCTGCTGAGGCTGGTGACCCCTGTTCTGTTATTTCAGACGACACTGACCAGGACCGATCGGACAGTGAGGATGAGTCCCCGCCCATGCGCGACAAATCGCTTGTTGGAGCACTTATCACAACTGCGTGTGATACCCTGAAAATTCAGGAGCCAGCAGATCCCTCTGCTGATATAAGGGTTCCTTTTGGGTTCCATAAGCCAGCCCGTACACCTAAGGATTTCCCGTATCTGACTTATTTTGATAAGTTCATATACAAGGAATGGGGTTGACCGCAATGGACCTTTTCGGTCCCCAAATACATGGCGGTGCGTTACCCCTTGAGGAGAGCCCTCTCAAAAAGTGGTCGGCTCCTCTGGTCGTGGACCCCCCAGTATCTAAGTTAAACAAAGTAACCACGATCCCGGTAGAGGGGACTCCTGCCTTTAAGGACCCCACGGACAGGAAGGCTGAGGCAGTGGCTCGTTCCTTGTTTACGGTTGTGGGGTCAACAATGCGACCAGTACTGGCATCCGCACTTGTGTCTCAGACACTAACTGAGTGGGAAAAACGTTTTCACTACGAATTGGGGAAGCAACAGGCTTCTCCTGTCTGTGTGGAACTAGCAGACCAGTTAGTGCAAGGCCTTAAGTACGTTTGTGATGCAGCCCTGCATAACCTTCCTCTGTTATCCAGGGCTTCAATGTTAGCAGTGATGCTGAAGCGCCTGATTTGGTTGAAATGCTGATCTGCTGACCAGGCATTTAAGAAAGCCCTGATGGATCTTCCCTTCCTTGGCGAACGGCTCTTTGAAGCCTCATTAGATGACATTATTAAAAATGCCACAGGTGGTAAGAGTACGCTACTCCCACAGGCCAGGAATGCTAAGGAGCCACGCCGTAGGCAAGGGCAAATGACAAGCGGCTTTTTCGTCCGCCCGGGGCTTCGGCTAAGCGTCCCCAGCCTGACAGGATGACTTCTGAAGGACAAAAGCACCCCTGGAACCGCAAGCCTAACAGGCCTCCGAGCAAAAGTGCTACCTCATGAAGGTTTGCCCCGCCTGCAACACAGGTGGGGGGTCGCCTTCTGGAGTTTGCAGCCCGTTGGGCCTATTGGCAATCCGACCAATGGGTCTGCGATCTGATTTCCTTAGGCTACAAGCTAGAGTTCTTGGCAGCAAAACAGATTCTTCCCCTCCAGCATTCCCGTACTCCCGGCATGCCGGGAGGCACTATTGGGGGTGGTAAGGGACCTGCTGAGTCGTGGGGTGGAGTACCTGTTCAGGAGTCAGAACGCTTCCAGGGGTTCTACTCCAATCTGTTTGTAGTCCCCAAAAAGGAAGGGGTACGTCCAATTTTGGACCTGAAAGTCCTCAATTACTTTGTGAAAGTACAGAGGTTCAGAGTGGAATCAGTTCACACAGTAGTCGCTGCACTCCATCAAGGGGACTCCCTGGCGTCTTTGGACATCCAGGATGCGTGCCTGCACATACCCATATGCCGAAGGCATCAAAGGGTTCTGCAATTTGCAGTTGGGGGAGCCCACTCCCCTTTGGTTTGGCATCAGCCCCCCGAGTCTTTACCAAGGTATTGGCTCCTGTTCTGGTGTTGCTGTGACAAAGCGGGATTGCGATCGTGGGTTACCTAGACGATCTCCTCCTGAGAGCATCTTCCGCCTCAGAGTTAGAGGAGGATGTGGTGATTACCTTGCAGACCCTGCAGGAATTTGGGTGGTTGTTGAACCTAAAAAAGTCGGTGATTGTACCAACTCAGTGTCTGGAGTACCTAGGCTTACTGCTGGAGGCAGTACCGTATGCCCAGTTTCACACCAGAGTCTTGCAGAAGGAGATTTTGACAAAATGGGACAAATCTCCATTGTCCCTGGATCAGCGGATTCAGGTGAGCCAGTTAGTCAGGGATTCCCTGCTCTGGTGGCTGAGGTCCCCGGCACTTCGGTCCGGGAAGTCGTTCCTACCTCTGAAATGGATAGTGATCACAACGGATGCCAGCCTAACCAGCCGGGGTGGAGTAATGGGAGTACAGCCAACCCAGGGCCTCTGGTCGGTGGAGGAATCCAAATTGCTGATCAATCTGCTTGAGCTAAGAGCGGTCAGGCTCTGGCTCTCCACATGGTCGATAAGACTTTGAGGACATCCGATCAGGATCCAGTCAGACAACACCACGGCAGTGGCATATGTGAATCACCAAGGAGGTACAAGAAGCTTGGCTGCCGCACGGAATGTCGCTCACATCCTTCAGTGGGCAGAGCGACATGTACCGGCTCTATCGGCCATTTACATCCTGGGAGTGGAGAACTGGCATTTGGACTATCTAAGTCACCAGATGCTGGACCCCGGAGAATGGACGTTGCATCTGGAGGTGTTCAGGCTACTGTGCCTGCAATGGGCACACCAGACGTGGATCTTCTAGCCTCCCATCTCAATCGGAAGGTGCCAAGATTCGTATTCAGGACATGAGATCCTTGGGCAGACGCATCAAACGCACTGGTGGCTCCAGGGGTTCAGTACCAGTTGTTCTATGCGTTTCCTTCGCTGAAACTGTTACCACGTCTGCTCCGCAGAGTGAAGGCCGAGGGGATTCCAGTAATACTGATTTCCCCAGATTGGCCCCAGCATCCCTGTAACGCAGACCTAGTGCACCTGGTGGCGGACTCGCCATGGCGACTGCTGTTACGAGAGGACCTTCTGTCTCAAGGTCCGATTCTCCATCCTGCTTTACCATCGCTGGTTTTAACGGCATGGCTATTGAGAGCCAAGTGTTGAGGAACCAGGGTCTTTTGGACTCGGTGATTCCAACTATGCTGAGTGCACAGAAATTTTCTTGAAAGATATATCATCGTACCTGGAGGGCCTACATCTCCATGTGTGAGGAGAAAGGTTGACGTCCTCGCTCCTTTTCTAAATCCAGGATCCTGCTGTTTCATCAGCAAGGAGTAGACCAGAAATTGGCGTTAAGCACCATTAAGGGACAAATTTCAGCTTTGGCTGTCTTTTTTCAGCGACCCCTGGCAGCTCACTCTCTAGTGAGCACCTCTGTTCAAGGGGTCCAACATGTAGTTCCTCTGGTGCGTCCACCGTTACCCCCAAGGGATCTGAACCTGGTGTTATCGGCACATCAGAAACCGCCATTTGAAAATATCAGAGAGATCCCTCTGTTGAC
The DNA here is from genome assembly GCF_037356315.1 of Lithobates pipiens. Lineage (NCBI taxonomy): Eukaryota > Metazoa > Chordata > Amphibia > Anura > Ranidae > Lithobates > Lithobates pipiens. Next base: position 185,390,863 of record NW_027507784.1, on the reverse strand, counting down.
CCTTTCTCAGAAAGTGGTCTTTCCAGTGGCACTTACTTCAGCCAGGAGGGTTTCAGAGCTGGCGGCCTTGTCTTGCAAGTCGACCTATCTGGTTATCCGCAAGGATAAGATGGGTTGCGCCCGGAACCTTCTTTTCTGCCGAAGTTAGTTTAGGCAATTCCACATTAATGAAGACATTGGAGGTTATTTACTAAAGGAAGATCCACTTTGCACTGCAAATGCACTTGAAAGTAAAGTCGTTGTAGATCCGAGGGCGACATGCAAGGAAAATAAAAAACATTTTAGCTTGCACGTGATTGGATGATAAAATCAGCAGAGCTTCCACTCATTTCAGATCTACCCCTTAGATTTAGAGCAACTGCACTTCCAAGTGCACTTGCAGTGCAAAGTAGATTTGCCTTTCGTAAATAACCCCCATTGTGTTACCATCTCGGTCCTAAACCGATACATCCCAAAGAGGTGGCCCTCCATTTCCTGGATGTGGTCCGGGCTCTGAGGCAGGGCCGTCTTTAAGGCAGGGCAAAAGGGGCAGCTGCCCTGTGCCCGGTCATTGTTGTGGGGCCCAAAACAGCTGCCTCATACTTGCCAACTATCCAGGTTTAAATTCCCTTGTCCCTTGGAGTTTTATTCCTGTGCTGTGTCCCAATATCTCAGTGTGCAGTGCTGGTACTAATGCTGCCCAGCTCTGCCCTATTGTTGTGTGCAGATGACTCACCTGCAGTCCCTGTGTTTACATGTAATAACCGGCATTCGTATGTAAATAGCAGTGACAATACTAAGTAAATAGTTGCGGCATTGGTATGCAAATAAAGGCGGCAATCCTGTGTATATCATGCTCCCCTGCTGTGAGGAGGTGATGTGCTGTAACCTCTAGCAACTAATCAGTGAGCTGTAATGTGTGCTGTAACTTCTAGCAACTAGTCAGTAAGCAATAATGATATGCTGTAACTGCTGGCAACCAATCTCAATTGCTGCCTGATCTGATACAGAAAACTGATTTTAAGTCTAGCTGTTATTTATTGTATGTCTCAGAGTAGGTGGAGAGGGAAATTGCATAGGGGGGCCCCAAGAAAATTGTTGCCCAGGGTCCAATCTATACTAAAGACGGCCCTGCTCTGAGGGTGTGTTTGTCTGCTACAGCTCCCTTTATGGAAGTCAGGCCGCGTACACACGCGGGGACTGTTCGCCCAACTTTGTTCGTCAAACAGTTTGAGTGGACAGTCCGCTCAAAATTAGCATGGACGGACTTGGCCACACACGACGAACAAACAGTCCGCTGAAACTTGCGCGATGACGTACGTCACGTACGACGGGACTAGAAATAGGAAGTCCAAGACACAGCAAAGCACCCTTTGGGCTCCTTCTGCTGACTTTGCGTTAGTAGAAGTTTGGTTAGAGACGATTCGCGCTTTTCAGACTTCAGCTTAATTTGTCCGTTCACTGTGGCGCAGTCTACCTGTGAGGTTTGTATCTGTCTTTCGGTACGCGTGGATCAGTTGTACCTGTTATTAGGCGCTTCTGGTCCGCTCGTTTCTGGGTTTCAGGTCGTTCTTCATAGGTCTGGCTGTTCTTCAGTGCGTTCAGTTGAGCTTGTCTGTCCAGCCGACCGTTTCAAAGCCATGGAGTGTGGACGCACTCGGGAACGAGTTCGTGCTATATTGGGGCTTGGTGTTGGGGTTAATACTTTGACCCGAGCCCAGTCTGTGAACAGGGTGAGGAGGAGTTCATGGACAAAGAATTGGTTGCGCCAGCGTGACCAATTCTCGCATATGCCTTTACTCCGTGAGATCCGTGAGAATAATCCTGATGATTTCAGGAATTATCTCAGGATGACGGACCCCGTTTTTCACCGTCTGCTGGCTTTGCTGACCCCTTATATCAGCAGGCAGGATACCTGCATGCGGCAAGCCATCACTCCGGAGCAGAGGCTCGTCGCCACGTTGCGCTACTTGGCGACAGGGAGAAGCCTTCAGGACCTCAAGTTCTCGACAGGCATCTCCCCCCAGGCTCTGGGGATCATTATTCCAGAGACCTGTTCTGCCATTATTCGGGTCCTGCAGAAGGAATATATGAAGGTAAGTTTGTTCTTTTAATATTGCATTATATGCATTATATGCATTGTATGTTTGTATTCATTTCATCATGACTTTTAATATCCATGACAGGAATATGATGTGAATGTCCCCTTTATATGAATGCATGCATTTTTTATTTTTTTTGTAATTTTTATTTTATTTTATTTTTTTGTGTCATTTTTTTTTAGCTTTTTACCTTTTTTGTGTCCCACATGCATATTTGCTTTCATTAACATCCTCAGCATTCAATCCTGGGCCCCATATACACCCACAGCCGAGACTGTTTTTATCTATAATTCATATTGTCAGCTCCATTGTACTATTTTACTTGCCCCCCCCACCCTTTGTATACTCTTTGTATACACCCTGTGTGTGTAGATAGATAGATAGAGAGAGAGGGGGAGAGAGAGAGGGGGAGAGAGAGATATATAGATATATAGAGATATAGAGATATAGATATATAGATATGGATTGTCAACTCATTAATTATTCCCCCCACTCAAATTGCTTGCAGGTGTTGGATACTTATTAATTAGTCCCCCCACCCCACTCAAATTGCTTGCAGGTGTTGGATACTTATTAATTAGTCCCCCCACCCCACTCAAATTGCTTGCAGGTGTTGGATACTTATTAATTAGTCCCCCCACCCCACTCAAATTGCTTGCAGGTGTTGGATACTTAGTAATTAGTCCCCCCACCCCACTCAAATTGCTTGCAGGTGTTGGATACTTAGTAATTAGTCCCCCCACCCCACTCAAATTGCTTGCAGGTGTTGGATACTCATTAATTAGTCCCCCCCACCCCACTTACCCACCTAATTTATGTCCCCTGGTCCATCAGAGGGCTGATTAATCTGTGAATTGTGCCACCCATTTTTTTTTTGTGGTTTATTTATTTCTTTTTTTTTTTAAATATTTGTGTGTCATTTTGTAGGAGCTTTTTACCTTTTTGTGTCCCACGTGCATATTTGCTTTCATTAACGTCCTCAGCATTCGATCCTGGGCCCCATATACACCCACAGCCGAGACTGTTTTTATCTATAATTCATATTGTCAGCTCCATTGTACTATTTTACTTGCCCCCCCCCCACCCTTTGTATACTCTTTGTATACACCCTGTGTGTGTGTATAGATAGATAGATAGATAGATAGATAGATAGATAGATAGATAGATAGATAGATAGATTGTCAACTCATTAATTAGTCCCCCCACTCAAATTGCTTGCAGGTGTTGGATACTCATTAATTAGTCCCCCCCCCCACCCCACTTACCCACCTAATTTATGTCCCCTGGTCCATCAGAGGGCTGATTAATCTGTGAATTGGTCCGCCTACTTTTTTTTTTGGCAGAAAACAAATTTGCAATATTTCTGTTTAACTGTTGTTCCAAAAGGTTTTTGAGTTTTATTTGTTATGAATTGTTTTTGTTTAATGACTAATTTTATTTTTTTTCATGTGTTTGACTCCCCAGTGTCCTTCCACGCCACAGGAATGGCAGACTGTGGCTTCCCAGTTCGCTGCCCGTTGGGACTTCCCCAACTGCGGAGGGGCCATCGACGGGAAACGTGAGGATTGTGCCCCCACCCCATTCGGGGTCCTACTATTGGAATTATAAGGGGTTCCATAGTGTGGTGCTAATGGAGGTGGTGTCGGCACAATGTGACTTTCTTTATGTGGATGTGGGGAAGAACGGCCGGATGTCTGACGGAGGAGTCTTTAGGCAGACCGAGTTCTGCCACCGTCTTACCACTGGTGGCCTGGACTTGCCACCAGATGCCGAGAATGTGGAGGGGCTCCCGTTTGTTTTTCTGGCTGATGAAGCGTTCGGTCTGACTGAACATCTTATGAGACCCTTCCCCCAAAGGACCCTCACCCCGGAGAGGAGGGTTTTTAATTACCGGCTGGCCAGAGCAAGAAGGGTTGTGGAGAGTGCCTTTGGCATTATGGCCAGCCGGTTCCGTCTGTTACTGACAGCCATCAACCTGGCCGAATATAAACTGAACTATGTTATTCTGTGCTGCTGCATTCTGCACAATTTTCTAAGGAAATTTTCAGGTAACCAGTACCTGCAGCCTATTGGGCCTGAGGCCGGACTCAGGCTTCCAGAACTGACAGGGCTGGATCATGCCCTTCCTGGCTTAGCCCCCCAAACAGCACGTGAGGTGCATGACCGCTATGTCAGCTATTTTAATGGTAGGGGGGCTATTCCAATGCCAGCTGACCAATAAAAATGTATTTTTCTTGAAATATGTCTTGTCTGTTCAAATTTTGAAGTTTGGTTCTTGTTTGCTTTTCACGTTGCTTGTATCCTACATTATCCTAATTCAGGGATATGCAATTGGCCAACCTCCGGCTGGTGCAAAACTACAAGTCAATCATGCCTCTGGGTCTCATGCTTGTGGCTGTCAGTCTTGCTATGCTTCATGGGACTTGTAGTTCTGCAACAGCTGGATTTCCACAAATTGCATATTCCTGTCCTAGTGCATTTGTATAGCAAAGTGGTTTTTGACAATAGGAAATAAGGCCCTTTGTGACAGAAAACACAAAATGACTTCCCAAACTGGGATTGAGTATTGAAAGAAGTAGACACACACACACACATCTTTTTTTTGATTTTTTAATAGTGCACATTCCAACCAGTGCCTCTTTTTGAGATCGTATTTTTTTTGTGTTTTTTAATTTTTTTTGGGGAATTTTTTTATTTTTTTTTGTAAACATAGAAATATATAGATATATCTAAAATACAATTATCACAAAAAATAAATAAATAAATAAAAGCATATTTTTAACTATTTACCTAAAACAGGGGGTAAAGCCAAATTTTGAAGATGCACACCAAAAATTGGTAATGTCAACATGTGCTATGTACCATCATGAGTGATCAATTGACGTGTTTGGTGTGTGCAATCCCTTCCTCTCACATACTAGAATGAGGAAGGGTTTGCAAACACCAAATGCGTCCATTGCGATCCTCTGATGGCACATAGCACATGTTGACACACCGTGTGCATCTTCAAAATTTGGCCTCTAAAAACTCTGTTTTTAAAACATTAAAAACGTTTTTACAAGGGAATGAAGAACATGATCGATTGGGTTTTAGGGAAAAGGGGCTTAGATTCTCCCTAAAACATCGATCATGTTCTTCATTCCCTGCCTCATAGTGACCAGTTCTCTTTGGATATTGAGAATCTGGTTCTCCATCCGGTCAATCTGCCCATTCCAGGCCATGATGTCACCAATTAGCCTCTGGGCACTGTCCGCTGAAAATGGCTCCGCGGCTTCTCCAACCACAACCAGATCATCACCTAAAAACATGTGTAGATAAAAAATTGGTTAAAATATACAGCCATTAATTGTTTACCTTAAGCTGGGTTGTCAGACACTCACTTTGTGGGGTGTGTAACTCCACCTGCTCTTCCTCCTCCACATCTAGCCCTGGGCTGGGCTCATCCAGTGGAGCTACGGAGCTTGGTCCAGCGGAGGATACCGAGCTTAGCTGCTCCCTCATAGACACAGGGCTGGGCAGCTCCAATACTGACGCGGAGCTGGAGCTAAGTGCCCAATCAGGCTGGCGAGGTCGGGGGGTCCTGACTGACGCGGGGCTGGGGCTAAGTGCCCAATCAGGCTGGCGAGGTCGGGGGGTCCTGGGCTGCTCCGCCTCTTGTCTGAGTCTTTGTTCCCCTATGAGAAAAAAAAAAAAATACTTTTAAGCATAGTGATATTTGAGTTCAGAAATTTGAATATGAAACATTGGTTTGAAGTGGTGTACAATTATTAGCTGGTTATTACAAGATCCTAGTTTAATACATCCTTAAAATGACTTTTTTTTTGTTAGGCTGTGTTCAGACTGCTGCGATGTGCGAACGCTGCAAATCTACTGTGGTTTCACGCATCGCATGCGCAGTTCGCACTGCCCTATGTGACCTGCTGGGAGTATCAGTGTAAAGTTTTATTGACACCTCCAAATTAGTTCTCATTTCACAGTGCAATCTTTAAACTCGGACAGGAATCGGACCACATGGTGTGAACACCCATGTGATCCGATTCGGCTGTGGACTAAAAAAAGGGCCATGTACAAGTTTGGGCCGGATGCGATGCGAATTCAGCCATACTATATGTATGGCTGAAATCGCATCACACAGAGATCACATGTGTTTTGCACTGCAGTGCGTTGCAAATCACATTTGATCTCGTACATTGCAGCAATGTGAACCTAGCCTTTAACCAAACTGTGATACTGTATTTCTTTTTTTCAAAGTTTCACAGACGGACACACTCGAATCATCCCCTGGAGTACCTGTGTGTGATTATGTCAAAAAATGTTCTATGATGGCCCAAACTACACTTATAAATGTTTCCCAGTCCAGATGTTGAACCAGCATTTTATCTATCTATCTCATTTTTTTAATTGAGTCTACATTGCACTGAATAAATTTATGAAACTTTAGTAAAAATTTATATCCTATAAACTGAGCGTGACAATTCAGTTTATCATGAACAATACAAAAAAAATAATAACTAATTAAAATCTAATCCAACACCAGATAAATTTACACCATACACAAATTCATGCTATTTACGACCACATATACGAACAACCATATGCGCTCATTACATGAACTATTAACTACACGAACGATCAAATCCGCCAGATTTACATACACTACCTACACGAACGATTACAATCAAACCGCCAGATTTCATACACTATCTACACGAACGATTACGATCAAATCCGCCAAATTTACATACACTATCTACACGAACGATTACGCTAAAATCCGCCAGTTTCCCAAGCCTACACGAACGATTATGTCCGACAGTCACGAGAAACGCGGAGTTTACTCACTTTTTTTCAGGGCCTTTTTGATGCGGTAATATTGGTCCGGCTCCCTGGACTTGATGTCGGACCATCGTTTCCGGAGCTGGTCCTTGCCTCTTCGTACCCCAAATTTCTGCTCCAAGGTTGTGACTACCTCATCCAAGATGGCGCTTTTCCGGACATTAGGTTTGGGGTACGGGCCATGTTCCCCATCATAATCCTCCCTTCTTAATATAGCCACCATCTCCACCATCTCTTCAAAGGCCATATTGGTGGCCTTATATCTCCTCCTTGCTCCGGAAGCATGGGGTCCATGGCTTTCCTCCGCGCTGCTCACGCTGCTCATAGAATTTGCGTCCGCCATTTTCTCCTATCATTCACCCACAGCGGAACGAGGGTAAAAGGGGCGGGGAAACACGGTCACAAGGAACGTCAGGGGCGGGCGAGGCAGGCGGAGCCTGAGCGCATGCGCTGTATATAAAGCGTTACCGCGAGGCCGTACGCTTGACCGAACGGAAGCAGCGAGTGCTACACGCGACGGTAAGATAGTTCTCGTTTTATTTTCGTCTAATTTAAAGCCTGCGTTAGGGATGTGCATATTGAATGTTATTCTTATTGATGTTTAATTGATTTTTATGTGGGTTGGTGGTTGAGTGGGGTTGGTGTTTTGTGTGGTAGTGTGGGGGTGGAGGTAGGTGTATAGGGGGGGTGGGGGGTGGGGGTAGTGTGTGTGTGTGTGTGTGTGTGTGTGTGTGTGGGGGGGGGGGGGTAGTGTTTGTGTGTGTGTGGGAGGGGTAGTGTGTGTGTGGGAGGGGTAGTGTGTGTGTGTGTGTGTGTGTGTGTGTGTGTGTGGGGGTAGTGTTTGTGTGTGTGTGGGAGGGGTAGTGTGTGTGTGGGAGGGGTAGTGTGTGTGTGTGTGTGTGTGTGTGGGGGGGGGGGGTAGTGTTTGTGTGTGTGTGGGAGGGGTAGTGTGTGTGTGTGGGAGGGGTAGTGTGTGTGTGTGTGTGTGTGTGTGTGTGTGTGTGTGTGTGTGTGTGTGTGTGTGTGTGTGTGTGTGTTTATGTGTATGGGGCAGTAGTGTGTGTGTGTGGGGGGGGGGTAGTGTGTGTGTGGGGGGTAGCGTGTGTAGTAGTGTGTGTCTCGCCTACATTGTCACAATATAGTGTGCATTTGGTCTGACTTTATTTTTTTTTGTTGTTGTTTTTTTTTTTTTTTTGTTATACAGAAAATGCAAAGGTATACTCCAGACCCCTTTAAGGAGGAGGCCTTCCTCTCAACATTTCTTGATCTAGTTGAGTCGCACAGCAATCTTTGGGATTCAAAACACCCCCAATATTCAAGCCGTGCTGCCCGGAAGAAGACACTGGAGACAGTTTTGGCGTTTGTGAAAACCCGACTCCCCCAGGCAGACAATGACTTTGTGAATGCCAAAATTAAGAACCTGCGTAGCGTGTATAGGCGGGAGCAAAGATAGATCCTAGAGTCCCAAACATCAGGAGCAGCAGCAGGTCAGGTCTATGTACCTAAGCTGTGGTATTATGACAGGCTGCGTTTTCTGGATGACACGTCAGAAGCCAGGCCGTCACTTTCGACTCTTCCGTCTACCCGTCCCTCCACCCTTCCCTCCGCCTCAGGTGAGCCATCCCTGGAAGATCCAGACCCTTCCTTGCTGGACGAAGTTGATGCGCCCAGCTGGAGCCAGGTATATTTTAGTTTCTCAAGTTTGGATTGCTCAAATATTAATGATGTCAAGTTCAATGTTTGAATTGCTTCCAAATCTAGGATTTCATCACAAATTAAATTAGATAGAAGGATACAGTAGTTTACACAAATGTGGCTCAAATCTTGGTGAACTGATGGAAAAATGATGGTGTCAAAATGATAGCCTTTTGTATTTCAAGACAAATGTATTTGCAAGTGAGAACTGTAAAATTGTTAGTGATTGATGATTTCTAAATATAGACATATTTTAGTTATTGATTTCTTTGTTTTTTTTACACAGGATGAGCTCATCCAGGAGGAGGCCGGGACCAGTGGTATGGAGGAGGAGGCCGGGACCAGCCACACACAAGAGCTAGCTGGGCCCAGCAGGAGTCGGACTGAAAGCCAGGTCCCTCCCCTCCGCCTAGCCAGCAAAAGGCCCAGGAGGATGGCCCGTACAGAGGAGGAGTCCTTGGCGCTTATACGCCAAGCCACACAAGTTTTGTCAAAACCCCCCAATCCGGAGGAGGCCTATGGCACTTATCTGGCTAGTAAGCTACAAGAAATGGACAAACCACAGCGAAACTTGTGTGAAGCAATCTTTTTTGATGCCATCCAACGGGGTCTGAAGGGGGAGCTCACACCCACCACTAAGCTTTACAACACAGACCCTACTGCTCCTCCTCCTCCTCCTCCTCCTCCTCCTCCTCCTACCACAACTCCACCACCAGAGGCACAGCCTCCAGCGACGCGTGGAGGGAAGGATAGACGGAAGAGTCGCAAGTGACTGCCTGGCTTCAGTCTGCTCTGAAAGAAGACGCAGGCTGTTGTAGTACCACAGTCTGGGGACATAGATCTCATCTGCTGCTGTTCCTGGTCTTTGGGATTCTAGGACCTGGCTGTGCTCCCTATTTACATGCTACGCAGGTTCGGAATTTTGGTGGCCACTCACTTGATGTGTGCCTGGGGGACAAAAGGCTTCACAAACGTCAAAATTGTCTCCAGTGTTGCCTCCCTCTTGATTTATTTTTGTTCTGAGGAAAAATAAAAATTTATTATTTCAAAAAAAATCTTGTATTTTTTTTTTTTTTTTTTTTATATTTTTTTATAATTTTGGGTTAAAAAACAAAGTTTATTTGTGAGTAGGCAGATACATGTCAAAAGACTCTGGGGGTTATTTACAAAACACACGTTCATGTAAATATGCTAACTTCAAGTGCAATTTTTAAAGCACTGCAAGTGCACTTGGAAGTGCAGTCGCTGTAAATTTGAGGCTTAACATTTGAAATGAGGGGAAGCTCTGCTGATTTTGAACATGCAATCATGTGTAAGCTAAAATGCTGGTTTGGGTATCTATCTATCTATCTATCTATCTATCTATCTATCTATCTATCTATCTATCTATCTATCTATCTATCTATCTCTACTTGCATAGTCCTGCTTGGCCAAAAAAAATGCAAGTCCATCTTGTTTCAACCCAACTCCCCCCCCCCCCACAAAAAAAAAAACAATAAAAAATATGACAATAGTAGTTCCAAAAATATATAGTAATAGATAAATTCTATTTTTTTTTAAGAAATAAATAAATATATATATATATATATATATATATATATATATATATATATATATATATATAAATTTTTTGGGGGGGTTTTTATTTTATATTTTTTTTAAGATAGACATATGTATATATATATATATATATATATATATATATATATATATATATATATACAGTGGTGTGAAAAAGTGTTTGCCCCCTTCCTAATTTCCTGTTCCTTTGCATGTTTGTCACACTTAAGTGTTTCGGAACATCAAACCAATTTAAACAATAGTCAAGGACAACACAAGTAAACACAAAATGCAATTTGTAAATGAAGGTGTTTATTATTAAAGGTGAAAAAAAATCCAAACCATCATGGCCCTGTGTGAAAAAGTGATTGCCCCCCTTGTTAAAACATACTATAACTGTGGCTGTCCACACCTGAGTTCAATTTCTATAGCCACACCCAGGCCTGATTATTGCCACACCTGTTCACAATCAAGGCATCACTTAAATAGGAGCTGCTTGACACAGTAAGGTCCACCAGAAGATCCTTAAAAGCTACACATCATGCCGAGACCCAAAGAAATTCAGGAACAATTGAGAAAGAAAGTAATTGAGATCTATCAGCCTGGAAAGGGTTATAAAGCCATTTCCAAAGCTTTGGGAATCCAGCGAACCACAGTGAGAGCCATTATCCACAAATGGCGAAGACATGGAACAGTGGTGAACCTTCCCAGGAGTGGCCGGCCGCCCAAAATTACCCCAAGAGCGCAGCGACGACTCATCCAAGAGGTCACAAAAGACCCCACAACAACGTCCAAGGAACTGCAGGCCTCACTTGCCTCAGTTAAGGTCAGCGTTCATGCCTCCACCATTAGGAAAAGACTGGGCAAAAATGGCCTGCATGGCAGAGTTCCAAGGAGAAAATCACTGCTGAGCAAAAAGAACATCAAAGCTCGTCTCAATTTCTCCACAACACATCTTGATGATCCCCAAGACTTTTGGGACAACATTCTGTGGACCGATGAGACAAAAGTGGAACTCTTTGGAAGGTGTGTGTCCAAGTATATCTGGCGTAGAAGGAACACTGCATTTCATAAAAAGAACATTATACCAACAGTAAAATATGGTGGCGGTAGTGTGATGGTCTGGAGCTATTTTGCTGCTTCAGGACCTGGAAGACTTGCCGTGATAAAAGGAACTATGAATTCTGCTGTCTACCAAGAGATCCTGAAGGAGAATGTCCGACCATCTGTTCGTGTACTCAAGCTAAAACGAACTTGGGTTCTGCAGCAGGACAATGATCCTAAACACACCAGCAAGTCCACCACCGAATGGCTGAAGAAAAACAAAATGAAGACTTTGGAGTGGCCTAGCCAAAGTCCTGACCTGAATCCTATTAAGATGTTGTGGTATGACCTTAAAAAGGCCGTTCATGCTCGAAAACAGTCTAATGTAACTGAATTAGGACAATTCTGCAAAGATGAGTGGGCCAAAATTCCTCCAGGACGCTGTAAAAGCCTCATTGCACGTTATCGCAAACGCTTGGTTGCAGTTGTTGCTGCTAAGGGTGGCCCAACCAGTTATTAGGTTTAGGGGGCAATCACTTTTTCACACAGGGCCATGATGGTTTGGATTTTTTTTCACCTTTAATAATAAACACCTTCATTTACAAATTGCATTTTGTGTTTACTTGTGTTGTCCTTGACTATTGTTTAAATTGGTTTGATGTTCCGAAACACTTAAGTGTGACAAACATGCAAAGGAACAGGAAATGAGGAAGGGGGCAAACACTTTTTCACACCACTGTATATATATTTTTTTTTTTTCTTTTTTTTTATAGGGTTTTTTTTTTGTTTTTTTAAAATGTAGAATAATTTTTTTTCTATAATTGGAAGATTAATCATAGGATGAGGATGAATAAAAACATGTGGTATAACTCTGTGTGAATATAAGCAGCAAAGATACTTCACTTTTCTTGCATTACGAAGAAGAAAAGAACGGGCTATATTAAAAAACCACAAAATTAGCAGCATGACGAATATGCTAGCTTCAATACGAACACTAGTTTTACAAGACCGAGCGCTTCCGCCCTGTCCGCCCTGTAAATTCTTTCTGAGTATGCGCGGAACTTAGTTTGACGAACAAGCCTACACACGAGCGGACTGTCCGCTCAAACAAAGTTTCAGCGGACAGTTTTACGGAAATTCCAAAAAACTTTGTTCGTCAGACTGTCCGCTGAAACTGTCCGCTGAAGCCCACACACGAGCGGACTGTCCGCTGAAACACTGTTCAGCGGACAAAGTTGAGCGAACAGTCCCCGCGTGTGTACGCGGCCTCAGACTCCTTGTTTGTTTCGGTGGCTGGTTCGAAAAAAGGCATGGCAGTTTAGTTGGCCACCATTTACAGGTGGATCAGAGAGATTGTAGTACAAGCCTACTCCTTGAAGGGGCAGGTGCCCCCCTTTCCAGTCACGGCCCACTCCACCAGGGCAATTGGAACGTCTTGGGCCTTCCGACATCAAGCGTCTGTCGCTCAGGTGTGTAAAGCTTTGCAGGCGGCTGTATTTGTACTTGCACAATTGCACTTACATTTTTTCCTGTTTTTTGGTAAAAATACAGTACCTTTAAGTAAATGCACTGTTGCATTTGTTACCGCAGTTCTGAGGCGGTTTGGAGGCAGTGACAGTAAAAAAGTTCTTTGTTATTCCCACATACTGTTGTTTTAGTGGGTAAAGTTTTTATACTAGTTCCCACATGCCATTGTGGGTGAAGTTTTTATGCTGTTTTCCCACCCCTCATTTTGGCACTGCTTGGGGACGTCCCAATGGTCTAAGAAAGGAGCTGTGTCAGTCAGTGAACATGAAAATATGATTTTTTTGTACTTACCGTAAAATTTGACACAGCACCCTCCCCTCCTATTTTTAGCTATGTTGTACTGCTTGTTAACGTACCGAGGCTGCAGTAGCAGGCTGAGGGGTTGTTACCCAAGGGACCGCCCCTAGAAAGTTATAGTTTTAGTTAGTTTAGTTTAGTATAAGTTTACTATAGTTTTAGTTATAGTTTTATTATAAAATGTTCTGCCTAGTCCTCTCCTGAAGGTGGCGTACAAAAGAGTACAAAAAAGTACAAAAAAATCCAATTTTTCCTTGGCAGCCCTTTTACGTACTCTGGAATCCTATCTGCGCTCTGTTTGACCAGTCAAATCTACTCCCTAAGGTCTCATTCACACTTGATTTGCTCCCTAAAGAGCAATTCACATTTGAATCATTTGACATCTAGTGAAATGTATCTCCTGCTTTAACCCCTTGACCATTGCATGCACTTACAGAGTGGCCCCATTCACTTGAAAGTGGCCTCTGTACATTCTTGGCTGCTGTCTCTGCACACTAAAATGGAAGTGGATAAATGTGGTAAAACTGTGGCTTAACCTTAAGGGGTTTTTCCTGTTGATGGCAAACGCAGAGACCTATCTTACCACTACCTCAGTTTTAAAATAGAGAAAGCCGATGCTTCCTGTCCAAGGTAATGCGGTGCCCAGGGTAAAGATGGCAAACTGCACCCCACATCCCGGGTGTAAAGAAAGAGTCAGTGGGAATCAACTATGTTTCCTGTGTGTGCTGCTTTTTATTGCAGATCGAAAAGTGACTATTCCCTCTGTAAAGAGCCCTGTATTGTTGATTGTCAGCACAGGGCTCAGGGCAACATGTCACTTACCACCGTCACCTGCTGCCAGATGCCCCGTGTCATTCACCACCTTCTCCTGTTGCCAGATGCATTGTGCCACTTGCCATTGTCACCTACTCCCAGATGCAACATGTCACCACCGTCATCTGCTGCCAGATGCCACGTGTGATTTGCCACCGTCACCTGCTGCCAGATGCAGTGTGTCACTTGCCATCATCACTTGCTGTCAATTCCCACGTGTCATTTGCCACTGCCACCTGCTGCCAGATGCCACGTGTAATTCGTCACCGTCACCTGCTGCCAGATGCAGCGTGTCACTTACCATCATCACCTGCTGCCAGATGCAGCATGTCACTTGCCATCGTCGCCTGCTGCCAGATGCCACATGTCATTTGCCACTGTCACCTGCTGCCAGATGCCATATGTCATTTGTCAGGTCACCTGCTGCCAGATGTAGCGTGCCACTTACCACCGTCACCTGCTGCCAGATACCTTGTGTCATTTATCACTTGCTGCCAGATGCAGCATGTTACTTGCCAACCATAGCCTGGCTCTCTCCCTCCCCTTCAGTTGGGCATGCTGGGGACTGCAGTTTCCCTCTTTAGATTGCAATGGGCCAGTCCTTGGGCATACATATCCCATGATCCTCCTTTGTGCTTCTTTTTTCTTCTTCTTCTGCCCAATAGGAAGCAGAGGGCGCTGTTCCCCTTTCCCGGGTACAGCAGCATGAAAAGGGGGAAGAAGATCCTGAAGCTGCTCTCTCTCCACAGAGACACAGTCGCTCTCCCCATTCCTGAGCGAAGAAGGGAGGGGGAATGGGCAGGAAACAGAGTCCTCTCCTGTACAGCAGCGGCTCGAGGGGGGGGGCAGCACAGTTTCTCCTCCGCTCGCCGCTCCTATCATTTGCAAGTGGGGAGAGCACGCAGAATGTGGGTCCACAGCAACTGGGCTTCGGTGCCCTTCCCCCTCTACCTTTGCTCGTGGCACCTGCCTTGGATCAGCCATTATTATAGCTATTAGCGGCACCAGTGGCTAGTATGTACAGACACAAACACACACACACACACACACACACAGTTGAGAAGCACATTGTACCCTCTCCCTTCAACAAATTGTACTGCCCAGGGCATCCGCCCCTTCCGCCCCTGCCTTGTACCAGCCCTTCTTCCTGTGTAGCGTCGACTCCTGTCACAGGCGGAGTGATACCAAATGTACTCTTCCTGTCACAAGAGTGATACAGGAAACATCAGCTTTGCTCTCTACTGCAGCCGTATGCTTCCTCCAGAACCACATCCTGCAACACTGATGCTCGTTGATGGAGGGTTGGGAACCCATGATCTGGTACAACAGCAACCAGGAATACCCACCAGCAGTGCCAGCAGTACCCACCAGGGATACCCACCAGCAGTGCCAGCAGTACCCACCAGGGATACCCACCAGCTGTACCCACCAAGGAAACCCACCAGGGATGCCCACCAACAGTGCCAGCAGTACCCACCAAGGATACCCACCAGCCATAGCCATCAAGGATACCCACCAGCCGTACCCAATAGGGATGCCCCCTACAGTGCCAGCAAAACCCACCAGGGATACTCACCAGCAGTACCCACCAGGGATACCCAACAGTGCCAGCAGTAACCACCAGGGATACCAAGCAGCGGTACCCACCAGGGATACCCACCAACAGTTCCCACCAGGGATTCCCACCAGCAGTACCCCCTAGGGATACCCACTAACAGTGCCAGCAATACCCACCAAGGATACCCACCAGCAGTACCCACGAGGGATACTCACTAGCAGTACCATCCACCAGGGATGCCCACTAGCCATACAATCCAACAGGGATACACATCAGCAGTACCCACCAGGGATACCCGCCAGCCATACCATCCACCAAGGGTACCCACCAGCAGCAGCAGCCGCCATCCATAGCTGCCCTGGGGACAGCAGCAGCTGCCATCCATAGCTGCCCTGGGGACAGCAGCAGCTGCATGCCATACATGCCTGGAGGACAGCCAGCAGCAGCTGCTGGTCATAGCTGCCCTAGGGACAGCAGCAGATGCCAGCCATACCCGCCTGGGGTACAGCAGCAGCCACCAATCATACCAGCCTGAGGGACAGCAGCAGCCAGCTATACATGCAGGAATCCTGAGGAAGAAGTGACAATTGAGGTCAGTTAAAGTGAAGGTAAACCACAGTGCATCAGTGTGAAAGCAGCCTTATGCCGCGTACACGCGACCGAACTTTCCGGTAGAATAGGTCCGGCGGAGTTTCGACAGGCTTTCCGAATGAATGAACTTAGCTACACGTTTTGAATGTGATGACGTAAGACAGGACTAAAAAAAGGAAGTTCAATAGCCAGTAGCCAATAGCTTCCCTTGCGTTGTATTTGGTCCATCGGACCAGCATACAGACGAACAGTTTTCCCGATAGGAATTGAGTCCGTCGGAACAGATTTGAAACATGTTCTATTTCTAGGTCCATCTGATTTTTTTAATGAAGAACGGTCGGATTAGCCCAAACATGATCGGATTGTCCGACGGACTGATTCTGCCGGAAAGTCCGGTTGTGTGTACGCGGAATTAGGCCTCCTTCACGCGATCGGTTCAATCGGGTCCGCCTGTCCGTTTTTCGGGTGGACCCAATCAGACCCTCCATTCACCTCGAGTGGCAGATGTAGATGGATTTGTGTCCTTTTACACCTGCCTATCTCCAATCTGATCCGCTTATAAAAACAGAAGGAGGTCAGTCCCCTACCGTCTGGGTGAATAGGACTGGAGGGCTAAAGTGGCCCTCGCTCTTCAAATGTTGCAGGTTGGGCACCACTGCTCTAGCCTCTCCTGGTTGTTTTCAGTGTTCAGAGGTTCACTGTTCCTCCCAGGTTTCTTTTAGAACCATTAAATGTCATGGAAATTTAGGGTAGAGTCACACCAGGTGTGATGGGACTGCCTTAGCGGCTTTTCCACTGCAAGACCAGGCAAAATGCCTTGTCTTCCTGGTGTGGCCAATTCACAGCACTGTGTTGTGGTGTTTGGGCAGTGTGTGCTGAAGAAAAAGTACTGGGTGCTGTACTTTTTTTTCCAGCACAGTACAGGGACTGCATGCCAGTAGATAGAACTTCATGAAGTGTCACTGTGTGACATCTCAATAAATATTATTTAGGGGGAATTCACACCAGGATCGCTGCATCAGAACTGCTGGCACTGCAATGCACACCAGCAGCTGCCTGTGTGAATGGACCTTTAAAGGGTAACTCCACTTTCATGGGAAAAAAAATGAGCACATAAAAACAAATTAAAAGAGAAGTAATTTTTTTTTTCAGTTTCATACTTACCTAGATGGAAGCAGCATCAGTCCCCCCGGTGTCTCTGTGCGGTTAGAAGCGAACGATCGAATATCGCCAGTAGCTCGGTTCTCAGCTCCCCGAGCAGACATCTGCAGACTGTCAATCAGCAGCTCTCCGTTCTGCTCCCTCCTTGCTCATTGGAGCGCTGAGCTGTGGAGGGTTGAGAAGCACCCGTCTCAGCCTATAAGTGGCTTGCTGAGAGGCTGAGAGGGGTGTCAGTTCAGACACCTGGCAAATCCAGACTTCCATTGTGGGGATGACGCGGTGCCTGGACTAATTTCTGTGACATTAGCAGAGAGCGGACTTCAGCCTGCTCTCTGCTGAAAACGGGTTACAGAAGTGTGAAATGAATTGCACTCCTGTGATCCATAAGAAAAACCCAGCCAAGCAAGCTTTGGCTGGACTTCTCCTTTAATATAACATGTACAGTTGTGGCACAAGTCATATTTTAATTGAATGTTATTAAAAATGGCCTTTCCCTTTCAATCTGCAGCACTGTCATTTTCTGAAAAATGCAATGCAATATGGCTACCTTGAGGCATTCTGTATACAGATGGTGTACAGAACACCCCCAGAAATGCCTTTTCCTGCTTGTGTGATTGGCTTACTGATTTTCCCAGAAGTCTGCACTAAGATGCAAATCAGATTTTGGGTATCCCCTACAACAAAATTTCATTTTTGGGGAGATACTCCCAAAGGGAAATCACATCTAAAGGGATGCAGACCCTGCTATTTTACTCATTAGAGCCCTGCAGGCGCGCCATATGATTGATAATTAAAATCACTTCCACAGATTCACTTTGCAGATGGACACAAACATACAAACAGCTCTTACTTTACAATAACAAGAGGTAGGAATCTGCATTAAAGTTTGTTAAAACACCTGCAATGTACATAGATCACCCAGAGGGGAATGTTTTTTTCTTAACAAAAGCGTTATTCTTTAAGGTTCAGCAGCATGAGTTATTCAGTTATTCCAAATCGTCAGAGAATTAGCTACTGTAGCAGGAGAACAGGCAGACAGTCATTTGGGTGCTCGGAGTGGCATTTGAACTGGTCTAGGCAGGATTTATATACACATGAGATGAAGAAGTCAAAGAAATTAAAGTTGATTATTTACAGAGTAGTAACTGACTGTATGTCTAGATGTGGTGGTCAACATGGGACCTTGAAGGACAGGTACAAGCTTAGGCAATTAGGAACTCCTTCAAGTGTTATTGGGGCTTTAATCAGTAATCAGCTTAATTGCTGAGGCTGCCTTTTTTTCACATCGCAAAATTATAATAAGCTTTAGCCTAGGTCAGGGGTGTCCAAACTTTTTTCAAAGAGGGCCAGATTTGATGAAGTGAACATGCTTGAGGGCCGACCATTATGCCTGACATTCTTTAAACCATTAAAATTCGGTCTATGTGTGTTCGTTCGAGCACTAATACACTGCCCAACAAGAATTCTCTTTCCTTTGTGGCTGTGTGTGGTGAACAGATGAGCGTGGGCGTTTTATTGGGATATACTGTATTTATCGGCTTATAACACGCACCTTAACTTTAAAAAGTAAGTTTCAGGAAGAAATCTTACATTTTAAATAAAGGTCTGTGAAGCAAAATAAGGGTCAGTGATCATCAATGCAGCCTAATCAGTGCCCATCTGCAGATTCACAAGACTCACAAGTGCCATGCAGCACCCACCGTATTGCCACGAATGCAGCACCCACCGTATTACCATGAACGCAGCACCCACATTATCATTAATGCAGCACCCACAATATCATTGATGCAGCGCCCACATTGACATGAATGCAGACTCACTATTGCCGGCAGTTCAGCCTGATTCATGTCCATCTGCAGCTTTGAGGAGACAGGGAGGGGGTGGGACAAGTGCCGACAAACAGGAGAAACTCCTGTTTTCTCGGCTGCCTCTTTAATTGAAAGTCCCTCCTCCTGTGATGGACAGAACAGTTGTCCAATGGCAGCGCAGGAGACGGGACTTCCTTTTACACAGGACGCCGTGTAAACAGGAAATACTCCTGTATCCTGTACGGCCAGGGCCGGTGCTACCACTAGGCGGACTAGGCAACCGCCTAGGGCGCACTGCCGCCTAGGGCGCCCGGCCGCTGGTTAGTCTATTCCTCTCCTACACTTTCCACAGAGCTTGCAAGTATCCACCAGGCAGCCACTCTGATATGTGTCAAGCAGCAGCACCAACCCCCGCCTCCCCCCGCGCAGCTCTCCACTCTGACATCGTGTCCAACAAACACAGTGCCCCCCCCCCCTAGAGCGCTCCCCCGCCCTGACGTGTGTCCGGCAATGATTGATTCCCCCTCTCTGCTCTGACATCATGATGTCCCATCAGATCAGCTACACACTTCTCCCGAGTCCCGCCCCTCCTGTGGGCTCCGTCCAATCCACCTCCAGCATGTCTGCCCCAAGCAGCTTCACACTTCTCTCCAGCCTCGTCCCTCCTGTGAGCTCCGTCTGTGAAGGGGAGGTGGGCGGGAAGATTAAAATCAAGCAGCCGAGCCAACAGCCACACTGAGAAACTGCTGCATGAACCAGTGAGCCTCCGGGGACCATTCCAAGTGAGTGATCACTTTCACTGACCAGAGCCTGCTCCCCCCCTCTCTCTCTGACCTCTGTCACCCCTCTCTTTCTCTCTCTCTGACCCCCCCTCTTTCTCTCTCTGACCCCTCCTCTCCCTTCTCTGTCTCTCCGACCCCCCCTCTCCCTTCTCTCTCTCTCTGACCCCCCTCTCCCTTCTCTCTCTCTCTCTCTAACCCCCCTCTTTCTCTCTATCTCTCTCTGACCCCCCCTCTCCCTTCTCTCTCTCTTTGACCCCCCCTCTCCCTTCTCTCTCTCTCTGACCCCCCCTCTTTCTCTCTATCTCTCTCTGACCCCCCCCCTCTCTCTCTGACCCCCCCTCTCCCTTCTCTCTCTCTTTGACCCCCCTCTCCCTTCTCTCTCTCTCTGACCCCCCTCTTTCTCTCTATCTCTCTCTGACCCCCCCCTCTCTCTCTGACCCCCCCTCTCCCTTCTCTCTCTTTGACCCCCCTCTCCCTTCTCTCTCTCTCTGACCCCCCCTCTCTCTCTGACCTCTGTCACCCCTCTTTCTCTCTATGACCCCCCTATTTCTCTCTCTCTCTCTCTCTGATGCCCCCTCTCTCTCTCTCTGATGCCCCCCTCTCTCTCTCTGATTCCCCCCCTCTCTCTCTCTGATGCCCCCTCTCTCTCTCTCTCTCTCTGATGCCCCCTCTTTCTCATGCCCCCTCTCTCTCTGATGCCCCCTCTCTTTCTCTCTCTCTCTGATGCCCCTCCCTCTCTCTCTCTGATGCCCCCTCTCTCTCTCTCTGATGCCCCCCTCTCTCTGACGCCCCTTTCTCTCTCTCCCTGACCTCTGTCACCCCCTGTCTCTCTCCCTGACCTCTCTCTGACCCCCATCTCTCTCTCTGACCCCCCTTTTCCCTATCTCCCTGTTCTCTGTCACCCCATGTCTCTCTCTGACCCTCTCTCTCTCTGACCCCCCCTCTCTCTGACCTCTCTCTCTCTCTCTCTCTCTCTGACCCCCCTTTTCTCTCTCTGACCCCCCTTTTCTCTCTCTCTCTGACTGACCCCTCTCTCTCTCTCTCTCTCTCTGACGCTCCTTTCTCTCTCTCTCCCTGACCTCTCTGTCACCCCCTGTCTCTCTCCCTGACCTCTCTCTGACCCCCATCTCTCTCTGACCCCCCTTTTCTCTATCTCCCTGTTCTCTCTGTCACCCCCTCTCTCTCTCTCTCTGTCACCCCCTCTCTCTCTCTGTCACCCCCTCTCTCTCTCTCTCTGTCACCCCCTCTCTCTCTCTCTCTCTGTCACCCCCCCCCTCTCTCGCTCTCTCTCTGACCTCTCTCTCTGACCTCTCTCTCTCTGACCTCTCTCTCTCTCTCTCTCTGACCTCTCTCTCTCTCTCTCTGACCTCTCTCTCTCTGACCTCTCTCTCTCTCTCTGACCTCTCTCTCTCTCTCTGACCTCTCTCTCTCTCTCTCTGACACCCCCTTTCTTACCCCCTCTCTCTCTCTCTGATGCCCCCCTCTCTTTCTGTCTAACACCCCCTCTCTCTCTCTGACTGACCCCTCTCTCTCTGATGCCCCCCTCTCTCTCTGACCCCCCTTTCTCTATCTCTCTGACCTCTGTCACCCCCTGTCTCTCTCCCTGACCTCTCTCTCTGACCCCCATCTCTCTCTCTAACCCCCCTTTTCTCTTTCTCTATCTCCCTGTTATCTGTCACCCCATGTCTCTCTCTCCCTGACCTCTCTCTCTCTGTCTCTCTCTCTCTCTGTCTCTCTCACCTCTCCCCGACCCCCCCCTCTCTGACCCCCCCCTCTCTGACCCCCCCTCTCTCTGACCCCTCTCTCTCTCTCTGACCCCTCGCTCTCTCTCTGACCCCTCGCTCTCTCTCTCTGACCCCTCTCTCTCTCTCTCTCTGACCCCTCTCTCTCTCTCTCTCTGACCCCTCTCTCTCTCTCTCTCTGACCCCTCTCTCTCTCTCTCTCTCTCTGACCCCTCTCTGACCCCCTCTCTCTGACCCCCTCTCTCTGACCCCCTCTCTCTGACCCCCTCTCTCTGACCCCCCTTTTTTTCTCTCTCTGACACCCCCTTCTCTCCCTAACCTCTCTCTGTCACCCCCTGTCTCTCTCCCTGACCCCCCTCTTTCTCTCCCCCTCTCTCCCTGACCTCTGTCGCTCCCTGACCTCTCTCTCTCTCTCTCTCTCTCTCTCACCCTCCCTCTTTCTTGACCTCTCTCTTTCACCCCCTGTCTCTCTCTCCCCTGACCCCCCTCACTCTCTCTCCTTGCCAGCACTGGAAGTAGCTTTACTCCAGTCTATCTCCTGTTTTAACTCCTTCCTTCCCATCATCTGCCTATACATTGATGTATAACAGAATTACTTGATTAACTTTATCCAGTTAAAGTGGTATTAAAGTAAAGCAAAATATGTATTATACTGCAGCTTACCAATTCTTAGATGGGTGGCTGCATTCGTTTTGTTTTTAGGTTTTCTCTTTTATATTCACCTGGTGATCCTGCTAGTAAGTCTGTTTTTCAAATGAACGAGCTGTCTTGCAGATGTAGCAGTTAGAGGGTTGAATTAAACCATTGAACCTGGCAAACTCAGTGGAGTCGGGGGCGGAGCCAGAGGGGGGTGGCAAAATTAGGTTTCGCCTAGGGTGTCAAAAATCCTTGCACCGGCCCTGTGTACGGCACTTGTCCCGTCCCCTCCAAGGCATTTATATCTTTTGTGGCCCCGGTCCTTCTGGGATTTGTTGGGGGTCACAAAAGATATACATGTCAAAATTACCAGGCGGGCTGTCCGAAACCAGAATGTGGGACACGATTGGCCCGCAGGCCGGACTTTGGACATCCCTGATCTAGGTAGATCTTACAGAGCCTGAAAGCCCCCAATTCTTCAGATTGTGGGTTTCAATAGCCAAACCATTAAATTTGGCATTTGTAAGGCAGGATGGAACACTGGTACCTGCGAGAGCAGGTGTGGACATGGTGGTAGGGTCCATGGGTCCCCTACCACCACCTTTACGATCTCTGCATACCAAGATCTTCTGGGCCACAAGAACCCCCGACTTCCCTTCCTGCTTGATTCTTGCAAAGCAGTCGTGGTAGCAGCGGAATAGGAGGGAATGCATAAATCAGTGAAAACTGATCCCACGGGGTCACCAAGGGACCTGTTCCGTATGTGAGTGGATCCCTTGTTCTTGACACAAAGTTGTCGACCTTGTTGTTGAAACTGGGCACATCCCACACCCATCTTTGGTATATAGCCAGGAAGATGTCGAAGTGAAAGGACCATTCTCCCAGGAACAACTGCCGGCGACTCAAGTAGTCCGCCTGCCAGTTTTCTACACCCAGAAAGAAAATTGCCGATATGCACCTCACATGCCTTTCTGCCCAGGTTAGGATATGTTTTACCTCTCCCTGGGCTGCATGACTTCTGGTGCCCTCCTGGTGATTGAAATAAGCCACTGCTGGGGCATTGTCAGATTGAATCCTGATAGGACGATTCCACAACCTGAATGTCCAGGCCCTTATAGCTAGGCGCTCTGCCCGAATCTGTAGAATGTTGATGGGCAAGGTCTTTCTGGTTCTGGACCATTTCCCTTGGACAGTCCTTATTTCAGGACTGTTTCCCAACCCAAAAGGCCGGCCGGCATATGTTGTTACCACCTTCCAGGTAACTGGTAAAAAGGATCTCCTCTTCTGCAGATTCTTGGATATCCTCCACCAACTGAAGGCTCTGGCACACCCCTGGCAACAGACACATTGGAAAATCTAGTGTAGGGACCTTCTTGTTCCAGGTAGACAGGATAACATTTTGCAGCAGTCTCGAATGAAACTGAGCTTAGGGAACCATTTTTAAAAAAGCCACCATCTTTCCTAACAAACTCATGCAAAGGCAAATAGAAGGATCCTTCTTCGCCCTGACCACCTGAACAAGCTCCCTTATGGAACTGATCTTAGCTTGGGGTAAAAACACCCTCTTATGGGCTGTATCTACAATCAGACCCAAGTACTCTGAGCCTTCTTTAATGGTTTTAAAGATCTCTCTAGGTTGAGGCCCAACCTAGGTATCAGGCTTTAGTGCTCCGTCTTACAGGTTTCCTCCCCCAGAACTTCCTTTGTCCTTGGGGTTGACCGTGAGGTCCTCTTGAACCTGACGGTGGAGATCGTCGTGACTGCCTGGAGGCTGATACCCCTGGCACTGGAGAAAAGGCCCGTTTAAATGAGGGATGTCTACTCCTTTTCTTAACTGGCAAAAAAAGGTACCTTTCTCCATCCCCAAACAGCCTTTCATCATGGAAAGGAAAACCAGCCAAGAGCTTTTGCATGGCCCTTCGGCTGACCAACTTTTCAACCATCAGATTCTACACATCTGTTGCCTACAGCACCTGGTATTCCCAGGCGGACTCCCATCCAGGTACTAACCAGGCATGACTCTGCTTAGCCTCCAAGATCAGATGAAATTTGATGCTTTCAGGGTGATGTAGCCGTAGACCAATAACCCAGGTGTAAAGAGAGAGGTTTAAAGAACAGAATCTCTGATTGCGTCAATTGCAAACACAAAGCCTCTGGTAGCTTGGCTAAATCCTGAGCCTGCTGTTCACGGAAAACCTTGAGCACTAGTCTCAAATGGTCTCTCAGGGATTAACATAACCCAATTGCCGCCACTGCAGGTTTCCAATATTTTATCAGTTGGATCCCTAAGCATTTTAACATTGTCAACCGGACAAGGCAAATTTCACAGAGGATATAGCAGTGTCTATTGCTGGTATACCCCACATATTTGTAAATTTTTCCTCCATAGGATAAAGTGTTGAGAACTTTTTAGGAAGAAATTTTTTTTTATCTGGGTGATCCCACTCAGAATACATAAACTTTTCCAGCAATGAATGAACAGAAAAAGCATGCAAAGCCTGAGGAAGTTTTAGTGAACCCAAACAAGTGGGCTCTTCAGCCGACTCAGTTAAGGATAGTTTAAATTTGGAACGGACCATCTCAGTAAGAGATTGCACCCGCAATTTCTCAGCTTGCAAAGCTGAAAAAGGTCCTACCCCACCTGAACCCTGTGAAGAGGAGTCAGTCTCTTCATGGTCCCCTGAGGAGAACCAATTTTCCCCCTGCCCCTGTTACTCTAATTGGAGGGTCCTGGGTGGCAGAAGTCGCCAATCTTTCTTCTAATGTAACTATGGCTGAGGAAAAATTCCGCTTAGTCATATTCAGGGGCTGAAATGTCGGAAGCAGTAACAACCCCTGACAACCCCAATGGTTCGTTCTGACCAGCCTCCCTAGGTTTTTGAGGAGAGGATGGTGTTGCAGAGGCAGGGTCCTCCAAGCCTGAGGGAGATGCCTTTGAACCCTTATCTTTTGGGGTATTTGTACCTCCTCTACCCATAGTGCAAAGCACAAATGCAGAGGTACTACCAAGATTGCACCCACCGCTGAGTCCAGCACTGCTGCTATTAAAAACTCAGCCTGATGCTAAGTAAATGTGTCCTCGAATGCTTGTGCACCAACATTGACATGCCCTTGTCTTTTCTGTGTCCCTCTGACAGCTAAATGCACCTGCCAAAGTTGTATGCTATAGCTTACAGAGCCCCATGCGTTGAGATCGTCTAAAAAACTCCTACTTCCCATCACGCCCCCCTCACTTTAAAAAAAAAAGCCTGTTTCCCATGCTACCGGGGCTCTGATCCAGACCGTATCATATGCAGGGAGGGCTGAGGTGAAAGGAGGGCTGGAGGAAGAGAACCGCCATGCTATGGCGGTGGCGGCAGGAGCGGTGTGGCATAGAGCCAACTGATCCGCGCCCATATGTCTTTTGGCGAGAGAATTATCTCTGTCCAAGTGGGGGATATCTGAGAAAAAATCCCCCCATTCCTACCTGAGACCTGGGCCGGAGGAAGCGTTCAGCTTGTCTGACACAGAACGAGACTGATCAGCATGGAACAGGTAAGTGCTCTTGATAGCCCCCGGTGGCGACTTTAGGCATGACAACATTTACTTATAGGAGAAAACTCCTTAGGAATCTCCACTTACTTTATCCGGCTGAAGGGTTTTGTGGTAAACCAAACAGACCCAATCTTCATCTACTCACGGTGAGCTCCGTTAACAAACCTTCAGGAACTGGGGCCCCTTTTTATCGGGATCCACACCCAGGAGCCGTAAAGCACTCTGCCAATAAACTTTATGGCTAAAAATACCAAAGCACTGGATCCCGGGATCCAGCTCTCTAAAAAGAGAAGCGTTACGGGCTAAACCTCGTTTCTTCCAACACGAGGCCTGGGTACCATTCAATTCGGCCTAAAAAGACACTTTGAACGGATCCATGGCCTGCCCCAGCAAGGAATACTCCAGCAGAGCTCAGCACAGCACATCTTTACTCGTGACCAACACCTAAGACACAGGTGAAAAAATGGAGGTACTCCCTGTAAAGGGAGGGGTTATATAGGGACTTGAACTTCCTGTTTAGGGTGTGCCAGTGTCCATCACCTAAAGGTGGCCTATATAAACCTCATAGTAACTACTATGGCTCTGTGTCCCGTGATGTACGATTATGAAATATACAGACACTTTTTTATACAAGCGTCTGGCCTCATGGGCAATTAAGTACAGCGACACCATCTGGTCGTTGGAAGTCCACCCCTCCCATGTTAAGGTTGTATTCGTGGACACAGATGGGCTTCACAACAACACCAGTCACCGTTGTAATTTCGACTGCCGTATATGCGTGAAGGGAGGACAGAACAAAAACATTCCGTGTATCCCTCCACTTCACTGCAAGTAAAATATTACAGCTCAAGCAAGCTCTCTCCCCCATCTAAGTCAAGATTCTACAAGCTGTTGGGGAAAGCCCCAGAGAGTAGATCACACGGTGCCACTTGCTCCAATACCACAATCAAAAAGGTGACTAAAAAGTGTCACATTTGTGTAATAATTGTTCACATATAAGGGGTACGAATAAGGGTGACACCGAGTCCCAAACAATCTTGCCAGAGCTCCCTATGTAATCTGGGCAGTTGGCACTATTGGTGTTAGTGTAGTGTTGGTGCAACTCATGGTTAGATGTCCTCTCTCCTCTCACTGGAACTAAAAAGGGCTCCACGAGAGGAGGTGACATCACTTCCTCTCCCCGTGTTTACATTACACAGGCAGAGAACAGTCTCTTATTCGCCAGAACCGATCACCAGGTCCAGGCCAGAAATCATTGGCCTGGGCCTGGAGACTGATCGGTTCTGGAAGGAATCCGATTGCTGTGGGTGCACGCATACGACGTACAATGACACCTATTCTCCCGGGAGAGCCAACCTGCTGCAGTACAATTGCGGTGGCTGGTCCTTAACTGGTTAAATATCCGATTCAAGTATGTGTTCTTAACCCAAAAAAGTGATTTTTTTACCGATCTCAGACTCCTCCAAATCTCCATTTTTATTCTATATTTTGTGAACCGACTTCCTGCTGTGTGCTCTGGGCAATGGGCTTTGGGATTTGCAGTGTACATAACTACAACTAAGGTGCACGTTCTTAAGTACCGGTGGGACAGGAGAGCCAGAGAAAACTATGGAAGGCGGTGGGAGGGGGTGTTCCCTCCACCTGCTTGTAAAAGCAGTCTAGTAGCTAATTCGCCACTAGGATTGCTGTTATATGAAAGCTGACCGCCGGTTGAAAAGAACGATACCAAGATGATACCTAAACCTGCAGGCATCATTCTGGTAAAACCACTCAAAGTCCAGCAACATACCAGTGCATCAATAAATAAAAAAAAACTATTTTCTTTATTCATTTTAAAAAACAAATGAGAGCTGTAAAATACTCACCATGTCTCTCTGCAAATAGCTTGAAGTGTCTACTTTCCAAAATGGGCTCATTTGGGGGGGTGCCATCTTAGCATTTTATGGCCTTCAAAACTGTGATAGGCAGCGAGGAGTGAAATCAAAAATTTTCACCCTTAAAATCCTGAAGGTGGCGCTTAGTGTTTTCGGGGTGCAATAAAAAGGAGAAGTAGCAAAATGTATTTTGGGGTTCAATTCCACATATAACCATGGCATATGTGAGCAATATCACATTTAGGTCAAAGGTCAGGAGGCGTGTCCCCAGAGGTCAAAGGTCAAGCATCGCTTTAAAATTGAATACAATTAAAATTGCACACAAACGTGCAGTGGTGACAAACTACATACATTTTTAAAAGCCTTTACAGCTTACCACTTTAGATTTACAGAGGATCTGACCTTCGCGGTGATACCTCACATGCATGGTGCAATTGATGTTTACATTTGACGCCAGAACGACACTTGCGTTCGCCTTTGCGTGAGAGCAGGGGGAACAGGGGTGCATTTTTTCTTTTTTCTTTATTATTTTTTTGCTTTTTTATCTTATTTTTAACTACTTAAGCTCCGGACCAATTGTCAGCCTAAGGACCAGAGGTCTTTTTACAATTTCGCACTGCACTGCTTTAACTGGTAATTGCGCGGTCATGCAATGTTGTACCCAAACGAAATTTGCGTCCTTTTCTTCCCACAAATAGAGCTTTCTTTTGATGGTATTTTATTGCCTCTGCGATTTTTTTTTTTTGCGATATAAATGGAAACATTTCGAGAAAAAAAGATATTTTCTACTTCTTGTCATAAGAAAAATCGAATAAACTCAATTTTAGTCATACATTTAGGGCAAAATGTATTCAGCCACATGTCTTTAGTAAAAAAAAATGTCAATAAGCGTATATTTATTGGTTTGCGCAAAAGTTATAGCGTCTACAAACTAGAGTACATTTTCTGGAATTTACACAGCTTTTAATTTATAACTGCCTATCTCATTTCTTGAGGTGCTAAAATGGCTGGACAGTACAACCCCCCCCCCCCCAAATGGCCCCATTTTGGAAAGTAGACACCCCAATGAAATTTCTGAGGGGCATGTTGAGCCCATTGAATATTTTTTTGTCCCAAGGGATTGAATAATGAGAAAAAAAAATTTAACACAAAGTTGTCACTAAATGATATATTGCTCACACATGCCATGGTTATATGTGGAATTGCACTCCAAAATATATTCTGCTACTTCTCCCGAGTACGGGGATACCACATGTGTGGGACTTTTTGGGAGCTTAGCCGCGTACGGCACCCCAAAAACCAATCACCACCTTCAGGATTTCTAAGGGTGAAAATTTTTGATTTCACTCCTCACTACCTATCACAGTTTCGAAGGCCATAAAATGCCAAGATGGCACAACCCCCCCAAATGATCCCATTTTGTAAAGTAGAGACCCCAAGCTATTTGCTGAGGGGCATGTTGAGCCCATTGAATATTTTTTTTTGTCCCAAGGGATTGAATGATGACAAAAAAATAAATTTTTTTACAAAAAGTTGTCACTAAATTATATATTGCTCACACATGCCATGGTTACATGTGAAATTGCACCCCAAAATACATTTTGCTGCTTCTCCTGAGTACAGGGATACCACATGTGTGGGACTTTTTGGGAGCCTAGCTGCGTACGGGGCCCCGAAAACCAATCACTGCCTTCAGGATTTCTAAGGGTGAAAATTTTGGATTTCACTCCTCACTACCTATCACAGTTTCGAAGGCCAAAAAATGCCAAAATAGCACAAAACCCCCCGAAATTACCTCATTTTAGAAAGTAGACACCGCAAGCTATTTGCTGAGAGGCATGTTGAGTCCATGGAATATTTTATATTTTGCCACAAGTTGCGGGAATATTACAAACTATTTTTTTTTTTTTTCACAAAGTTGTCACTAAATGATATATTGCTCACACATGCCATGGGCATATGTGAAATGACACCCCAAAATAAATTCTGCTGCTTCTCCTGAGTACGGGGATACCACGTGTGGGATTTTTTGGGAGCCTAGCTGCGTACGGGGCCCCAAAAGCCAAGAACCGCCTTCAGGCTTTCTAAGGGCGTAAATTTTTGATTTCACTCCTCACCCCCTATTACAGTTTTGAAGGCCATAAAATGCCAAGATGGCACAAAACCCCCCCAAATGACCCCATTTTAGAAAGTAGACACCGCAAGCTATTTGCTGAGAGGCATGTTGAGTCCATGGAATATTTTATATTTTGCCACAAGTTGCGGGAATATTACAAACTTTTTTTTTTTGCTCAAAGTTGTCACTAAATGATATATTGCTCACACATGCTATGGGCATATGTGAAATTACACCCCAAAATAAATTCTGCTGCTTCTCCTGAGTACGGGATACCACATGTGTGGGACTTTTTGGGAGCCTAGCCGCATACGGGACCCCGAAATCTAAGCACCGCCTTCAGAATTTCTAAGGGCATTAATTTTTTATTTTACTCCTCACTACCTATCACAGTTTTGAAGGCCATAAAATGCCAAGATGGCACAAACCCCCCCCCAAATGACCCCATTTTGGAAAGTAGACACCCCAAGCTATTTGCTGAGGGGCATGTTGAGACCATTGAATATTTATTTATTTTTGTCCCAAGGGATTGAATGATGACAAAAAAATAAAAATAATTTTTTTATTTTACACAAAGTTGTCACCAAATGATATATTGCTCACACATGCCATGGTTATATGTGGAATTGCACCCCAAAATACATTTTGCTGCTTCTCCTGAGTACAGGGATACCACATGTGTGGGACTTTTTGGGAGCCTAGCTGCTTACGGGGCCCCAAAAACCAATCACCACCTTCTGGATTTCTAAAGGCATTCATTTTTTTTTTTTACTCCTCACTACCTATTACAGTTTCGAAGGCCATAAAATGCCCAAATAGCACAACCCCCCCCCCCCCATATGACCCCATTTTGGAAAGTAGACACCCCAAGCTATTTGCTGAGAGTCCTGTTGGCTGAACGAAAAAAAAGAGATTGATCGGTGGGTATGCCCACCATTAGAATACCTCCCTTCATCCACCCACTTCTAATGATGGGCATACATGCACCATTTATATATGCCGAAGCATGGGGGCATCCTCCCGCAAAAAAGTTATGCCGCGTACACACGGTCAAACTTTTCCACGGACAAGCCCTCCGTCGGAATTTCGACCGTATGTATGCGGCATTAGGAGCAAAATCGCTCCTCCTCCCCTGCTGCCCCCATGCTTCGGCATATATGCTCTTTTTTTTTAACTGTGGTGGTGAAATCACCTCCTACAGCACTGGAGTCACGGCTTTATGTATTGTGGGAGCAAACGCTATTGCTGTCAAGATAAATAAATCCGTGCTGCAGCTGAATAGCGTACCTGAAAACAAAAAAAATGGTTAACAATAAAACACAGTAAACAGTAATGTATAAAAAATTTGAGAGAAGAGAGAGAAAGAACAATAAAACGACAACTATTTTTGTTTTTTATATTTTATATATATATATTTTTTTTTAATTTTACTTTTTTGTTTTTTTTTACACTTTTTTTTGAACTGTAAACTGTAACAACTGTAACGGTTCGGGTCTCTCAAAATGCGATGGCATCTTGGGAGACCCTGTGTTAGTGTGCCTAACCTGTGAAATGCTGTACCCTATGCTAAAACTTCACTAGTGAATGGTAGCGTTCAAAACATTCACCAAGGCAAAGACCAGGATTGCCAGGACAGCGTGGACAATAACGGGTGTCACGCCTATATCCGCGCTTGGTACAGACACGACATCTTCTTTGGGGGGTTCGTTGGGTAGGGGTACTCGGGAGGGCATAAGGAAAATGCCTCTCATGCAGCCGGCTTACTGCATTTGGTTGGGAATGGTGAGGTGCAGTACAGACGGGATACAGAAGGTCTGTGACAACCTCTCTCTGGAAAAAAAGAAAGGTTAAAGTCCCGCCTGAAGCTCTGTATAGCACATGAGCGTTCAGCAAAGCCAATTGAAATAAGTAAACAGACACTTTTTTGTACCAGCGTCTGGCCTTACGGGCAACTAGATACAGCGCCAACAACTGGTCATTAAGATCCACCCCTCCCATATTTTTGTTATATTCGTGGACAGGGGTTTCTCCACAATACCAGTCGCTGTATGAATTTGGACCGTCGTGTCTGCATGAAGGGAGGTAAGAACGAAAACATTCTTATTATCCCTCCACTTCATAGTGAGCAAATTATTACACCGCAAGCAGGCTCTCTCCCCAGCCTAAGACGGGAATCTACAAGCCGCTGGGGAAAGCCCTGGCGATTAGGTCGCACGGTGCCACATGCTCCAATCTGATGATCAAACAAATGACTAAACAGTGGCACGCTCGTGTAATAATTGTCCACGTACAAGTGGTACCCCTTTCCGAACAAGGGTGACACCAAGTTCCACACTATCTTGCCAGCACTTCCTATGTAGTCAGGGCAGTTCTCTGGTTCTACGTAACTATCTTTACCCTCATAAACCATAAAGCTCCATGTATAGCCTGTGGCCCTGTCACAGAACTTATAGAGCTTGACCCCGTATCTGGTACGCTTGTTGGAAATGTATTGTTTGAATGACAAGCGACCAGAAAACAAAATTAGGGACTCATCAACGCAGACAAATTGATGGGGGGTAAACAAGTCTGCAAAACGTTGGTTGAAGTGGTTTATGAGGGGCCGAATTTTGTAGAGCCGATTGTATTCAGGGTCTCCACGAGGACGACAAAGTTCATTGTCATTGAAGTGCATGAACCGCAAGATCTGCTCGTATCGTTTCCTGGACATGGAGTTAGAGAACAGGGGCATGTGGTTAGTCGGATGCGTGGACCAATATGCCCGCAACGTCATGAATTTATGTGTGCCCATATTGAGAGAAAGGCCCAGAAAGGTCTTAAATTCGGAAACCGTAACTGGTTTCCAATCTCTGGCAAGGGAAGGCAACTATGGATTAGCGGCGATGTGTTGACCAGCATATAAATTAGTTTGGTCCACAATAGATCTATAGAGATCTTCCGTGAAATACAGCGAATAAAAATCAAGTGGCGTAAAATCAGCTGTATCCACCTGAATACTGGGTTGGCCAGTGAATGGGGGAAGTACTGGTGCTGCAGAAGTGGTGGGCACCCAATCAGGATTGGCAAATTCTGCAGGAAGGGCACTATGAGAACAACGGGCCTGCCTTTGTCTTCTTCTTGGAGGCAGCGGGACACTACTTGTGCTTGCCACCTTGCCAGCTTGAACTGCACTTATGGGACTCGCCACGTCACGATGTGATACTGCAGTGCTGGATGTACGTCCAGGGTGTACTAGGCCGCTGGTGCTTGCCAGTTCACCAGAAGGATGAGCGGCTCTAGTACTTCTCTGCTCCATACGAGGGACCTGCGATTCTTGCACCTCAACAACATCAGAAGATCGGGGGCCAGTAAACCTGACGTTAGCAGGGACCTCATCTTCGTTGTCAGAGCTATCTGTCATGGAGCCGCTGTCCTCTGCAGGATCGTATTCTGAGCCTGAATCTGACAGATCAGTGACTTCCTCTTCACTATCTGTCATGCTCAGAAACGTGTAGGCCTCTTCACTAGTGTACCTTCGCTTTGCCATTTTGGGCTCTAAATTTAGGGGTACTCACAGGTAAAAAAGCATCTAGGCTGTCAGCGACTGTATAAAACGCTACCAAAAAAAAACTGTTAGCAATCGCAGGGATCAAGCCTGACTCTGCGAACGCTGCAGTTATGTGTGTTGTGTTTTGTAAGTGACAGTGATCGATCAATACTGCACTTGGGTGGGCTGGGCTGGGCGGAGGGGCAAAACGCAGGTGCTAGCAGGTATCTGGATTGATCCCACTAACAATGCATGAATCGCCGGCTGCATTCTCAGGCTCCTTGTTGGGACAGGAGAGCCAGAGAAAAACATGGAAGACGGTGGGGGGGAGGGGACATTCTCTCCCACTGCTTAAAGAGGATATTTTATCTATATATATCTGTGTGTCTTCATAATGCAGCTGACCCCCCGTGTGTCTTCATAATGCAGTTGACCCCACCGTGTGTCTTCATAATGCAGCCGACCCCCCCTCGTGACGATACTCCTCGTCGTATCCCTCACTGTCATCCAGATGGAGGCAGATGTGTGTTCATCATGCTGCTGATACATCGGCGTGTGAGGAATAGGGATGAGCTCAGGCGTGTTCACATGGAACACGTGCAGAGCCCGCCAGGAAGTGGGGGCAGCGCTGCGCTAATCAATTCCCCGATCTCTGCAGCTGCACATCGGGGCAATGTCTCACTGCCTGTGATTAGCGTAGCGCTGCACCCACTTCCTGGCGGGGTCTGCATGTGTTCCATGCAAACACGCCTGAGCTCATCCCTAGTGAGGAGTTAATAAAAGTCAGATGTGTGTTCATCACGCAGCCGATAAATCGGCGTGTGAGGAGTTAATAAAAGTCAGACGTGTGTTCATCATGCAGCCGATGTATCTGCGTGTGAGGAGTTAATATAATAATGCAGCCGATGCATCGGCGTGTGAGGCGTTAATAGAAGTCAGAGGTGTTGTTTGTCAGTTGCTCGATGCTCGGTTTCTTGTGTCTGAAACCGACGCATGCGCAGTAGCGGTAAGGGATACTGATTTTCATGGGATGCCAATATTACTGCTACACTTGCCCTCATATCACACACAACACACAGTAATCACAAAGAATGCTCAGAATTCCCCCCTCACCCGCCCCCCCTCCTCCTGCTCCTCAGGTTGTTGTTTCTCTTACTGCGACTGACTTTGCGGTTGGTCTCTTGCAAGTTCTGTTCCTGGTCGGCCGTCTGTACATAAAGAACATGCTCATCGGCCGATCATGGAGCTTACATCTCTGATCCAGCACTGATGTCACATAATTCTTCACTGACACCTCAACACTGTGCAGAGTGATCCGACAGGTTCCCGGTCATGCTCTAAAGGGGGAGAGGCCAGAGCTGGACTGAGTTCACTGCCAGAATCCCTCTTCTTCAGCGGCTTCTTCCTAAGCCGAGTTCTCAGTAAAGTCGTCCAGTGTTGGGGTGCCCTCCATGTCCTCACTTCTCCTCTCCCTGCAGGATCCCGGCTGCTCCTGTCCAGTGTCTGAGTTTCCATTTAGATGCTGGAATAGATTTTTGGCAGCTCCGCGGGAAAGAAAAGTGTGCACCAGGCACAACCGGCCCTTACACATCCTGTGTGCACGCCTATGCGTAAGTGCCTTGCTGCTCAGCCACTCACAAGCCCCCCCTGCATATGGCGCCCATGGCACTTGCCATATCTGCCATACAATGGATACGCCACTGGAGCCTAGCCACGTACGGGACCCTGAAAACCAAGCACCGCCTTCAAGATTTCTTTGTTTTTTTTAATATCTCTCTATTCGTTTTTTTACATATCCATTATACATTTCACCATTTACATTCATCGCTCTCTTATGAGCTTCCATAAAATTCAGATTTATAAGGGCATACATTTTTTATTTCACTCCTCACTACCTATCACAGTTTTGAAGGCCATAAAATAGAGCTGCACGATTCTGGGAAAAATGAGAATCACGATTCTTTTGCTTAGAATGAAGATCACGATTCTCAAAAAACTGTTTTATTTGAAAACTTTACAGGCAGGGTATCACAGAGTATTGCTAGAGTATTGGCAGGGTATTGCTAGAGTATTGACAGGGTATTGCATAGTATTGCTAGAGCATTGCAGAGTATTGCTAGAGTATTGCTAGAGTATTGCTAGGGTATTGCTAGGGTATTGGCAGGGTATTGCTAGAGTATTGGCAGGGTATTGCTAGAGTATTGGCAGGTTATTGCTAGAGTATTGCTAGAGTATTTGGCAGGGTATTGCTAGAGTATTGGCAGGGAATTGCAGAGTATTGCTAGGGTATTGGCAGGGTATTGCTAGAGTATTGGCAGGGTATTGCTAGAGTATTGCTAGAGTATTGGCAGGGTATTGCTAGAGTATTGCTAGAGTATTGGCAGGGTATTGCTAGAGTATTGCTAGAGTATTGGCAGGGTATTGCTAGAATATTGGCAGGTTATTGCAGAGTATTGTTAGAGTATTGCTAGAGTATTGCTAGGGTATTGCTAGGGTATTGTCAGGGTATTGGCAGGGTATTGCTAGAGTATTGCTAGAGTATTGGCAGGGTATTGCAGAGTATTGCTAGAGTATTGCTAGAGTATTGCTAGAGTATTGCTAGGGTATTGCTAGGGTATTGGCAGGGTATTGCTAGAGTATTGCTAGAGTATTGGCAGGGTATTGCAGAGTATTGCTAGAGTATTGCTAGGGTATTGCTAGGGTATTGCTAGGGTATTGGCAGGGTATTGCTAGAGTATTGGCAGGGTATTGCTAGAGTGTTGGCAGGGTAAGGAGGGATGGCTGCTTCCATCTCTGGATCTCTCCCCTCCACTGAACAGATTAGTACAGAGAGGGAGAGAGGAACCGGCGTCATGACATGACGCCGGTTTGTTTACAAGTGAATGCTCCGTCTGAGCGATCACAGTGTAAACAGCGTGCTGTTTCCCTGCCACTGTACCCGCCCACAACCAGGCAGCGGCACGCCACATCGCACGCTCCAATGACCGACGTCAGTTCCGATGGCTGACGTCAGTTCCGATATCCGCCATTTGCGTTCCACGCTGGTTATGTGGAACCGGCGGCACTAAAAGAAAATTGTGGGTCACCCAGAACTTAGATCGCGTGGGGGGGTGAATCGAGAACGCGTTAGTTTCGCGATTAATCGCGCACCTCTACCATAAAATGCCAAGATGGCACAAAACCCCCCCAAATGACCACATTTTGGAAAGTAGACACCCCAAGCTATTTTCTGAGGGGCATGTTGAGTCCATTGAATTTATTTTTTGTCCCAAGTGATTGAATAATGACAAAAAAAAATAAAAAAATGTTTTTTTGCAAAAAGTTGTCACTAAATGATATATTGCTCACACATGCCATGGTTATATGTGGAATTGCACCCCAAAATGCATTTTGCTGCTTCTCCTGAGTACAGGGATACCACATGTGTGGGACTTTTTGGGAGCCTAGCTGCGTACGGGGCCCCGAAAACCAATCACCACCTTCAGGATTTCTAAGGGCGCAAATTTTTGATTTTACTCCTCACCACCTATCACAGTTTCGAAGGCCATAAAATTCCCAAATAGCACAAAACTCCCCCAAATTACCCCATTTTGGAAAGTAGACACCCCAAGTTATTTGCTGAGAGTCGTGGTGAGTATCTTACAGCTCTCATTTGTTTTTGAAAATGAAGAAAGTAAAGAAAAAACATTTGTTTTTTCTTTCTTTTTTCAAATTTCAAAACTTTGTGACAAAAAGCGAGATCTGCAAAATACTCACCATACCTCTCAGTCAAAGGCTTGGGGTGTCTACTTTCCAAAATGGGGTCATTTGGGGGGGGGGGTGGGTTTGTGCGATCTGGGCTTTCCATGGCCTGCGAAACTGTGATTGGCAGTGATGAGTGAAATAAAAAATTTACACCCTTACAAAGCCTGAAGGCGGTTCTTGGTTTTTGCGGTCCCGTACGCCAGGGCTTGACAGATTTGCTTGGAATCTAGGAGCCAGCTAAAAAAAGTTATGAGCCAGGTTTTTTTTTTTTTAACGACTGACAAAGCTATTTTACTTTTTGCAATAAAACATATCCAATAAATGTTGAACAAAACGCATTCTTCTACATGTCTTTGGTTTAAAAAAAAAAAATCTCAAGAAGTTTATATTATTATTAGGTTTGT
Source organism: Lithobates pipiens (assembly GCF_037356315.1). Taxonomy (NCBI): domain Eukaryota; kingdom Metazoa; phylum Chordata; class Amphibia; order Anura; family Ranidae; genus Lithobates; species Lithobates pipiens. The sequence goes on along the minus strand of NW_027507784.1, from coordinate 185,353,534 downwards.
GTGAAAGTTAGTCTACAGATTATTATATAGACTGGAGTTTTTCTTTTATTTTTTAATACTAGTAATGTCGGCGATCAGCGACTTAGAGTGGGACTGCGATAGTGGGGTTTACTATCTGACACTGGGTCGGAACTAACTGCTACTGACATCTCAAGTGACACTAATACAGGGCCAAGCAGGGAGATGACAAATAAATACATTTTAATTAAGAAAAAAATAAACAGTTTTTACTTAAAATAAATAAATAAACCAGCCACCCCACACTCAATATTAGGCAAAAGATGACTGCAATCACTTCCTTCTCTTCTCCACTTTGAGAAGGAGACGAGTGGGCAGTGAAAACAGGCAGGGGAAGCTCCATTAGCATTGCTTGTCTTGTCATACCAATGGCCACCACAGGAGGGCACCAGATTCCAGAAGGAAGCATAGGACTACAGAAGGCCGCAAAGCCATGGCCTCAATTATCGGCCGGCGCAGACAGATGTGATTACGCGCCGGGGGGCATGCATTGAGACGGGATGCCCCAGCTGTGCCGCCCCAGGCGCCAGGTAGTTAATTCTAGTTGCAAATGCGACCTGCCGCCCATGGCATGTTTGAGCAATATATAATTTAGTGACAACTTTGTGCAAAAAAGAAAAATTATTTTTCCCGCAACTTGTGTCAAAATATAAAATATTCCATGGACTTGACACGCCTCTCAGCAAATAGCTTGGGGTGTCTACTTTCCAAAATGGGGTCATTTGGGGGGGGTTTGAACTGTCCTGGCATTTTATGCACAACATTTAGAAGCTTATGTCACACATCACCCACTCTTCTTTTTTTTTTTTTTTTTTTTTTTTGAAAAATGTTTATTTGGTTTTACAAACAAAAATCACTCACCCACTCTTCTAACCACTGGAAGACAAAGCCCTTTCTGACACTTTTTGTTTACATGAAAACTTTTTTGCAAGAAAATTACATTGAACCCCCAAACATTATATATTTTTTAAAGCAAAGGCCCTACAGATTAAAATCGTGGGTATTGCATTTTTTCTTTCCACACAGTATTTGCGCAGCGATTTTTCAAACGCATTTTTTTTTGTGGAAAAATACACTTTTTTTTTTTAATGCACTAAAACAAACTATAGTGCCCAAATTTTTGATTAAACAAAAAAGATGATCTTAGGCTGAGTACATGGATACCAAACATGACTTGCTTTAAAATTGCGTACAAATGCGCAGTGGCGACAAACTACATACATTTTTAAAAGCCTTTAAAAGCCTTTACAGGTTACCACATTAGATTTACAGAGGAGGTCTACTAAAAATGACTGCCCTTGATCTGACCTTCGCGGTGATATCTCACATGCATGGTGCAATTGCTGTTTACATATGACGCCAGACCGACGCTTGAGTTCACCTTTGCGCAAGAACAGGGGGGACAGGGGTGCTTTTTTTTTTTTTTTTAAACAGTTCCTTCCATTTTTTTTTTTATCATTTTTATTGTTATCTTAGGCAATGTAACTATCCCCTATGATAGCAATAGGTAGTGATGGGTACTCTTTTTTTGAAAAAATTGGGGTCTATTAGACCCTAGATCTTTCCTCTGCCCTCAAAGCATCTGACCACACCGTTATGTGTGATAAAATGCTTTCCCAATTTCCCAATGGCGCTGTTTATATCCGGGAGGGGGGACATTCCCTCCCATTGCTTGTAAAAGCAGTCTAGAGGCTAATTAGCTGCTAGGATTGCTTTTACATGAAAGCCGATCACTGGCTGAAAAGAATGATAACAAGATGATACCTAAACCCACAGGCATCATTCTGGTATAACCATTAAAAGTCCAGCAACATACCGGTACGTTGCTGGTCCTTGTTGGACATATATTGTAATCTTTTTTTTCATGCAGCCTGTTGGCTGAATGAAAATAAGAGATTGATAGGTGGGTATGCCCACCATTAGAATACCTCCCTTCATCCACTCACTTCTAATGATGGGCATACATGCCCCATTTATATATGCCGAAGCATGGGGGCATCCTCCCGCAAAAAAGTAATGCCGCGTACACACGGTCAAACTTTTCCACAGGCAAGCCCTCCGTCGGAATTTTGACTGTGTGTACGCGGCATTAGGAGCAAAATTGCTCCTCCGCCCCTGCTGCCCCCATGCTTTGGCATATATGCTCTTTTTTTAATTTTTTAACTGTGGTGGTGAAATCACCTCCTACATCGTTGGAGTCATGGCTTTATGTATCGTGGGAGCAAACGCTGTTGCTGTCAAGATAAATAAATCCGCGCTGCAACTGAATGGCGTACCTGCTAAGCAAATTATGGTTAACATTAAAACAAAGTAACATTACAGTATAACAGTAAAACATTACCATACCATACCTGCAAAGCAAATACCAAAAAAAAAACCATAGTAAAAAATAAAACATTTTTTAACGCAACCTGTGCCTAAAATATGTATATATATATGCCGTAGCATGGGGGCATCGACCGTATGTACGCGGCATTAGGAGCAAAATCGCTCCTCCACCCCTGCTGCCCCCATGCTTTGGCATATATCCTCTTTTTTTTTGTAACTGTGGTGGTGAAATCACCTCCTGCAGCGTTGGAGTCACGGCTTTATGTATCCTGGGAGCAAACGCTGTTGCTGTCAAGATAGATAATGCCTTGTACACACGATCAAACAATGCGGTGGAAAAGTCTGGCGGACTCAAGTCCGCCAGACAATCCCGCCGTGTGTGGGCTCCGGCGGACTTTTTTTACCCAAAAGTCCAGTGGACTAAGAAAGTATTTTTGCACTCCAATCTGTCCGCCGGACTCGCATTTCGGCGGACAATCCGGCCGTGTGTGTGCTAGTCCGCCGCACTTTTGAAATGAACGGACTTTTCCCGCCCGGAGAAAAGTCCGCTCATTTTGAGCGCGTCTCCAGGTAGCCGGGGCCAGCAAAGGAGGCATCGCTGGCCCCGTCACCTGGTATGGACTTAAAGGGGAACCCCTACGCCGAAAAATCGGCGTGGGGGTCCCCCCCCCAGGTCCATATCAGACCCTTATCCGAGCAAGCTACCCGGCCGGCCATGAAAGAGGGTGGGGACGAGCGAGCGCCCCAGAGGATGCTGGGACTGTGATATCATAATGGGCGGGGACATCATCCGGCGATGTCCCTATATAAGTCGCCACGCGCCGCGTCCCTGCCATTGTGACCATAGACCGCGACGAGGCAACATCTCCAGAAGAGAAGAAGAGAAGAACGGAAGAGAAGAACAGAAGGTCAGAAGACAGCGGCGACAGAAGACCGGGCCACCGCTTGTAAAAGAGCTAGAAGAAGGCGCGGTGGCCCGGCAAGAAGAACTGAAGAGAGGGACAAGACCCCCGAAGAGGGGGACAAGACCCTCGAAGTTGTAAGAAGAGGGCGGCGGCTAAGATTTAACAGTGATGGGGGGCGCTATTAACCACTTCAGCTCCGGACCAATAAACACCTTAAGGACCAGAGGTCTTTTTCCAATTTCGCACTGCGCTGCTTTAACTGGTAATTGCGCAGTCATGCAATATTGCACCCAAACGAAATTTGCGCCCTTTTCTTCCCACAAATAGAGCTTTCTTTTGATGGTATTTGATTGCCTCTGCGAATTTTTTTTTTTGCGATATAAATGGAAAAAGAGCGAAAATTTTGAAAAAAAAAGATATTTTCTTCTTTTTGTTATAAGCAAAATCAAATAAACTAAATTTTAGTCATACATTGAGGGCAAAATTTATTCAGCCACATGTCTTTAGTAAAAAAATGTCAATAAGCGTATATTTTTTGGTTTTCGCAAAAGTTATAGCGTCTACAAACTAGAGTACATTTTCTGGAATTTACACAGCTTTTAATTTATGACTGCCTATCTCATTTCTTGAGGTGCTAAAATGGCAGGGCAGTACAAACCCCTCCAAATGACCCCATTTTGGAAAGTAGACACCCCAAGGAAATTGCTGATGGGTATGTTGAGCCCATTGAATATTTATTTTTTTTGTCCTAAGGGATTGATATCACTAAATGATATATTGCTCACACATGCCATGGTTATATGTGGAATTGCACCCCAAAATATATTCCGCTCCTTCTCTCGAGTATGGGGATACCACATGTGTGGGACTTTTTTGGGAGTCTAGTCGCGCACAGCACCCCGAAAACCAATCACCACCTTCAGGATTTCTAAGGGTGCAGATTTTTGATTTAACTCCTCACTACCTATCACAGTTTCGAAGGCCATAAAATGCCAAAATAGCACAAAACCCCCCAAAATGACCCCATTTTGGAAAGAAGACACCCCAAGCTATTTACTGAGAGGCATGTTGAGTCCATGGAATATTTTATATTTGCCACAAGTCGCGGGAATATTACAAACTTTTTTTTTTTTGCACAAAGTTGTCACTAAATGATATATTGCTCACACATGCTATGGGCATATGTGAAATGACACCCCAAAATACATTCTGCTGCTTCTCCTGAGTACGGGGATACCACATGTGTGGGACTTTTTGGGAGCCTAGCCGCGTACGGGACCCCGAAATCCAAGCACCGCCTTCAGGATTTCTAAGGGCATACATTTTTTATTTTACTCCTCACTACCTATCACTACCTATCACAGTTTTGAAGGCCATAAAATGCCAAGATGGCACAAAACCCCCCCAAATGACCCCATTTTGGAAAGTAGACACCCCAAGCTATTTGCTGAGGGCCATGTTGAGACCATTGAATTTTTTTTTTTTGTCCCAGGGGGTTTGAATAATGACAAAAAATAAAATTTTTTTTTTTTTTTACAAAAAGTTGTCACTAAATTATATATTGCTCACACATGCCATGGTTATATGTGGAATTGCACCCCAAAATATATTCCGCTACTTCTCCCGAGTATGGGGATACCACATGTGTGGGACTTTTTGGGAGTCTAGTCGCGCACGGCACCCCGAAAACCAATCACCACCTTCAGGATTTCTAAGGGTGCAAATTTTTGATTTAACTCCTCACTACCTATCACAGTTTCGAAGGCCATAAAATGCCAAAATAGCACAAAACCCCCCAAAATGACCCCATTTTGGAAAGTAGACACCCCAAGCTATTTACTGAGAGGCATGTTGAGTCCATGGAATATTTTATATTTTGCCAAAAGTTGCGGAAATATTCCAAACTTTTTTTTTTTTGCACAAAGTTGTCACTAAATGATATATTGCTCACACATGCTATGGGCAGAAGTCAAATTACACCCCAAAATAAATTCTGCTGCTTCTCCCGAGTACGGGGATACCACATGTGGGGGACTTTTTGGGAGCCTAGCCACGTACGGGACCCCGAAAACCAAGCACTGCCTTCCGGATTTAAATATGAAATGCTACCAAAAAAACTGTTAGCGATCGCAGGGATCAGGCCTGACTCTGCGATCGCTGCAGTTATGTGTTTAGTGTTTTGTAAGTGACAGTGATCGATCGATACTGCACTTGGGTGGGCTGGGCAGAGGGGCAAAACGCAGGTGCTAGCAGGTATCTGAGCTGATCCCGCTAACAATGCGTTTTTTTGGAACCCTGAACTGCTGGGGACGCTAGTATAGATCTGATCAGGTCAGATATTGATCTGTTCAGATTCTATACCACTACGGGAGGTGTATGCTTTGCGCGTGGGTGTTAGCGGTACTGCCACTAACCTAGCGCTGCCTGGGGCGACGCAGACCCTGACCCTAAAACCTAATTGATATCACCCGCCGGGTGATCAGGGGGTTAAACCTTTATTGGGTAATAAATGGTGGGTGCCCTGATGCTATAAAAAGCAAACTAACCAGAGTCACCCGTAACACTTATACGGTGATCAGTGGTGAAAGGGTTAACTAGGGGCAATCAGGGGGTTCAAATTTTTATTAGGTAGTATATGGGGGTCCCTGGCGCTATATAAAAACCTGACGGGGAACCTAAATAACTAACTGGCTAACCAGCGTCACCAGTGACACTTATACTGTGATCGCTGGTGAAAGGGTTAACTAGGGGCAATCAGGGGGTTAAAACCATTATTGGGTAGTATATCGGGGTACCTAGCGCTATAAAAACCTGGCGGTGAACCTAAAAAAATAACTAGCTACCTAGCGACAGTAGCGACACTGATGCAGCGATCAGAAAAATGATCGCTTAGTGACACTGGCAAAAGGTGGTGAAAGGGTTAACTAGGGGCAATCAGGATGTTAAAACCATTATTGGGTAGTATATCGGGGTACCTAGCGATATAAAAACCTGGCGGTGAACCTAAAAAAATAACTAGCTACCTAGCGACAGTAGCGACACTGATGCAGCGATCAGAAAAATGATCGCTTAGTGACACTGGCAAAAGGGGGTGAAAGGGTTAACTAGGGGCAATCAGGATGTTAAAACCATTATTGGGTAGTATATCGGGGTACCTAGCGCTATAAAAACCTGGCGGTGAACCTAAAAAAATAACTAGCTACCTAGCGACAGTAGCGACACTGATGCAGCGATCAGAAAAATGATCGCTTAGTGACACTGGCAAAAGGGGGTGAAAGGGTTAACTAGGGGCAATCAGGATGTTAAAACCATTATTGGGTAGTATATCGGGGTACCTAGCGCTATAAAAACCTGGCGGTGAACCTAAAAAAATAACTAGCTACCTAGCGACAGTAGCGACACTGATGCAGCGATCAGAAAAATGATCGCTTAGTGACAGTGGCAAAAGGGGGTGAAAGGGTTAACTAGGGGCAATCAGGATGTTAAAACCATTATTGGGTAGTATATCGGGGTACCTAGCGATATAAAAACCTGGCGGTGAACCTAAAAAAATAACTAGCTACCTAGCGACAGTAGCGACACTAATGCAGCGATCAGAAAAATGATCGCTTAGTGACAGTGGCAAAAGGGGGTGAAAGGGTTAACTAGGGGCAATCAGGATGTTAAAACCATTATTGGGTAGTATATCGGGGTACCTAGCGCTATAAAAACCTGGCGGTGAACCTAAAAAAATAACTAGCTACCTAGCGACAGTAGCGACACTGATGCAGCGATCAGAAAAATGATCGCTTAGTGACACTGGCAAAAGGGGGTGAAAGGGTTAACTAGGGGCAATCAGGATGTTAAAACCATTATTGGGTAGTATATCGGGGTACCTAGCGCTATAAAAACCTGGCGGTGAACCTAAAAAAATAACTAGCTACCTAGCGACAGTAGCGACACTGATGCAGCGATCAGAAAAATGATCGCTTAGTGACACTGGCAAAAGGTGGTGAAAGGGTTAACTAGGGGCAATCAGGATGTTAAAACCATTATTGGGTAGTATATCGGGGTACCTAGCGATATAAAAACCTGGCGGTGAACCTAAAAAAATAACTAGCTACCTAGCGACAGTAGCGACACTGATGCAGCGATCAGAAAAATGATCGCTTAGTGACACTGGCAAAAGGGGGTGAAAGGGTTAACTAGGGGCAATCAGGATGTTAAAACCATTATTGGGTAGTATATCGGGGTACCTAGCGCTATAAAAACCTGGCGGTGAACCTAAAAAAATAACTAGCTACCTAGCGACAGTAGCGACACTGATGCAGCGATCAGAAAAATGATCGCTTAGTGACAGTGGCAAAAGGGGGTGAAAGGGTTAACTAGGGGCAATCAGGATGTTAAAACCATTATTGGGTAGTATATCGGGGTACCTAGCGCTATAAAAACCTGGCGGTGAACCTAAAAAAATAACTAGCTACCTAGCGACAGTAGCGACACTGATGCAGCGATCAGAAAAATGATCGCTTAGTGACAGTGGCAAAAGGGGGTGAAAGGGTTAACTAGGGGCAATCAGGATGTTAAAACCATTATTGGGTAGTATATCGGGGTACCTAGCGATATAAAAAAACCTGGCGGTGAACCTAAAAAAATAACTAGCTACCTAGCGACAGTAGCGACACTAATGCAGCGATCAGAAAAATGATCGCTTAGTGACAGTGGCAAAAGGGGGTGAAAGGGTTAACTAGGGGCAATCAGGATGTTAAAACCATTATTGGGTAGTATATCGGGGTACCTAGCGCTATAAAAACCTGGCGGTGAACCTAAAAAAATAACTAGCTACCTAGCGACAGTAACGACACTGATGCAGCGATCAGAAAAATGATTGCTTAGTGACACTGGCAAAAGGGGGTGAAAGGGTTAACTAGGGGCAATCAGGATGTTAAAACCATTATTGGGTAGTATATCGGGGTACCTAGCGATATAAAAACCTGGCGGTGAACCTAAAAAAATAACTAGCTACCTAGCGACACTAGCGACACTGATGCAGCGATCAGAAAAATTATCGCTTAGTGACAGTGGCAAAAGGGGGTGAAAGGGTTAACTAGGGGCAATCAGGATGTTAAAACCATTATTGGGTAGTATATCGGGGTACCTAGCGATATAAAAACCTGGCGGTGAACCTAAAAAAATAACTAGCTACCTAGCGACAGTAGCGACACTGATGCAGCGATCAGAAAAATGATCGCTTAGTGACACTGGCAAAAGGGGGTGAAAGGGTTAACTAGGGGCAATCAGGATGTTAAAACCATTATTGGGTAGTATATCGGGGTACCTAGCGCTATAAAAACCTGGCGGTGAACCTAAAAAAATAACTAGCTACCTAGCGACAGTAGCGACACTGATGCAGCGATCAGAAAAATGATCGCTTAGTGACACTGGCAAAAGGGGGTGAAAGGGTTAACTAGGGGCAATCAGGATGTTAAAACCATTATTGGGTAGTATATTGGGGTACCTAGCGCTATAAAAACCTGGCGGTGAACCTAAAAAAATAACTAGCTACCTAGCTACAGTAGCGACACTGATGCAGCGATCAGAAAAATGATCGCTTAGTGACACTGGCAAAAGGGGGTGAAAGGGTTAACTAGGGGCAATCAGGATGTTAAAACCATTATTGGGTAGTATATCGGGGTACCTAGCGATATAAAAACCTGGCGGTGAACCTAAAAAAATAACTAGCTACCTAGCGACAGTAGCGACACTAATGCAGCGATCAGAAAAATGATCGCTTAGTGACAGTGGCAAAAGGGGGTGAAAGGGTTAACTAGGGGCAATCAGGATGTTAAAACCATTATTGGGTAGTATATCGGGGTACCTAGCGCTATAAAAACCTGGCGGTGAACCTAAAAAAATAACTAGCTACCTAGCGACAGTAGCGACACTGATGCAGCGATCAGAAAAATGATCGCTTAGTGACAGTGGCAAAAGGGGGTGAAAGGGTTAACTAGGGGCAATCAGGATGTTAAAACCATTATTGGGTAGTATATCGGGGTACCTAGCGCTATAAAAACCTGGCGGTGAACCTAAAAAAATAACTAGCTACCTAGCGACACTAGCGACACTGATGCAGCGATCAGAAAAATTATCGCTTAGTGACACTGGCAAAAGGGGGTGAAAGGGTTAACTCTAGGGGCAATCGGGGGTTAAATCTTTATTGGGGGGTGATAGGGGGCTACCCTGGACCTAACACTAACTGCCCTGACAGTTTTTACTTTTACAACTGACACTGAATGCATTGATCAGTAAAGAAATGATCAATGCAATCAGTGACACTGTGACTGGGGGGGGGATCGGGGGGCGATCGGGGGGGGATCGGGGGGGGGTTTGTGTACCTATGTGTACCTATGTGTCAGTGTAGTGTTTTGGTGCACTTACTTTTAGTCTTCTCCTCGTAGTCCGGTCAAAAAGACCGCCCCGAGGAGAATGACATCACTTCCTCCTTCCTGTGTAAACAATACACAGTGGGAGGAAGTTCGTCATTGGCCAGGAGCGATCGAGAGGGGTGGCCAGAAACCAACGGCCATCCCCTCATCACGGATCGCTCCCGGAGGGAAACGGACCGCCGTATCCAGCGGGAGGGGGTCCGATCGGACCCCCCACCCGCTGGAAGGCAGGCACGTACATCTACGTGCTTGTGCCTGCCTGTGCCATTCTGATGACGTATAATGGCAATACGGCGGTCCTTAAGTGGTTAATAAAGTGCTGATCAAACCAACTGACACTTTTCAGGCCTGGAAACTTTGACTGGGAATACCTTGGTCATGTAACACTGTAGCCAAATAAATGTTATATCATTTTATAGATTTTACATATAATTAAACTGTACTATGGTCATTTTACCATTTCAGCCCCGGAAGATTTTACCCCCTTAATTACCAGAGTATTTTTTGCAATTCGGCACTGTGTCGCTTTAACTGACAATTGCACGGCTGTGCGACCTTGTACCCAAAGAAAATTAACGTCCTTTTTTTCCCACGAATGAAGCTTTCTTTTGGTGGTATTTGATCACCTGTGCGGTTTTAATTTTTTGCGATATAAACAAAAAAAAAGACTGACAATTTTGAAAAAAAAAGAGTAATATTTTTTACTTTTTGCTATAATAAAATATCCCCCAAAAATATATATAAATAAAAAAAAAATTTCTCAGTTTAGGCCGATATGTATTCTTCTACATATTTTTGGTAAAAAAAAATAAAAAAAATTGCAATAAGTGTATATTGATTGGTTTGCGCACAAGTTATAGCATCTACAAAATAGGGGATGGATTTATGCCATTTGTATTATGATTTTTTTTTTATTAGTAATGGCGGTGTTTTGCAGTTTTTATCAGGACTGCGACAATGCGGTGGACAGATCAGACAATTTTGACACTATTTTTGGGACTATTGACATTTATACAGAGCTAAAAATAGCCAATGATTACTGTGTAAATGTCACTGGCAGGGAAGGGGTTAACACTAGGGGGTGATCAGGGGGTTAAATGTGTTCCCTCACCGTGTTCTAACTGAAGGGAGGATGGGCTACCTAGGACATGAAATCACTGCTCCCGATGACAGGGAGCAGCAGATCCCTGTCAGGTCACTAGGCAGAACAGGCCTTGTTTACATTTCCCCATTCTGCCTCTCCTTGTCACCATTGCGGGCCACCGGCGGACATCAAGTCCGAAGGACCCACGGGCACGGGCTGCCAGCCCGGTATTATGAAGGGATGTATGGTTACGACCTTTTGCACACCTTCTGCCATTCTGCCGAGGTACATCGGCGTGTGGCACTTGGGAAGCAGTTAATGGCTGTGTATGCTGGGCATAATTCTCAGTATCTGTTCTTATTCTGTATGTATGGACCCTGCACAGTACCACTTCTCTTGTCTCATATGCTGGGTGTAATTTTTAGTAACTTATTATTGTATGCGACTTTATACTGCGTCACTGAATGATCCTGAGCAGGGCCGTCATCAGGGGTTGTTCCACGGCTCTCCTATAGGGGGGCCAGGCAGCAGGCAGATTGGACAGTGGGTAAGAGTAATTACAGAACGATGCCCTCTGCAGCAACTTAAAGCCATTTTCATCCTCTCTCCCTCTTGCCAGCTTTCAGCTGCTCGATAGAGACACAGACAAGGCTGTTCCAGGGGGTAATAATTTCCACCCAGATTTCAGTTGTGCCCCCTCCCCAGCTCTTCCTTCGATGTAATGCCTGAGTGGCTGCTGATCTCCCCCACCATCGCCCGCTCTCAGAGCTGGGAAAGGGGAATGGCATCCTGGAGCAGTGAGAGGAGAAGTGGCGGAGTGGGGAGATGGCATCGGACAGTACACACACACACACAGTTTGATTACCGCCCCCCATCTACTCCAAGGGCTGCTCATCTCCCAGCAGCAGGAAATGTGGATAGGGGGTTGTAATCAAACTGTGTGTGTGAAGTCTAATGCCATCTAAGAGTGATCCTCTCTCATGTGCTGGAGGAGTGCTGTAGTGACAGGAGAGGATGAAAAAAAAAATGCTTGTAAATGTTGTAGCCGCCATTCTGGTTATAATATTTGTTAGTTGGCTAGCATATAAAGTAATTCGATTTCAGAAATCTCATCCCGGGGAGGTTTTTAGTATTCTAGCATCCTAGGAGGAAGGCAACGAGGAACTGTTGTAGGGTCCCGCATACACACTTTTTTATTTTTTTTATTTTGGGACATATAACAGTGTCCCACACGCTACCTAGGCACGGACTGTTAGAATGGGTCAGAGGTACACAAAACCCCGTCAAGGAACTGTGGCCCACTATACGGTACCACAGATAATTAAGAACATATATGGGAAAGATGAAGCACAAAATTTAAAAACCATACTTCATAAATTCAAAGTAAAAGGAGCAGCGGATTTAGACCCAGACGTGTGGAAGGAAATAAAAAGGGACAGACAAGGAGAGGTGTTAGAGAAGCAATGGATGTGTCAGGTTCAGTGCTTAATTAAGGTCTCCAATAGAGCAAAAGAGGAGGGGTGGAAATATAACCCAGATTGTGATGGTTGGGACATGAAGGATAGAAGAACAAAAAATGCTGAGGCTCTGGTTGACCCCAGCTCAGCCATTCCACCCCCATACACTGACATAGAACATAAACCACATAAGATATATCCTTCACTCCAAGGCAGGGGATGGGTTTGTCAGGTTTGTGGAACACAAAACCCAGAATGGGCAATAGAAACCTCATCCAGAAACTGTAGCCCCCGTACGCACTGATACACACATTGTACAGGTAAATAATCCGGAATTTGGACAAGTAGCCCATCCAAATGCCCCACCTACTGTTACTCGTAGGATGCAGATAAGGACCTGGGCACCATGGACACCAGACGCCCTTATGGCACTAATACAGAATGCCCCAGACCCAGTAGCGAAACCAGCTGCGTTTTGTAGATTTGTAAGACAGTTGATGGATACACATGATGCAACATGGCAAGACGGGGAAGATTTGAGTAGACATAAAATGACTCCTACTCTGTTTCAGCAATTTGTGACAGAAATAGGTCCACACCGACCTATAGACCGGTTTGACACAGACGGCAACCAACAGGCAGGACACGTCAGACACATAGATTCAAGGGCCCCATTTGTTGTTAGGTTGGAAGCTTTCTGTACGGCAAAAAGAGAGGGTCCATATCACCCATGAAACAAACTCCAGGACAGACAGTATCAGACTTTTACTTGTCTATGGAAAGTATGATGGCAGATGAAGGATTGGATTTGGCTCAGCCAACTACGATCCGAGCCTTCAATAGACAATTCATGGAAGGATTAATTCCACAGATAAGTGAAAGACTGAAAGCCTGTACACCGGAGTGGAGAGCAACTAGAGATAGAGGAACATTGTTTCAAAAAGCACAGGGAATAGAGGCTGACCTGGTAGAGACGAAAACCCAAAGACACCCTACAGTTAATGCCATAACCACCCCACACGGTAGGGAAAAAGGACAGTATCGAAAACCTTTGACTTGTCACTACTGCAACAAAATTGGCCACGTGAAACGCTATTGTAGGAAAAAAATGAGAGATGAGGGAGACAACTTTTCATCTCCAGCCAGGTTTGATACTAGATATGGATCTAGACAGACCTCCGGACCTCCTAATCAATTGGAGGATCAGAGGGCATGACTCGCTCCTGACTTAGGAAAATCACATACAAAAATGTTACACATCCCAATACAAATAGACAATAAAACATCTCATGTTTAGTGGACAGTGGAGCTTCGCGCAGCCTGCTTTCAGACTCGGTGATACGGCCCGGCCAGGAGTCCACTGAAACAGTATTAATTACGAGGTATGATGGAATTTTATCTGACGCTCCCCTGACAAAGCCCCTAAAGGTTAAAGTTGGAAATAGGATTTTTCTTTCTCGGTTTTTAATATCACGGGGAGCACCAACAAATCTGCTGGGAGCAGATATTTTACAAAAATTGGGAGCCAATATTGCATATCATACAGATGGTACAGTAACATTAACGATAGATGAGGAACAACACCTCGACACGTGTAATGTGATTCAATATTTTGAGGAGGAACCCGAAATTCCGTGTCAACCTCCTCCAGATATATATCAGGCTCTGCAGACACTCCCAGAAGATTTGTGGGAAAGTCATCAAGCAGATGTTGGTTTACTACCTGTTTCCCCAGTTAAATTACAGTTGATTCCAGGTGCCGTCCTACCCCAGCTGAAACAATATCCCCTTAGTGCGCCACAAGAAGCAGCTATAGCAACACAAATACAATCTCTGCTTAAAGCGGGGCCTTGAAGGAAGTAAAATCACCCGCTAATACTCCCTTGTATCCAGTAAAAAAGAAGCCCGGCACTGACAGTCAAGTCAAATATAGAATGGTACAGGACTTGCGGGCAGTGAATAAAATCTTGGCACCCATGACACCTTTAGTACCAAACCCCCACACACTGTTGTCACAGGTGCCATCCACCAGTACGCATTTTTCGGTAATAGACTTGGCTAACGCCTTCTTTTCTGTGCCATTGGCGGAAGAATGCCAACTATGGTTCGGATTTTCCTTCAAAAATAAACAACTAACCTGGACACGCCTACCGCAAGGAATGGCGCATTCGCCAACCCTCTATTCACAGGCTCTACAAACAGTGCTGGAGGAATGGTTGCCTCCAGACTCTTGTGTATTGCTACAATATGTGGATGACCTATTGCTATGCTGTCCAGATAGGGAAACATGTCTCCATGTCACTTTGGCACTTTTGCAATTTTTGGCAAAAAAGGGTTGCAAGGTTAACAGGAAAAAGTTACAAGTGTGTCAGGAAAAAGTTGTCTTCTTAGGACATTGCATATCACAAGGAACAAGACATCTCACAGACGAGAGAGTACAGGTGATAAAGGGAATCTTACCCCCACAAAATTTCAAACAATTGCGTATGTTTCTGGGTATCGTGTCATATTGTAGACAATGGATACCCCACGCTAGCTCTTTGATGCAGCCATTATACGATTGTTTGAAAATTGTACCGTATATGCTTACAGAAGTAGCTTATGAGTCGTTTGTCACTTTGAAACAGTTGTTGATTTCTGCACCGGCTCTAGGTATCCCCGATTATACAAAGACATTCCATCTATACATTGCTGAGATCACTGGACATGCAACAGGAATTTTGACACAGTCACATATAAAACAAAGGCCCGTTGCTTACTTCTCAGCAGCTCTAGATCCAGTGTCCAGAGGTTCACCGTCCTGTGTACGGGCGGTAGCAGCAGTGTCAATAATTATAGATAAGTCATCAGAAATTGTTCTAGACAATCCAGTTGTAGTGCACACTACACATGACATACATGCAATCTTGTCTCAAGTACAGCCCAAACACATTTCAATGGCTAGGCAACTAAGGTTACAGTGTACTTTACTTTTACCTCCAAATGTCACTTTTCAGCGCTGTACAACTTTAAATTTGGCCACCTTTTTGCCTCTTCAGTCACCAGATTTGACAAGGGGGAATAAGGAGGAAGGAGATGAGGAAACTGACACTCTTCTGTTTAAAGAGATAGTTGAGCACGACTGTTTTCAGCTCATGGAACAAGAGACAATGGGGTTCCCTCATGTTATAGATACACCAATTTTAGACGCAGAGCACACTTTGTATATAGATGGCAGCAGATTTGCTGATGATAAAGGAAGATATCACACAGGATATGCAGTAGTAACTGATACACAGGTGATTGAAGCACAGCCCTTACCAGCCTACATGTCAGCACAGGAAGCAGAATTAAAAGCTTTAGAACAAGCCTTAGAATATTTGCAAGGACAAGAAGGAAATATTTACACTGACTCTGCCTACGCTTACGGCGTAGCGCACGATTTCGGCCATATATGGAGAGCTCGAGGGTATCTGACAGCAGCAGGCACACCAGTAAAACATGCGGAAGGAATAAAACGGGTTTTGACACATCTTCAAAAAGTTAAAAGGGTAGCCATCTTGAAGATAGCGGCACACACAAGTGCAAAGACAAGGGAAGCAAAAGGAAATGCCTTTGCAGATTTAACTGCGAAACAGGCAGCCCAGAAAGAGATGTACCCTGAGACAGTGGCAGTGGCAGAGGTAAGTACAGTAAAGCCTTCATGGCAACAGTTGAGCAAGCTACAGGAGCAAGCGGCGGACAGTGAAAGAGACAAGTGGGTAAGGATGGGAGCCCAAATTGACCCTGACAATGTATGGAGGGCAGGAGGTAAAGTATGCCTACCGGCGTCTCTGTACCCAGCCATGGCCACGGCAATCCACCTACCTACCCATGTCAGTTCCAATTCCATGTATAGAATTGTGAACCAAGGATGGCTTGCACCAGGATTCAGTAGTATGGCCAAAAACTACTGTGCAGCATGCCAAATCTGTCTCCTGAATAATCCAGGACAAAAAGTAAAAACGCCACGAAAACACCAAGCTCGGGCCCAGTACCCTTTTCAAAGGCTGCAAATTGACTACTTACAGTTGCCAAAAGGTGGCCCCTTTGAATTTGTACTTGTGTGCATCGATTTATTTTCAGGCTGGCCAGAGGGCTATTCGTTAAAATCAGCCACGGCAAAAGCCATGGCTAAGAAACTGGGTGGCACAGTGGTGTAGTGGTTAGCACTCTCACCTAGCAGTAAAAAGGGTCGCTGGTTCAAATCCCAACCACGACACTACCTGCCTGGAGTCTGCATGTTCTCCCTGTGCCTGCGTGGGTTTCCTCCGGGTACTCCGGTTTCCTCCCACACTCCAAAGACATGCAGGTAGGTCAATTGGCTTGTGTCCAAAATTGGCCCTAGTATATGAATGGGGACCTTGGATTGTGGGCTCCTTGAGAGTAGGGACCAATGTGATTGTGCAATGTACAGGGGTAGACACTAACTCAGGTTGAACTGGATGGACAGGTGTCTTTAATCAACCTTACTAACTATGAAACTATGAACTATGAAACTGATCACTGAATTAATACCAAGGTTCGGATTACCTGAAACAATAGAATCAGATAGGGGGACACACTTTACAGGTGAAGTAATGCAGAATGTGATGACCATGTTAGGGGTTCAACAGAGTTTCCACACCCCTTATCACCCACAGAGTTCAGGATCAGTAGAAAGAGTAAATGGGACAATAAAGCTAAAAATACAGAAAGCCATGCAAGAGTTAAACAAGCCATGGCCAGAATGCCTGCCTTTGGCTTTGTTCTCCATAAGATATACCCCAACTGGAAAAACAGGGTTGTCTCCATATGAGATACTTTTTGGGAATGCACCTAGATTAGGTTTATACTTTCCACAGAGTATGCAATTGCAATGTGATAGTTTGACTGCATATGTGATACAATTACAACAGCATCTAACCAAGATCCACAAGAATGTGTATTCTTCCCTTCCAGATCCCAACTCTATAGCAGGTACTCATTCACTGAGCCCCGGAGATTGGGTCTATGTAAATAAACATACCAGAAAAGCCACGGTTTGAAGGACCATACCAAGTACTGCTGACCACTCCCACATCGGTCAAGTTGGAGGGAAAAGCAGCCTGGATCCACGCATCACACTGCAAAAAGAGTCCTGAACCGAGAGAAACAGAATGACGATCTTTCTAACTATGATGATAGTGCTTGAATGTTTTCAAATGTTTGTTGACTCCCGGTATAAATATAACAGTTCATGAAAACAGTACTGATCTTAGATGGATAAATCAGGATAAGAGTATAACGCAGTATCCCCAATATGAGGTATACACTGTAGGAAATTTCACTGTGTCAGGATAGGAGGGTCCTTTCTATGTAAAAGAAAATGACTATTATCCACGTTCACCAGTGGCCTTCATAAAAGCTAAGTCACAAGCACAAGTAAACATAACTTTCCATTGGAGGGACAATTTAACATGGCCCTTTAATAAGACACCACATAAATGTCATAAGTTAGGTCCATCTGAAACATGGAGGGAAGTATTTGACAAAACACGAATGTTACTTTTTACCCCAAATTCCCGTAACTTCGAGGAGCCTACAGAGGGGAAAGGGTCCCAGACCAGTAAGTGGAAGTGAACAATTCAATCTAACAGGTTCTATTAGTACAAATCAATCTGCAACTTATATTTGTGCAGCATGGTATTTTGTACCAATAAGGAAATCAGGTAAAACAACAGGAAGATATATACAATGGCAACATTATGGTTTCGATATAAAGATAGAGGACACTCTACCTACCATCTTTGAATCCTCTGTATTAACTCCTATTCCTAAATCTTGCATAAATGTTTCGGTATCACAACAGAAAACAAAAATCTAATTTAATGTAACTTTTCCCCAGCTACCAGAGTGTAGGTATCGACGAGAATGGTATGATACAGTTCTGGGAGCTGCAGGAACCGGAATGGGAGTAATGAATGGGATACAGATGGAAATTATACAAAATAAGTGGAAACGTGCAGGAAGTCACATAGCTGATAGTTTAATAATCACAAGCAAATGGTTACCTACAACATTTGAAACACAAATTAGCCAGGTACAGTTAACTAAATATCTCAATATTATGGTTAATCACACAGGACTAGCTAGTTTGGAGTTGTGGAAAGCAAATCAGAAGTTCATAAACATTACTCAATGTGCTTTCTCTACACTATCTTATCACATTCAAATTAATAGAGCTCGAGATGAGCTACGATTGGGGAATTATCACACTTGGATGAACTATTTCAAGGGTTTAAATTTAGAAAGTACATGGTTTGAAGTACCAGGAAAAGAAGTTGAATGTGAGGAAAGATGGTGTGCTGGAAGATTTGATGTATATAAAGTAGAGAGGGTTGAGGTAATGTGTAAGTTAATAGTAATGCCACTCCTGATAGGGAAGGATCTACCTCAATTTTGGTATCCTGAGATCTATGGACATTATGTAGATACACAAAACATGACTCATGATCTAAGTCTATGTACTAAAACTAATAAGGGAATAGTTTGTGGAAGAAGTTCTCCAGTCTATGAACCTTGCTTATTGAAACATCAATATAATATATGTAAGTTTCAGAGACTACTAGTAAGTGTAGGAAACAGATTTATGGAGATAGGACCACAACATATTTGTTTAATTACAAATGATCAGGAAACGATGGAAAGTTTAAATAAAACAGCTTCTTATTCAGGATGTGTAAAGAATGTTAAAATGCTTAAATGGCAGAATGAAACTTTCCTTTTTGAACCAGATGCACATAGAATATTCAATCAAGAATGGACAGTAGATAATCTTACTGATACTACCCCTTTCATAATATCATTAGAGCCCTTACAACAAATCTTAAGAGAGTCCGAAATACTTAGAAAACACATAGAGACACAGGAACATACCCTTCAAAATAATCTAATATCTGCAGTTATAGATAAAGGAAAATTAATACATTTATCCTCACAGATAAGAGATGAAACTACCCACCATTGGTACAATGTTTTCAGTGGATGGTCCCCTACAGCCACTACTATACTTAATTGGATGTTGAGTCCTATACTAATACTTATGTTTGCTTTTGCTATAATGACAATTATTAATTGTTGTATATACAAGAGAATTCAAAAGAAAGTTAAAAGAATGAATAGGGGTGCCCTATAGAACTCTGAGTTTGAGATTATGAGTTGACGTCACCCTTCTCTTAGATTCTCTTTGCTTTTGAGATGCTGATATGGAACTGGGGGATGAGGACATTGTTCTCCTTTGACAACCCGCGGTCAGGGATAGTACTCGGGAAAGTATTGGCTATAACTCATGAGTAAGGACCCAGAGTTGGGAGAAGGATGATGTCAAAGGGGGAAAATGATAGGATGAGTTCTAGCTTAAGTTATGACTTGACATTATTTGTATGAAACAACTGTGTAAGAGATAGATATTGTGAAAAGTGTAAAGTCACTCAGACTACGCCCATCTGCTGACCACACGATGGGGAAAGGCTGTTTTTTTCCTTATAATGGTATTTTTGCTTATCTAAGAAGAGTATGACTCGTCATATTTGAGTGTATAAAACTGTCAAACAATAAACGTCTGGGGCCATTCAGCTTGGATTTGAGCTACAGAAAAGGTCTCCTGTACTTCATTTCTATCAGAAGCATAAGATTTGAACTCAGCATTACAAAGAGGAAAAGCAATTGGTTTGAGAATTGCACTTAACAGCAGCATGCATAAGCAGCACTAATGGTCATTAATGGACATCACTGAAATCTAGCACTGACTGGCATAACTAATGGGCACTGATTTCTGCTTGTGGTGGGCACTGATTGCTGGCACTGGTTAGTACTGGTTGGCAAGAGTTGCTGGCACTGGTGGCACTCTAATGTAACATCTCTCACAGTCCCCTGAGAGGAAATGCCGCAGATCGGCTCTCCTCGTCACACACACTGTTAGTGTGAGGTGAGAAGAGCGGATTACCGGCACTTCCTTGTTTACATGTGACTGGCTGTGATTGGACACAGCAGATCACATGATTAAAGAGCCGCGTCAACTTGACTGCATCTTCCTGACGGCACAGAAGTGGCCGTTCGGGTGCGCCATCATATTACGTCCACCCAGAATGAGAGCTGCACCGTCCTGCCATCATTTGGCAGTGGGCAGGCGGCAAGTTCTTACTGGGCACTTAACCCCCCCCGACCAATTTTAAGCGCTGATGCACTTTGAATGACAATTGCGCGGTCATACCACACTGGTAGATGACACTGGTATGCAGCACTGTTGAAGAGGCAATGATAGGTGGCACTGATGGGCACTAGTAGGCGGCACTGTTGTCTACTGCTAGGTGGCACTGGCAGGTGGCACAGGTGGGGACTGATGAGCTGGCGGCAGCTCTCCGTGATCATCCCTCACAGCCGCCGATGATCAGCTTTTTTTTTCTCCCCACGCGTGTCAGTGCGTGGAGAAAAAATAGCCGATTACCAACTCTGTTTACATCGCATGATCAGTTGTCATTGGCTGACAGCTGATCACGTGATAAAGGGTCAGGATCAACTCCATACTCCGATCTGTAATCCAGCGAGTCTCATAGATTTGCTGATCACAGAGCGCACCCTGCAGGATGCACGCAGGATGCTCGGGAAAGGGAGGACGTCAATAGACACCCTCCCGGCAAAGCAGGTCCATGCTCTCGCCGTCATTCAGCTATAGTGCGGATCTGAAGAAGTTAAACTGGTAGGGTGTTCGGGAGGCCCCCTGTCGGGTCTGTTGGGTAGGGTGTTCGGGAGGGCCCCCTGTCAGGTAGGGTGTCCGGGGGGGCCCCCTGTCGGGTAGGGTGTTCGGGAGGCCCCCTGTCAGGTAGGGTGTCCGGGGGGGCCCCCTGTCGGGTAGGGTTGTTCGGGAGGCCCCCTGTCGGGTAGGGTGTTCGGGGGGCCCCCTGTCGGGTAGGGTGTCTGTGGCAGACTGAATATCTTTGATTCCGTCTGCACAAATCCCCTCCCCTCCCCCAGTGGCGGCTGGTGACGTTTTAGGATGGGGGGTGCAAGACCCCGCCCCTCCTGTAAAGTGCACATATCTGTATTCTGCAAGTCGCATATATCTGCATTCTGCAACCTTTACATCGCACATATCTGCATTCTGCAACCTTTACATCGCACCGATCTGCATTCTACAAGTCGCACATATCTGCATTCTGCAACCACACATATCTGCATTCTGCAACCTGTACATCGCACATATCTGCATTCTGCAAGTCGCACATATCTGCATTCTGCAAGTCGCACATATCTGCATTCTGCAACCTGCAAGTCGCATATATCTGCAAACTTTACATTGCAAATATCCGCATTCTGCAAGTCACACATATCTGCATTCTGCAACCACATATATCTGCATTCTGCAACCTGTACATCGCATATATCTGCATTCTGCAAGTCGCACATATCTGCATTCTGCAACCTGCAAGTCTCACATATCTGCATTCTGCAACCTGCAAGTCGCATATATCTGCATTCTGCAACCTGTAAATCGCACATATCTGCATTCTGCAACCTGTACATCGCACATATCTGCATTCTGCAAGTCACACATATCTGCATTCTGCAACCTGTACATTGCACATATCTGCATTCTGCAAGTCACACATATCTGCATTCTGCAAGTCGCACATATCTGCATTCTGCAACCTGCAAGTCACACATATCTGCATTCTGCAAGTCGCACATATCTGCATTCTGCAACCTGTACATCGCACATATCTGCATTCTGTAAGTCGCACATATCTGCATTCTGCAACCTGTACATCACACATTTCTGCATTCTGCAAGTCACACAAATCTGCATTCTGCAACCTGCAAGTCGCATATATCTGCATTCTGCAAGTCGCACAAATCTGCATTCTGCAACCTGCAAGTCGCATATATCTGCATTCTGCAACCTTTACATCGCACATATCTGAATTCTGCAAGTCGCACATATCTGCATTCTGCAACCTGTACATCGCACATATCTGCATTTGGCAACCTGCAAGTCGCATATATCTGCATTCTGCAACCTGTACATCACACATATCTGCATTCTGCAAGTCGCACATATATGCATTCTGCAAGTCACACATATCTGCATTCAGCAACCTGCAAGTCGCACATATCTGTATTCTGCAACCTTCACATCGCACATATCTGCATTCTGCAAGTCACACACATCTGCATTCTGCACGTCGCACATATCTGCATTCTGCAAGTCGCAGATATCTGCATTCTGCAACCTGTACATTGCACATATCTGCATTCGGGCGGGGTTATGTGCTGCCGCTGACCACCACAAGTTTAAACAGGTAGTTAAGCTGGGGGGTGGGTGCTGCCGACGACAATTGAAAATGTGCAAACAAGTTATTAAGTGGACCACCGTAAATGTGAACAAAAAATCGATAAGCGGGGGGGGGGGGGGGGGGGGGGGATTGTTTTTTTGGGGGGGTGGGGTGTGGGATGGCTGCTGTGCCGCCGACCTCCAAATATGAAAAATTGGGTTGTTGAGCGGGGAGGGGGGGGGCTTGGGGTGTTTTTAATTAAAAAAAACTTGGGGTGTTCCGGAGGGGGTTCCACCGACCTCCGAATATGAAGGGGGGGAAGCTGTCCTGCCTCTGTCCAGTGAAAATTTCCACACGTTGAAAAGCATGCCTTACTCGCTCCTCTTAGGCGGGAGGTTCCACTGAGCAGCAGAGTGCAAACGTAATTTCCTGGAGTGACATCTGTGTGGTGAGGTCACCCATAGGCTTATGATGAGGCATCCGTTATCGACTGTCCCTCCTCTCCCCTGAAGTCAATCACGTGACCAGAGATCAAAGCACCTTTAGAATAGCTAAGTATAAGCTTCTACGGGGCAGTTAGAATAGGATTTAGAAGGTTAGTTAGTAATAGCCTGGACTTCCACTTTAAGAATATTCACTCAATAAATTGTAGCTATGTTGAAATGCAGTACCCAATCATGTGCAAATTAACCTCCCTGGCGGAATGATTATTTCATATTTTATGGGCTGAATGCAGTACCATTATTTTGCATGGAAATTTGGCGTTTTATATTGTAGTCCTCTAATTCTTAGGAATAAAGCCGCGTACACACGGGCGGACTGTCTGGCCAACTTAGTCCGTCAGACAATCCGACGGACAGTCCGTCATACTTTCGAATGAACGGACTTGACCACACACACCACTTTTTGAGCGGACTAATACGGCGTACTAAGTCCGCCATACTATCCGCCCTACTTTTGAAATGAACGGACCCGCCCACACACGCGGAGGAAAGTCCGCTCATTTCGAGCGCGTCTCCAGGTAGGCGGGGCCCGCGAAGGAGACGTCGCTGACCCCGCCGCCTGGTATGGACTTAAAGGGGAACCCCAACGCCGAAAAAAATTGGCGTGGGGGTCCCCCCCAAGTCCACAACAGACCCTTGTCCGAGCACGCTACCCGGTGGCCCGGTCTTCTGTCGCCGCCGCCGCCTTCCGTTCTTCTTCTTCTTCTTCTTCTCCAGGAGATGTTGCCTCGACGATCTCTCCGGCCGGAATGCCAGGGATGCACTGCGCGGCCACTTATATAGGGACAAGGGGCGGTGTCACATGGCTTTATGTCACATGGGTTGGTCACATGGGTTGATGTCATATGGGGACTATGACATCGTAAGGGGGCGGGGTCACCATGTGACACCAACCCATGTGACATAAAGCCATGTGACGCCGCCCCTTGTCCCTATATAAGTGGCCGCGCAGTGCGTCCCTGGCATTCCGGCCGGAGAGATCGTCGAGGCAACATCTCCTGGAGAAGAAGAAGAAGAAGAAGAAGAAGAAGAACGGAAGGCGGCGGCGGCGACAGAAGACCAGGCCACCGCCTGTAAAAGAGCTATAAGAAGGCGCGGTGGCCCGGCAGAAGAACCGAAGAGGGGGACAAGACCCCCGAAGTCGGGAGAAGAGGCCGGCGGCGAGGAAGAAAGCCAGACTCCTCCGCTAGGAAAAGAGCTACAAGAAGATAGCGGAGCAGTCCGGCGAGAAGACCCCCGAAGACGGAAGACCCCCGGAGCTGTGCAATAAAGTATTTTATCTCGTGTGTTGTGTTTTTTTTGGTACTTTTATTTTACAGGTGAATGGGTAGGGGTACATTGTACCCCATACTCATTCACATAGGGTGGGGGGCCGGTATCCGGGGGCCCCCTTATTAAAGGGGGCTCCCGGATTCCGATAAGCCCCCCGCCCGCAGACCCCGACAACCAACGGCCAGGGTTGTCGGGAAGAGGCCCTTGTCCTCATCAACATGGGGACAAGGTGCTTTGGGGTGGGGGGGCACGCGGCCCCCCCTTCCCCAAGGCACCCCCCATGTTGAGGGCACGCGGCCTGGTACGGCTCAGGAGGGGGGGGCGCTCGCTCGCCCCCCTTTCCTGGCCGGCCGGGTAGCGTGCTCGGACAAGGCTCTGTTGTGGACTTGGGGGGGACCCCCACGCCGATTTTTTCGGCGTTGGGGTTCCCCTTTAAGTTCATACCAGGCGGCGGGGCCAGCGACATCTCCTTCGCGGGCCCCGCCTACCTGGATACCCGCTCGAAATGAGCGGACTTTTCTCCGGGTGGGAAAAGTCCGCTCATTTCAAAAGTACGGCGGACTGGCATACACACGGGCGGATTGTCCGCCGAAATGCGAGTACGACGGACAGTATTTCGAACATTCCGAAATACTTAGTCCGCCGTACTGCACGCTGAAAAAGTCTGCTGAAGCCCACACACGAGCGGACTGTCCGCTGAAATGTGTTTCGGCGGACTAAGTAGGCCATACAGTCCGCCCGTGTGTACGCGGCATAACTCACTTAAATCTGTCCAAACCAGTCGCTGTCATTACTTTTCAGTATTTGATGACGGATCTCCCCACAAATCGCTATCACTCAATTCTGCGAGTGATTCTAATTTATTATCACTGTTTTCTAGCTGGTCTAAAACCATTTTTGATGTAAAGGCACAGTTTTGGTTGCTATGGACAATCTCCAGTTTCCAGGCAGAAAGAACAGTTTTTATAATATAAAACTACATGCAGGACACTGGAGAAATCACTAGGGACAAAGGGGATGTGAAATAATGTAATCTGTAAGATTACATTATACTGTATGTAATGTGTAATCTGTAAGATTACATTATACTGTATGTAATGTGTGTGTTTTACTTTTTGAATTTGGCGCCGTCCTCCGTCCCCGTGCGTCGCAACGCTCGCAGGGAACGGAGATCGGCTCCGTGATAGATCGAGCGGAGGACGAGCCGCTCACTGTGTGGGGAGACATCGCTGGATCCAGGGAACAAGGTAAGTAAACTCATCCTGGATCCAGCAATGCGATCCCGGCTCAGGGTTACCAGTTTTGGTTCTGAATTTTCACCTCGAGCCAGACTTGGGAATACTGCCAGGGGGGTTAAATAAATAAATAGCCATTCACTTTTAACACCTCTACGGAAAATATCCCTCACTCCAATGACTTTATAATAGCTTGACAGCTTTATTGATGTACAGCACACACTGCGTTCTTCTGCCCTATGTCCACCCTAACACATTTCATAACTAAGCAAATGAAACACAGGGCCTCTAAGTGCAGTATGGGTAAACCATTTAATGATAAGGTAAAGGTAAAACTACTCACAAAAGGAGCATGAATACAAGCATTGTTGTAGTAATCTACACTTAGAAGCGCTGTGTTTCTTTTTCTTTGTTGCATTGCAGAGACTGCTTCTAGCTCTTTACACTGGCTGCCCTTAGGGCACTTTCACACTGTGGCGGGGGGTTGTTTGTCAGCAGTAAAGTGCCACTCTTTTAGCCCCCGCTAGTGGCCGATGAAGGGGTTAATAGGGCCCTGCAATGCGTCGCTGCCAAAGCGCTTTTCAGGGCTGCTCATTGATTTCAATGGGCAGGGGCGCTTTAGGAGCGGTGTATACACCGTTTCTAAAGCACCCCAAAGATGCTGCTTGCAGGACTTTTTTTAACGTTCCACAAGAGCACCGCTCCAGTGTGAAAGCACTCAGGCTGTGACAGGAAAGGTGCTTTACAGGCACTTTGCAGGCACTATTTTTATCGCTAAAACGCCTGTAAAGTGCCTCAGGGTGAAAGTAGCCTAAGTGCTGGAACTTGGATGTCTCTCCCCTTTAATCTTAGAGACTTTTGCCTTGGACTTTGTCCCTCTTATCAAGAGATGTTTTAATCATACTCTTTTGATCTGTGTACATCTCCAGGATTTTTCCTCTTACGAGTGCTGAGTTAATTTTTTGTCTATTTCATGACTAAGCCCAGGTGGGTGAAACGCGTTGGAGAGACGGACCTAGGATGGAAGGATGCAGTGTGTGCTGTCCGCTAATAAAACTGTCAACCTTTGGTGGCATCATCATAGTGAGGCTCATTTTTCTTAGTGGCATTTGTTGTATAGAGTGTGGCTGGGCCCCTTTGTGCTTGGCTAGCCGCAGTGTGGGATAACACGTGGGCAGCTTGATGCAGCAAAAGACTTTCAGTTGTTATCTGGCTTCCGGTGTATTAACAATTTGCTTTTCACATCATTGGAAATTTCATTTAGGTCTTCACTCTTTTTATTGAGTAAAGATTCTTTTTTACGAAATAGGCCTCATTGTCTCATGACGACCTTAACCGCTTCCCGACCGCCTCACGCAGTGCCTTGTGTAGTGTGTTGGCGTCTAAAGCAGTTAGTGGGTGTTCTGTGTACCTTCAACACAGTATACACTGATCGTTATCGGCCGATTTTCGATCTTGCTCTTCTGTAGTGGTTGTTGTCTGCGTGCCCTGACCGCAGTATACACCGCTATATTCACCTCACCTATATAGCTAGTGATCTATCTTTTATAATAGAGCTTGCAGTCAGTAGTGTTAGGAGCTTGTGCGTGCTGTCTGCGTGCTCTGTACCCAGTACACACTGCTATATCCACCTACATAGCTCTTCTCTATTTAAGCCCACTTGCCATCTGCAGGAGTTATTGGAAGTTGTGTGTGCCTCCAGCACAGCACAGTATACATCTGTATATACCCCTTTATCTCTGGTGTTCTATAATAAAGGCATCTGCAGGAGTTAGTGGGTGTTTTGTGCCTCCAGCACAATATACACCTGTATCTACCCTTTATTGCTGTTCTCTAATAGAGCCATCTGCAGGGCTTAGTGGGTGTTGTATGACTCCATTACAGTATACCCCTTTATTTCTGGTGTTCTATAATAAAGGCATCTGCAGGGCTTAGTGGGTGTTGTGCGACTCCATTACAGTATACCCCTTTATCTCTGGTGTTCTATAATAAAGGCATCTGCAGGAGTTAGTGGGTGTTGTGTGCCTCCAGCACAATATACACTACCCAACTGCTGTTTTACCCAACTCCCTTCAGGCCATTACCATGTCTGGAAGGCCAGCAAGGAGAGGCAGACAGGCGCGAGCCGATAAAAGAGGGCAAGCAGGCTCTGTGTCTAGAGACAACAGGGCTGGCCGTGGACGCGGTGCATTGTCATCAGCACGTGGCCATGGGACACGCTTGTCCTTCTTTTCGGCAGCTGGACATGTTGAACCGCAACATGCCAATGACTTGGTAGAGTGGATGACCAAGCCCTCTTCATCCTCCTCATCCTCTCTCACCCAGTCTCAGGGTACTAGCAAAGCAGCTGCCAATGCATCGTCTTCCCTCCTCTCAATGTCATCATCAGTGACTCCTTCCCTAGACCCACCACATCCTCCTGAGGAGTCTCCTGAACTCTTTGAGCACAGTGTTGGGTACATGCTCCAGGAGGATGCCCAGTGTTTTGTAGGCTCTGATGATGACACTCAGCTAGAGGAAGGCAGTAGCGTGAATGCAGAGAGAGGGGATGCTCAAGAAGGACAGCAATCTGGCAGTCATGTTCCGCAAGCTGCAGCATATTGCCAGGTTTGCTACAGCGATGAAGAGGGAGGGGATGATGAGGGCACTGACTCCACGTGGGTGCCTGGTAGGAGAGAGGAGGAGGAAGAGGAGGAGGCACATGTCCAACGAGGCAGGATGCCCTCCGGGGGCCAGCTTAGGGGCAGCACACAGACTGAATCACACCGCAGAGCTCCGCCTGTGCAGGGCGCTGCCTCTGCGCGTTATTCTAAAAGTTCTTTGGTGTGGGCCTTTTTTGAGACGAGTGCATCAGATCGCACCGCTGCTATTTGCAACATATGTCTCAAGCGTATCTCGTGTGGCCAAAACATCAGCCGCTTGGGCACCACATGCTTGACCAGACATATGTTGACCTGCCATGCAGCTCGTTGGCAAGCGTACCTCAAAGACCCACACCAAAGAACAAAGCGGACCTCTCCTTGCTCCTCATCAGCTGGCATCTCCAACCCCACTAGACCTTCAGTCCTCTCTGAAACCTGCTTTGAGAGGAATGAAGGTGTAGAATTAGGTGTGTCACAGCCAAGTGCTTCCGGGCACTCTGCTAGCAGTACACCCACGTCCGATTATAGCAGGCAAATGTCCCTGCCCCAGCTGCTGGACCGGCGAAAGAAGTTCACTCCCAGCCATCCACATGCCCAGCGGTTGAATGCTAGCTTGGCTAAATTGCTAGCACAATTGCTGCCTTTTCAGTTGGTAGACTCGGCCCCCTTCCGTGAGTTTGTACAATGTGCGGTTCCTCAGTGGCAGGTCCCCAAACGCCACTTTTTCTCACGGAAGGCGATTCCGGCTCTCTACCGGCATGTGGAAGGCAATGTTCTTGCCTCGCTGGACAGGGCAGTCAGCGGTAAGGTGCATATTACCGCTGACTCATGGTCCAGCAGGCATGGACAGGGACGTTACCTATCTTTCACGGCCCATTGGGTCACTCTTCTGGCAGCTGGGAAGGATGCAGGACAAGGTGCAGTAGTGTTGGAGGTTGTTCCGCCACCACGCCTCCAAAATGCTACTATTGGTTGTGACACACCTCTCTCCTCCACCCCCTCCTCTTCTTCTTCCTCCGTGGCCTCTTCCAGTGCTCTGTCCTCAGAACCAGCGGTGCTCCGTAGGCGTTCCAGGGGCTACGCAACTACGCAGGCAAAACGATGCCATGCCGTGCTTGCACTGGTTTGTTTGGGGGACAGGAGCCACACTGGGGCGGATGTTTTGTCAGCTCTGCAGGGGCAGGCCCGAGAGGTGGTTGACGCCACGCCAGCTTAAGCCAGGAATGGTGGTTTGTAACAATGGCACAAACCTCCTCTCCGCCCTCCGACAGGGACAACTGACCCATGTGCCCTGTGTAGCTCACGTCCTTAACCTGGTGGTGCAGCGGTTCTTGGGCAGGTACCCCGGCTTACAGGATGTCCTGAAGCAGGCCAGGAAAGTCTGTGTGCATTTCCGCTGATCATTTAATGCCTGTGCTCGGCTGGCTGAGCTCCAAAAGGAGTTGAACCTGCCCAAGAACCGTCCTTATATGTGACATGCCCACCAGGTGGAACTCAACGTTGGCCATGCTGCAGCGGCTGCACACGCAGCAGAGGGCCATCAATAAGTACCTGTGCGACTACGGCACCAGGACAGGGTCAGGGGAGCTCGGTTTTTTCTCACCACGCCAGTGGGGCATGATCAGGGATGCATGCACTGTCCTGTCACCGTTTGAGGAGGCCACAAGGATGGTGAGCAGTGACAGTGCATGCATCAGTGACACTGTACCTCTTGTCCACCTCTTGGAGCATACGCTGCATGGAATAATGGACAGGGCACTTGAGGCAGAACAGAGGCAGGAAGAGGAGGACTTCCTTGCCTCTCAAGGCCCCCTTTATCCAGACAATGTTCCTGCTGTGCCACCCATCACACAGGAAGAGGATGAGAAGGAGGAAGAGGAGGAGGAGGATGATTGTGTCAGCATGGAGGTGGAGGCGGACACTCAGCATCAGCAGCAGCAGTCTTGTAGGGATGATTTACAGTCCCAAGAAACACGTGGACTTGTACGTGGCTGGGAGGAGGTAGCTGCGGATCATGTTGCCCTTAGTGACCCAGAGGACTCCGGACCGAATGCCTCAGCTAACCTACGCTGCATGGCCTCCCTGATCCTGCAAAGCCTGCGGAAGGATCCTCGTATCCTTCGGATCAAGGAGAGGGACCATTACTGGCTGGCCACTCTCCTTCATCCACGGTACAAGGGTAAGGTTGCCGACCTTATTTTGCCATCGCAGAGGGAGCAGAGGATGAGACATCTCCGGGAGGCCTTGCAGAAAGGTCTGTGCAACGCGTTCCCAGAGACTGGGAGGTTACAAACTCCTGGTCCTGGACAACGTGTTGCTGAGGCAATGGTCAGAAGGAGCGGTGGAGAAGGTGGCCGTCTGACTGATGCTTTCAGACAATTTTTTAGTCCGCAGCCCCAAGGTATGATCGGTTTCAGCAACCATCGTCAGCGTCTGATTTACATGGTGCAGGAATACCTAGGGGCAAGGTCAGACTTGGACACCTTTCCCACCGAAAATCCTCTGGCTTACTGGGTCTTGAGGATGGATCACTGGCCAGAGCTTGCACAGTATGCAATTGAGCTACTGGCCTGTCCTGCATCCAGCGTTCTTTCGGAACGCACCTTCAGTGCTGCTGGTGGCTTTGTTACCGATCACAGGGTGCGCCTGTCCACCGAATCAGTTGATCGACTGACCTTCATCAAGATGAATCAGTCTTGGATCACCCACAGCTACCAAGCACCTGAAGCTGATGTAACCGAATAATTTTTTTTGAAATATCACATCCCTTCAAGACTGCCTATGCTGATGCTGAGTGACTGTCCTGTTATGTTGATTGTCTATCCTCTTCCTCCTCCGCTGATATGTTGGAAGAACATTTCTGGTTCTGGGTGATGCCATCAGCCCAATTTTTCAGCCCCTGTTTAACAGGGGCGTTTAATTACAATTTTTGATGCAATGCTTTGCAGCAGGGCTAATTCCTGCAATAAAAATAGAGTATATGGGAGAGGTTGCAGTGTGGTGGCACCAGCACCAGTGCCTAAGGCCCAATTTTTCTGCCCCTGTTTAACAGGGGCGTTTAAGTACAATTTTTGATGCAATGCTTTGCAGCAGGGCTAATTCCTGCAATAAAACTAGAGTATATGGCAGAGGTTGCAGTGTGGTGGCACCAGCACCAGTGCCTAAGGCCCAATTTTTCTGCCCCTGTTTAACAGGGACATGTAATTACAATTCTTGATATAATATTTCACAGGAGGGCCCGTTCCTGTGCCCACCCAGAGTAACTGTGAGGACTTATAGTGTTGTGGCACCAGCACCACAACCACCAAAGGTCAATTTTTCTACCACTGTTCAACAATGGCATGTAATTACAATTCTTGATATAATCGTTCACAGCAGGGCGCTCCAGCGCCCACCAAGAGTCACTTTCAGGGCTTACAATGTTGTGGCAAAACCAACACCTTGTTCCGCCATTTTTGCAGAGCATATAGGGCAGGCCCCTACTTTCAAACATCCAACTTACAAACATCTCCTACTTGCAAACGGAAGGAGACAACAGCAAGTGAGATGAAAAAAGATGTACGACAAAACAAATTATACAGGGGTGATAACCCTTCCCTATGTTTTCCAAAAAGCTTAAAAATAGTTTTTGGAGCTACACTTTAAAAATGTACCAGTTGAAAATTACAAACAGATTCAACTTAACACAACAAACCTACACAGTCCCTGTCTTGTTTGCACCGCCTGTATACTGCTGTTCTGAGTATATAGGGCCTGGGGGCCACACGCATTTCCTTTTTTTAATATGGGTACGGGGTTCCCCTTAATATGCGTACAAGACCCAAAGGGGCTGGTAATGGGCAGGGAGGGCTACCCATGCCATTTTTCTCAATGATTTTCAACCATATTGCAGGAACCAGATATAACATTAAAACCGCAAGCAGTTTTAAATGATGTTATTTCCGTTTAATGTCATTTTGTGCAGGGACTGTTCTAAACACGGGAAACACGTGGCACTTCACAGGCATACTACAGACACCCCCCAGGCACCATATTTAAAGGAATATTCCACTTTTTTTTTTTCACTTTAATCGTCATTAAAATCAGTGCTCCCGCCAAAACGGCCATTTTTAAAAACATTTTAGGCATTGACCCATGTCCCCTGGGGCAGGAGCCAGGTCCCCAAACCCTTTTTAGGACAGTATCTTGCATATTAGCCGTTAAAATTAGCACTTTTAATTTCGAACGTTCAAGTCCCATAGACTTCAATGGGGTTCTAAAGTTCGTACCAATTTGGGGTCCGTTCGAAAGTTCAGGTGCGAACCGAACCGGGGGGTGTTCGGCTCATCCCTAGTCATCATGTGTCATAGGAAACATGGCTCTCTCTGTACTAGCTACTGCAGAGTCATGATACGATCTAGTAGCTGGAGTCTCTATTACCTATACACGTCAATCGGAGCTTAAAGTAATTTCAGCAAACTTTAAATTATTCTCATATTGATGTAGGACTTGCAGTAACCTTTACCAGACCGACAGTTAAATTATAGTGTTTTGCATTCACAATGCATACATAAATTCACAATAAGTACCTGAGCAGGCCCAGCATTTAATAAGAAAAGCCGCACTCTCAGTATTCTTGTATGTGTAGCACTAACCCCCGAAGGAGCTGCTGGTTTTATTTGGGCTTAATGTTACCTTCTCCTCCTCGATTTGTGTCTAGGGGTGTCCTGTGGTAGATGGCCCAGTAACTTTAGAGACTGACGACAGATCCACATAAAGGGATTTTTATTATCAAAAAACAGTCTCTTAAAATAGGATCAGAGGGTTAGGAAGAAAGTTCAGGTACTCTTAATGTCAAAGTCAATAATGAAGAACTTGCTTACTTTGACAAAATCCAGAGAATAGTCATTCACAACTGGATGTTCACTCAAGTTGGATAGTCCCTCTCTCACAAGGCCTAGCAGCCAACAATGTGCTTAACTCAGGAACAAGTCTCTGCCACAGATGTTGTTGTAGAACATGTATGAACAAGTCTCTGCCACAGATGTTGTTGTAGAACATGTATGAATAATTCTCTGCCACAGATGTTGTTGAAGAACATGCAGGAAGCTAAAACTTGTAGAACAAGAACTTGTGATACCTGGATCTTTCAGCCAGTTTGGCAGTACCCATGAGATTGGATTCACTTAGGTACTTCAGCCCCACCAGGCTCTTGCTAAGAAGCCAACTCGTACGTGTCCTTCTTCTGAAGAGTCCTCCCCTGGATAGCTACAAAGTTACTGGGCCTCTCCAACTACCGGAGATGGCACCGGACCACCTCGGAATCCTTCTTTAGTTTCCTTGCCTCGGGCTAGCTAGCCCGAGACAATAAGTCAGGTGGATCCGCACCCCAGGCCATAGCCTTCCTGGGGGCTGGTCAGGAGGACCAGGACCATGGAGTCAGAACATACTTCTGGACCGAAAGCCCCGAACCACGTGACATCCGCATTTTAGTGTTGAAAATATATTTATTGAACATTTCAAGTAAAAACAATAATAGACAGTAACCTTCATGAAGCAAATACAAGCAGGAACAGTAACAGGACTACATTTATGAATGGACGGCTAACGACTATCAACCACAGTCGGCCCCGTCGGAAAGTTTGGAAAACAGGGAAAACAGCCTGTTCCCGATCCACAAGGCCACAGTAGGGACAAAATACTCATGGGTTACTACATGAGACAACGTGTAATTAGCATTACGAAGAAGACAGAAAGAAAGAGAGAAAAGAAAGGGAAGAGAGGAGCAAAAGAAAGAGGAACAGAGTGATACAGGGAAAAATGAATATCAAGATGAGAGGAGAGGGAAAAGGGGGGAAGGGGAAGGGATACGGGTAGGGGGGGGAAGGGTAGGAGAGAGCCCACAGCGTCCTCATGCATTCAAAATTTGTTCCATTAAGGTGTCAGAGGAAGAGAAGCGGAGCCAGATCGACCATTGAGATATAAACTTGGTGTAAGTGTCATTGTCCAGTGCCAACATCTCCTCCATTCTCATGGTGTCATTCATAATGGATACCCACCGTGACAATGGGGGGGTAGTCGTCGTCTTCCAATAAGCAGGTATCAGCTGCCTAGCAGAGGACATAAAAAAACGAAGCAATCTTTGTCTCTGCGATTTAATAGACCCGGGCAATATTGAGAGTAATGCAATTTTCGGAGAGATAGGAACTGGAGTATCAGCTAGAAGATTATAACATTCAAAAACCTGTGTCCAGAAGGGGCGGATCCTCTCACAGTCCCACCAGACATGTAGATAGGTTCCGACTGAGGCTTCACAGCGCCAGCAGGTGGCTGGCGTAGACGGGAAGATTTTGTGTAAAGTAGCAGGGTCTCTGTACCATCTGGACAGCAGCTTATAGTTCTTCTCTTGAGAGTAGCAGGAGATGGTCGACTTGTGTGTGAAGTGGAAAGAAGTTTGCCAGTCCGGCACAGTGATGTCTTCACCCAAATCCGCAGACCACAGCCTAGTATAAGGTGGGAGCTGATCATGCGCTAAAGTCTGTAGTAAGTTATATAAGGAGGATAGCAGGTGTTTGGGGGCTTCTGGGAGCGAGCACAACACCTCAAAGTCGGTAAGCTTGCGGTGTATTTGAGAGGAGGAGTGTAGGCGTTTGGTAAATGCGGACACCTGTAGGGCCGTGAGCCAATCTCCAGAGTCTGCCAGGGGGACCGGGGTCCCCTGAGAGGGATGCACAAATGTGTGAGCTTGCGGCCACTCCGCACGCCTAAAGGGTCCTAGGGAGGCTGCCCCTGTACTTTGTGGTAAAGCAGGATGGTCAAAGAGGGACGTCAGGGGGCCCGGATCAGAGGAAAGGGTGGTGTTTAGCCCTGTCTTATACCATAATTTCAAGGAGGCCAAGGTCAATGGGGATAAGGATGTCATACTAGAGTAGTCCTGATTGTATCCCCATAGAAGAGCTCGGAGATCCACAGGAGAAAGGTCCTGTTCAACGGCCACCGAGGCCTTGCAAGGAGGACGGGGGAACCATTCTATGATGCGAGTCATATGAGCAGCTGCATGGTAAGTCTCAAAGTCAGGGAGGCCTGTTCCCCCCATAGTCTTCGGGAGTGTAAGCAGTTTAAATTTAACTCTGGGGAGGCCCCTGTTCCACATGAATCTGATGGCTATCGAACGCAGGGAGATGAAAAATGATTTGGGGACTTGGATGGGGATGGTTTGAAATAAATACAGGAGCTTGGGCAGGATGTCCATCTTTAGGATATTAATCCTTCCGAACCAGGGCAAGGGAGACCCCCCCCCATTCCTCAAGGTCCTTCCGTATACGGTTAAGCAGGGGAATATAGTTCAGGGAAAACAGGTTAGCTAGGTTGGAGGGTATAATAACCCCTAGATAAGAAATCCCCTTGGTCTGCCATTTAAATGAGAAATTGGATTTTAGAAGGGACAGTGTGGAGGGGGTGAGGGATATGTTAAGGGCTTCAGTCTTAGTAATGTTGATCTTGAAGTTACTATGGGTACCAAAACGTTTAAATTCTCTGAGTAGGGATGGTAGGGAGGTGTGCGGATTCTGAAGGTACACAAGGAGGTCATCAGCATACAGGGAAAGTTTGTGATGCGCAGACGGAGTGTGGATACCTAGAATGGAGGGGTTTTGTCGTATGGCACAGGCTAAATGTTCAATAACAATGACAAAGAGGAGGGGGGACAGGGGGCAGCCCTGGCGGGTACCGTTTGCAATGTCAAAGGGGGCTGATGTGGTACCGTTGACTAGGACCGTAGCCGAGGGTCGTGAATATAGGGACATAACTTTAGAGATGAAGGGAGTTCCGATGCCAAGTTGTTGTAGAGACAGCTGTAGGAACCTCCAGCTGACCCTATCGAAGGCCTTTTCAGCGTCAAAAGATAAAAGGCAAGCTTTCAGGCCTTTACGTTGGATCAGGGAGATAAGATGTATCGTCTTGGAGGTGTTGTCCCTCGCTTCTCTGCCAGGGACAAAACCCACTTGATCGTTGTGAATAATTTTAGGCAATAAAGGGGACAGACGGGTAGCCAGAACTTTCGCAAATAGCTTAATATCTATGTTGAGCAGGGATATGGGTCGATAGCTGCTGCATTGGGATGGGTCCTTGCCTGGTTTAGGGATAATAGAGATGTTGGCAGATAAAGATTCCTTGGAGGGGAGGTTAAGACTGTCTACCGAATTAAAGGTCTTTGTCAGAAGGGGTGCAAGTTGTGGGGCAAATGTCTTGTAGAACCGGGGTGTAAAGCCGTCAGGACCCGGGCATTTGCCCACTTTAAGGGCTTTGATGGCCTGCAGAAATTCAGAAGTAGTTAGGGGCTCATCTAGGGATGTCGCGTCTGCATCATCAATAGTGGGTAGAGCAGTTTCCATAATATAATCCTGTGTGGGGTCGGGAGAGGGGGGGGACCGATCGGAGGGGTTTGCACGCGGGAGGTTATAAAGCTGTGAATAATATTGCCGGAAGGATTCAGATATCCCGGAGGTGTTAAACGTTTTCCTAAGGTCCGATTGGACGATAAAGGGGATAGAATGTCGTGGGGGTCTAGGGTGAATAGTTCTGGCCAGGTGTTTACCACATTTATTCGCCAGGGAGTAGAAGTGATTCCGCGCTTTATCCCGGGCAATGAGGGAGTGCGCGTCTAAGAGCTGTAGCAAGTCTCTGCGGGCGTTGGAAAGCCGGACAAAAACCGTAGGGTCCAGGTCTTTTTTATGAAGGGATTCAAGGTCCGCTATGGTAGAAAGGAGTTTGCGTATATCATGAGCGCGGGCCTTCTTAAGGCGGGAGCCGTGTTGTATGAGGGTACCCCGGATCACACATTTGAGTGTGTCCCACTGGTTCAAAGGGGAGGTTGTGTCCGCGGAGTGGTCACCTATGAAATTTTTAATGACTTTGGAGACATCCGCCACGCACACGGTGTCCCGCAGCAGATTGTCATTAAGCCTCCAGCTCGCCCCCCGGCGGGCAACAGGGGGGCGGACTAGAGTCAGATAGACGGGGGCATGATCGGACCATAGGAGGTTACCGATCGCCGTTTGGAGAGGCGTGTCTAGAAGTGATTGCGATATGAGAAAGTGGTCCAATCTACTGTAGGAGTTGTGTGAGACTGAAAAATAACTGTAATCCCTTTCCGTGGGATGCTGGACTCGCCAGGCATCCACCAGATGGGAGGAATGGAGGAGTGATTTAATACGTGTCAAGGTGGAGCAAGGTACAGAAGACTTACCCGAGGATGTGTCTGCGGATGGGGAGAGGGCAACATTGAGATCACCTCCAACAATAAAAGCCGACCCTCCAAAGGAGGATAGTCTGGTGAGGACTGAAGAGAGGAACCGAGCCTGGCCCACGTTCGGCACGTAAACGTTAGCTACTGTAAAGAGAAAATCGTTTAGTTTCAATTTCAAAAATACATAGCGGCCTGAATCGTCTATGAGAGAGTCCAGGACCTCCGGGTTAAAAGATTTATGAAAGGCAACAGACACCCCCTTGGATTTGGCCTGCGGATTAACACTGTGGAACCATTGAGGGTAGTACCTATTGCGCAGTGCCGGAATAGCTCCAGCTCGAAAATGTGTTTCCTGGAGCAACAGAATTTTCGCGTGCTTTTTGTGAAAATGGTAAAGTGTCTGGCTCCGCTTCTCGGGAGTGTTGAAACCCCTACAATTAAAGGAAGCAAAAGTTATCGAATCGTCACTAGCCATGGGGGATCATTAGGGTGGAGCTCGGGATCAATAGGATAAGTGACACTATGGGCAAACCCCATTGGGGTAAGGAACAGGAATAGAGGATGTACAGGGGAGGTAAGGGAGGGGGGGAGGGGTGGGAGGGTAAAGGCAGAGAGAAGGTGAAGGGGAGAAGAAAAGAAAGAATAGAGAGAAAGAACAGTATGACAACCTTGCATAAGTAGTAACAACAGTGGCAGGTATGGTAACCCGTTCCCAGCACAATAAGCAGGGGGACATGAAACAGGGCATTTAGAAACATCAGTGATAGGAGACGGGCCCAGTAGGTCAGGCAGAAAAGAGGAGTAGGCAAGAAAAGTAAAATAAAAATAAAAATAAAAAAGGCCACTAGGTGGCTCCAAAAGGCAAACATTACAAAGAAAAGAAGCCTGTCATAAAGGCACAAATCAGTGCATCGCACAGTGATCATAGGATCACCGTGGGGCGCACAAAAAAAAAAAAAAAAAAAAACCCCGTAAAGGGGGGGGGGGGGGGGGAGTGTGGGATAAAAACACAGAGTCGGGCAGCTCCCAGCACCCCGGCCCCATGGGTAAACCAGTATCAGTTGCGACCTAAAGAGTAAACTAAAGAACATAGTAAGCATAAACATCTTAGTGGTCATCAATAAATGCAATTGTAAACCGGCATAAAATAGAGAACATCTATGAGTCATAGGGGGAAGAACATGCAATAGGCCCAACAAAGGGATCAGATTAAACAAAACAATAATCATAAAGTATGTCAAGGGCAACACGGAGGGGACCGTTGTATACAGTGGGTTGCAAAGACAAGTCTTGAGATCAGTCCAGGAACTATCAGCACAACGGATAACCCCAACTATAGGGAAAGGGGGGAGGGGAACACAGCAACGGGGGTTGTAAAAGATATGCAAAAAACCTGTAAACAAAAGGGTTAATCAACATGTGAGATATTCGACCCATACGGGTCCAAGGCCATCACAGGGGAAGGCCCCAGCGGCGGGAGGAGAAAACAGGCCCGGGGGGCCCACTGGATCGGGTCAGTCGTTGGGATCCTGAAGCTGCGGGGACCGAGTGGTGCGCTTGCGTCCTTGCTTCTGCCATTGCGGGGTGTAGGGTAGACCTGGAGTGGTCGGTGCAAACGGCCAGTCAGGCAGGGCAACTTGGGGCAGTTCAAGCGTACTAAGAAATGTAGGCAGGTCCCCCAACGTACGAAATACAGCGGTTTTACCCGCGTGGTGCACTCGAAGATGGAACGGGAAACGCCATTGGTATTTGATCTGTCTTGCTTGCAGGAGTTGCGTGAGGGGTCGTAGGGATTTCCGCAAAGCCAGTGTTTGGCGAGAGAGATCAGGAAGGAGCATGATGGGTGCGTCATTAAAGAGGATCGACTGCTGCGTGCTGGCGGCCCTCATAATGTTCTCCTTTATTTTGTAGAAATGGACACGGCACAACGTGTCACGAATGAAGGAGGGGTCAGGGGTACGGGGACCCGATGTACGGTGCACCCGGTCCAATTCGATCGGGTCATCCTTGGGTCGTTGGAGCAGTTGGTTGAAGATAGTCGTCACAGCTGCAGGCAGGTTTTTGGGGTCAACCGACTCGGGTATCCCCCGTATACGGATGTTGTTGCGGCGACTGCGATTTTCGAGGTCGTCCTGTTGGTATGAGAGCTGCTGAAGCAGGACAGTGTGGGTATTGAGGATCCGATCATGTGATTGTACAGTGTCCCGCAGGCTATCTACTGTGCTATCCACATCATCAAAGCGCACCCCCACATCTTTTCTCAAGTCAGAGATTTCCTTGCGGTATGTTTCCTCGATCCGGAGTACACAGTGTTCAAAGTCAGCTTTGGTGGGTAGAGACCTCATGTAGCTGTGCAGAGATCTAATCTGCGATTCCATGTCCCATCCATCCCCCGATCCTAGGGAGGCATTAGAGCGGCTTCTGGTAAGCCTGGGGGAGAGGGCAGTGTCCTCAGAGTGTGAGAGCAGGCTGTGGGGACGCACCTGAGACTGCAGAGCTGATTCAGAGCGTGCCGGGGATGGAGGGGCCGGCGTCCCTTTGGATGCCGGTCGGTGCTGAGAGGACGACCGTCCATGGCCAAAATAATCATCGAGATCCCCTCCCGGGTGACGGTTATTGCCACTCTTGTGTGCTTTGGGCTTGTCTTTCCCCATGGTGCTGTGTATAGTCCGGTTTACTGTCCGAAAGAAGGGCCGGGGGAGCCAGGAGCTGAGTATAGGCCCGACCTACCTCTCCATACGTGGGGGCAGGTCTTTAGAGGTGAAAGTCCAGATCATTCAGGGGGGCTTGCATATAAAGCAGAACGTGGTTCTATAGGTACAATCTTGAGATAGATCAAGGTGACCCCCGCCGTAGCAATTCTGTGGGGTATAGTGGCTGAGTATCTGAGAGGATTAAAGGATCATCCAGGTAGAAGGAATGTAAAGTGGTCAGTCCCCTGCTGCAGTAGAGTAAATGAATAGACAAGGGAGCCAGAGCAGAGTCTGTGTGCAGAGGGCTGCAGGGGATGCCTGGAGTAGTGGACCAGGAGAGCAGGCTGGGGTCACAATCAAAGGTGGATGGGGGACCACAAGCAGAGAGATAAGTCTACTAAAGCAATCCTCCGTGAGGGGGGGTTTTCAAGCAGGCAGACCGCAGATGCGAGCCAAAACATCCGCGGAGCACGTTTCTGGGCAGCAGTTGCAGGAAACCCTGGGGATCCTCAGGCCTCAGTAGGCCGCATTAGGCCGGGGCCGGCCGCGGGCCCCCCGAGGGCCGCGGAAGCTCGAAACCACCCCAAATAGGATCCGGGCGGGGGGGGGAGACAACTGGAGGGGACCGATGACAGCCCCTTACCTCACCCGCCGGCGTGGCTCCGATGGCTTCAGGCGATCCCGGAGGCCCAAGATGGCGGCGGCCGGCGGAGAAACTAGTGGCAGGTCCGGGCGGCTGGAGGCCTCAATTCCGAGGGAAAATCGTCCAGGACCCCGTGGCGGCACAGCGCGGACCGGGCGCAACAATTTTCTGGGCAGATTGTGCTCGTTGGCAGGTGGATGGCGACGGATTGCTCCGTGACCGGCGGGAGCTCCTCAACTACACGTCCGCCGCCATTCGCGTCAGGCCACGCCCCCGACATCCGCATTTTAAGTACCCTCTCCCAGAAAGCACAGCAAGAGTGACACTCCCACTGGGCGGGCTCCGAGAGAAAATAAGCTTAAAGCACCCAACCAGACTGTGGTTCCATGCCTGCCAGAAGAGACAGTGCCCCCTATGGCCAGGCTGAACATCCTATAGTCCAGTCAGACTGATGCTGAGGTTCAAATTTGGAACAATTGTACCCAAACCAAACTGCAGTTCAGGTGTAACATTAACTTTCAAAACATATAGTGCGTGCTCTTCAGGAGCCGGGGCTACATATGTTTATAATACTCTTTGAAAGTTCCTTGTTGAAGAATAAACTACTGCTGTACTATCTGTATTTAAATTCAAGCTCTGTGACTTTGGGGGAAAGCAGAGGGACAATCACAAGAGCAGTAAGATGGGGTATCGGGGAAGGCCTGTAAGTAATAATGTTGCTGTTGTTGCATGGAATGGAAAGTTAAAAATACAACTAAAGGCAAAACTTATTTTTTAGTTTTGGATAGAGTGGAGGCGGATTAGACCCCCTATCAGGTTTTTACTCCTGTCTGCCATTATCATTGAAAGTAAAAGACAATCCCAAACTTTAGGTTGTCCCGACAAAAAGTAATAGAGATGAAACCTTCCAATGGTGACACTAGTTCTGGTGACTTGGGGTCCCCAAGGAATTTTCTTAATTTGTAGGCATTTCCTCTCACTTCCTGTTTTGATTATGGGACAGGAAGTGAAGGGAAATCTCTGCAATGGGACACAAATGGGGGAAAAAAATCTGACAGCAGTTATAACCCTCCCTTGCTCTATCCAAAATATTAAAAAAAAAGTTTTGCCTATAGTTCTACTTTAAAGTTATTGTAAAGGATCTTTTTTTTTGTTTTTTGTTTTTAATAACAAACATGTCATACTTACCTCCACTGTACAGCTCGTTTTGCACAGAGTGCCCTGAACATCCTCTTCTGGGGTCCCCCGGCGTCTCTCGTGACTCCTCCACATATCAGATGAACCCCTAGGAGAATCGCTCTTCTGGGGGGTTACCTTGCGGACACCATCATTTGCGTCCACAGACGCGAATGCCGGACAGCAGTGGGAGCCAATGGCTGCGCTGCTATCAATCTATCCAATCAAGAGCTGGGACCCTATGGAGAAAGGGACAGCGTGTCCCCAAAGAGATGAAGGGGCTCAGGTAAGTAAAATGGGGGGGCTGGGGGGGGCGGTCACTGCCAGGTGTTTTTTCACCTTAATGCATACATTAACGTGAAAAAACATGAGGGGTTTACAACCCCTTTAAATTGTTTGGATTTTGGTAAAAAAGATGGTTGAAGATTTAAACCCAGGGGTCATTTTAAAATAGAATTTCATTGACCACAGCTATGAGCTGAATTGATTTACTTTGGAGAAGAGGAAATAACGGGGTTGTGTTATCGTTACCTCGTATAAATACATCAATGGTCCATATAATAAACTCAATTAACCTACTTAACTTACCACTACACCAATGTACAGTATCTTCCTTAAACATCCCACTTCTCCGTTTGGACACCAGGAGTAGTGATGGACGAACTTCCGACGGGACGTTTCGCGAACGCGAAACGCGAACGGACACAAACGTTCGCGAAAACGACCGTTCGCCGCGGGCTCCATTGACTTCAATGGGAGGCGAATTTCGCAAACCTTTAGGTCGAATTTGCGGCCACGGGGTAATTATTAGGGGGTAGCACGTAGTCCCACCACCTGGACAATAGCATAATACATGTATGAGGTGAATTTGGGATCGATAACTACAAGCATTTTTTTTTTATTTGGGAAATTGTTCTGACAATTCAGGACTATGGAGCTAATGAAGGCAATGGAGGAGAGGGAAGGTCAGGGACCAGGGTAGGCAAACAAGAGGGTGCAGGAGATACAGAGCACTGACAGCAGCACCGTAATACAGAGCACTGACATCAGCACCGTGACATACAGCGCTGACAGCAGCTCCGTGACATACAGCGCTGACAGCAGCTCCGTGACATACAGCGCTGACAGCAGCTCCGTGACATACAGCGCTGACAGCAGCTCCGTGACATACAGCGCTGACAGCAGCTCCGTGACATACAGCGCTGACAGCAGCTCCGTGACATACAGCGCTGACAGCAGCACCGTGACATACAGCGCTGACAGCAGCTCCGTGACATACAGCGCTGACAGCAGCTCCGTGACATACAGCGCTGACAGCAGCTCCGTGACATACAGCGCTGACAGCAGCTCCGTGACATACAGCGCTGACAGCAGCTCCGTGACATACAGCGCTGACAGCAGCACCGTGACATACAGCGCTGACAGCAGCTCCGTGACATACAGCGCTGACAGCAGCTCTGTGACATACAGCGCTGACAGCAGCTCCGTGACATACAGCGCTGACAGCAGCTCCGTGACATACAGCGCTGACAGCAGCTCCGTGACATACAGCGCTGACAGCAGCTCCGTGACATACAGCGCTGACAGCAGCTCCGTGACATACAGCGCTGACAGCAGCTCCGTGACATACAGCGCTGACAGCAGCTCCGTGACATACAGCGCTGACAGCAGCTCCGTGACATACAGCGCTGACAGCAGCTCCGTGACATACAGCGCTGACAGCAGCACCGTAAGCAGCCCCAGGAGGAAGTCAGCACAGCACAGGGATGGTGTGATCCC
Organism: Lithobates pipiens; assembly: GCF_037356315.1. Lineage (NCBI taxonomy): Eukaryota > Metazoa > Chordata > Amphibia > Anura > Ranidae > Lithobates > Lithobates pipiens. The sequence continues at coordinate 185,309,838 of NW_027507784.1, read as the reverse complement.
CTCATAATAAGAACCCCCAGGAGGAAGTCAGCACAGCACAGGGATGGTGGGAGCCCCTCATAATAAGAACACCCAGGAGGAAGTCAGCACAGCACAGGGATGGTGGGAACCCCTCATAATAAGCAGCCCCAGTAGAAATATGACACCGCTCAACCTCTTCAAAGAGGAGGGTAGGGGCATATAGTACGGTGTGCTTTTTTGGGTCAGGGAAGTGAGCCAAATGAATTAAGAAGGTCTGTGTGCTTGATTCCAAAAATTGTTTATAGACATATACATGGTCTACTGATCACATGTGTTGAATTCCTCCGAGATCCATGCCTCATTCATTTTTAGAAATGTGAGGTAGTTAACACTGTGGTGAGCTAGGCGAGTACGCTTATCGGTCACAATCCCCCCTGCTGCGCTGAACGTCCTTTCGGACAGGACACTGGATGAGGGGCAAGCCAACAGTTCGATTGCAAATTGGGCAAGCTCTGGCCAGAGGTCAAGCCTGCCCACCCAGTAGTCTAGGGGTTCATCACTCCTCAGAGCGTCCACATCGGCCGTTAACCCAATGTAGTCGGACACCTGACGGTCTAGGCGTTCCCTGATGCTGGATCCGGATGACACCTGTCGATGGGTCGGCTGAAAGAATGACCTCATATCCGAAGTCACCAACACATCTTCAAACCGGCCTCTTCTTGCAGGCGCTGTTGGATTGGTACCCGCAAATCCTTCTCTGGGAGTGGGAATTGCTCCTCTGCCAGCGCACGCAAAAGCAGAATGCAGCATTTCTCGAAGCAAGGCCTGGAAGTGCTGCATTCTGACAGCCCTCTGCGACGGCGGTAACATTTCCGCCATTTTGTGTTTGTACCGGGGGTCTAAGTACGTTGCCACCCAGTACTGGTCCTTGACCCTCATGCTTTTTATACGGGGGTCCCTATTAAAACACTGGAGCATGAAGGCCCCCATTTGCACTAAAGTGGAAGCGGTGTGGTGGCCTGGCTCCTGCTCATCATCCAGGATAATGTCGTCCTCTTCATTCTCCTCTCCCCATCCTCGCACAACAGGGATCCCAGAAAGGTTTAAAGCATGCTCTTCTTGCTCCTGCTCATCCGCCCCGGCACCATCCTCCTCTGACTCCTCATCAGACTCCTGTTGTTGACTTGTCTCAGATAGAGTAGCCCCCCCTGGGAATTCATCCAGCATTGCGACTTCCTCATCTTCCCGCTCCTGCTCCTCCACAGCCTGATCAATGACACGACGCAATGCACGCTCCAGAAAGAAGGCATAAGGTACCATGTCACTGATGGCGCCATGGCTGCGACTGACCAGTTTGGTGATCTCCTCAAATGGCCGCAGAAGTCTGCATGTGTCGCGCATGAGCAGCCACTGGCGCGGTGAAAAAAAACCCAGCTCCCCAGAACCGTTTCTTTCGCAGAGTTCATACAGGTAGACGTTAACTGCACGTTTCTGCTGGAGCAGCCTATCAAGCATATAGAAGGTTGAGTTCCATCGCGTCGGGCAATCGCAAATAAGACGTCTGACCGGCAGATGGTGTCGCCGCTGAATGTCAGCAAGGCGAGCCATGGCCGTGTAAGATCTTCTGAAATGGGCCGAGATTTTCCTTGCCTGCCGCAAGATGTCCTGGACCCCAGGGTATTTGACAAGGAATCGCTGCACGACCAAGTTTAAGACGTGTGCCATGCACGGCACGTGCGTGATTTTGCCCTGTTTCAATGCGCTAAGCAGATTGGCACCGTTGTCACACACCACTTTACCAACTGTCAAATTGAGCGGTGTTAGCCACTCATCTGCCTGTGAACGCAAAGCTGAAAGGAGTGCCGGGCCAGTGTGGCTCTTTGCTTCCAGGCACAACAGACGCAGCACGGCATGGCAACGTCTCACCTGGCATGTGGAATAGGTTCTGGGGAGCTTGGGCGGTGCAGTGGAAGAGACGCTAGCAGCGGAAAAGGAGGAGGCAGCTGAGGAGGAGAGGGAGGAGGATGGAGTAGGAGGAGGAGAAGAAGAGTCAGGCCTGCATGCAATCCGTGGCGGTAAAACCAAATCTACACGGGTGCCACGGGTTACATGCTTGACGGCCGTCAGAAGGTTCACCCAGTGGGCAGTAAAACTGATATACCTTCCCTGCCCGTGTTTGCTAGACCACGTGTCTGTGGTCAGATGTATCTTGGCACCGACACTGTGTGCCAGAGATACATTCACTTGCCGCTGAACATGGCCATATAGCTCTGGGATGCCCTTCTCTGAGAAATACTTCCTTCCTGGGACCTTCCATTGTGGTGTTCCAATGGCCACAAATTTGCGAAAGGCCTCCGAGTCCACCAGTTTATATGGCAGTAGTTGGCGGGCTATGAGTTCTGACAAGCCAGCCGCCAACCGTTGGGCAAGAGGGTTATCCGGCGTCATCATTTTTTTACGCTCAAACATTAGGCCCACGGAAGCCTGCCTTTTTGCAGAAAAATGTGAGCTTGGCGTGATGGAAGGTGGAGTGGAGGACAATTGTGAGGAGAGAGGAGAAGGAGAAGTAGAAGACGAGGCTGGACGGTGAGAGCCTGCAGTGTGGCTTTGTGTGTTCCGTTGCTCCCACTGGGCTCGGTGATGGCTGCTCATGTGCCTTCTTAAGGCGGTCGTCCCTAGGTGAGTATTGGGCTTACCGCGACTAACGCGTTGACTGCAAAGATTGCAGATGGCAACGCTATTGTCAGCAGCGGACACGTTAAAAAAAGCCCACACTGCGGAGCCATGTGCCGGTGTCCTGGGAGCGCCAGATGTGACCGTACATGGTCGATGACTCGCTCCTGATACATTTGCAGTCTGCTTTGTCCCTGCTGTGCAATGTAAGTCATTGCTGCTTCTCCTCCCTATCTGCTGGTCCATATCTCCCTCTGAACTCCCCTCCTCTTCCTCTCTTGTGGGCACCCACGTGACATCACTAGACACGTCATCATCAACGTCACCTTCCCCACCGCTATAAGTAGAGTAGGCAGCAACACCGGGGACCAACCTCCTCCTTGGGCTGATCTGGGTACTGGCGTCAGACTGCTGAGTAGCGCTTGTTGCTACCTCCTCTTCCTGATCCAATACCAAGAGTGGCTGCGCATCAGAAATGTCCTCTTGATATGGATCGGAAAATAATTCCAGTGACTCAAGCGGAAGGTATGTGGTGGTGGTGGTGGTGGTCGTGTTGTTGGTGGTAGTGTCTTTGGGGGTGCACATAGCAGAGAGTGAAGAAGAGGGTGCAGATCGAGAGGATGAGGAGGGTGCAGAAGAGTAAGGCTGAGCGAGCCACTCAACCAAGTCTGGTGCATCCTTTAAAGTAATTGAACGCACCTTCTGCAACTTCCCACTTTGGCTCAAGCCTGTTGCTCCTGCCCTACCCCTACCACCCCTGCGGAAGGGCCTGCCTCTTCCTCTGCATGTCATTTTTTAAATGACCCTGTGACAAAACTCTTAGTCCCTATACCGCTGAAGGACTGCTGCAGTATAGGTGAGCGGTCAGCAGTGGTGCACGTCAACCCTATCTATTGTGGACCTATAGCGGTCCTTACAGAACAGCAGACTGTACCGCACTCAAGCCTATGTACCGTAGCACCCTATACCAAGTTACCAGTCCTTATAAGAACTTTTGTGGAACAAGCAGGTTGTGTGTTAGTGATTAGCAGACTGTACGTCAGTCCCTATACCGCTGAAGGACTGCTGCAGTATAGGGCAGCGGTCAGCAGTGGTGCACGTCAACCCTATCTATTGTGGACCGATAGCGGTCCTTACAGAACAGCAGACTGTACCGCACTCAAGCCTATGTACCGTAGCACCCTATACCAAGTTACCAGTCCTTATAAGAACTTTTGTGGACCAAGCAGGTTGTGTATTAGTGTTTAGCAGACTGTACGTCAGTCCCTATACCGCTGAAGGACTGCTGCAGTATAGGGCAGCGGTCAGCAGTGGTGCACGTCAACCCTATCTATTGTGGACCGATAGCGGTCCTTACAGAACAGCAGACTGTACCGCACTCAAGCCTATGTACCGTAGCACCCTATACCAAGTTACCAGTCCTTATAAGAACTTTTGTGGACCAAGCAGGTTGTGTATTAGTGTTTAGCAGACTGTACGTCAGTCCCTATACCGCTGAAGGACTGCTGCAGTATAGGGCAGCGGTCAGCAGTGGTGCACGTCAACCCTATCTATTGTGGACCGATAGCGGTCCTTACAGAACAGCAGACTGTACCGCACTCAAGCCTATGTACCGTAGCACCCTATACCAAGTTACCAGTCCTTATAAGAACTTTTGTGGAACAAGCAGGTTGTGTGTTAGTGATTAGCAGACTGTACGTCAGTCCCTATACCGCTGAAGGACTGCTGCAGTATAGGGCAGCGGTCAGCAGTGGTGCACGTCAACCCTATCTATTGTGGACCGATAGCGGTCCTTACAGAACAGCAGACTGTACCGCACTCAAGCCTATGTACCGTAGCACCCTATACCAAGTTACCAGTCCTTATAAGAACTTTTGTGGAACAAGCAGGTTGTGTGTTAGTGATTAGCAGACTGTACGTCAGTCCCTATACCGCTGAAGGACTGCTGCAGTATAGGTGAGCGGTCAGCAGTGGTGCACGTCAACCCTATCTATTGTGGACCGATAGCGGTCCTTACAGAACAGCAGACTGTACCGCACTCAAGCCTATGTACCGTAGCACCCTATACCAAGTTACCAGTCCTTATAAGAACTTTTGTGGACCAAGCAGGTTGTGTATTAGTGTTTAGCAGACTGTACGTCAGTCCCTATACCGCTGAAGGACTGCTGCAGTATAGGGCAGCGGTCAGCAGTGGTGCACGTCAACCCTATCTATTGTGGACCGATAGCGGTCCTTACAGAACAGCAGACTGTACCGCACTCAAGCCTATGTACCGTAGCACCCTATACCAAGTTACCAGTCCTTATAAGAACTTTTGTGGAACAAGCAGGTTGTGTGTTAGTGATTAGCAGACTGTACGTCAGTCCCTATACCGCTGAAGGACTGCTGCAGTATAGGGCAGCGGTCAGCAGTGGTGCACGTCAACCCTATCTATTGTGGACCGATAGCGGTCCTTACAGAACAGCAGACTGTACCGCACTCAAGCCTATGTACCGTAGCACCCTATACCAAGTTACCAGTCCTTATAAGAACTTTTGTGGAACAAGCAGGTTGTGTGTTAGTGATTAGCAGACTGTACGTCAGTCCCTATACCGCTGAAGGACTGCTGCAGTATAGGTGAGCGGTCAGCAGTGGTGCACGTCAACCCTATCTATTGTGGACCGATAGCGGTCCTTACAGAACAGCAGACTGTACCGCACTCAAGCCTATGTACCGTAGCACCCTATACCAAGTTACCAGTCCTTATAAGAACTTTTGTGGACCAAGCAGGTTGTGTATTAGTGTTTAGCAGACTGTACGTCAGTCCCTATACCGCTGAAGGACTGCTGCAGTATAGGGCAGCGGTCAGCAGTGGTGCACGTCAACCCTATCTATTGTGGACCGATAGCGGTCCTTACAGAACAGCAGACTGTACCGCACTCAAGCCTATGTACCGTAGCACCCTATACCAAGTTACCAGTCCTTATAAGAACTTTTGTGGACCAAGCAGGTTGTGTATTAGTGTTTAGCAGACTGTACGTCAGTCCCTATACCGCTGAAGGACTGCTGCAGTATAGGGCAGCGGTCAGCAGTGGTGCACGTCAACCCTATCTATTGTGGACCGATAGCGGTCCTTACAGAACAGCAGACTGTACCGCACTCAAGCCTATGTACCGTAGCACCCTATACCAAGTTACCAGTCCTTATAAGAACTTTTGTGGAACAAGCAGGTTGTGTGTTAGTGATTAGCAGACTGTACGTCAGTCCCTATACCGCTGAAGGACTGCTGCAGTATAGGGCAGCGGTCAGCAGTGGTGCACGTCAACCCTATCTATTGTGGACCGATAGCGGTCCTTACAGAACAGCAGACTGTACCGCACTCAAGCCTATGTACCGTAGCACCCTATACCAAGTTACCAGTCCTTATAAGAACTTTTGTGGAACAAGCAGGTTGTGTGTTAGTGATTAGCAGACTGTACGTCAGTCCCTATACCGCTGAAGGACTGCTGCAGTATAGGTGAGCGGTCAGCAGTGGTGCACGTCAACCCTATCTATTGTGGACCGATAGCGGTCCTTACAGAACAGCAGACTGTACCGCACTCAAGCCTATGTACCGTAGCACCCTATACCAAGTTACCAGTCCTTATAAGAACTTTTGTGGACCAAGCAGGTTGTGTATTAGTGTTTAGCAGACTGTACGTCAGTCCCTATACCGCTGAAGGACTGCTGCAGTATAGGGCAGCGGTCAGCAGTGGTGCACGTCAACCCTATCTATTGTGGACCGATAGCGGTCCTTACAGAACAGCAGACTGTACCGCACTCAAGCCTATGTACCGTAGCACCCTATACCAAGTTACCAGTCCTTATAAGAACTTTTGTGGAACAAGCAGGTTGTGTGTTAGTGATTAGCAGACTGTACGTCAGTCCCTATACCGCTGAAGGACTGCTGCAGTATAGGGCAGCGGTCAGCAGTGGTGCACGTCAACCCTATCTATTGTGGACCGATAGCGGTCCTTACAGAACAGCAGACTGTACCGCACTCAAGCCTATGTACCGTAGCACCCTATACCAAGTTACCAGTCCTTATAAGAACTTTTGTGGAACAAGCAGGTTGTGTGTTAGTGATTAGCAGACTGTACGTCAGTCCCTATACCGCTGAAGGACTGCTGCAGTATAGGTGAGCGGTCAGCAGTGGTGCACGTCAACCCTATCTATTGTGGACCGATAGCGGTCCTTACAGAACAGCAGACTGTACCGCACTCAAGCCTATGTACCGTAGCACCCTATACCAAGTTACCAGTCCTTATAAGAACTTTTGTGGACCAAGCAGGTTGTGTATTAGTGTTTAGCAGACTGTACGTCAGTCCCTATACCGCTGAAGGACTGCTGCAGTATAGGGCAGCGGTCAGCAGTGGTGCACGTCAACCCTATCTATTGTGGACCGATAGCGGTCCTTACAGAACAGCAGACTGTACCGCACTCAAGCCTATGTACCGTAGCACCCTATACCAAGTTACCAGTCCTTATAAGAACTTTTGTGGACCAAGCAGGTTGTGTATTAGTGTTTAGCAGACTGTACGTCAGTCCCTATACCGCTGAAGGACTGCTGCAGTATAGGGCAGCGGTCAGCAGTGGTGCACGTCAACCCTATCTATTGTGGACCGATAGCGGTCCTTACAGAACAGCAGACTGTACCGCACTCAAGCCTATGTACCGTAGCACCCTATACCAAGTTACCAGTCCTTATAAGAACTTTTGTGGAACAAGCAGGTTGTGTGTTAGTGATTAGCAGACTGTACGTCAGTCCCTATACCGCTGAAGGACTGCTGCAGTATAGGGCAGCGGTCAGCAGTGGTGCACGTCAACCCTATCTATTGTGGACCGATAGCGGTCCTTACAGAACAGCAGACTGTACCGCACTCAAGCCTATGTACCGTAGCACCCTATACCAAGTTACCAGTCCTTATAAGAACTTTTGTGGAACAAGCAGGTTGTGTGTTAGTGATTAGCAGACTGTACGTCAGTCCCTATACCGCTGAAGGACTGCTGCAGTATAGGTGAGCGGTCAGCAGTGGTGCACGTCAACCCTATCTATTGTGGACCGATAGCGGTCCTTACAGAACAGCAGACTGTACCGCACTCAAGCCTATGTACCGTAGCACCCTATACCAAGTTACCAGTCCTTATAAGAACTTTTGTGGACCAAGCAGGTTGTGTATTAGTGTTTAGCAGACTGTACGTCAGTCCCTATACCGCTGAAGGACTGCTGCAGTATAGGGCAGCGGTCAGCAGTGGTGCACGTCAACCCTATCTATTGTGGACCGATAGCGGTCCTTACAGAACAGCAGACTGTACCGCACTCAAGCCTATGTACCGTAGCACCCTATACCAAGTTACCAGTCCTTATAAGAACTTTTGTGGACCAAGCAGGTTGTGTATTAGTGTTTAGCAGACTGTACGTCAGTCCCTATACCGCTGAAGGACTGCTGCAGTATAGGGCAGCGGTCAGCAGTGGTGCACGTCAACCCTATCTATTGTGGACCGATAGCGGTCCTTACAGAACAGCAGACTGTACCGCACTCAAGCCTATGTACCGTAGCACCCTATACCAAGTTACCAGTCCTTATAAGAACTTTTGTGGAACAAGCAGGTTGTGTGTTAGTGATTAGCAGACTGTACGTCAGTCCCTATACCGCTGAAGGACTGCTGCAGTATAGGGCAGCGGTCAGCAGTGGTGCACGTCAACCCTATCTATTGTGGACCGATAGCGGTCCTTACAGAACAGCAGACTGTACCGCACTCAAGCCTATGTACCGTAGCACCCTATACCAAGTTACCAGTCCTTATAAGAACTTTTGTGGAACAAGTGAGTTGTGAATGTTTAGCAGACTGCAGCAGAAGGGCAGCAGTCAAGTATAATATCCTTTCTATATTTGGAAGAAAGAATATTATACATGTACAAGCCTATTACTGTACCACTGATACCAGTCCTGAAAAGAACCTTTGTGGAACTAATAATAACAGCAAGTCTTTAAAATTACCCTCACTGCCTGACAACACTGCTTCCTTCCTGTCCCTATACAAATTGGCAAAAAAAGAGAACGATTAGTGGTTACTGGAACAGCTCTTTTGTGGACCTTGATAGTAACAGCTAATGATGATGATGATGATGATGATGATGAAAGACTAATCTGGCTGTCCCTGTAGCATACACCGTCCTTTCCCTTTCTCTAAACTAACAAAAGACACTCAGGCTGCTGCAAGAATCAGCAGCACAGCAAACCTATCAACACCTAACACCTATACCAGTCCTGAAAAGAACTTTTGTGTACCAAATAGCTAGTGGTTTATCTCTCCCTACTCCACACAGGAACCTGTCCCTATCTTAACAGAAGAAAGAATGTAAAATGGCCACCGGATCGGGTGTATTTATAGGTTAGGGGGAATGTACAAGTGTCCATGTGCTGTCATGTCTCAATTGGCTGTCCTGTATCACATGATAAACGTGTCACCAAAGGTTAAAGTTCTTGTATACATTAAACACGTAAGTCCGCCGCGGCGAACGACGGAAAAAGGCGTTCGAACGTGCGGACCGCGAATGTCGGAAATTCGCCGCGAAACGACCGCCGGGCGAACCGTTCGGCCATCACTAACCAGGAGTGGGGAAGGTTTGCTCTGTGTAGCGCTTACATGCGCAAAGCACAGGTTTGTTTTAACCACTTCAGCCCCGGACCATTTGGCTAGCTAAAGACCAGCGCACTTTTTGCGATTCGGCACTGCGTTGCTTTAACTGACAATTGCGCGGTCGTGCGACGTGGCTCCCAAACAAAATTGACGTCTTTTTTTCCCACAAGTAGAGCTTTCTTTTGGTGGTATTTGATCACCTCTACGGATTTTAATTTTTGCGCTTTCAACAAAAAAATAGCGACAATTTTGAAAAAAAAACACATTATTTTTTACTTTCTGCTATAATAAATATCCCAAAAAAGCTATAAAAAAAATGTTTTCCCCAGTTTAGGCCAATTCTACATATTTTTGGTAAAAAAAAATCGCAATAAGCGTTTATTGATGGTTTGCACTAAAGATATAGCGCCTACAAAATAGGGGATAGTTTTATGGCATTTTTATTGATCTTTCTTTTTTTTTTTTACTAATAATGGCGGCGATCAGCGATTTTTATTGTGACTGCGACATCATGGCGGACACATCTGACAATTTTGACACATTTTTGGGACCATTCACATTTATACAGTGATCAGTATGATTAAAATTGCATTTATTACTGTGTAAATGTGACTGGCAGTGAAGGGGTTAAAACTAGGCGGTACTGTAGGGGTTAAGTCTGTCCTAGGGAGTGACTCTAACTGTGGAGGGGGGGACTATATGTGACACGACACTGATCACCACTCCCGATTACAGGGAGCGGTGATCAGGGACTATATGTGACACGACACTGATCACCACTCCCGATTACAGGGAGCGGTGATCAGTGTCAGTGTCATTAGGCAGAATGGGAAGATGCTTGATTACATTAGCATCTCCCCTTTCTTCCTCTCCATGCTGATAGAAGGCGAGAGCAGAGTTACAGATAAGCTCAACAAACTTCTGATTCTCCTTTTACAGTTACAGGTTGGGGGAGGGACAGGATCTGTATAACAGAGGAAAATTAGGTCTTTTACCCAGACAAATGTAACAAGGTGCTTGGCTAGAGACAGAGAGCGATTTAGGACATTGTGCTGTAGTGCTCTCCTTACTTCCAATGGACTTTAGCTAAATGTGTTAACAGTACCTTACGTCCGTCCACCAGGGGGTGCTAACAAGCAGAAGGAGCTCAAGAGAGATGTGATGGCTGGCAGCATTGAAGAGACATGTGTGCGGGTTCCTGCACAGATGTCTATTGTTATTGCACCCGAAGGCGCCAAAAGTAGTACAGGAACTACTTTTGGGAATCTGTGCGGCACCACAAAGTCGACGTCGCACCGATTCGGATGGTGCTTTTGCCAGCAATAGCCGCCGATTTGGCATGCGATTTGACATGTTGCATACCAAATCGCATCAATGTGAACCTAGGCAAAGTTTGATTTTCCCATATATACTTATTATGGAAATTTGTACTTTTCAATGATCTATGTACTGCTGAATTGGGAGATCGGGAATGTAAAAATGGTATATTTCCAAGATGTTTTTATACAAACAGCATACTATATATATAACTTTGAAGTTTTAAACTTACAAATAAAAACTGTGATTTTTAGCTATACAAATGGATGGATTGAGGCAGCAACGCTCTAGTTCTGTATAACAACATATGCTTTATTGCTACGATTAAGGCTCTTGCCGAAACACGTCAGTGTTTTTTTGTTTTATTGTCACTGTTTTGTAACCAGTCACCAAATTGTTATACGGACTGCAGTGTTGCCGTCTCAATCCATCCATTTGTCTTGTTCTGGTGTGTACGGACCCACTGAGCCCAGGCACCTGTGTGTGAATCTTGCAATCAGATTGGGTGTTCATCGCTGTGTGCTCCTCTCAGACTTCACTTGATGAATTTTTAAATATACTAATGGATGATTTATGCCTGTAACTTTTTGTGTAGGATAGAGAGTTTTCATTATCTAACTGTTTAAAATGTGGTATACTAATTAAATGTATGGTTTTATTAGTGCACCCTTTTCTTTTCTATAATTATTTTGGATTTGCATTCTATCAAATGCAGTCACTGTTAGGGTATTCAGTCAGCTGTGGGTGTTATGGCTGTCAAGATAGAATACCTGACAGTGCCAATTCTTCCATCCACACTACACAAAATCTATGCCAGGGCTGGGCTCAGCCCTTCCTTCTCTGAGCTTGCCGCTCAACTGTCAGCTAATTGCCAGCTCCTATCTCTCCCCAGTTACTCAGCTGTTGATGATATCCTGCTCGTCAGTCCTGGCTACTTAAGCCGTCCAGTCCAGAGGATCTCTACCTTCGCCTTGGTCAACATCACAGAAACTATCTTCTGCGATCCTGTTCAAGACTTGCTTTGCTGACATCCCTTCTGGCTCCAGATCCTGCTTGCTGTTCCACTACATTGATCCCTAACTTCTGGCTTGGCTGACTATCCATTCCGGTTATTGAATTTTGGCTATGTTTTGACTACATTTGTTCTATTTATTTTCATTATTAATTAAACAAATGTGATTTAACTGTACTTCTGTCTCTGCCTGATTTCATGGCTTTCTCTTGAAATCTAAATATATATGATTATCTTTAATGAAGAATTTACTCAGCAGGACAAATGGTCAAATCATTCGACAGGTGCCAGCAACCCTTGCTAACCAGTGCCAACCAGTGGCAGCAATCAATGTCCAGCAGTGCCAATAATCAGTGCCCACCACAGCCAGAGATCAGTGCCTATTAGTGATGCCAGTCAGTCTGAGCTTTTAGTGACGCCTATCAGTGATGCCCATCAATGCCCATCAATAAAGCCCATCAATACCCATCAGTGACATCCATTAATGCTCATCAGTGCCCATCAGTGCCGCTTATCCATGCTGCCTAACAGTGCCCACCAGTGCCGTCTATCAGGGCCCATCAGTGCCACTCATCAATGTCCACCAGTGCCCCCTATCAGTGCTCATCAATGATCTCCTATCAGTGCCCATAAGTGCAGAATATTAGTGCCACCTAATCAGTGCCCATAAGTGCCGCCTCATCAGTGCCCATAAGTGCCACCTCACCAGTGCCCATCAGTGCAGCCTATTAGTGCTCATCAGTGCCACATCATCTGCACACATCAGTGAAGGTGAAAAATTACTTATTTACAAAATTTACTGACAGAAACTAAGAAAAACTTTTTTTTTCAACATTTTCTGTCTTTTTTTTTTTTTTTAGAAAAAAAAATCCCAGCAGTGATTAAATACCACCAAAAGAAAGCTCTATTTGTGTGAAGAAAATTATAAAAATGTCACATGAGTACCGCGCAATTCATTCATTCAAAGTGCGACAGAGCTGAAAGCTGAAAAATGGCTTGGTCAGGAAGGGGATGAAAGTGCCCGGTAGATAAGTGGTTAAAGTAGTTCTAAAGGCTCAAGGTTTTTTACCTTTGTTACCTTCATGTATAAAGGTAAAAAAAAAAAACCTCCTCTGTGCAGCAGCCCTCCCCCCCCCCCCCGAGAGCCAATGAGGAGAGAGAGGGGGTAGGGGTCAAACTGCGGCTCTGTGCGTGAATGGACAGGCAGAGCCACGGCTCGGGAACTAGCCTGCTTGGTTGCCAGTATTGCAAGTTGCTTGCTCTGTGGGCACTTGGCAGGGGAGGGGGCCCAGAGCACCGTTGGGGGACCCAACAAGAGGAGGTGAGTATGATATGTTCGTTATTTACAAAAAAAAATGGAAAAAATAATATCACTTGAAGAGCAATAAGTGTAATTTATTTCTGCTGCTTCATTCTTCTGCTATAAGCATGAGTCACTTCTGACAAGTTTGTCTGATACCAAGAGAAAAATGGTGACAGGTACATATGCCATTTTTTGTATGGTGGGCAGCCCATTCAAATGAACCTAAACACTATGCATGGTAACACGCAGCATAACGCACATTAACTTGCATAGGCTAACACACTGTAATGGTGTAAATTGGCCTAAAGATTTCCTTTTAGAAAAGCCAGGAGACATATTTTCTGCAGCACACCAGCCATTCATCCATCACACATATATACATAAATAACACATAAACACAACAAACAAATGTGAATTCTCTGTGCAATGTAGTGAGCTGAGTTGTCATAAATCGGAAACATGCATTTTTCATACAGGTGCATTGAGAACCAAACAAACTGAAAAATACTGAAAAAATAAATCAATTGCAGCCACTGTGCCATCAAACGCAGCCACTATGCCCATCAAATGCCACCACTGTGCCCATCAAATGCAGCCACTGTGCCATTTAAAGGCTGCCACTGTGCCATAAAATGCAGCCACTGTGCCCATCAAACTCCACCACTGTGCCCATCAATTGCAGCCACTGTGCCATCAAACGCAGCCACTGTGCCCATCAAATGCTGCCACTGTGCCCATCAATTGCAGCCACTGTGCCTTTTAAAGGCTGGCATTTTGCCATCAAATGCTGCCACTGTGCCATCAAACGCAGCCACTGGGCCCATCAAACGCCACCACTGTGCCCATCAATTGCAGCCACTCTGCCCATCGAATGCTGTTACTCTGGCCATTAAATTCTGCCACTGTGCCATCAAATGCCGCCACTGTGACCCCTCCCCCCAGCACCCGCTCGCCATCTGCCCGGCACTTACCCTGTCTCGGTGGGGCAGCGGGTGACGGCAGGGAGCGGTGTCTTCATGTGTCTCTTCCCATCCTCTCCTCCCGTCAGGCATCCAATCACAGTGCGTTTCAGCCAATCAGATGATGGGTAACAAATCTGAGCACCTGATTGGCAGAAAGGCAGTTCAGTGTTAGGACAGCAAAATATTTATTCGATATTCTAACACACCTGGGTGAACTGCGAGCGCCTATGGTTCTAATCAGGTGCTTCAAAAACACCCCCTGCAGCTGTACTTCAGGCGCCCGGCGCCTGATAAGGCTGGTGACTAGAGAGAGGGGGCGGCATCTGTGCATTGCTACTAAGAACGAATTCTAAAGCTGGATATACACTAGTTGTTTCTTTTGAAATTTTTTGTTTTAAAAACATGTTTAAATAAATGTTTATTTTCAAATCATTAGTGGGATCAAATCGATGTTCATTCAAAATTTGAAGGAGTAGGGTAGAATTTTTTTTTGAACAAACAATTTTCTAACTGTATTTGTTTTCTGCTCAAATATAATAATTTAATAAAAATAAATAATTAAAAATAAGTAAATAATACATAAATAAATAGCAGATGAAATCATTACAAAATGATTAATAATAAAGCAATAAAAAAAATCCCAAACCTTAATATTGACCCCTTAACCCTAATCCTATCCCCTAACCCTCCTATTAATCCCTAATCCTAACCCCTAACATTAACCACTATCCCTAATCATAACCCTAATATTGACCCCTAATCCTTACCCTAATATTAACCCCTAACCCCAATATTGAATTGTACCCCTAATCCTAATCGCTAACCCTAATATTACCCATAATCCTAACCCCTAACCCTAATATTGACTCCAAATCCTAACCCTAATCGTAACCCCTAACATTAACCACTATCCCTAATCCTAAACCTAATATTAACCCCTAACCCTAATATTGACTCATAACCCTAATATTAACTCCTAATCCTAACCACTAACCCTAATATTGACCCCTAATCCTAACCCTTAACCCTATTATTGACCTTTAACCCTAATTCTAACCCTAATGTTAATAGTAAACATTAACCCCTAACCTTAATATTAAACCCTAACCCTAATATTGACCCTTAACCCTACTTCTAATATTAACACCTAATCCTAAACCCTAACCTTAATAATGGCCCCTAATCCTAACCCCTAACCCTAATATTAACACCCTAATCCTAATCCCTAACCCTAATATTGATCCTTTACCCTAATATTAGCCACTAACCTTAATATTGGCCCTTAACACCAATCCTAATATTAGCCCCTAATACTAACCTTTAACCTTAATATTAACCCCTATTCCTAACCCTAATATTATTAACCCCTAACCCTATTCCTAACCTCTAACATTGACCTCAACCCTAATCCTAACCCCTAACCTAACAAAGTAAATACAAATAATTAAGTAAATAAATACATTAACCTCTAACCATAACCTTTAACCCCTTAAAAAAAGTAAAAGTTGAATAAGTAAATAATAATAATAAATAATAGTGGATGAAAAAGCTGAAAAAACAAAGCAACAAATGAGGAAATAGATTATATTTTTCTCTATTGTCTAAAAAAAAAAAAAACAGCAAAGCTCAAAAATGCTTTAACTATGTAGGGGCCGCCCGTCGTCATTATACGATCTGTTGTTTGATGCTGAATACTGTTGTTATGGCAGCAGATAGCTGCCATAACTCCAGTATCTTTTTAACCACTTCAATACAGGGCACTTTCACCCCCTTCCTTCCCAGCCCAATTTTCAGCTTTCAGCGCTCTAGCGCTTTCAGTGACAATTGCGCGGTCATGCTACACTGTACCCAAATGAAATTGTTATCATTTTGTTCGCACAAATAGAGCTTTATTTTGGTGTTATTTATTCACGACTCCGTTTTTTTTTTTTTGCGATATAAGCGCAAAAAAAGCGGAAATTTGGGAAAAAAACAATATTTTCTTTTTTCTATTTGAAAAGAAATCCAATAAAATCAAATTTTGTCATAAATTTAAGCCAAAATGTATTCTTCTACATGTTTTTGGTAAAAAAAATTCCGTTAAGTGTATAATAATTGGTTTGTGTGATCACGGACATATGTACGCAAATGATCATGTACATATGTGTGCAGGTGATCACGTACATATGTGTGCAGATAATCATTGGGACATGTGATTTTAGTGGGACATATGTGGGGGACATGTTTTTATTATTAGGGACATGTGTTTTTATTATTTGGGGACATGTATGTTTTGGGGACATGTGTGTTTTGGGGACATATGTGGGGACTGTGTTTTCACTGTGTGGTGTGTTGTGTGTTTACACTACACTGATGATCAGTGAGTAAAAAGCTGTGAAAAGCAGCCCATACTCACAGATCATCAGCCGGCTGCAGCGTTCTGCTCTCCTCTTCTCAGCGGTGACTTCCGTGTGAGGAGAGGAGAGCCGATTGCCTAGCAACCGGCTGTTTGTTTACATCACATGACGGCCGTGATTGGACACGGCCGTCATGTGATCAGGAGGGCCAATCACAGAGCCCTCCTGCCGATCTGAGATGTGCCGTGTCCGGGTGACACGAGCACATCGGGATCGCGCCGCTGCGCGGGCGCGCGCGCGCGCGATCCCGCTGCTCCTGAATGACGTTCCTGAACGTCCTATCAGGAGCAGGCGGCTCCCACCCGGCCGTATATATACATTGGCCGGGTGGGAAGTGGTTAAACAGCGGGAGGTCTGCTTTCAGATAAAAGTGGTCTCTGCAGGGAATTTGCTGCAAGAACACTTTTATGGATGGTGGGAGATGTGCCCCCACCCCCACCCTCCTGGCGCTTCCCGGTGGTCTCTGCTGTAGCGGCGAGGAGAATCGGGTCCTTTCCCCTCTGAGGCATGAAGTCCAGTGAGGGAAAGATTGCCCCCACTCGGCTCCATACCATTGGATGAGGAAAATGACGTCAAACGTCACTTGCACCCAATGATCTTACAGGGGGAAACAAAAATTATTGAAAAAAAAAGACATTTTCTTTTTCTTTTTTTTGTATTGCTTTTAAGTGAAATGTGAGATCTGATGTCTTTTTGACCCCAGATTTCACATTAAAGAGGTCCTGTCATGCCTTTTTTCTATTACAATGGACGTTTATATTCCTTATAATAGGAATAAAAGCGACCCAATTTATTTTTTTTTTTTTTTAAAGACAGTGTAAAAAATAAAAATAAAAAGTAAAATAAATAAGAAAATTTAAAGCACCCCATCCCGCTGCATATGTAAGTCACGCCTGCATATGAAAACGGTGTTCAAACCACACATGTGAGGAATCACCGTGATCGCTCGAGTGAGAGCAATAATTCTAGCCCCAGACCTCCTCTGTAACTCAAAACTAGTAACCTAAAGAAATTTCTAAATGTCTCCTATGGAGATTTTTAAGGGTCAAAGTTTGTTGCCATTCCACAAGTGGGTGCAATTTTGAATTGTATGCGTGACATGTTGGGTATAAATTTACAAGGAGTAAAATTAGCTTTCACAATATAGAAAAAAATGGGCTAACTATACTGTCTTATTTTTTAATTTAAAAAACTGTATTTTTTCCCAAAAAATTGCACTTGTAAGACCGCTGCGCAAATATGGTGTGACATAAAGTATTGCAACAACTGCCATTTTATTCTCTATGGTGTCTGAAAAAATATAAAATATAACGTTTGTGGCTTCTAAGTTATTTTCTAGCAAAAAAAACACCCAAATTCCTCCCCCCTCCCTTCCTGCATTTGCCTCTTGACACTAAAATGGCCACTCTCCCTAAAACGACCCCCCCCCTCCCTGCCTCTCCACCGTAAAATGGCCCCCCTCCCTGCCTCACCACCCTAAAATGGCCCCCACTCCCTGCCTCTCCACCCTAAACCCCCCCTGCCTCTCCACCCTAAACAATAACCCCCTCCCTGCTTCTCCACCCTAAAATGCCCCCTCTCCCTGCCTCTTCACCTTAAAACGCTTCCCCTGCTTCTCCACCCTAAACAAACCCCCCTCCCTGCCTCTCCATCCTAAACAATAACCTCTCTTCACTCTAAACAATAACCCCCTCCCTGCCTCTCCACCCTAAACAATAATCCACCTCTACACCCTAAACAATAACCTCCCTCCATGTCTCTCCACCCTAAACAATAACCTCCTCCTCCACCCTAAACGGTAACCTCCTCCCCACCTCTCCATCCTAAACAACAACCTCCTCCCCACCTCTCCACCCTAAACAATAACCTTGTTCCCACCACTCCACCTTAAACAATAACCACTTCTCCACCTCTCCACCCTAAACAATAACCTCCTCCCCACTTCTCCACCCTAAACAATAATCTCGTCCCCACCACTCTACCCTAAACAATAACCTCCTCCCCACCTCTCCACCCTAAACAAAACCTCCTCCCTATCTCTCCACCCTAAACAATAACCTCCTCCCTGCCTCTCCACCCTGAACAATAACCCCCTTTCTGCCTCACCACCCTAAACAAATAAAACAAATAACATCTCTGTTTAATGATGGGGTTAGTATGAGGGAGGGAGTCCTGTGTAACAATGGGTGTAGTGTTGAGGAAGGGTTCCTGTGTAATGATGGGGAGAGGGATGGTGATAAGGGAGATTCACTTTCTTTAACCGTGCTCCTTAAGCCCCTTCCACTGTTAACAGTCTGGCCACTTTTTGACATGACGTTCCGCATGCTTACATTAGCCTCAAGTGTCCCTCATTCTGAAGTTCTAAAGTTGGGAGGTATGTACTCTGTCCTGTGATGCTGGGGCTATATACTCTGTCCTGTGATGCTGGGGCTGTATACTCTGTCCCGTGATGCTGATGTGTATACTCTGTCCTGTGATGCTAGGGCTATATACTCTGTCTTGTGATGCTGAGGTGTATTCTCTGTCCTGTGATGCTGAGCTGTATACTCTGTCCTGTGATGCCGCTGCTGTATGCTCTGTCCTGTGATGCTGAGCTGTATACTCTGTCCTGTGATGCTGGCGCTGTATATTCTGTGCTGTAATGCTGGAGCTGTATACTCTGTCATGTGATGCTGGGGCTGTATACTCTGTCCTGTGATGCTGAGCTGTATACTCTGTGATGTGATGCTGGGGCTGTATACTCTGTCCTGAAATGCTGAGCTGTATACTCTGTCCTTTGATGCTGGGTCTGCATACTCTGTCCTGTGATGCTGAAATGTATACTCTGCCCTGTAATGCTAGGGCTGTATACTCTGTCCTGTGATGCTGAGCTAAATACTCCTGACTCTATGGTTGAAAGCAAGTGGAATACAGGGAACAGAGTGGGTGGATTCTATAAGGGGTGGGGCTTATGAGATGTGGGAGGGGTCAGAAGGGAAGGGCAAGGTCTGGCACCCCCATCCTAAAACTTCACCAGCCACCACTGGTTGCAGCCAAGGTCTTGCTATCACTAACTTTTCCTTTTTGGAGGTAAAATAAATAAAACTAACAGTCAAGGAAAAAGTAGACTACACCTGCCTACATGCTATGGCTCACTCCCCTCTCCCCTCTCCTCTTCCTCTCTTTCCTGCCCTCTTTCTCTTTCATGGCCTTCTCTTCTTTCTCTTTCATCTCCAATCTAGTTATTTTGGTTAGTTAAATTTGGTTGATTCGTTCAATATTCATATTCTGAATTTTCTTCGACTTTCCAAATTTTTCCGTTTCGAACCGATCAAATCGATACATTTTTGAATTGGTCGAAAAGAAAATGTTATATTGCTTTCGGTTTGAGTGCAGAAAAGTGAACAAAAAGAAAAATTCTTCATCAAATGATTACAATGACTCTTTAAATCACCTTTGGCTTAACAAAAACAGCATTATTCTGAAATGGTACTCTAATAACCCACGCAGTCTTTGATTTCAGCAATATGTGTAGTGAGACTTCAATGTAAAATTCGAAGCGCACATGTCTACATGACAGTATGATCTTATAATTTATCTCCATATGCTGCTAATATATGAGTTTAATTTTGGTGACTTACTGACAAACCATTATGTTGGAATTTTCGGTATGTATCCTATATACTTCTTTATATACTTTGCACTCCAGCTGTGTTTATATTGCAGTATCTGTCATGATGTCTTTTTTTTGTACTATTTCTTGTGAAAACCTAATAAAAATGACTGAACAAGAAAATATGCCCAGCTTTCGATAATAGGCTGCTTTAATGCCATGCCCCTTAGGACATCAACCCATGCAAGGGTGTGAATGGGCCCTTTTGTCTGCTAGTTCTTGTTTTTTCCATTTAACCACCTCAATACAGTGCAGTTACACCCCCTTCCTGACCAGACCAATTTTCAGCTTTCAGCGCTCTCACAGTTTGAATGACAATTACTCAGTCATCCAACACTGTATCCATTTGAAACTTGCGTTCTTTTTTCCCACACAAATAGAGCTTTCTTTTAGTGGTATTAAATCACTAGTGGGTTTTTTTTTGTGCTATAAATAAAATAAAACGTAAATTTTGTGAAAAAAATGCCTTTTTCTTTGTTTCTGTCATAAATTTTTGCTAATTAGTATTTTTTCTTCATAAATTTTGGCCAAAATTTATACTGCTACATATCTTTGGTAAAAATAACCTACATTAGTATATATT
Source organism: Lithobates pipiens (assembly GCF_037356315.1). Lineage (NCBI taxonomy): Eukaryota > Metazoa > Chordata > Amphibia > Anura > Ranidae > Lithobates > Lithobates pipiens. The sequence continues at coordinate 185,289,316 of NW_027507784.1, read as the reverse complement.
ATTTGGTCTTTGTGAAAGTTATAGAGTCTACAAACTATGGTGCCAATCACTGAAAATTGATCACTTCTGATCAGGCCTTCATTACATCAGGTGTACCTCATTTCTTGAGACACTAACAAGTCAGGAAAGTACAAATACCCCCCAAATGACCCCTTTTTACAAAGTAGACATTCCAAGGTATTAAGTAAGTAGCATGGTGAGTTTTTTTAAGTTGTCATTTTTTCCCACAATTCTTTGCAAAATGAAGATTTTTTTTTATTATTTTTTTTTACAAAATTGTCATATTATCAGGTTATTTCTCACACACAGCATATGCATACAACAAATTACACCCCAAAATACATTCTGCTACTCTTCCCAAGTATGGCAAAACCACATGTGTGAGACTTTTACACAGCCTGGCCACATACAGAGCACCAACATTGATGTAGTACCTTCAGACGTTCTACGAGCAAAAATGACACATCTCATTTCTCAACCACCTATTACACTTTTGAAGGCCCTGGGGTACCAGGACAATGGAATTTCCCATAAAATGACCTCATTTTGGAAAGCAAACACCCCAACGTATAATCTGTGAGGCATAATGAGTCTTTTGAATGGTTAATTTTATTCCAAAAGTTTTTGGAATATGTGGAAAAAAATTAAAACGCATTTTTTTTTACACAAAATTGTCAATTTATAAGATATTTCTAACACATAGCATGTATATAGCAAAAATGACACCCCAAAATACATTCTGCTACTCCTCCCGAGTATCGCAATACCACATGTGTAGGACTTTTACACAGCGTGGTCACATAGAGAGGCCGAACATTGAAGTAGTACGTTCAGGCGTTCTAGGAGCATAAATGACACATCTCATTTCATTCCTACCCATTACACTTTTGAAGGTCCTGGACCACCAGGACAGTGAAATTACCCACAAAATGACCCCATTTTGGAAAGCAAACACCCCAACATATATTCTATTAGACATGGGCTGCAAATAGGTACTCGGCTACTCTGATGGGCTGGAGATAGGTACTCTGGTACTCTGATGGCCTGGTGACAGGTACTCAGGTACTCTGATGGCTTGGTGACTGGTATTTGGGTACTCTGAAGGGCGGTGACAGGTACTCATATGGACTGTGACAGGTACTCGGGTACTAAGATGAACTGTGACAGGTACTCAGGTACTCAGATGAACTGTGACAGGTACTCGGGTACTCAGATGGACTGGGACAGGTACTCAGGTACTCAGATGGACTGGGACAGGTACTCGGGTACTCAGATGGGCTGTGACAGGTACTCGGGTACTCAGATGGGCTTTGACAGGTACTCGGGTACTCAGATGGGCTGGGACAGGTACTTGGGTACTCAGATGAACCGTGACAGGTACTCGGGTACTCAGATGAACCGTGACAGGTACTCAGTACTCTAATGGACTGTGACAGGTACTCGGTACTCTAATGGACTGTGACAGGTACTCGGGTACCCTGATGGACTGTGACAGGTACTCGGGTACCCTGATGGACCGTGACAGGTACTCGGGTACCCTGATGGACTATGACAGGTACTCGGGTACCCTAATGGACCGTGTCAGGTACTCGGCTACCCTGATGGACCGTGACAGGTACTCGGGTACCCTGATGGGCTGTGCCAGGTACTCGGGTACCCTAATGGGCCGTGACAGGTACTCGGGTACTCTGATGGGCCGTGACAGGTACTCGGGTACTCTAATGTGCCGTGACAGGTACTCGGGTACTCTGATGTGCTGGGACAGGTACTCGGGTACTCTGATGTGCCGGGACAGGTACTCGGGTACTCTGATGTGCCGGGACAGGTACTTGGGTACTCTGATGTGCCGGGACAGGTACTCAGGTACTCTGATGGGCTGGGACAGGTACTCGGGTACTCTGATGGGCCGTGACAGGTACTCGGGTACTCTGATGGGCTGTGACAGGTACTCAGGTACTCAGATGAACTGTGACAGGTACTCGGGTACTCTGATGGGCTGGGACAGGTACTCGGGTACTCTGATGGGCTGGGACAGGTACTCGGGTACTCAGATGGGCTGTGACAGGTACTCGGGTACTCAGATGGGCTGTGACAGGTTTTCGGGTACTCAGATGGGCTGGGACAGGTACTCGGGTACTCAGATGAACCGTGACAGGTACTCGGGTACTCTGATGGGCCGTGACAGGTACTCGGGTACTCTGATGGGCTGTGACAGGTACTCGGGTACTCAGATGAACTGTGACAGGTACTCGGGTACTCTAATGGGCTGGGACAGGTACTCGGGTACTCTGATGGGCTGGGACAGGTACTCGGGTACTCAGATGGGCTGTGACAGGTACTCGGGTACTCAGATGGGCTGTGACAGGTTTTCGGGTACTCAGATGGGCTGGGACAGGTACTCGGGTACTCAGATGAACCGTGACAGGTACTCGGGTACTCAGATGAACCGTGACAGGTACTCGGTACTCTAATGGACTGTGACAGGTCCTCGGTACTCTAATGGACTGTGACAGGTACTCGGGTACCCTGATGGACTGTGACAGGTACTCAGGTACCCTGATGGACCGTGACAGGTATTCGGGTACCCTGATGGACCGTGACAGGTACTCGGTACTCTAATGGACTGTGACAGGTACTCAGTACTCTAATGGACTGTGACAGGTACTCGGGTAACCTGATGGACCGTGACAGGTACTCAGGTACCCTGATGGACCGTGACAGGTATTCGGGTACCCTGATGGACCGTGACAGGTACTCGGGTACCCTGATGGACCGTGACAGGTACTCGGCTACCCTGATGGACCGTGACAGGTACTCGGGTACCCTGATGGGCCGTGACAGGTACTCGGGTACCCTGATGGGCTGTGCAAGGTACTCGGGTACCCTAATGGGCCGTGACAGGTACTGGGGTACTCTGATGGGCCGTGACAGGTACTCAGGTACTCTGATGGGCGTGACAGGTACTCGGGTACTCTGATGTGCCGGGACAGGTACTCGGGTACTCTGATGTGCCGGGACAGGTACTCGGGTACTCTGATGTGCCGGGACAGGTACTCGGGTACTCTGATGTGCCGGGACAGGTACTCGGGTACTCTGATGGGCCGGGACAGGTACTCGGGTACTCTGATGGGCCGGGACAGGTACTCGGGTACTCTGATGGGCCGTGACAGGTACTCGGGTACTCTGATGGGCCGTGACAGGTACTCGGGTACTCAGATGAACTGTGACAGGTACTCGGGTACTCTGATGGGCTGGGACAGGTACTCGGGTACTCTGATGGGCTGGGACAGGTACTCGGGTACTCTGATAGGCTGGGATAGGTACTCGGGTACTCTGATGGGCTGTGACAGGTACTCTGATGGACTGTGATTGACAGGTACTATGAGGGGTGGTGACAGGACCTCTTTATGGGGGGGGGCAATCAGTATGATTGGTGTACACTGTAGGCGGTAACGAGATGTTACCGCAATCTCCTCCTCGCACACGATCGGTGTGTGAGGAGGAGAACCCGGTAACATCTCGTTACTGCGGTTTGTTTACATTTTAGTGATCGGCTGTGAAAGGATCACAGTCGATCACGTGGGTAAACAGCCGGCCAATGGCTGTTTACCAGCATCGGTGACGAGCAGTGTTCCCGGGGAACACACCGCCACCGACGTGCACGCGCAGCGCGCTCACGATCGCACGCATGCGCCGTGCATAGTCGGGGTGTGACCATCTGTGATCGGCCGTGACTTCATCACGGCCGATCACGTGGTAAACAGCCATAACCAATGGCTGTTCACCCCCTTCGGTGGCGAGCGGTGTCTCCGTGACACGCCGCCACCGAAGAAACAGGGATGCGCGCGCACGATCGCGCGCATTCCCTGTTTAAACGGGAGGCCGTCGGTGGCGGCGTGTCACGGACACGAGCATCGGTGACGAGCAGTGTTCCCGGGGAACACACCGCCACCGACGTGCACGCGCAGCGCGCTCACGATCGCGCGCATGCGCCGTGCATAGTCGGGGTGTGACCATATGACAGCCTCCCGCCACAATAGGTGCGCCGCCTGGCCGTCATTTGACAGCCGGCGGTCAGCATCTAGTTAAATGTGGGAAATAGCTGAAATTGGATCAAGGAAACATTTTTAAATAATATCCCCATCATTCTTTACTTGTACAAACATAATAGGAAAATTGCACCAAACTGCTGAGTCATTGAAGTCTAACATTTCGCAAATGATGTTTATGGCCGAAGGGCCAAAGTAGCTTCAACCTTAAGTGACCTCAGTGACCACAGCCTGATGACTTCTGCCCTGAAGAGTGTTTAATGGGCAGTAATATACAAAAAATGGTAGCCAAAGCATAATGACTGAAAGAGAATCAACTGACCTCTCAGAATAGTGGACTTTTTAAAGCCATCATGTGTGCATCTTATATGACAGTTGTTTTCATAATGTGAACAGTTAAATCTACCCTGAAAGGAACAAAGTTTGTAATTTCATAGTGTGCCATGATTCCAGATGCCGCAGTTGTGCTCTGACTTCATTCCAGACTTGATTCCAGAACCACCCATCCTGGCTCTAAATTGATAATGTCCGCCATGAAATCTGTCTTCATTGCCCATAGTAACCGATTTATGAGATTCTGGATTTTCTCCTTCAAAGCCTTGTTGTGACAATTGCTGTTTAACCACGTCAGCTCTGGAAGGTTTTACCACCTTCCAGCCCAGCCATTTTTTTTTTTTTTTTTTTTGCAATATGGCACTGTGTTGCTTTAACCACTTCCCGACCAGCGCACGACGATGTACGTCGACAGAATGGCACGGGCAGGCATATTGGCGTACAGGTAAGTCCAATATTCGATGCCACCCTGCCATCGGGAGCGCGCCGCCGGCGGCGCGCTCCCGCGCTGGTCGGGACCCCCGTGAGTCCGGTCGCGGGACCCGCGGACTCGATCGCCGCGGGCATCCCCGCGATCGTCTCACGGAGCGGCCGAATAGAGCAAATGCTGTGTAAACAACATTTGTCTATTCTGCCTTGCAACTAGTGACGCTGATCTTTGCTCCATGTGATTGGAGCAGAGATCAGTGTACACTAAATGAAAGCCCAACCCCCCCACAGTTAGTAACACTCCCCTAGGAACACTTAACCCCTACACTGCCACCCACTGGTTAACCCTTTCACTGCCAGTGTCATTTACACAGGAATCACTGCATTTATATAGCAGTGATTACTGTATAAATGACAATGGTCCCAAAAATGTGTCAAAAATGTCCGATGGGTCCCCCACAATGTCGCAGTCACAATAAAAATCGCTGATCGCCGCCATTACTAGTAAAAAAAAAAATAATAAAAAATTATTAATAAAAATGCTATAAAACTATCCCTATTTTGTAAACGCTATAACTTTTGCGCAAACCAATCAATAATCGCTTATTGCGATTTTTTTTACCAAAAATATGTAGAAGAATACGTATCGGCCTAAACTGAGGGAAAAAAATGTTTTTTTATATATTTTTGGGGGATATTTATTATAACAAAAAGTAAAAAATAATGCGTTTTTTTCAAAATTGTCGCTCTATTTTTGTTTATAGCGCAAAAAATAAAAACCGCAGGGGTGATCAAATACCACCAAAAGAAAGCTCTATTTGTGGGAAAAAAAGGACGTCAATTTTGTTTGGGAGCCACGTCGCACGACCGCGCAATTGTCAGTTAAAGCGACGCAGTGCCGAATCGCAAAAAGTGGTCTGGTCTTTGACCAGCAAATTGGTCCGGTCTGAAAGTGGTTAAAGTGGATGTAAACCCAATTTATTTTTTTTGTCGGGCATGATATAGAGTATGGGATTTCACATCAGCTGTGCCCAGTCTTGCCACAAAGAGTTAATTCAGCTCTGAGCAATCCTTATATCTTTTTTCAGTGAGATAAAACTGACAAACTGTGAAAACTTTGTCTGTTCTTCCCCCTTGCTGTGAGAGACAGGTGATTTACATATCTCATGCACTAGCCTAAGACATGCATTCTTTTTTAATTCCCACCCCCACTCCTCCTTTCTTCAGCAGCTCTACAAGGATTGGCTGTTCTCCATCTCAGCATGATTTGGCATGCTGAAGTCATGTGGGGACTTTTCTGGGTTTTGACTGGATGTTAGTGATTAAAGCAGAAGTTCAGTGTAAGAAATACAAAGGAGAAAATGCATGTTGATAAGGGGAGTGTAGAGGTGGGCGGGGAGTCTACTGACATCACGACTCCACCCACTGAGCCCTGGAAAACAGACCAACCCACAAAATCTGCAGTTTTTCGGGTCTCATAGCAGACAGAGGGGAGACATTTGACAGATATGTATACATGCAGGAGGTAACCAATATTGCAGTAGTTTAGAAAGGATTAGAGTGGGTTTACATCCATTTTAACTGACAATTGTGCGGTCGTGCAACGCTGTACCAAAACAAAATTCATGTCATTTTTTTCACCCAAACAGATCTTTCTTTTGGTGGTATTTGATCACCTCTGCTGGTTTTATTTTTTGCGCTATAAGCAAAAAAAGACTGACAATTGTGAAAAACAAAAAAACAACAATATTTTTTTACTTTCTGCTATAAAACACATAAAAAAAAAAAAATGGAAAAAATCTAATGTATTAATCAATTTAGGTCAGTATTCTGCTACATGTTTTTGGTAAAAAAAAATCCCAATAAGAATTTATTGATTGGTTTGCGCAAATGTTATAGTGTCTAAAAACTATGTGATAGATTTATGGACTTTAAAAAAAAAAAAGTTTTGTTTTTACTAGTAGTGGCGGCGATCAGTGATTTTTAGTGCGGTGGACAAATCTGACACACACTTTTTGGGGACCAATGACACCAATACAGTGATCAGTGCTAAAAAAAATGCACTGCCACTGTATAAATGACACTGGCAGGGAAGGGGTTAACATAAGGGGCAATAAAGGGGTTAAGAGTGCTCCTAGGGAGTGCGTTCTAACTGTTGGGGGGAATGCTAACACTGGAGGAAACAAGATCCGTGTTTCTGCTTAGCAGAAACACAAGATCTCCATTTTCCTCCCTGGCAGAACGGCCATTCTGCCTCTCCTCTGAACGATCGGCAGGGCCAATCAAGTTCCTCTACCCCAAAATTGCTCATCCATGTCTCTATGGACCTTGCTTTGTGCACTGGTCCAAATCATTTGGTGGAGGGGGGACTATGGTGTAGGATTGATCTCAAGAGTTAGGCCTGGACCCTTAGTTCCATTACCACGTCATTTTGGACAATTTCATACTCTCAACTTTGGGGGAACACTTTGGGAATGACCCTTTCCTGTTCCAACATGACTGCACACCTTTCAATACAACACTTTGACTTTTTTCCTTAATGTAATTATAATGATGCTATGACAACACTGCTATATACTGCTGGTGAGAAAAGGTATTTAGCAGTTTATATTTACTAAAATAATTGTATTTTTTTAATATTCTTTGTACTGTGGGAAACCAGATATAGTGACCGCTGGGTCCTGGGTTTAGTAACACTTTAGCTTCCTATTGAATATACTGCCCTCCGGAAACTTATTTATGCCTTTAATATATTTAAAGATTTTGGTCATGTCCCTCCTTTCCCTTCTTTATCAAGACTGCACATAATAAGATCCTGAAGTCTCTGCGGTTGTGGAGATTTCTCTATACGTTATCCGTAATCCATGTCTCCTGCACTAATAAGTGCCCTTTAAGCCTTTTGGTGTATTGCATCTTAGTACACCTGTATCTTCCTAAGTAACACAGACATAACCACTGTCCCAGTGTTTCCAACCCCTCAAAGTGAAATGAACTGTCAGGACACCAAAATTTATAAACATCACCATTATTTTTACTGGCAAAAATTATAAAATGTATTGACAGAGCCACAATTTTTACTGGTACTGCAAAAAAGTACCTAAAACAGTAAAATATATATATCAATATTTCAATTATAAACATGTAGTTAGTGCTATCAGCAATGTGTTTAGGTTAAAGAAAAGTCAAAAAACATATTTCTCCATTTACATGGTACAGGAGGGGGTCAGAGGCTGTACCGACATGGTGGTACGGGGGTCAGAGGCTGTGCGGATATGGTACAGGGGTCAGAGGCTGTACGGACATGGTACAGGGGGTCAGAGTAAGGTGACCAGATTTTTAAAATGAAATTCGGGGACATATTTTTTTTTTTACTAGCAATGGCAACAATCAGCGACTCTCTGCCCATCACCACCGCCTCACGCCCTGTCAAGTCTTACTCTTCGGGCCCCGGGTACTACTGGGTGGGGAGCAGAGGAAGATCACTCCGCCAGGGAAGGCAAGGAGATAAGCAGGCAGGCGGATGGCTGGCACTTGAGTCAAGGCAGAACATGTGAGCGGAGCTGGATGGGCACCTGAAACTGAAGAAATATTCCCTCCGCTCCAACCAGCACATGATCATCAGAAAGGGGCTCAGATAATGGAAAAAATACACCCCCCCCCACCCCAAGCTAGTAGGAGTGACAGAGCTGGGGTGTCTAATTCAGATTTTTTTTTTTTATTCTGCAATTGAAATTGCCCCAGCCCCTATTGAAATACAATCCGGGGACAAAACTGGGGACAGACTTGGTCCAGAGACAGTGTCTCAATCCGGGGACTGTCCCTGGAAACTGGGGATGTCTGGTCACCCTAGGTCAGAGGCTGTGCGGACATGGTACAGGGGTCAGAGGCTGTGCGGACATGGTACAGTGGTCAGAGGCTGTGCACACATGGTACAGGGGTCAGAGGCTGTGCGCACATAGTACAGGGGGGTTAGAGGCTGTGCGGACATGGTACAGGGGTCAGAGGCTGTGCAGACATGGTACAGGGGGGTCAGAGGCTGTGCAGACATGGTACAGGGGTCAGAGGCTGTGCGGACATAGTACAGGGGGGTCAGAGGCTGTGCGGACATGGTACAGGGGTCAGAGGCTGTGCAGACATGGTACAGGGGGGTCAGAGGCTGTGCAGACATGGTACAGGGGTCAGAGGCTGTGCGGACATAGTACAGGGGGGTCAGAGGCTGTGCGGACATGGTACAGGGGTCAGAGGCTGTGCAGACATAGTACAGGGGGGTCAGAGGCTGTGCAGACATGGTACAGGGGTCAGAGGCTGTGTGGTCATGGTACAGGGGGTCAGAGGCTGTGCGATCATGGTACAGGGGGTCAGAGACATGTGCGGACATGGTACAGGGGTCAGGGGCTGTGCAGACATGGTACAGAAGGGGGTCAGAGGTTTTGTGGACATGGTATAGAAGGGGGTCAGAGGTATGTGCAGACATGATACAGCGGGGTCAGAGGTATGTGCGGACATGGTACAAGGGGGTCAGAGTTATGTGCGGACATGGTACAGGGGGGTCAGAGATATGTGCGGACATGGTACAGGGGGGTCAGAGGTATGTGCGGACATGGTACAGGGGGTTCAGAGGTATGTGCGGACATGGTACAGGGGGGTCAGAGGTATGTGCGGACATGGTACAGGGGGGTCAGAGGTATGTGTGGACATGGTACAGGGGGGTCAGAGGTATGTGCGGACATGGTACAGGGGGTTCAGAGGTATGTGCGGACATAGTACAGGGGGATCAGAGGTATGTGCGGACATGGTACAGGGGGGTCAGAGGTATGTGCGGACATGGTACAGGGGGTCAGAGTTATGTGCGGACATGGTACAGGGGGGTCAGAGGTATGTGCGGACATGGTACAGGGAGGTCAGGTGTATGTGCAGACATGGTGCAGGGGAGTCAGAGGCTGTGCGGACATGGTACAGGGGTCAGAGGCTGTGCTGACATGGTATAGGGGTCAGAGGCTGTGCTGACATGGTACAGGGGTCAGAGGCTGTGCTGACATGGTACAGGGGTCAGAGGCTGTGCGGACATGGTACAGGGGGTCAGAGGCTGTGCGGACATGGTACAGGGGTCAGAGGCTGTGCGGACATGGTACAAGAGGGGGTCTGTCTCTGGGGATGGACCTGCTCCTGCTCTATCTTTCTGTCCTCTGTCCTCCCTCCTCCCTCCTCGGTTCAGTATAGGTCAGCACAATACATGTCGGGGTCTGACAGACCTGGATGGATGGTCAGTCAGCGCTCCATTCCAGAAGCCAGGCACAGGCAAAGATCGACCACCCTGGACCCCTGCTGTGGCGAGGGGCCACCAAGAATGAGCGCCTGCCATTCAAAAAGGGCCATTCAAAATGCTGAAGTGTGAATGCAGTCTAACAGATTTCTCACCGATTGTTGTTTCTAGTAAGAGATCTGGCCATGTATGGCCACCCTGTCACTGTGTATGGATCAGTCCTTTCCAGGAAATCAGTGCATATACAAGCAGGGACAGATCCAGAGCCTAGTCCCGGGAGGGGCGCTTGCAGAAAATATGTTTTTTTGGGGTAAATTTATCAGGGAAATGGCTTAAATGGTTCAACTCACCATAATGCAGAATCAGTGGGAGCCCTGAGCGTGTCACCTGCCACACGTTGCGGATTGTCACTTGCCACGTCGCCTGTCACCAGATGCAGATTGTCACTTGTCACGTCACCAGATGCAGATTGTCACTTACTACCTCCCATGTCACACGTTGAAGATTGCCACTTGCCACGTCCCATGCCACACGTTGCAGATTGTCACTTGCCATGTCACCTGTCACCAGATGCAGATTGTCACTTGCCATGTCACACGATGCAGAGTGTCACTTGCCATGTCACACGATGCAGAGTGTCACTTGCCACGTCACCTGTCACCAGATGCAGATTGTCACTTGTCACGTCCCATGCCACACGATGCAGATTGTCACTTGCCTGCTATAATTGTCTCTTGCTATAATTGCTATATAATTGTCTCTTGCTATAATTGTCAAAGGCAGCAGATTACCAGTAAAGCAGCAGAGAGATGAAGTAATTTCTCTGCTGCCGTGGCTGCCTGCACACTACACAGTGAGGTCGGAACTTCAGGGATGCATGACGGGCGCCGGGCAGTGAGAGATGATGTCATCTCTCTGCTCCCCTGCCCACCGGCTCCCTGATAGGATAGCAGCCGCTCACACACTGACACTGAGCCGGGCCGTCCGCGGAGCCACCTGCTGTCTCTCACCGACGGAGCCGCTCGTGCTCTCTGCCGTGGAGCCGCCCGCCGGCTCTCTTACCTGCGGTGACACCTGCCACTCGTATTCTCGCAGGGGGCAATTGCCCCGTTGCCCCCCCCCCTGGATCCGCCCCTGTACACAAGATCCCTGTAGAGCCTTCTCCACGTGTCAGATATCTGCAGGGATTTTGTTCATAGTGGTCACGCCATGAACCTCCATTCATTGGTATTGCTATTTCATGGCAATATTGTAATGACTCACTTCATTAATCATGTGTAAGTCCTGGAGAATCTATTGATCATGTTACCATGGATATCCTGTTTTATTTTTATCCAGGGCTTTTTATTATGTTATTAATAATATAATAATTAAAATACAAAAATTGTAAATGCCTTATTATCTTTTTCTGTTATGCCCCTTTTACATTGCCCTGGTTTTTGTGTGGGTTTTCCATAGACTTCTATTAGATCCAGTGTTTTTGGTGCACTTTTAGAAAACGCACCCAATTGAATTGAAGTCTATGGGAAAGTGTGGGTAACTGCCTGTACACTGCTGTGCTGCACCGACACTACAGGGAAAACTGCAGCGGGGCAGTGTGAAAGAATGAATGAATGAATGAATGAATGAAATACTTATATAGCGCACAATGCGAACTGAATCGCCTCCAAGCGCTGTGGCGAGCTTTGATCATCTGCTAAAAGAGGAAGGTCTTGAGTTTTTTCCTAAAAGCCAGGTGATTTTCTTCCAGGCGGATGTTGATTGGTAGAGCATTCCATAGCAGAGGCCCTTGGACAGCGAATCTCCGATCACCCTTGGATTTATACCGGGCTTTGGGCACGAGGAGGAGGTTTTTGTTGGCTGATCGAAGACTGCGGTTTGGTGTGTAATGATTTATTTTCTCCATTAGGTATTGCGGAGCTTCTCTATGCACGCATTTGTGGGTGAGGCAAAGGGTCTTGAACGTGATCCGATTTTTTACGGTTAGCCAATGTAAGCTCCTCAGTGAAGGAGAAATGGATTCCCAGGGTTTTTTTCCTGTTATCAGCCTTGCCGCCGTGTTTTGGATCAGTTGTAATCGCGCAAGTTGATATTGTGGTAATCCTATGTAAAGCGAGTTTGCGTAGTCCAGTCCTGAATTAATGATTGTTCCAACTACCACTGCTTTGTCATTCTTTGGGATAAAAGGGATGAGTCTGCGAAGCATGCGCAGTAGATGGTGAGATCGACTGACTACAGATCCTATTTGCGCATCCATTGACATTTGTGCGTCTAAAATAAAGAAAGAAGCCTAGGTGATCACAATTTCTGTTCTCAGTTGCATGAAGGGTTTATAGAGCTAGGTGTGGAGAAACCGCGGAACACTGATCTTCCCAGTGATTGGCTGTGCCAGGGGGATGGGGGGTGTGTGGCAGCAGAGCCAGAAAATGTTGGGCTGGATGTGCTCTCATGCCTAGTGTGGTCAATTTGATAGGAAAGCAGAGGGACTGGCAGGTATTTCACACAAAGAAAGTAATACAAAGAAAACAGGATACTTTTTAACACAAGTACAAGATACAGCAGGCACATATCAGAATGTGAAATGTTGGGGTAACACGTTCTTTAACCACTTGGCTAGCCAAAGACCAGAGTGTTTTTTTCGATTCGGCACTGCATTGCTTTAACTGACAATTGTGCAGTCGTGCGACGTGGCTCCCAAACAAATTTGAGGTCCTTTTTTTCCCACAAATAGAGCTTTCTTTTGGTGGTATTTGATCGCCTCTGTGATTTTTATTTTTTGTGCTATAAACTACAAAATTGTGACAATTTTGAAAAAAAATGCATTATTTTTTACTTTTTGCCATAATAAATTTCCCCCAAAAATATAAGAAAACATTTTTTTCCCTCAGTTTAGGCCGATACGTATTCTTCTACATATTTTTGGCAAAAAAAAAGTCACAATAAACATTTATGGATTGGTTTGCGCAAAGTTATAACGTTTACAAAATAGGGGATAGTTTTATGGGATTTTTATTAATAATTTTTTTTATTAATAATGGTGGTGATCAGCGATTTTTATTCTGACTGCGACATTATGTAAATGCGATAAATCCACTTTGCACTACAAGTGCACTGCAAAGGAATCCTCCAGACTTACCTTTGACACAAGCTTAAAGTGGATGTAAACCCATTTTTTTTTTTGTCTGGCACAATATAGAGCAGGGATATGCAATTAGCGGACCACCAGCTGTTGCAGAACTACAACTCCCATGAGGCATAGCAAGACTCTGACAGCCACAAGCATGACACCCGGAGGCAGAGGCATGATGGGACTTGTAGTTTTGCAACAGCTGGAGGTCCACTAATTGCATATCCCTGATATAGAATATGGGATTTCACATCAGCTGTGCCCAGTCTTGCCACAAAGAGTTAATCCAGCTCTGAGCAATCCTTATATCTTTTTTCGGTGAGATAAAACTGACAAACTGTGAAAACTTTGTCTGTTCTTCCCCCTTGCTGTGATTAACAGGTGATTTACATATCTCGTGCACTAGCCTAAGACATGCATTATTTTTTAATTCCCACCCCCACTCCTTTCTTCAGCAGCTCTGCCGGGATTGGCTGTTCCACACCTCAGCATGATTTGGCATGCTGAAGTCATGTAGGGACTTTTCTGGCTATTGACTGGATGTGAGCCCTTGTACACACGGTCGGAGATTCCGACGGAATGTGTCCGATCGGACCGTTTTGTCAGATATTCCGACTGTGTGTGGTCTCCATCGGACTGTTTCAGTCGGAGTATCCAATTTGCCCGTAAAATTTTCCGACAAAATGCTCCGATCAGACATACTCCGATCATGTGTAGAGAATTCCGATCGGACAAAGTGCCACACATGCTCAGATCAAATTCCTACATAAAAGCTATTGGCTACTAGCCTGAACGTAGTCCCGTCGTAACGAAATAACGTCATTACGTTCTGAACGATCAGATTTTCTGACAACTTTGTCCGACCGTGTGTATGCAAAAGTTTCGGACAAAATCCGTCGGATTTTGTCTGACGGGTTTTGTCCGAAACTTTTGCATTGGTTGTCAGAATGTCCGACCGTGTGTACAAGGGCTTAGAGATCATAGCAGAAGTTCAGTGTAAGAAAAACACAGGAGAAAATGCATGTTGATAAAGGGAGTGTAGAGGTGGGCAGGGAGTCTACTGACATTGCGACTCCACCCACTGAGCCCTGGAAGACAGACCCACCCACAAAATCTGCAATTTTTTCGGGTCTCTTAGCAGACAGAGGGGAGACATTTGACAGATAAGTATACATGCAGGAGGTAACCAATATTGCAGTAGTTTAGAAAGGATGAGAGTGGTTTTACATCCATTTTAACTGACAATTGTGTGGCCGTGCAACGCTGTACCAAAACAAAATTTATGTCATTTTTTTCACCCAAACAGATCTTTGACAGATTAGTATACATGCAGGAGGCATGTATATCCTTCTAGATAACCAATATTACAGTCGTTTAGAAAGGATGAGATTAGTTTTACATCCACTTTAAAGCCATAGAGAACATATAACTATGTAAAAAAAGGAATTGATAGCTAGACATCAATATTTTTGCCCTGATGTATTAAACAAACACCAAGGTTTACCCAGTTAAAGAGGAGCTGCGGTCATATTTGGGTTTATTAAAAATCAGCAGCTATGAAAACTGTAGCTGCTGACTTTTTATAAACAGACACTCACTTGTCTATGGATCCAGCGATGCGCTAGCCCCTAACCTCCTTTCCATTGGGCTTCAATCCCCGGTGCCAGCATCTCAACTGTGGGCACCCAGCTAACATACATGCTGAAGCCACACTGCGCATTGAGAATAAACCTTTGGTGTGTCCCAGAAGACTGCGGGGAGGGAGGGAGGGAGAAGGAGAAATTACGCTTAGATCGCCTAAGCCAGGGATGTCCAAACTTTTTTCAAAGAGGGCCAGATTTGATGAACTGAACATGCGAGAGGGCCGACCATTTTGCCTGACATTCTTTGAACCATTAAAATTCGGTCTAAGTGTGTTCATCGGAGCACTAATACACTACCCAACAATAATTCTCTTGCCTTTGTGGCTGTGTGTGGTGAAGAGATGAACTCAAGTGTATTATTTGGATATACCGTATTTATTGGCGTATAACACGCACCTTCACTTTTAGCCCTTGTACACACGATCGGAGATTCCGATGGAATGTGTCCGATCGGAGCGTTTTGTCGGGTATCCGACTGTGTGTGGTCTGCATAGGACTGTTTCCGTCGGAATATCCGTCAGGCCAAATTTTCCAACTTGCCGGAAATATTTTCCAACAAAATGCTCCGATAGGACATACTCCGATCATGTGTAGAGAATTCCGATCGGACAAAGTGCCACGCATGCTCAGATCAAATTCCTACATCAAGGCTATTGGCTACTAGCCGGAACATAGTCCCGTTGTAACGAAATAACGTCATCACGTGTGTATGCAACAGTTTCGGACAAGATCCGTCGGACAAAATCCGACGGACAGAATCTGATGGATTTGGTTGTCGGAATCTCCGACCGTGTGTACAAGGGCTTAGAGGGAAGCTTCAGGAAAAAAAAATTAAATTTTAAATATAGAACTGTGAAGCAAAATAAGGGTCAGTGCCCATCTGCAGACCCACCATCGCCAGGAACACAGCGCCCACCATTGCCAGGAATGCAGCGGCCACCATTGCTAGGAATGCAGCGCCCACCATTGCTAGGAATGCAGCGCCCACCATTGCCAGGAATGTAGTGCCCACCATTGGCAGGAATGTACTCACCATTGCCAGGAATACAGCCCCACCATTGCCAGTAATACACCCACCATTGCCAGGAATGCAGCCCTACCATTGCCGGGAATGCACCCACCATTTCCGGGAATGCAGCCCCACCATTGCCGGGAATGCACCCACTATTGCCAGGAATGCAGCCCCACCATTGCCGGGAATGCACCCACTATTGCTAGGAATGCAGCCCCACCATTGCCAGGAATGCAGCCACCATTGCCAGGAATGCAGCCACCATTTCTATGAATTCACCCACCTTTGCCAGGAATTCACCTACCATTGCTAGGAATGCAGCCACCATTGCCAGGAATGCACCCACCAGTGCCAGGAATGCACCCACCATTGCCAGGAATTCACTCACCATTGCCAGGAATGCAGCCACCATCAGTGCAGCCATGGAGGGCAGGACGAGCGCCAAAGACATCCTACAGGAGAATTTCCTGTTTACACAACGGCCCCTTTAAGAGAAAGTCCCGCCTCCTCTGATGGACAGAACAGTCGTCCAATGGCATAGATGGGACTTCCTATTACAGCTGCCGTGTAAACAGGAAATTCTCCTCCTGTGTGCATGGCACTCGTCCTGCCTCCTCCGAGGCAGCCGGACTATATATCTTTTGTGACCCCGGTGCTGGGAGATCGCCGGGGGCTACAAAAGATGTATATGTTTAAATAACCAGGCGGGCCACTCAAAACCGGGCCGCGGGCCACGATTGGCCCACGGGCCGGACTTTGGACATGCCTGGCCTAGGTTCACACTGCATTCCCGCATGTCAGTCTCAATTTCGGGGGCGATTTAAGAGACATCTGTCCAGGTTGCTGCACAGATGTCTATGGAAATCACACCCCAAAGTTGCCAAAAGAAATACTTTCGGGCAATTTGGACGGCGCCATTGCTGCCGATTTGGCATGCGTTTTGATATATCAAATTGCATGCCAAATCGTTCCAATGTGAACCTAGGCTTAGAAATTACCTTTAAAATAAAATAGTAAGTTATACAGTATATGTTTCAGAAAGAAATTTACTTGAAACTAGAGTAGTGAAAGACAAGCAGAGGACAAACCATCTCAAAGTCACATGTAATCTTATATATATATATATATATATATATATATATATATATATATATATATATATATATATATATACTTATCATGTGACATTTGTGCTGGAGATACATTATCCTGATGCCCTTCCCAGCATCTTAGTAATGCCAAGTGTGGACTGAATGTTCATACTGCAGCACATGTTCCACAGGCAATGTACAAACATGTCTTGGTAGGTTTTCAGTTGTGCCATACTCTTTCTAATGGTGGATGATGGATTGAACAGTGCTCCGTGAGATGTGAAAAGCTTGGGATATATTTTTATAACCTTACCCTGCTTTACATTTCTCCACAACTTTATCCCTGATCTGTTTGGTGTGTTTCTTGGACTTCGTGATGTTGTTTGTTCACTAAGGTTCTCTAACAAACCTCTGAGGACGTCAGAGAACAATTTATGCTGAGATTAAATTATAAACAGATGGACTCTATTTACTAATTAAGTGACTTCTGAAGGAAACTGGTTCCATTAGATTTTATTTAGGGGTATCAAAGAAAGGGGGCTGAATACAAATGCATGCCACACTTTTCAGATATTTATTTGTTAAAATTTGGAAAACCATTTATCATTCTCCTTCCACTTCACAATTATGTGCCACTTTGTGTTGGTCAATCACATAAAATCCCAATAAAATACATTTATGTTTTTGGTTGTAACATAACAAAATGTGGAAAATTTTAAGGGGTATGAATACTTTTTCAAGGCACTGTACAATACAATTCAATACAGGAGGAATCAGAGGGCCCTGCTTGTTACAGCTTACAATCTAAAAGGGAGGGTCAAGAGATACAAAAGGTAATAAATGTGGGGATTGGGCCGATGAAGAAAACAAAAGCACAGTTGTTAGGTGGATGCAGTATAGGCTTCACTGAGGAGTAGGGTTTTCAGCAATTGCCTAAAAGTGGACAGGTTAGAAAATAGTCAGACAGATTGGTGTAGGAAGTTCCAGAGGATGGGAGAGGCTCGGGAGAAGACCTGGAGGTGGGCATGGGACGAGGTGACCAGGGAGCTAGAGAGCAGGAGGTCTTGGGAGGAATGAAGAGAATTATTTGGTTGGGATTCTGAGACTAGGTTAGTGATGTAACTGGGACATAATTGTGGATGACTTTGTGAGTTGTTAGTATTATTCATTTAATTTGTTGGGTGAATGGAAACCAGTGGAGGGATTGGCAGAGGGAGGTAGCAGACAATGTACTGTTAGTAAAGGTGGATGAGTCTGACAGCTGAACTGATGATGGACTGGAGGGAGGATAGCCTATGAAAAGGTAATCCAATGAGGAGGGAGTTGCAGTAGTTGAGGCAAGACATAACCAGGCAGTGAATTAGAATCAGTGGTGTCATTGGTTTGGAAGAGGTGTACTGTAATTTGGAGATGTTGCTGAGGTTGAGGTGGAAAACTTTTGACATTTTTTGGATGTGTGGATGTACTCCTAGCACCCTGACATGTGGGGAAGGGTTGAGTTGTGCCATCAATCTTGACAGACAAGTCAGGGGAAGGGGCACGTGGGAGAGGAAATATTATGAGCTTGCTTATGAATAGATTGAGTTTGAGGAAGTGGTTTGACATCCAGACTAATATGTCTGTTAATAAATTAGTGATGCCAGAGGAGAGTGAATGAGTGGGCTGAGGGGTAGAAAGATAGATTTGGGTGCCATCAGTGTAGAAATTATATTGAAAGCCATGGGAGGCTATTAGCTGACTGAGGAAGGAGGTGTAGATCGAGAATAGGAGAGGTCCAAGAACAGAACCTTGAGGCACCCCGAGAGAAAAAAGGAAGAGGAGATGAGGAGGTAGAACTGTAAGTGACACAGAAGATACGGTGGAATAGATAGGATGAGAACCAATAAACAGCACAGTCATGGAGACTAAAGAAGTAGAGTGTTCCGTTGAAGAGGAACGGATGGTCAACTGTATCAAAGGCAGCAGAGGGGCTCAAGAGTAAGGGTACAGAACAGTAAACATTGGTTTTAGTCATTAGTAAATTGTTGGTGAGTTTTAGGAGAGCAGTTTCTGTGGAGTGTTGAGGGCGAAATCCAGACTGAAGGGCATTGAGATAGTTATTCTCAGTGAGGTGGTGGTTGAGTTGGTTGTAGACCAGACATTCAAGGAGTTTGGAGAAAAAGAGGAGCAGGGAGATGGTGAAGCTTGTTAAAATTGTTGGTATCCATTACCCTTCCCTCTTTCACCATGTTGTGTATTATTATCCATCCCTCCTCCACCATGCCAGGTATTATTCTCCATCTCTCCTCCACCATGCCATGTATTATTCTCCACCATGCTGTGTATTATTATCCACCACACCCCACCATACGGTGTATTATTATCCATATCTCCCCCACCATATAGTGTATTATTATCTATTACCCCTCCACCATACAGTGTTTTATTATCCATCACCCCTTCATCATGCTATGTATTTTTCTCCATCATGCCTCCACCGTGCCATGTATTACCCCATATCTCTCCTTGACCATGCCATATATTATTCTCAAGCCCTCCCCCACCATGTTGTGTATTATTCTCCATCCCTCCTCCATCTTGCCAGTGTATTATTAGCCACCCCCCCCCCCCCCTCCACCATGCCATGTATTCTTAACCATCCTTCCTACACCATGCCATGTATTATTCTCCACCCCTCCTCCACCATGCCATGTTTTATTCTCCAACCCCCCTCCATCATGCCCTGTATTATTACTAGAGCTGCACAATTACTCGTTAAAAAATCTTGATCTTGATTCAACCCCCCTTACGATCTCTATTGCAGAGTTTCTTTCATATAACAAGTGGAAAGATTTATCTGCTCACTCAGCTGCTCACTTGGCTGTCAAAAGTTTTTAAAATGAAAAATTGTAACTAACTTCCTTCTTAGATCAAAGGGATAATCTTCTGTGTGAAAAAAAAATCCAGGCAGTCTGCCAAGTTTTTAAACAAGTGTAAATGCAGGAAGTTTAACTACTTAAAGTCTAAATCTTTTTCTGACACTTGTTTCTTAAGTTAAAATCAATATTTTTTTTGCTAGAAAATTACTTGGAACCCCCAAACATTATATATATTTTAGCAGAGACCCTAGGAAATAAAATGTCAATTGCTGCAATATTTTATGTCACACTGTATTTTTCCAGTGGTCTTTCAAATGCAATTTTTGGGGAAAAAATACACTTCAATGAATAATAAAAAAAAAAAAACAGTAAAGTTAGCCCAATTTTTTTGTTTTAATGTGAAAGATAATGTTACGCTGCACGAATCGTGATTTATCTTCTAAGCAAAAAAATTGTGATTCTCATTTTAGCCAGAATCGTTCAGCTCTAATTATTACCCATATCTTCTGTGCCATGCCATGTATTATTATCCATCTGTCAGAAACCATGATTCAAACCAAGACAGAAGTACAGTTAAATCACACTTGTTTAAGAATAAAAGTAAATAGAACAAACGTAGTCAAAACATAGCCAAATTTCAGTAACTGGAACGGATAGTCAGACAAGCCAGAAGGTCAGGAAGCCAGGGAACAGCATAGTGGAACAGCAAGCAGGATCTGGAGCCAGAAAGAATGTCAGCTAAGCAAGTCTTTAACAGGAACGTAGGATATAGTCACTATGATGTTGAAAAAGGTGAAGGCAGAGATCATCTGGGCTGGACAGCTTAAGTAGGCAGGACTGATGAGCAGGATATCAACAGGTGAGACACTGTGGAGAGATAGGAGCTGGCAATTAGCCAACAATTGAGCGGCCAGCTCAGAGAAGGAAGGGCTGAGCCCAGCCCTGACAGTACCCCCTCCTAAATGCCCCCCCCCCGGACCACCAGGCTTGAGGGGAAAACGTCTATGGAAATCACGGAGAAGGACAGGGAAATGTTGTCCAAGGATGAGACCCAAGAGTGTTCCTCTGGACCGTACCCTTTCCAATGCACCAGGTACTGTATGCACCCACGGAACCTACGGGAGTCAACAATTGACTGTACTTCATACTCCTCATGGTTCTCAACCTGTACAAGTTGAGGACGAGGCACCGAGGTTGTAAAGTGGTTGCAGACCAAAGGTTTAAATAAGGAGATGCGAAATACATTAGAGGTACGCATATTATAAGGAAGGTCTAACGCGTAAGCCATTGGGTTAATCCTGCAAAGAATATGGAAAGGCCCAAAAAAAACCAAGGTGCGAAACTTAGAGAGGGAACATGAAGTAGGAGGTTTGCGAGATGACAGCTAGACCTTGTCCCCAAGTTGGTAGGATGGCACAGGCAGGCGTCTGCGGTCAGCATGGAATCTGTACCTATCATTAGCATGTCACAAAGCCTCCTGGACTTGTGCCCAAGTGGAACGAAGACCACGGAGATGATCCTCTAATGCAGGAATAGTCTGCAGAACAAATGAGTCAGGCAACATGGAAGGTTGGAAACCATTGTTCGCCATAAACGGTGACAATCGGGAAGCATTCAAGGCACTATTGTGAGCAAACTCCGCCCACAGTTATAAAGGTCAGAAATATAGCAATATAGGAATTGCTCTAAGGACTGATTGGCTCGTTCTGCGGCCCCATTAGACTGCGGGTGATACCCAGAGGAGAAAGCAAGGTGTAATCCCAACTGTGCACAAAAGGCTAGCCAGAACCAAGACACAAACTGACTACCCCTGTCCGAGACAATACCCTTGAGTAGCCCATGTAAGCGAAAGATCTCAAATCAAAGATCTCTATATCAAAAATGGAAGCCAGTTTGTCACGTACCTAATGGTTTTGAGCCCGAATTGCAGTTGGGGGACTCCCTTACGGCTCCCACTCCCGGTTCCCTGATAAGGTAACAGGAGACACAGGAGTAAGGAGGGGCACAAGTGCCTGGCAGGATCAACAGACCTAGAAGGATGAACAGACTGGAACAGCTTGGCAGATAGGATCAACTCAGCAGACTGGATCAGCTTAGCAACCTGGATCAGCTCAGCACACTGGATCAGCTCAGCACACTGGATCAGCTTGGCAAACAGGATCAACTCAGCAGACTGGATCAACTCAGCAAACTAGATCAGCTTAGCAGACTGGAACAGCTTGGCAGGTAGGATCAGCTCAGCACACTGGATCAGCTCAGCTGACTGGAACAGCTTGGCAAGTAGGATCAGCTCAGCAAACTGGATCGTCAAACAGGCCGGGTCAGGTATCAGGCTGGCAGCAAAGGTACGAGGGAGCAGGCAGGAGAGAAGTCACAGACAGGCCAAGGTCAGGTATCAGGCTGGCGGCAAAGGTACAAGGGAGCAGGCAGGAGAGTAGTCACAGACAGGCCGGGTCGGGTGCAGGCAGATAACAGGTAGGTCACAGACAAGCCGGGTCTTTATCACAGGTAAGTATTTCAGATCAGGGTCTCGGGCACACAACGCTGTACAGCAGACAGCGGGGACCGTCTGTGACAGACAGGCTTAAATAGCCCATCTAGCGCCAACAGGGGCGTGCGTTCGCGCGCGCACGCACGCACACACGCGATTGCACCCGTGGGCGAGAGCCTGTGGTGCAGGTTTCTGGCAGGATCTCCATGACACAGTTCCTTAGAAGTGGCCAACTTCTTAAGTGAAATACAATGAGACATTATTGAGAACTTGTCATCCACCATAAGGATAACTGTGTTGGTAACTTCACAATTAAATCCATAGACAGGTGGGTCAAGGGCCTCTCTCCATTGGGTTTGGGTTATAGGAGGCCCGCTGGAAAGTGTTGTTGAGTCTTACTCTGAGCACATATGGAACAGGCATCTATGAAGGAGGTTACATCAGCACGTAGACTAGGCCACCAGAATTGTAAGATGGCCAAAAAGAGTTGATTCTTTCCAGGGTGGCTAGCAGCCTTGGGAGAATGGTAAGTCTAGAGCACGGCAGTATGGAGACTCTCTGGGGCAAAGCAGCGGTCACAAGGTTTCTCAGGAGGAGCATGGACCTGAGCAGCAAGAATATTGTCACCCAAAAGGAGAAGGGAGACAGATGCAAACTGTAGCCACAATACGATCAGGAGGAATCACAGGAACCAGAACAGATTTCATCTTGGAAGTGGAGGAAAATTATTGTGACAAAACATCAGCCCTTTTATTCTTAGTACGCGGTAAGAATGAGACAATGTAATTGAAACTAGACAAGAAAAGAGCCCATCGTGCCCTTCTGGGAGAGAAGCGTTTAGTTCAGACAAGAATGTGAGATTCTTATGCTTAGTAAGAATAAGAACCGGCACAGTGGTACCTTCAAGGAGATGTCTTCATTCTTTCAGGGTTAAAATGATCGCTAACAGCTCTCTGTCACCATTCTCGTAATTGCACTCTGCAGGTGACAATTTCTTGGAAAAGTAGCCACAAAGATGCATAGTGCTCTCAGAGGTAGTATGTTGAGACAGAAGGGTGCCAACTCCAGTCTCAGAAACATCAACCTCAAGGATAAAAGGTAACGTAGGATCAGGATGTGCCAACACAGGAGCAGAAACAGCCCTTAATGGACTCCAAAGACCAACTCTGTGGGTAACATTGTAGAAAGACCCTAAAATAGGGACAAGAGTGCCCCAATTTGGAAAAAAATCAATATTAATTTGTATAAAATTTATGTTTGTATAATTTTTTTCCCCCCATTGGGTTCCATTGAAGGCTCACTGTTGCATCCGCATAATCAGCTTGTGGATATGATATTGTGAATTTATTTTTCCTTTTTTTTCTCCTTTTTTTTCATAATTTTTGTGGCTCGGTTTATCCCCACCCAGTGCACGGGTGCCCACTGTCCCCCCTCGGGGGTTTTTGGATGGGCACACAATACTCCTGCTCCATTCCTGGGGTGCCGTGGTTTTTTGAGACTATCTTTGGCGCCAGTGGGCTTGGGCTGCATGGCACCCTTTCGCGGCATCCTGTCGTGACTTTGCCCTGGGGGTCCCCTCCCATTCACCTTTCTCCCACAGTCCTCCTTTGCATATTGCTCTATATTATTACGCTTTACCGGTTACCTTGGTGACAGTAATGCTGCGCCATGATTCGTTTATGGCATCAGATGATTACTTACTCCATAGCTAGTGTGGGTGGTTAGTTCGTTCATTGTGCGGTCGCTCCGTGTTGACGTCATCGCGTTTATGTACGCGAGGACGCTTTGTAAGACACATCCCCTAGTGTCAGCAGACTATGTACTGATTAATGCACATGCACCGGCGGCCTTTTAAGTCCGCTTCTGGCACGAAAATACGAACAACGCCACTAACAGTCTGCTCTCTGTTTCAGCTACATTTTAAGTAAGTTTCAGCTATTCTTTCATGTATCAATTAAATTATTTTGTATCAAAAAGCTCTATATTAAGTCATCTTTCAATTTATTCTATTTGAGCAGATGTTCCTCTATGAGCAATGAGGCATACATTGCGAGGTAATTAATATTAAAATTGATGACTTTTTGCTTTACAGATAGAGTGCTTTTTCAATATAGAGAGCCTGGTGTGTACAGCCCATGATGTATGCCATATACTCATGTAAGCCCTCTTAATGCATAATATAAATTTTCGGTCAATACATTTACTGTTGATTAAATTTAGTCAATTACCATATTTATTGGCGTATAACACACACCCCAAGATTATGAGGTAATTTTAAGGAAAAAAAAACTTTTAGGAGGGAAGTTTAAGGAAAAAAAAACTTACATTTAAATGCCCATCAATGCAGCCTTATCAGTGTCCATCTGCAGTCTTGTCCATCATTGCACCTTTGTCAGTGTCATTTGCAGCCTTGTCCATCATTTGCAGCCTTGTCAGTGTCATATGCAGCTTTGTCATGCAGCCTTGTCCATCATTGCACCCTTGTCAGTGTCATATGCAGCTTTGTTAGTGTCATATGCAGCTTTGTCATGCAGCCTTGTCCATCGTTGCACCCTTGTCAGTGTCATTTGTAGCCTATTCAATTTCATTTGTAGCTTTGCCTTTTAAAAATGGTGCCGCCGAGATACAGAGCCTGATGTCCTGTGTATCTTGGCAGCGCTCGGTAGCTCTCGGCGGCTTTCGCCTGTTCTCAGCCGTTCTCAGCAGCTTTTGCCCACTCTCGGAGGCTTTCCGCCACCCTCGGCCATTCTCGGCAGCTTTCAGTCGTTCTCAGCAGCTGTCAGCTGCCGAGAACGGCTGAGAGCACTCAAAAGCCACGAGAACGGCCGAAAAGCCACCGAGAACGACCGAAAGCTGGCCAGAACGGCCGAAGGCGGCTGAAAGCTGCCGAGAACGGCCGAAAGCTGCCAAGAATGGCCAAAGGCTGCCGAGAATGGTTGAAAGCTGTTGAGAAGGGTCAAAGGTGTCTGAAAGCCGCCCACAGGCTCACAATGGTGGGGGATCGGAGTATAACACGCATCCACGATTTCTCCCTGATTTTAAGGAGAAAAAAGTGCGTGTTATATGCCGATAAATATAGTAATTATTTTTAGGATCCTCTGTGCAAATGGACCGTGGGGTTTTTGGTGCGGGGACCCTTGTGGGGGTTCTATGTCGAGTCCAAATTGGGTCTATTATCTTTTCCCCTTGTGGGCTAAATGGTGATGAGTTTATTTCTTCCTGAAAAGTTTTTAATCGCAACTTTTTTCTACGAATAGTACATCTACATTTTAACGCTGGTATGTATGTCGGATGTGTCTGTGTGCTACAATGTTGATGTTGCTATGAGACATTATGCTAAAACTACTGTCTTTGTTTTTTTTTTAGAATGCCTACATTTTTTCCTGTATTGCTTCTGAAGAAGGGAATGAATTTCCCGAAACATGTTAGGCCAAAAGGAGGAAAATTATATGTATTGAAGCATGCAATGTCTATTCGTGAATATATATTTTATGTATAATGTATGCACATGTTTGGTACTCACATGTGTTTTTTATGAAAACTGTCTTTCTAAATAAATCTTGTTTTAAAATATATTTATTTTTCTGTATGCCTATAAAGTCCCAGTGTACCGGGGGGTACTCTTGTGCCTATTTTAGGGTCTTTCTACAATATATATTTGGGATGTGGCAACAAATTTAGGTGAGAACTATTCAGTTCTCCCGGTAGTACACACTCTATACTCAACTCTGTGGGTAACCGTCCTTTCTGGTCATATCAGTCAGGGGCTTGACCAGAGAAGAGAAGTTACAAATACATTTACGATAATAGTTTGCAAAGCCAAGAAAATGCTGCAGAGGACGTAAACCCAAGGGTCGGGGCCACTGTAGGACTGCTGAAATTTTCCCTGGTTCCATCAAACAAACCAGTAGTAGAAATGACATAATCCAGGAATTTAATATGTTCACAATGGAATTCACACTTCTCCAATTTAAAAAAAGAGGTTGTTCTCTCTTAGTTTCTGAAGCAGAAGACAGACATCTGTGTGGTGGCTCTCCAGGGACTTGGAAAATATGAGGATATCGTACAGATAAACCACCACAAATAATTGCAACAAATCTATAGGACATCTAATAGGACATTGTTAATAAATTCCTGGAAAACTGCCGGGGTGTTACAAAGGCCAAAAGGCATTACGAGGTACTCATAATGGCCTGTTCTGGTATTACACACAGTTTTCCACTCATCGCCCTCCTTAATCCTCATGGGATTGTATGCCCCTCTCAAATCAAACTTTGTGAAAACCGTTGCTCCCTTGAGACGGTAAAATAACTCCGTAATCAACAGAATTGGATAGGCATTCTTAATCATGAAACGATTGAGTATGGTAACAAATGAATAAGTGGTGTTGCGCTCCACAGTAAATACTAAATGCAATAAATAGATAAACAAATATATATCATTAAATAGTTCATGAAATAATATAAATAACAAATATAACTACTCAAAGCTCAATACGTCAAATGCGCACCTTCTAAAGTGCATCAGTGCATCAGTGCAAAGCAATAACAATCCAATGCAATGTGAGTGATTGGGTACTCCGAACATAAAAAAATATTAAGGTGCATACAGTGAAAATAAATAGGTACTAAAAATTCAATAAAGTTCGAAATGTGTCTCAGTCCATAAAGTGCATACAGTGTCAAAAAATATTAGTAAAAAAGAATCAATGTGTCTCTATCTATAACATCAACACAGTCCATATTCAATCATGCAATATGTGAATCCACACTGTGCCATAAAATAAATTGACTCTGTGAGCAAATGATTGAATCCACCGGTGATCTTGTGTATCCTCAAAGTAAAGTGTCCACACAATGAGTGTAATGGCTACCTTACTTCACTGCTGTAAGGTAAACAGCATTTATTAATTCCAGTAGTTACACAGTAGTTGTCAGCTGGTGTGAGTATTACAAGCAGTCTAGGTGCTGAGCCATAAACCAACGGACATATCCATAGGAAAAAACAAGAGGGAGCTCCAATGGTGAAGTATATATTATCAGATTAAAACTTTATTATAAAAGGACATAGTCCTGGGTACTCACATTTATACACTTAATTCAAAGGCAACCTGTTTATTACCAGTTAGACTACCAGTTTAACGACATTTACTTCTGTGCTTTACTGTCAGTTTAACACCATATAGTTTTGCGTGTGTTACTGACAGTTTAATGCCATATACTTCTGTGTGCATTACTGCCAGTTTAACACCATTTAGTTATGTATGCATTGCTGCCAGTTTAACGCCATATAGTTCTGTGTGCGTTATTGCCAGTTTAATGTAATTTACTTCTGTCTGTGTTACTGACAGTTTAACGCCATATAGTTTTCCGTGCGTTACTGCCAGTTTAACGCCATATAGTTCTGTGTGCGTTACTGCCAGTTTAACGCCATATAGCTCTGTGTGCGTTACTGCCAGTTTAACGCCATATAGTTTTGTGTGTAACTGTAAGTTTGGCACAATATATTGCAGTATATTATAGTGTATCCATAGAGTGTGTCTGTGTAGTGTGACTACTCAAATGAAAGTGCACCAAACACCTCTTTACATTGATTAAAGTGCATCTTCGTACAGATTTCAACTTCTTCTTTACATTTTCTTATAAGCACCGTCCCCCTCCAAATAATGTCTGGGAGAACAAGGAGAGGCAAACATTCCCTTGGCACTGTAAGGGAGCCAACAATAAATGTGTCCACAGGCCAAGGTGGACGTGGTGGTCAGTCCTCAGGCAGGGCATCATATCCTCTGTTTAGTGAGTTTGCTCTTGCTATCCAGCCACAGCATGCACAGGAGGTGGTGGACCAAAAATGGCGCATGCTCCAGAGCAAGTATGAGACGGAAGCAATTGGTGTGGTCAGGGGCGGACTGACAACTCATGGGGCCCCCGGGCAAATGGGGCCCCCTTTGTCCCCACCCACACACAAGCCACACCCTCACAAAGCCCCACGTATATATTGCACTGCTACATTACATGCATTGGTCACAGAATTTCTCTATTGTATGTTCAAAATAAATGTTTAAAGAGTTAAGAAAATAAAGAAAAATGAACTCACATTAACCACATACATTTACTGCGGGGCTGCGTCTCCTGTGAGCAGAATCACGTACAGGTACTTGATTCTGCACTTGCAGGTCTGCGCGCTGTTTGATTGGACACACCGAGAGCAAATCCGCAGGTTCGGCGGGCTCCGTCTATCGTTTACATCAGGGTCCCCAGAGAGCCCCCCCATACATCAGGGTCCCCAGAGAGCCTCCCCTTACATCAGGGTCCTCAGAGAGCCCCCCTTACATCAAGGTCTCCAGAGAGCCCCCATACATCAGGGTCCCCAGAGAGCCTCCCCATACATCAGAGTCCCCAGAGAGCCCCTTCCTTACATCAGGGTCCCCAGAGAGCCCCCTCCCTACATCATCGTCCCCAGAGAGCCTCCCCTTACATCAGGGTCCCCAGAGAGCCCCCTCCTTACATCAGGGTCCCCAGAGAGCCCCCTCCATACATCAGGGTCCCAAGAGAGCCCCCTCCTTACATAAAGGTCCCCAGAGAGCCCCCCTTACATCAGGGTCCCCAGAGAGACCCCCCTACATCAGGGTCCCCAGAGAGCCTCCCCTTACATCAGGGTCCCCAGAGAGACCACCATACATCAGGGTCCCCAGAGCGCCCCCCTTACATCAAGGTCTCCAGAGAGCCCCCCATACATCAGGGTCCTCAGTGAGCCCCCCATACATTAGGGACCCCAGAGAGCCCCCAAACATCAGGGTCCCCAGAGAACCCCCTTTCATCAGGGTTTCCAGAGAGCCCCCCCATACATCAGGGTCTCCAGAGAACCCCCTTACATCAGGGTCCCCAGAAAGCCCCCCCATAGATATGGGTCCCCAGTGAGCCCCCCATACATCAGTGTCCCCAGAGAGCCCCCCCATTGATCTGGGTCCCCAGAGAGCCCCCCCATAAATCTGGGTCCCTAGAGAACCCCCCATACACCAGGGTCCTCAGAGAGCCCCCCATACATCAGGGTCCCCAGAGAGACCCCCACCCCCCATACATCAGGGTCCCCAGAGAGCCCCCCCATACATCAGGGTCCCCAGAGACCCTTCCATTCATCAGGGTCCCCAGAGAGCCCCCCATACATCAGGGTTCCCAGACTTAAACCCCCCCAGAGCTTCCCCTGTACCTGGCTGTGCACCTCCAACCCCCAGCACAGGGGGAGGTGGGAGAGGGCAATCAGCAGCTCTATGTGGACCACGGGATCTCCCTGGGGCTTGCATTTCTCCTTCACAATGTATAGATTGGAGAGGGGAGGGGCCTCTGACCTGTTTGGCCACAGGCAGGATGCCTGTGGCCAATCATAGCTCAGGCTGTGTAGTACACGCCCCACACTATATAAGGCCGCCAGCGCGGCGGCCTTGTGTAGTGTGTTGGCGTCTGTAGGAGTTAGTGGGTGTTCTCTGTGTACCTTCAACACAGTATACACCGTTCGTTATCGGACGATTTTGCATTCTTGCTCTTCTGTAATTGAGCTTTTAGCAATCTGCAGGAGTTTGTGGGTGTTGTCTGCGTGCCCTGACCGCAGTATACACCATTATATCCACCTATATAGCTAGCTATATTGCTCTTCTGTAATAGAGCGTGCAGTCAGTTATAGGAGATTGTGTGTGTTGTCTGCGTGCCCTGACCGCACTATACACCATTAAATCCACCTATATAGCTAGTTATATTGCTCTTCTGTAATAGAGCTTACAGTCAGTTGTAGGAGATTGTGCGTGTTGTCTGCGTGCCCTGACCGCACTATACACCATTATATCCACCTATATAGCTAGCTATATTGCTCTTCTGTAATAGAGCTTGCAGTCAGTTGTAGGAGATTGTGTGTGTTGTCTGCGTGCCCTGACCGCACTATACACCATTATATTCACCTATATAGCTAGCTATATTGCTCTTCTATAGTAGAGCTTGCCGTCAGTTGTAGGAGATTGTGCGTGTTGTCTGCGTGCCCTGACCACACTATACACCATTATATCCACCTATATAGCTAGCTATATTGCTCTTCTGTAATAGAGCTTGCAGTCAGTTGTAGGAGATTGTGTGTGTTGTCTGCGTGCCCTGACCGCAGTATACACCTTTATATCCACCTATATAGCTAGCTATATTGCTCTTCTGTAATAGAGCTTGCAGTCAGTTGTAGGAGATTGTGCGTGTTGTCTGCGTGCCCTGACCGCACTATACACCATTATATCCACCTCTATAGCTAGCTATATTGCTCTTTTGTAATAGATCTTGCAGTCAGTTGTAGGAGATTGTGCGTGTTGTCTGCATGTCCTGAGCGCACTATACACCATTATATCCACCTATTGCTCTTCTGTAATAGAGCTTGCAGTCAGTTGTAGGAGATTGTGCGTGTTGTCTGCGTGCCCTGAGCGCACTATACACCATTATATCCACCTATATAGCTAGCTATATTGTTCTTCTGTAATAGAGCTTGCAGTCGGTTGTAGGAGATTGTGCGTGTTGTCTGCGTGCCCTGAGCGCACTATACACCATTATATCCACCTATATAGCTAGCTATATTGCTCTTCTGTAATAGAGCTTGCAGTCAGTTGTAGGAGATTGTGCGTGTTGTCTGCGTGCCCTGAGCGCACTATACACCATTATATCCACCTATATAGCTAGCTATATTGCTCTTCTGTAATAGAGCTTGCAGTCAGTTGTAGGAGATTGTGCGTGTTGTCTGCGTACCCTGAGCGCACTATACACCATTATATCCACCTATATAGCTCTTCTCTAATTGAGCCATCTGCAGGAGTTAGTGGGTGTTGTGTGCCTCCAGCACAATATACACTACCCAATTGCTGGTTTTCCCATCTCCCTTCAGGCCATTACCATGTCTGGAAGGCCAACAAGGAGAGACAGACAGGCGTGAGCCGATAAAAAAGGGCAAGCAGGCTCTGTGTCTAGAGACAATAGTGCTGGTCGTGGATGCGGTGCATCGTCATCATCAGCACGTGGCCATGGGACACGCTTGTCCTTCTTTTCGGCAGCTGGACGTGTTGAGCCGCATCATGCCGAAGACTTGGTAGAGTGGATGACCAAGCCCTCTTCATCCTCCTCATCCTCTCTCACCCAGGCTCAGGGTATTAGCAAATCAGCTGCCAACGCATCGTCTTCCCTTGTCTCAATGTCATCATCAGTGACTCCTTCCCTAGACCCACCACGTCCTCCTGAGGAGTCCCCTGAACTCTTTGAGCACAGTGTTGGGTACATACTCCAGGAGGATGCCCAGTGTTTTGTAGGCTCTGATGATGATACTCAGCTAGAGGAAGGCAGTAGCGTGAGTGCAGAGAGAGGGGATGCTCAAGAAGGACAGTAATCTGGCAGTCATGTTCCACAAGCTGCAGCATACTGCCAGGTTTGCTCCAGCGATGAAGAGGGAGGGGATGATGAGGGCACTGACTCCACGTGGGTGCCTGGTAGGAGAGAGGAGGAGGAGGAGGCACATGTCCAACGAGGCAGGATGCCCTCCGGGGGCCAGCTTAGGGGCAGCACACTGACTGAGCTACACCTGTGCAGGGCGCTGCCTCTGCTCGTTATTCTAAAAGTTCTTTGGTGTGGGCCTTTTTTGAGACGAGTGCATCAGAACGCACCGCTGCTATTTGCAACATATGTCTCAAGCGTATCTCGTGTGGCCAAAACATCAGCCGCTTGGGCACCACATGCTTGACCAGACATATGTTGACCTGCCATGCAGCTCGTTGGCAAGCGTATCTCAAAGACCCACACCAAAGAACAAAGCGGACCTCTCCTTGCTCCTCATCAGCTGGGATCTCCAACCCCACTAGACCTTCAGTCCTCTCTGAAACCTGCTCTGAGAGGAATGAAGGTGTAAAATTAGGTGTGTCACAGCCAAGTGCTTCCGGGCACTTTGCTAGCAATACACCCACGTATAGCAGGCACATTTCCCTGCCCCAGCTGCTGGACCGTCGAAAGAAGTTCACTCCCAGCCATCCACATGCCCAGCGGTTGAATGCTAGCTTGGCTAAATTGCTAGCAATTCAACTACTGCCTTTTCAGTTGGTAGACTCGGCCCCCTTCCTTGAGTTTGTACAATGTGCGGTTCCTCAGTGGCAGGTCCCCATTTTTCTCACGGAAGGTGATTCCGGCTCTCTACTGGCATGTGGAAGGCAATGTCCTTGCCTTGCTGG
Source organism: Lithobates pipiens (assembly GCF_037356315.1). NCBI lineage: Eukaryota > Metazoa > Chordata > Amphibia > Anura > Ranidae > Lithobates > Lithobates pipiens. The sequence goes on along the minus strand of NW_027507784.1, from coordinate 185,256,789 downwards.
ACAGGGCGGTCAGCGGTAAGGTGCATATTACCACTGACTCACGGTCCAGCAGGCATGGACAGGTACGTTACCTGTCTTTCACGGCCCATTGGGTCACTCTTCTGGCAGTTGGGAAGGATGCAGGACAAGGTGCAGTAGTGTTGGAGGTTGTTCCGCCACCACGCCTCCAAAATGCTACTACTGGTTGTGACACACCTCTCTCCTCCACCCCCTCCTCTTCTTCTTCCTCCATGGCCTCTTCCAGTGCTCTGTCCTCAGAACCAGCGGCGCTCCATAGGTGTTCAAGGGGCTACGCAAGTACGCAGGCAAAACAATGCCATGCCGTGCTTGCGCTGGTTTGTTTGGGGGACAAGAGCCACACTGGGGCAGATATTTTGTCAGCTCTGCAGGGTCAGGCCAAGAGGTGGTTGACGCCACGCCAGCTTAAGCCAGGATTGGGGGTTTGCGACAATGGCACCAACCTCCTCTCCGCCCTCCGACAGGGACAACTGACCCATGTGCCCTGTGTGGCTCACGTCCTTAACCTGGTGGTGCAGCGGTTCTTGGGCAGGTACCCGGGCTTACAGGATGTCCTGAAGCAGGCCAGGAAAGTCTGTGTGCATTTCCGCCAATCATTTAATGCCTGTGCTCGGCTGGCTGAGCTCCAAAAGGAGTTGAACCTGCCCAAGAACCGCCTTATATGTGACATGTCAACAAGGTGGAACTCAACGTTGGCCATTCTGCAGCGGCTGCACATGCAGCAGAGGGCCATCAATGAGTACCTGTGCGACTACGGCACCAGGGCAGGGTCAGGGGAGCTCGGTTTTTTCTCACCACGCCAGTGTGGCGTGATCAGGGATAGATGCACTGTCCTGTCACCATTTGAGGAGGCCACAAGGATGGTGAGCAGTGACAGTGCATGCATCAGTGACACTGTACCTCTTGTCCACCTGTTGGAGCATACGCTGCGTGGAATAATGGACAGGGCACTTGAGGCAGAACAGAGGCAGGAAGAGGAGGACTTCCTTGCCTCTCAAGGCCCCCTTTATCCAGATAGTGTTCCTGCAGTCCCACCCATCACACAGGAAGAGGACAAGGAGGAGGAGGAGGATGATTGTGTTAGCATGGAGGTGGAAGCTGGCACTCAGCATCAGCAGTCTTGTAGGGATGATTTACAGTCCCAAGAAACCCGTGGACTTGTACGTGGCTGGGAGGAGGTAGCTGTGGATCATGTTGTCCTTAGTGACCCAGAGGACTCCGGACCGAATGCCTCAGCTAACCTACGCTGCATAGCCTCCCTGATCCTGCAAAGCCTGCGGAAGGATCCTCGTATTCTTCGGATCAAGGAGAGGGACCATTACTGGCTGGCCACTCTCCTTGATCCACGGTACAAGGGTAAGGCTGCCGACCTTATCTTGCCGTCGCAGAGGGAGCAGAGGATGAGACATCACCGGGAGGCCTTGCAGAAAGGTCTGTGCAACGCGTTCCCAAAGACTGGGAGGTTACAAACTCCTGGTCCTGGACAACGTGTTGCTGAGGCATCGGTCAGAAGGAGCGGTGGAGAAGGTGGCCGTCTGACCGATGCGTTCAGACAATTTTTTAGTTCGCAGCCCCAAGGTATGATCGGTTCCAGCAACCAGCGCCAGCGTCTGATTTACATGGTGCAGGAATACCTAGGGGCAAGGTCATACTTGGACACCTTTCCCACCGAAAATCCTCTTCCTTACTGGGTCTTGAGGATGGATCACTGGCCAGAGCTTGCACAGTATGCAATTGAGCTACTGGCCTGTCCTGCATCCAGCGTTCTTTCGGAACGCACCTTCAGTGCTGCTGGTGGCTTTGTTACCGATCATAGGGTGCGCCTGTCCACCGACTCGGTTGATCGACTGACCTTCATAAAGATGAATCAGTCTTGGATCACCCACAGCTACCAAGCACCTGAAGCTGATGTAACCAAATAATTTTTTTTTGAACTATCACATCCCTTCAAGACTGCCTATGCTGATGCTGAGTGACTGTCCTGTTATGTTGATTGTCTATCCTCTTCCTCCTCCACTGATATGTTGGAAGAACATGTTTGGTTCTAGGTGATGCCACCAGCCCAATTTTTCAGCCCCTGTTTAACAGGGGCGTTTAATTAAAATTTTTGATGCAATGCTTTGCAGCAGGGCTCAATCCTGCATTACAACTAGAGTATATGGGAGAGGCTGAGTTGTCGTGGCACCAGCACCAGTGCCTAAGGCCCAATTTTTCAGCCCCTGTTTAACAGGGGCGTTTAATTACAATTTTTCATGCAATGCTTTGCAGCAGGGCTAATTCCTGCACTACAACTAGAGTATATGGGAGAGGTTGCAGTGTTGTAGCACCAGTGCCACCAGCCCAATTTTTCAGCCCCTGTTTAACAGGGGCATTTAATTACAATTTTTGATGCAATGCTTTACAGCAGGGCTCATTCCTGCACTACAACTAGAGTATATGGGAGAGGTTGCAGTGTCGTGGCACCAGCACCAGTGCCTAAGGCCCAATTTTTCAGCCCCTGTTTAACAGGGGTGTTTAATTACAATTTTTGATGCAATGCTTTGCAGCCAGTCTCATTCCTGCACTACAACTAGAGTATATGGGAGAGGTTGCAGTGTTGTGGCTCCAGCACCAGTGCCTAAGGCCCAATTTTTCAGCCCCTGTTTAACAGGGGCATGTAATTACAATTCTTGATATAATATTTCACAGCAGGGCCCGTTCCTGTGCCCACCCAGAGTAACTGTGAGGACTTATAGTGTTGTGGCACCAGCACAACAACCACCAAAGGCCCAATTTTTCTACCACTGTTCAACAATGGCATGTAATTACAATTCTTGATATAATAGTTCACAGCAGGGCGCTCCAGCGCCCACCAAGAGTCACTTTTAGGGCTTACAATGTTGTGGCAACACCAACACCTTGTTCCGCCATTTCTGCAGAGCATTAAGGGCAGGATACTACTTTCAAACATCCAACTTACAAACGTCTTCCTACTTGCAAACGGAAGGAGACAACAGGAAGTGAGATGAAAAAAGACGGACGGCAAAACAAATTATACAGGGGTGATAACCCTTCCCTATGTTTTCCAAAAAGCTTAAAAATAGATTTTTTTGACTGGAGCTACACTTTAAAAATGTACCAGTTCAAAATTACAAACAGATTCTACTTAACACAACAAATCTACACAGTCCCTGTCTTGTTTGCACCGCCTGTATACTGCTGTTCTGAGTATATAGGGCCTGGGGGCCCCACGTCTTTCCTTTTTTTAATATGGGTACGGGGTTCCCCTTAATATCCGTACAAGACCCAAAGGAGTTGGTAATGGGCAGGGGGGCTTCCCATGCCATTTTTCTCAATGATTTTCTTCCATATTGCCGGACCCAGATATTACATTAAAAAACGCAAGCAGTTTCATCGTTTCATAGTTTCATAGTTAGTTAGGTTGAATAAAGACACCAGTCCATCCAGTTCAACCTGAGTGAGTGTCTACAATTGTCCCTATCCCTGTACATTGCACACTCACATCAGTCCCCACAATCCAAGGTCCCCATTCATATACTAGGGCCAATTTTTTGGACAGAGGCCAATTAACCTACCTGCATGTCTTTGGATTGTGGGAGGAAACCGGAGTACCCGGAGGAAACCCACGCAAGCACAGGGAGAACATGCAAACTCCAGCAGGTAGTGTCATGGTTGGGATTTGAACCAGTGACACTTCTTACTGCTAGGTGAGAGTGCTAACCACTACACCACTGTGTTTGAAATGATTTTTTTTACGTTAAATGTCATTTTGTGCAGGGACTGTTCTAAACATGGGAAACACAAGGCACTTCACAGGCATACTATAGACACCCCCCAAGCACGAAATTTAAAGGAATATTTCACTTTTTTTTCACTTTAATCGTCATTAAAATCAGTGCTCCCGCCAAAATGGCCATTTTTAAAAACATTTTAGGCATTGACCCATGACCCCTGGGGCAGGAGCCAGGTCCCCAAACCCTTTTTAGGACAGTATCTTGTATATTAGCCATTAAAATTAGCACTTTTTATTTCGAACGGTTGAGTCCCATAGACTTCAATGGAGTTCTAAAGTTCGTACGAATTTTCGGTCCATTCGAAAGTTCTGGTGCGAACCGAACCAGGGGGGGGGGGTTGTTTGGCTCATCCCTATTCCTGGCTAATGCTTTCCAGACCCTCCTCCTGGCTGAGCTCATCCTGTGTATAAAAAAGGGACAGTTGTAGTTTTTGCTTCATCAATCACACACAATTTTCAGCTCATGACTTGCAAATTGAATGTTAATAAATAGAAAAGACCATCATTCTGACCCCAGCATTTTTCAAGCTGGTCCCAAACATTTTTGGCCACTACTGTCTAGTGATATGCATACATAATTTTTTGGATACAATCATTGATTTGTAATCAATTATAACATCTAGTTAACATGATTAATATTCGGACAATATATGTAAAAAAATAATATACCTGGCTCCAGCTGGGCGCATCCACCTCTTCCAGGATGGAAGGCCCAGGTTGTTCCTCGTCAGCCTCTGCAGGGGTTGAGGGAACAGTGGAGGGAAGGCTGCAGGGAAGGGTCAAAAGAGATTCCCTGGCTTCAGTCTGGTCATCCAGAAACCGCAGTTTGTTGAAGTACAACAGCCTGGGGACATAAACATTCTCTGGTGATGCTCCTGATCGGAGTGATTTCTGGATCTTATTATGCTCCTTCTTATACATGTTCCTCAAGATCCCAATTTTATTTTCCAAAAACTTCATGTTTGCATCGGGGACCCGAGTCTTCACAAATTTCCAGAAGTTTCTCCAGTGATGACCTCCTAGCTTGTTTATTATAATATATGTGTTTCACCTCCCACAAATTCCTCATCTCCCTGTATCTGTCTATGAAACTGGCCATGAATTCTGGGCCCATAAAGTGATTCATCCTAGCTGTAAGACAATACGCAAAACAAAAACATTAATGTCAGCCTAAACTCTCATTATCATATCCCGATATAGGCCTCAATCTTGAAGCAGTATAGGCCACTGTGATGGGCCTAGTTAAAATTGTACCTTTGTTTAGGACACTCGCCACTTCCATTCATCCTTTCTCCACACACAGATCGGACGTACGACAAATGCGCGTTAGCTTGATATAGACTGTGCATGCATGAAACTCTGCCCGCATCGCCCGTCCCTGACGTTTTTTTTTTCGAAGATTACCCACCCCGTCTCTTTTGTTTCAGTGGGAGAGGAACATGGCGGAGACCCACCAGTTGACTACTACTAGTAGTAACGAGGAGGAAAGCCCGGAGGCCGAAACGTCCCGGGAGGAGATTTAAGGCCTCCAATATGTTCTTTGAGGAGATGGTGGAGATGATCCACATATTGAGGAGACCGACTATGATGCAAAGAATGAGCCCCGTATCCAAACCCCAATCTGCGTAAGGCAAAAATCATGATGAAAGTGGTGAAGAGTCTGCAGATACGGATACAATGATCAAAGGAGCAATTAAGAAAAAGCTGGTCAGACCTAAAATTAAGAGAGTCGGAATCAGTACAGAAGGATAAAGAAAGTACTTAAAAAAAGTAAGTACTTGTCATGTGTTCCTATTATGATTATTAACCTGCATGTGCTTTTCTTTACTGTTGTACAGTTTTAAATGGCTTCTTTCATGTTCGTGGGCACAGTAATCGTTCATAGTTAACATTGTTCGTTTGCAAATAAATACAATGTTTTTAGCTGATACAGGGTTAACTACATTTTGGCCATGCTAATTTGTTTTAAAAGAAGTTTAGGACATTGTTGCCTAGATGTGTTTAAAACTAGAATGAAGTGCAAACTTCATTCAGTGGAATTTAAGGAGAGGACACTCAGCAGCTGTTTACACATCTGGACTCAGGAGCACTAGTGTGGGACACCAAAGCACATTTTTTAGGGTGACCCGCACAGGTGCTCCAGTGGATACTTGGAGTGTCTCCAAAAAGCTAAGTATTCCAGCTTGGTTAAAAGGGAATTAATTATGTCTTCAACTTGGAATTCTGCCCAAACAGACAATCGTACACCCCTTCCAAGCAATGTTTCATATTCTTATTTCTGGACTCAAATATCTGTGTTCTAAGTATACCTTTTGTTTCATTCTCATAAGAGAGAAAAGACTCAGAGGACACCAGGGACCCCCCACATCACCAAGATTGGGAAATCAGCCCAAGCCCCCCCCCCCCCCGAGGATCTGGAGGAAGGAGAGGTGGAGGAAGTGGGTGAGATGGTCAGAGATGAGATGGTCACCCAAACAGGTGAGTGTCTGACACCCCAGCTTCAGGTAATCTATGTATGCCTGCATATTTCTAAATACATGTTTTTTAACCAATTTTTAGGTAATGTGCTGGTTGTGGAACAGGAAGCTGAATCTTTCACTAGGGTCAGCGCCCAAGGGCTCATCCATGACATCATGATGTGGAATGGGGAAATCGACAATATTCAAAATAAACTGAATGTTATGGAACAACAAATGAATAACATGATAGATGTGTTGGGCAGAATATAAATGTATTGCAAATCACATCCATTTTCCCATTTGTTGGACTCAACAAACAATTTTTTTTTGACATTTTAAAAGCCAAATTTTGAAGATGCACACAGTGTGTCAACATGTGCTATCTGCCATCAGGGATCCCAATGTACACGTTTTGTGCGTGCAACCCCTTCCTCATAACTCTAGTAGGTGAGAGGAAGGGGTTGCACCCCCAAGACACATCCATTGATTCCCTATGATGGGAGATAGCACATTTTGACAGTACCCATTTGGACTCCCAATTTGTGTGCATCTTCAAAATTTGGCTTTTACAGGGGTGACATCACCCTATCTAATCAACGCAATATCAAGACATTTTTGACACTATAATGTCTGATATTGCCTTCCGTTTTTATATGTTGAACTTTGTAAGTTCCAGGGTTGTGTATGTTATGTTTTAAAATATGCCTGTTTGTAAAATTAAAAAAAATATTGAGGAAAAAAAACAAATAAGAGTGAAATTTTTGAGAAACAGCAATGTGTGGCTTCTTTTTCAATGCTCAATACCAGTTTTGTAAGTAATTTTGTGTTTACAGTGACAATGGGGCTTATTTACTAAAGGGAAATCCACTTGCCACTACAAGTGCACTAGGAGAACCTAGGAGACAGCCAAAAAGAAAAGCAAGCAATAAAGACATTTCTAGATTTTATCTGATCTTTTTTTTATTAATAAAAATTAGACATTGTCTGGTATTGCAATGGCCCCCCTAAAATAATTAACATATTTCTTCCTAACTTCACAGGCTCTTTGGGGGGCCAAGCCAGTACGGCCAGTATCCAGGGCCGTCAGGGAATTCTCTGCAATAAATCCAACCTCAGGCCCGACTGAGGCTATATAATTCTGTGATTTTTTTTTTAAATAATTGGGCAGTATGCAGCAGCATAGGATGATATGGTTGATTTTGTGGTCCGCCATATGGATTGCTGTCAGAAACAGGTGGAACTGACTGGCCATTATCCCAAAAGTATTCTCAATGACTTTTCTCATTCTGGCCAGCCGGTAGTTAAAAATCCTCCTCTCCGGGGTGGGGGTCCTTTGGGGGAATGGCCTCATCAGGTGTTCGCCCAGACCGAAGGCTTCATCTGCAATAAAGACGAAGGGGAGTCCTTCTACGTTCTCTGTATCAGGTGGCAATGCCAGGCCACCAGTCTGGAGATGCTTGTAAAACTCCGTCTGGGCCAAGACTCCTCCATTCTTCCCCATGTACACATAGAGGAACTCATATGCCCCGTACACAGGGTCGGGGTCTCCGACAGAAAATGTGCGATCGGACTATGTTGATGGAAATTCCGATCGTGTGTGGGCTCCATCTGACTTTTTCCGTCGGAATTTCCGACACACAGTTTGAAAGCTGGATCTAAAATTTTCTGACAACAAAATCTGATTGTTTAAATTCCGATCGTGTGTAGACAACTCTGACGGACAAAGTGCCACGCATGCTCAGAATAAATTATGGGACGAAAGCTATTGGCTACTGCTCCCTTTATGGTCCCGTCACACGTGATTTACGTCACCTCGTTCTGAAGGTTAGGATTTTCCAACAACTTTGTGCAACCGTGTGTGTGCAAGAGAGGTTTGGGCCAAAATCCGTCCGAAAAAATCCAATCCGGAATGTCTGACCGTGTGTGCAGGGCAATAGTGTGCCGACACCACCGCCATTAACACTACACTATTAAACCCCTCATAGTTATAATAGTAAGACCCCGAATGGGGTGGTGGCACAATGTGGACATGCTTCCCATCTATAGCCCCTCCACAGTTGGGAAAGTTCCAATGGTCAGCAAAATGGGAGGCCACAGTCTGCCATTCCTGTGGCATTGAAGGAAACTGTGGAGTCAAACAAGAAAAAAAATATAAGTACTTTTGCACTTAACATTGCAAGCAGATTACACAAAGAACCTTCTTGCACAACATCAGTATAACATTTATTTTAAGGAGTATTTAAAGACAAAAATATAAAGTCCACTTATCAGATTCCTCACCCCCTCTGATGGCCCATTGATAAAATTGTATGGGGGGGAAATGGTTTGAGGTGACTTTGGGAGCCAAAAAAAAGCCTCCAGCACTCTGCCTTAATTTAAGGACACGCATAACATTTGGACAAATTTTATGGGGGTGTTTCGGGGGGGGGGAGCAGAACAGTGGAGCCGATAATATACATTGTTAAGGGACTAGGTTATAGGTGTATATGGGCCCAGGATAGCATGCTTATTATGCTTATGGTTAGTGAAGGCAAATATGCAAAAAGGAGCATTAAAAGCTTCCAGCATGCATGAGGATAAAGGGGACATTCACAGCATATTCCAGTCATGGTAATTATGGAATGATTAAATAAATCCAATAGATTGGCAAACATTAAATACATAGAATGTGATGTCAAAGGATAAAACTTACCTTAATATAGTCCTTCTGCAGGACCTGAATGATGGCAGAACAGGTCTCTGGAATAATGATCCCCAGAGCCTGAGGGGAGATGCCTGTTGAGAATTTGAGGTCCTGCAGGCTTCTCCCAGTCGCCAAGTACCACAAGGTGGTGCAACCTAGCCTCTGGAGTGATGGCTTGCCGCATACAGGTATCCTGCCTGCTGATATAAGGGGTGAGCAAAGCCAACAGACGGTGAAATACGGGGTCCGTCATCCTGAGGTAATTCCTGAAAATCATCAGGATTATTCTCCTGGATCTCACGAAGCAAAGGCATAGGCGAGAATTGGTCACACTGGAGTAACCAATTCTTGGTCCATGAACTCCTCCTTGCCCTGTTTATGGACTGGGCTTGGGTCAAAGTATGAACCCCAACACCAAGCCCCCACACAGCATGAACTCTATGATGAGCACATACAGAGTGCACTGGAGAACAGCAAGGCCTGTGAAGAGCAAGCTGAAAAGCAGCAATGAGCGGATCAGAATGCAATGAAAAACAGATACAAACTGACTACACGTGCTGAAAAACAGATACAAACCCACAAGCACAAACTGAACAGCAGTAAAACGATCTGAAAAAGCTGGAGTCTGAAAAGCGCAAATCGTCTCTCACCAAACTTCTAACACGAGATTAGCAGAAGGAGCCCAATGGGTGGCAAACTGGGTATTGAACTTCCTTTTTCTAGTCCCGTTGTATGTGCTGTACATCACCGCATTCTTGGCGATCAGACTTTGGTGTGATCGTGTGTACGCAAGACAGTTTCTGCGGAACTCTGTCTGAAAAACCTTCAGAGTTTATTCTGAAAGGAAAACTGGTCGTGTGTACGCGGCATAAATCTTCTTCATCCTACTCATCCTCTGTTGCGCAAACAGAGAGAAGTGTGCAGTCCCCTGCAGGTGCCAGAGTGGATAAACCTGCCTCCTTGTCCACATCTATTCCTGCCATAGCCCCAACATCAGCCATTGAGGAGTTGGCTGAGTTATTTGCCACTTGCTCCTTGATGATGCCCAGCCATTACGGTGTTCAGATGTTGGTTCTGAGGTTGAGGATGACAGGAAGATGACCCTTAAGAGAGAGAGGAACACTCGTAGACAAATTGGCATTCATGTTCCCCAACCCGCAGTGTATTGCCAAGTTGTCTCCAGTGGTAATGATGAAGATGGAGGAGATGGAGATGATGATGATGATGTCACTGATACAACTTGAGTGCCAGATAGAACAGAGGAGAAAACTCAAGGTGAGGTGGCACAACCCCATGGTGGCTGACATCAAGGAAGAGTAGAGAGCACCCACCCTATTCCATCACATTCTGTAGCTGTTATCTCCCAGCCCACTCCCCAAAGCTCAGCTGTCTGGGCCTTTTCAGCACATCTGCAGCAGATCGCACTGTTGCTATCTGCAAACTGCGTCTCAGGCACATCAAACATGGCAAAAACACCAACCATTTGGGTACCACATGCTTAACAAGGTAGACACTACTACTTTTCACGTAAGGCTGTTTCATTTCTCTACCATCACGTGGAAGGGAATGTTCTGGCATCGTTGGGCAAGGCAGTCAGCCATAAAATCCACCTTACTGCTGACAGATCACAGCACACTGGGTAACGCTGCTTGAAACTTGAAAGGATGCAGGAGCAGAGCTCTACCCCCTCTACCCCCTCCTCCTCTGCCACCTCTATGCCCTCCACTGCAGAATTGTCCTATGAACATCAGGTACCCCCTAGCGTTCAAAGGGCTATTCCCAGAGTCAAAAAGGTGCCATACAGTGCTTCAGCTGGTGTGTTTAGGGGTCATGAACCACACCGGAGCAGAGATTCTTGCAGCTCTGCAGGGACAGGCCCAGAGGTGGTTCACACCACACCAGCTGGAGCAAGGAATGGTGGTGTCCAATAATGGCTCAAACCTCTGTCCGCCCTTTGACAGGGAAATTTGACATGTGTGCCATGCCTGGCACATGTCCTCAATTTGGTGGTGAGGCGTTTCCTAAGTACGTACTGTGGCCGCACGCAGGTAAAGTCACCTGGTTGTATCCAGGATGGGAAATATGTGTGCCCTAGATTCAGGCTTTATGCAGACTTGTACAACTAGAGGGGAAGAGTTAATGAGCCCAGCTGAAGTAAGTGGGCTCATTAAGGCCTCTACAAAAAACCCCAGCATGCTTAGGGAGATGCTCCATCCTGGAACCAGTTTTGTGTTGTATAGACTGGGGAGTGTGACACTTGTTCTGTGCGGTGAGTTAACGCCTGTGTGGCAAACCTCTACAACAGAGACAGGGACTGGTGCTGCACAAGGCTGCACTCAGTTGTTAGATAGGGAATCTAAGTGTGTAGTTAGAGATCAAGCTGACCAAGGATTTATTTTCATGTTTTATTTTTGTTTGGCTGTTATATGTTTCACTGCATGTAGCATAAATAAACCGCATCTTTAGTTTTTTTGCACCTACAACGCTGTCTGCTGTGCCTGATTTTGTGTTGTGAACCCATCCAGGGGGTCACACACACCCGCTGCCGAGCTAACCCCTCACAGTTGGTGGAGAATTTTGGCAGTTTTTTTTTAAAGGCCAGCATGGAGGAGATACTGAGACAGCTGGCTCTAGCAAATGCAAATCAGCAGCAAACAAATGCGGGTTTACAAAGGAGCCTTGCAGCTCAACAACAGAGCCTTGCAGCCCAGCAGCAGACAAATGCAACTTTGCAGCAGAGTCTGGAAGCTCAGCAGAAGGCTCATCAGCAGAGTCTGGAAGCTCAGCAGAAAGCTCACCTGCAGAGTTTGGAAGCTCAGCAACAAGCCCAGCAGCAGACAAATGCAAATCAGCAGCAGACAAATGCAACTTTGCAGCAGAGTCTGGAAGCTCAGCAACAAGCCCAGCAGCGATCTGAAGCCCGCTTCATAGACCTGTTGCAGAAGCAAGAGCAGAGTTTTCAACAGCAAATAGAGACATTGATACAGCAACGTCCACAGACCAATGAAGCAAGTGGTTACAATAATACCGCATCCTTTGGTGTGAGCCGTTTACTGACAAAAATGACTGGAGAGGATGATCCGGACCACATTTGAAAGGACTGCTGAAAGGGAAAAGTGGCCTAAGGAGCAATGGGCTGGACTGGTGGCCCCTCTGTTAACTGGGGAATCACAGAAAGCTTATTATGACCTAGAGCCTGACCAAGCAAAAGACTATGTGGTACTAAAAACAGAAATATTGGCACGGCTGGGTGTCACCCTGGCCGTCCGGGCTCAGCGTGTGCATAATTGGACTTTTCAGGTTGGAAAACCCCCCAGATCTCAAATGTATGATCTCATTCACCTGAGCAGGAAGTGGCTTCAGCCAGAGATTTTGACCGCACCAAACATTGTGGAACGTGTGGTTATGGATCGTTTCCTGAGAGCTCTTCCTACTGCCATCCAAAAATGGGTAAGCCATGGAGACCCAGAAAATGCAGATAAACTTGTGGATCTGGTTGAGAGGTACTTGGCTACAGAGAACTTGACCACCTCTTCCAGGGACTCACGGACTTTCCATCCTAAAACCAGATCATCCCCAGTGGCGGGTAAGATGACTCCAAGGGGTGAGGGTGGAGAGAGTGAGAGAGTGGGAGTTCTTCCTAAGGTCTGGCGGGAGCAGCCCAGGAAGCCCAGGCTGCAAGAGGCAGCGAAAAAGATTATTTGCTACCGCTGCCGGCAAGAGGGACATATTGCAGCCAATTGCCCAGTTGTAGATGAGCCTATGCAATGTGACTTTATAAGGGAGAGACGTCAGTCGCTGTTTGCGACAGTTGCATGCACTGCCATTCGGGGACCTGAGAAACATTTATGTAAAATGTGTATTAATGGTAGAAATGTTGATGTGTTGCTGGATTCAGGTAGCCTGGTAACATTGACAAAAGCTGAATTAGTTACTACAGAGGTCTCTGGGAAGAACAAGGTGGCTGTTATTTGTGTGCATGGGGACACCCGAGAGTATCCTGTAACTTCAGTGTTTTTTGAGACCCCCAAAGGTAACCTCTCTCATCAGGTGGGGTTAGTGTCTCACTTACCACATGATGCTATTGTGGGAAGGGATTTTCCAAAATTCTGGGAACTCTGGGATTGTCCTGAGCCCCCCACTGGTGCCCCTATAGACCAGGAAGATGACCAGAATTCCTCTGGGAGTGGTGAGGACTCCTGAATTTCCCTTGTCGGTATTGGCGGGGGAAACTCGAGAAACTGGGGAGGAGCCAACATCCTCAGATGAAAACATGCCGTCTGTGGAGTTTTCGGATCTTGAGGTTCACAGGGAAAATTTTGCCACAGAACAGTTAAAAGATCCCACCCTAATAAAGGCACGGGAAAATGTGGTGAAAATAGATGGCGAGTTAGTGAACCCAGATAAGAGTTGCACTTATCCGTACTTCACTATGGAAAGGGACCTGCTGTATCGAGTGGCTCAAAGGGCAGAAGAAACCATTGAGCAACTTGTGGTGCCCAAACCTTACAGGAAGTTGGTGTTAGAATTGGCCATGGGCACATTCTGGGAGGTCATCTGGGGGCCGAGAAAACCAGAGAGAGGGTACTGCAGAGATTCTATTGGCCTGGGGTCATGAAGGAAACAGAAAATTATTGTTCCTCCTGCCCTGTGTGTCAGAAGTCGGCACCTATGCCACATTTCCGTAACCCGCTGGTACCTCTTCCTATCATTGAGGTCCCCTTTGAGAGGATCGCAATGGATTTGGTAGGTCCGATAATGAAGTCTGCTAAGGGGCATCAGTACATTTTGGTTATATTGGACTATGCTACCCATTATTCGGAAGCAATTCATCTTCGAAATACCTCGGCCAAAACCATAGCCAAAGAGCTATCTCTTGTTTTTAGCCGCGTGGGTATTTGTAAGGAACTGCTTACGGACCAAGGTACACCCTTTATGTCCCGGGTTATGAAAGAATTATGCAAGTTGTACAAAGTGACGCAATTGCGTACATCTGTGTATCACCCCCAAACAGATGGGTTGGTTGAAAGATTCAACAAAACCCTAAAACAAATGTTAAAGAAGGTCGTGGATAGAGATGGAAAGAATTGGGACTGTCTAATACCCTATCTGATGTTTGCCATTAGGGAGGTACCCCAATCCTCTACGGGTTTCTCACCCTTCGAGTTGCTCTATGGGAGACACCCAAGAGGGCTGCTGGATATCGCCAAGGAAACTTGGGAAAATTAGAGTTCTCCTTTACAGGAGTGTGATTGAGCATGTCGCCCTGATGCAAGATAGAATTGCACAGGTAATGCCAATTGTAAAGGAACATTTAACCCAAGCGCAGTTAGCACAGCAAAGAGTGTACAACCGTGGGGCCAAGACCCGTACTTTTTCCCCGGGGGATAGGGTGTTGGTGCTAGTCCCTACGGTTGAAAGCAAATTTCTGGCCAAATGGCAAGGTCCATATGAAGTAATTGAAAAAATTAGTGAGGTGAACTACAGGGTTAGACAGCCAGGAAGGCGAAAGCCGGAGCAGATCTATCACGTCAATCTGCTGAAAGCCTGGAGGGATAGGGAATCCCTAGTCGCAGAGACTTTGTCACAAGTACAGCCTGATTGCTTAGTTCCTGAGGTTGGAATAGCAGACACCTTATCGAAACCCCAACAACAGGAGGTTAAAGAGTTTGTACTTCGTAACAAAGAGATTTTCTCTGAGCTTCCGGGACAAACATCTGGCGTAGAGCATGACATTATCACCCCGCCAGGAGAAAGGGTAAAACTAAAACCTTATAGAATACCAGAGGCCCGACGGGAGGCAATACGTGGGGAGGTTCAAAGGATGCTGGAATTGGGTGTGATAGAGGAGTCCCAGAGTGACTGGTCCAGTCCTATCGTACTAGTGCCCAAACCTGATGGGAGCTGGCGGTTTTGTAACGATTTTCGACAATTAAATAAAGTTACAAAATTTGACACCTACCCCATGCCGCGTATAGATGAGTTGATTGACCGGCTGGGAACAGCCCGATATATGACAACTCTTGATCTCACCAAAGGGTATTGGCAAATTCCCCTGGCCGAGTCGGCCAAGGAGAAAACTGCGTTTGTAACCCCAGATGGGGCATTCCAATATAAGAGAATGCCGTTTGGGTTACAAAATGCACCGGCAACATTCCAGCGGAAAATGGATAAGATTCTGAGGCCCCATCAGAAATATGCTGCAGCTTACCTGGATGATGTGATTATCCATAGCACAGACTGGGTCTCACATTTGCCAAAAGTACAAGCAGTCCTAGACTCTATCCGGGAAGCTGGGTTTATGGCCAATCCAAAGAAGTGTACCATTGGACAGGAGGAGGCCAAATATCTTGGGTACACTATTGGGAGGGGGGTGATAAAACCCCAAGTCAATAAAGTCGAGGCCATACAGAGTTGGCCACGTCCCAACAGCAAGAAACAGGTACGAGCCTTTCTGGGAATCGCTGGCTATTATCGACGATTCATTCCCCATTTTGCTTCTCAGGCTGTGCCCCTCACCAACCTGACAAAAGGGAAAGAGTCGGTCATGGTTAAATGGTCCCCAAAGGCTGAAGAAGCATTTCAGTCCTTAAAAACAGCCTTATGTAGCCAGCCAGTGTTGTACTCACCAGACTTCTCTAAGGACTTCGTGGTACAAACTGATGCATCAGACGTTGGGTTAGGAGCAGTGTTATCCCAGGTCTGGAACGGGGAAGAGCACCCAGTCATTTACCTCAGCAGGAAGTTGAAGTCCCATGAGGTAAATTACTCCACGATTGAGAAGGAATGTTTAGCAGTGAAGTGGGCTCTAGATTCCCTTCGGTACTATCTGCTAGGTAGGCACTTTGACCTGGTGACTGATCACGCTCCTTTAAAGTGGATGGCTCAAAACAAGGAGACCAATAGGAGGGTAAATAGGTGGTTCCTGGCCCTACAGGAATTTAACTTTACAGTTAAGCATCGCCCTGGTGTTAAAATGGGGAATGTGGATGCTTTGTCTCGGATACATGCGTGTCTGACTGCTTGTGTTACAACCCCAAGGTTGAAACAAGAGGGGGGGGGGGGGTATGTGGCAGCACGCAGGTAAAGTCACCTGGTTGTATCCAGGATGGGAAATATGTGTGCCCTAGATTCAGGCTTTATGCAGACTTGTACAACTAGAGGGGAAGAGTTAATGAGCCCAGCTGAAGTAAGTGGGCTCATTAAGACCTCTACAAAAAACCCCAGCATGCTTAGGGAGATGCTCCATCCTGGAACCAGTTTTGTGTTGTATAGACTGGGGAGTGTGACACTTGTTCTGTGCGGTGAGTTAACGCCTGTGTGGCAAACCTCTACAACAGAGACAGGGACTGGTGCTGCACAAGGCTGCACTCAGTTGTTAGATAGGGAATCTAAGTGTGTAGTTAGAGGTCAAGCTGACCAAGGATTTATTTTCATGTTTTATTTTTGTTTGGCTGTTATATGTTTCACTGCATGTAGCATAAATAAACCGCATCTTTTGTTTTTTTGCACCTACAACGCTGTCTGCTGTGCCTGATTTTGTGTTGTGAACCCATCCAGGGGGTCACACACACCCGCTGCCGAGCTAACCCCTCACAGTACCCAGAGTTTCAAGATGTACTAAAGCAGGCCAGAAGAGTCTGTAGCCATTTCAGGTGGTCATACACAGCCAGTGCTCAGTTCACTGAAATACAGCAGGAATTCCACTGCCCGTAAATGGCCTGATTTGTGACAAGCCCACCAGGTGGAATTCAACTTTGGGAATGCTGCAGAGGCTGTACATGCAGCAGAAGGCCGTCAATGAGTTCCTGTGCCAGTATGGCACAACGATGGGCTCAGGCTGCTTCAGATTTTTCCCCCACGCCAATGGCTGATCATTAATGATGCATGCACTGTATTGCCACCATTTTAGGAGGCCACAAGGATGATGAGCAGTGACAGTGCATGCATCAGTGACACAATCCCTGTTGTGTTCCTGCTGAAGCAGACTCTGCCTGGCATTATGGACAGGTCACTGCAGGCAGAGCAGCAGGAGGAATGGGAGGACTTCCCTTCCTCTCAAGGCCCACTTTATGCAGACACCATCATTCCTATGTCTTTTTTTTCTCTTTCTTTCCCTTTCTTATATCCGGTTGCCTCCTTTACTTACATCTTTTATGTCTTTCACCTAAGCTTTACCGCCATTCTTATTGTCATGAACATTGAGTACTTTTGTGTCTACTTGTTAATTTTTTTGGACAAGTATATTTACATTTCTAGTCATGACCATCTAGTATGTATATTTTCAGGGGTGTACTTAAGTTTACAGCCGGACTTTATTTCTATATTCATATTAATTCTTTCCTTATGTTATTGTATCTCATTTTATTTTGTTTAATTTGATTTAGGTTTGTTTTGAAATGTCAATGATTTTATATTCAATGTGTGTTTTTTAGTTTTGAAAATATAATGGTAAATGTCAAAATGAATTTATGATCATGATTTGATGAATTATTTAATTGCTAGTATTTATTTTCACAACTGATATAGGTTAAGATCGGTTGGTGTATGTATAACCTTGCAAGCAGTTGACGGCTGTGATTCACTTGGAGTCCTGGGTTCTCCACACATGTAGACTATTTGTCATTAGGATAATGCCATTAATTATATGGTTTTAAATTGGTTTTTCACATTATGAATTATCATTTGACAGTCTACACCAGTGATGGGGAACCTCGGCCCCCCAGATGTTTTGAAACTACATTTCCCATGATGCTCAGGCACTCTGCAGTGTAGTTGGGGCACCATGGGAAATGGAGTTCCAAAACATCTGGGGTGCCAAGGTTCGCCATCACTGGTCTACACCAACACTACCAGTCAGTCGGCTTTGTGAAGATTAATAAATGCCGATCTCTATCACTTTTTATGGGTATTTTATAACACTTTAAATAACATATAAATAATCATCACTGACTTCTTTGATTTCAGTAGAATTGATTAATATTTCTTTTTTAAATTTTTTCACCGTTTATATGTATTCATTTACTAGTTGTATTTACTAATATTACCACCACCATTATCATTTAATATTATCACTATTATTCACACATTGATATATTCATAGTTTTATTCACTCATTTTTCACACACATTGACACAATTGATTCAGATCTAGGGATCTCTTTTCCCTCCTTCCCCTTTCTTTTTTTCTGTTCCTTTCCCCGCCCCCTCCCCCTTCATTCCGCTTTCTTTTTCTCTTCCCTTCCTCCCCTTCCCCCCCCCTCCCCTTCTTTTCTTTTTCTTTCTCTCTTTTTCTTTTCTTTTTCTCATTCTTTCTCATTTTCTCAATCTTTCTTTTTCTTCTCTTTTCACTCTTACAATTTTGGTCACCTAATGATCAAGTGCAGGAGACACATGTGCGGAGACTTCACGATGATGGTTCATCAGCTGTCACTGCTTTCCACCCTTGATTTTACCACCACGTGTTGACACCTGTATAGTATATATTTGTTTTTAATTTTGAACAAAAGGTAGCAATGAGTAAGCGCTGGTTTTAGCGGCAGAAATTTTGTTCTATGTTTTTTTTTTCCTTTGCTGTGATGATTCGGGTGATATGGAGTTTTTTCACTTGAAGAAATAAAGGCATTTTTACTTTTCACCTAATCCGGAGTGCGGCTGTCCAGAGTTCTGTTCTTTTCCTGTATACTATGTCACAGAACACACAGGAGGAGAGAGGGGAGGAAGATGATGAGGAGGATTCTGGCACTTTCATAGGCTTTTAAAAAGAGGAAGACGTGCGTAAACCTGTAAGCAATGGCTTTCCAACCCCAAGACCCTTGGGAGTACTACGTGGCTGGGAGGAGGAAGTTCCAGATGCTGTCATCCTGAGTGACCCTGAGGAGTCTGCTTCTCAAGCCTCTGCAAATTTGAGGCGTATGGGCAACCTCATGCTTCAAAGCCTGCGAAAGGACTCAACAATACGTTACATAAAGGAGAAGGATGATTACTGGTTGGCAACTCTCCTTTACCACCGTTATAAGGAGAATGTCTCAGAACTCATCCCATCCCCACAGAGAGTGTAGAAGATAAAATCGTTTGAGAACACTTTAACCAGTTCCCGACCGGCGCACGCCGATGTACGTCGGCAGAATGGCACGGGCAGGCATATTGGCGTACAGGTACGTCCGTTTTTAAATGCCGCCCTGCCATTGTGTGCACGCCACCGGCAGCGCGCCCGCGTTTAGGTCGTGACCCCCGTGAGACCGATCGTGGGTCCCGCGGACTCATTTGCCGCGGGGATACCCGCGATCATCTCACGGGGCGGCTGAACGGGGAGATGCCATTGTAAACAGCATCTCCCTGTTCTGCCTAGCAACAAGTGACGCTGATCTCTGCTCCATGTGATTGGAGAAGAGATCAGTGTTCACTAACACAAAGCCCAGCCTCCCACAGTTAGTAACACGCCCCTAGGAACACTTAACCCCTACACTGCCACCCCCTGGTTAACCCCTTCGCTGCCAGTGTCATTTACACAGGAATCAATGCATTTGTATAGCATTGATTGCTGTATAAATGACAATGGTCCCAAAAATGTGTCAAAAATGTCCGATGTGTCCGCCACAATGTCGCAGTCACAATAAAAATCGCTGATCGCCGCCATTACTAGTAAAAAAAATTATTAATAAAAATGCCATAAAACTATCCCCTATTTTGTAAAAGCTATAACTTTTGCGCAAACCAATCAATAATTGCTTATTGCGTTTTTTTTTACCAAAAATATGTAGAAGAATATGTATCGGCCTAAACTGAGGGAAAAAAATGTTTTTTTTATATATTTTTGGGGGATATTTATTATAACAAAAAGTAAAAAAATGATGCGTCTTTTTTCAAAATTGTCACTCTATTTTTGTTTATAGCGCAAAAAATAAAAACCACAGGGGTGATCAAATACCACCAAAAGAAAGCTCTATTTGTGGGAAAAAAAGGGCGTCAAATTTGTTTGGGAGCCACGTTGCATGACCGTGCAATTGTCAGTTAAAGCAACGCAGTGCCGAATCGCAAAAAGTGGTCTGGTCTTAAGCCAGCAAAATGGTCCGGTCTGAAAGTGGTTAAAGAGGATTTAAATGAAAGAAAATAAAGAATGTTTTTCCTGACTCCGGTAGGTTAAAGTGTCATGGAAAATGTTGTTTTGAGTCTTCTGTTGGCCAAGAGAGGCATTTTGGATTTTTACCTCGGGGCCAAAACAGAGATGGAGAGCTTTCCAGCTAACAATCCACTGACTTACTGGGTCATGAGAATAGACCACTGGCTAGAACTTGCCCAGTATGCTGTTCAGTTGTTGGGCTGCCCAGCAGTGTGCTTTCAGAACAGGCATTCAGTGCTGCAAGAGGTTTAGTTTCTAATCGTAGAATGCATCTGCCCACAGACTCCGTGGACCATTTGACGTTTAAAAAAAAGGAATCAGTCCAGGATTACCAGCTGAAGCCCCTGATGCGGATGTCACTGATTAAGACTTTTTGGCATGTGGACTCTCGGCAGGACTTCAAGGCTGGCTAGCTTTGAGGGTGTTCAATCATTTCATCTGGAAGGATATTTTTGGTATAGGTTTCATGGGCACAATTAACACCCAAAGACCAATTGTTCAGCACCTGTTTGACAGGTGCATATCATTGCAAATTTTTTTACAGCAAGGCCAATTCTTGCTTTCATCAAGATTACCTCTGTAGGGTTACGGTGGGAAGGTGAACCCAAAGACCAATTTTTACACACCCGTTACTTCTATCCAAAGTCAAAGTGACACCAGAATATATCCCAAAAAATCTATAATCTTGTTCCCAGTGCACTACATTGTGGCCTCATCATACACACTGGCTCCTCAGCTGTTGCTGAGAAAAATAAAGGCAGCTTGCGGGGAATATTTCATTTTTTTGTTTTTGTTTTATAAATGCAATTATTGCTGCAGGAGATTCTAGACATGGTGCAGATGTGCCACTTTACAGGTAGACTAAGGGGACCCCCACTCCCAGGCACTATATTGGAAGAAATTTTTTATTTTTATGCTTTCACTTTAAAAATCACTGCTCATTTAAAAAATTACGCTTTTCACAATCTTTTTTTTTTATTGATACATGTCCCCCCAGGGCAGGACCCAGACCCTTATAACCATTGTATGCCCACTACCTTGCATATAAGCCTTCAAAATGGGCACTTTTGATTTTTGACATTGGGGTCCCATTGATTTTAATGGGGTTCATTATTCGGGTCCGAACTTTCGTGGTGTTCAAAAGTTCTGGTGCGAACCAAACAGGCGTCCGTTTGTCCCATCCCTAATGATCACTAACATCCAGTCAAAACCCAGAAAAGTCAACACATATGTTCAGAATGCCCAATCATGCTGAGGTGTGGAGCATACAATTCTGGTAGAGCTGGAGAAGAATGGAGGAGAAGATCTGAAGTACACAGAATGCCTCTCTCAGGCTCGTTCATGAGAAATGTAAATCACCTGTCACTCATAGAAAGGGGGAAGAACTGACTCCTATTTCTCTGTGTGTCCGTTTTTTATCTTACTGAAGAAATATAAGAGGACTGCTCAGAGGTGGATTAACTCTTTGTGGCAAGACTGGGCACAGATGACATGAAATCCTATACTGTACAAGGTGCAAGCCCTAATTAAAAAATAAAAATAAAAATTGGGTTTACATTCACTTTATATAAACAGTAACAGGGGATGACAGACCATATTGGCCCCATAAAGGATAAGGAAGTGAATCTGGTTACAAAGGATGGTGAGATGGCAAAGGTATTGAATTTATTCTTCTCTTCAGTCTTCACAAGGGAATCCGGGGGCTTCAGTAACCAAAACTGCAGTGTTTATCCTCATTACACATCACAGGATGCACCCTTGTGGCTAACATAAGACAGAATTAGAAATAGACTTGAAAAACTTAACATTAATAAGTCACCAGGATCAGATGGCTTGCACCCTAGGGAACTCAGTCAAGTAAATGCCAGGCCGGACTTCCGGCCGGATGTGATCGAGGCAGCAGCGTGTCTCCACAGCTCCGCTCCTCCGGACCATCATCCGCCTCATTTGGAGCCGCCATCTGCCTACAAACACCGCCATCTGCCAGGAGAAGGTGAGCTGCAGCCGGGGATGCCCTCTTCTGCTGCCTGAAAAGGGGCTAAAGCACGCAGGGACCAGCGGCATTCACACACGGCGGGAGACACAGCGCTTAGCCCCACCCCCGCCATCTGTCTTCCCCGCCGCCCTCACAGCGCGCCAGGCTTACAGGAGGGAGGATGGCACAGCTGAAGGAGCTAGAGGGAGCTGAGCCCATGCCAGATCCAGCCCCAGCGGTGGACACCGACGCCATTACCAGGCCAATATTGGAAGCCATCAGCACAAGTAAAGCTGAGCTTATGGGTCGCATAGATCATCTCTGCTCTGAATGCAATTTGATTAGACATGATCTGGACAAGATAAGGGGCCACCTGACTACTGTAGAAACGAGGGTGTCAGATGTGGAGGACAATTCCCATAGTTACGGTGCCCAGTTAGCAGAGCTCAGAGATCAGGTCAGAGCGTTACAGCACAAGACTATTGACGCTGAGGACAGACAGAGGCGTAATAATATTCGAGTGGTGGGGCTACCGGAGGGGACTGAAGGTGATCAGCCAGCACAATTTGCAGAACAATTCTTTAAACAACTGCTATCTATTGCTGACATGCCTCCCACGTATGTGGTGGAACGGGCACAGGCCCCCCGGAGCTTTCCCCTGGCCATTTCTGGTCCGTTTTTGAACTTCCGTGACCGGGACCTAATCCTGACACGGGCCAGAAAAGTCCCGGAGCTACGCCACGGCAATGAAAAGATCATGCTCTTTTTCTGGATTTCTCTGCTGCCACACAACAGAAGAGGAGATCTTTTACTGACATGCGACGTTGACTGAGAGACAAGGAGAACAAATACAGCATGCTATATCCCAGCAAACTCCGGGTTAGACACAGGGGCACTGTGAAGTTCTTCGAACATCCTGAGGAGGCCAGCGACTGGTTGGACAAGGAATTGTGAGTGGATTTCCCTTCTGAATGGCGTCGGACAGAGTTTCTCCTTTTCTTTTTTGTCCGGCACTGTTATGATCTAGCTATCCTGTCCTGGTGAAGTTATAAGGGATAGGGGCCCACCTGGTATTGTGGTACAAGACTGGGGGGGGGGGGGGGGTGACCATGTGTCCTGAACCTGGCTGCGGGCTTCTCTGCGAGAGTGGCACACGCTCACGCGTCCAGTGCAGTGGCAAATTAATACATGGCTCCAATATGACACGGAGTGACAACGTGGAGTGGAAGAGGACTGACTTAAGTACTGCAGGACTGCCGATCACCGCGGCGTGGCAGTGCCACAGCCCCAACTGTTCTTTTGGTTGTGTTTTTGGGGTTAGAGACAAAGCTAAATACCGGACTAGTTGGGGTTGTTACAGGTATATAGGCAGGGGTGGGTTTTCAGGGAGTCACAGCTCGACTGGGGGAATTACTTACAAAATGTAATCGCAATGTATATATACTTTATGTCTGGTTTGAATTTGTCCTAAACTTAAGGAGGGTACTTTGGCCTATTTATACGAACTACAAGAATAATGGCGGATGATGTAAGAATTGTTTCATGGAATGTCCGGAGGTTGGGTCACCAGGTGAAGAGGGCCGCTATGTTTAAATTTCTTAAACTGTCCAAGCCACACATCATCCTCCTGCAGGAGACCCATCTTGATGGCAGCAGGGTCTTAGCTCTGCGTAGTCCGTAGATACAGAGAGCTTTACACTCGACGTATTCCACGTTCGCCAGAGGAGTCTCGATCTTAATTACTAGAAATATTTCCTGCAAAATCCATCAGGTTATCTCTGATCCGGGAGGTAGATTTGTGGCTGTGGTTCTAGATGTCTCTTACAAACAAATGGTTCTGGTTAATGTATATGTCCCGCCACCTTTCCATGTCAAGGTTATGTATGATCTGTTGTCCAAGATTGCACCATATGCTCACCTTCCTGTGCTTTGTTTGGGGGATTTCAATGCCGTCCTTGATGCGGCCTTGGATACCACCAACCCGCAGAGGGGGGAATCAGCTGATTTGATTGGCTGGTGCTCGGTGGCAGACCTTGTAGAATTGTGGAGATGGAAACATCCACTGGAGAAAGGGTACACACATGTGTCGTCGACTCACAAGTCGGAGGCGAGAATTGATTTAGCGTTTGGGAATAAGCTGATGCTGCAATATGTGACTGGGGTGACCTACCTAGCGGGGGGTTTGACGGATCATAACCCACATGCGGTTACCTTGACGCTTCCATCAGGGGGGAGGAGAGGGGGGTGGAGACTTTCCCCAGGTTGGATACAAAATGACTTGGTCCGTGAACAGGTGTCTGGAGAGATGCAAACTTACTGGTCTACTAATGTATATACGGCTGACCCAAGGGTGGTCTGGGACGGGTTCAAAGTGGTGACGCGAGGGCATTTTATTTCGGCCATAAAAATGGCTAGGGTGACTGATGGGAAGGAGGTGGACGCTTACTGCAACACGAAAGTCAAGTAGCCAGGGCGCACGCGGACTCCCCATCGGGTGATACTTATGAGGCCCTGCTGGAAGCGAGGCGCACGTTATCATTACATTTTACTAGTCAATCCCGCGTATAAACAGATAAAAAGGCCCATACGGTCTTTGCAGAGGGTGACAAAAATGGGAAACTCTTGGCAATGCTGGTGGCTGACCATGGCTCCCTCACCTGTGTTCCGGTTCTTAGGGAGCAGGGTGGGGGGCTGATTAGTGATCCGGGGGCTATAATGCAAGAGTTTGCTAAGTTTTACTCCACATTTTACTCCCCATCCCTCCCTATGACCCGCTAGAATTGGATTCCCTGTTGGGAGGCCTACCTATACCTAGACTTACTGATGCGGACCGGGACTTACTGGAAGCCCAAATAACGCTTGCGGAGGTGCAGACATCGATTTTTGCTTTCCCCCCAGGTAAAGCCCCTGACCCGGACGGGTTCCCAGCGGACTTTTACAAAGCTAATGTGGACATAGTGGCCCCCCGACTCCATGCGCTTTTAGGACACTGCCATGAGCAGGGTTCCCTCCCACAATCTATGTTGGAGGCATGTATGGTCCTCTTATTGAAACTGGGGAAGGACCCCATGGATTGTGCGTCCTACAGACCAATTGCCCTGCTAAATATGGACTTAAAAATTCTGACTAAGATACTGGCTAGACGGTTAGCCGAGGTGCTCCCTTCGATTGTCAATATTGACCAAACCGGCTTTATGCCGGGTAAGTCCACAGATATGAATTTAAGACAGCTCTTTACCCATTTGCAGATTAAACAGAGTGCGAGCACATCCAGAGTTGTGGTCTCAATAGACTTTGAAAAGGCCTTCGACTCTGTGGACTGAATGTACATGACCAAAGTTTTAGAGGTCATGGGGTTTGGTCCACAGTTTAGAAGATGGACAGCAATGCTATATACCCAACCAAAGGCGGCGATTAGACTGGGTTCGGCCACGTCCGATTTTTTTGGGGTGGGCAGGGGCATGAGACAGGGCTGTCCTCTGTCCCCCTTTTTGTTCTCCCTGGCTCTGGAACCGCTTGCAGTAGCACTACGATCAGAAGGTGACATTGGACATATTAGAGTGGGATCAATTGACGAGACACTTGCACTGTACGAGGACGACATGTTATTATTCCTAAACGACCCTGGGGAATCACTGACAGTGGCCTTAGGGGATCATTTTGCTCAGTTTTCTGGGCTAAAGGTAAACTGGGGGAAATCCTCCGTTCTGCCCATTGATGTGGCGGCCAGGGATAGAGCGGACCCCGGGTTGGCATTGCAGTGCGTTGAGTCCCTCAAATACTTGGGTGTACAGGTTACAGCGCATGTTGTGGACTATATGGCCCATAATTTACTACCCCTGATACAGCTTCTCAAGAAGAAAACACAGGCATGGATTAAACTCCCACTGTCTCTAGCGGGCAGGATTAGTTTGCTGAAAATGAAATTCCTCCCAGTGGTGTTATATTTCCTTAGACATGCATTGGTTTGGGTTCCAAGGTCATATTTTCGCAAACTGGACAGTATAATTTAATCATATCTTTGGGCCCCTGGGTCGCCCAGAGTGGGAATTAAAGTGCTGCAGGAGCCGAGGGAGAGGGGTGGCCTAGCTCTACCCGACTGGCATAAGTACTATCTCGCCGGGCAGCTAGTGTTTGCACGCAGATGGCTGACAGCTGATGATGGGGATGCGGCTACAGTGTTAGAGGCGGCTCACCTAGGGGCTTATGATAGCCTGTGATTCGCCTTGTTTAGAGGTACCAAATCGGAGCTGCCACTGACACTGTCCATGAAGGCCACTATCAGGGCGTGGGGAGCAGCAGTAAAATTGACATGCCCCAGCTTTAGAGGGATATCTCCGTCAACGCCCTTGTGGATGAACCTGACCTTGGCACATTTTTATAATCTTCCGGACCCCATGCTGTGGGTGGTGAAAGGTATCAAAACCCTAGGGGATATCACCAGATATGGAGAGTTACAAACCTTCCCCCAATTACAAACAAGACATGACCTGCCTAATGGTTATCTATTCCGGTTTTTGCAGATTAGACATGCCTTTCAGGTACAGTTTCGAGAGATGAGAGTGGAGTTCCTGCCTTCAGCCTTGGAGAGGTTGTTGTCAGGGGAGGACCTGGTCAAACCCCTTTCAGTGACCTATAAGGAAATGTTTCAAGATGTCCAGATGTCCAAGGGGAAGATTGGGATGCCCTGTGGACTAAGCCATTCCAGCACTTGGTGTCTGCTAGGGACAGATTGATCCAGTTCAAATTTTTGCACAGGAGCTATTACACTCCCAACCACCTCCTCGGAGTGCTGGAGATGCTCCCACTCCCCGGCGGATGCTCATCATATTTTTTGGGACTGCGCCCTTGTGCAGGAATTTTGGGAAGACATAACTTTGTGCATCTTTGAACTGATTCAAGTACCTATACCAAAGACTATTAGAGTTTGCCTGCTTGGCCTGGTTGACGAGGTGATACCTTCAAGGGCTATGCGAACAATGCTGAGCATCCTGTTGTTCTACAGTAGAAAGTCCATTCTTCTACATTGGAAAAAAGCAAGGGCTCCGACTGTTTCCTTTTGGAAAGGCCTGGTAAACACGATGCTGCCTTATTATAAGCATACTTACGAGACCAGAGGCTGCATGAAAAAATTTGATAAAGTCTGGCAATCCTAGTTTAATTCCAGTACCACAGTAGGATAACAACATAGGGAGAAATGGTTTGGAATAGGGAAGTGGAGGTAGCACTTGGTGAGAACCGCAGATAACGGAAAAGTAGATTGAGAAAACACTCTGATAGGTACCCTATTATTTACTTTCTATTGTATAATCCAGACACCGAATGTATAGGTGAGAGGGGCTGTACACGATACATGGTGTCCGGTCGGGCTGTGACTCTGGGGAGGGGGGAGGGGATGGGGGGTTGTGTTGGAATAGCTAGTTGTTGTTGTTAGTTAGATTTGGCCGGTGGCCTGTGGATGTGTCCAACAGACGCGTCCAATGTTTTGTATGTTTGCATAAAACCAATAAATTTTATTAAAAAAAAAGAAAATGCCAGGCCCTTGTTCCTAATTTTTACTGACAGTCTGTTGACTGGAATGGTACCAGCTTATTAGGGAAAAGCCAATGTAGCCCCGATATTTAAAAGGGCCAAAATACATCCCTGGAAATTACAGACCAGTTAGCCTAACATCAGTAGTATGCAAGCTCTTGGAGGGGATGATAAGGGACTATATACAAGATTTTAGTAACGAAAACTGTATCATTAGCCATAATGAGCATGGATTCATGAAGAATCGCTCTTGCCAAAGCATTCTATTAACCTTCTATGAGGAGGTGAGTTGCCATCTAGATGAAGGGAGGACTGTAGACGTGGTGTATCTGGATTTTTCAAAAGCATTGGACACAGTTCCCCATAAACGTTTACTGTACAAAGTAAGGTCCGTTGGCATGGACCATAGGGTGAGTACACGGATTAAAAACTGGCTACAAGGGCGAATTCAGAGGGTAGTGATAAATGGGGAGTACTCGGAAGTGTCAGGGGTGGAAAGTTGGGTCCCACAGGGTTCTGTCCTGGAATCAATCCTATTTAATTTGTTCATAAATGACCTAGAGGATGGGGAAAACAGTTCAATCTCTGTATTTGTGGACGATACCAAGCTAGGCAGGGCAATAATATCTCTGCAGGATGTGGAAACCTTGCAAGTAGATCTAAACAAATTAATGGGGTGGGCAACTACATGGTAAATGAGGTTTAATGTGGAAAAATGTAATGCATTTGGGTGGCAAAAATATGAATGCAATCTACTCACTGGGGGGAGAACCTCTGAGGGAATCAAGGGTGGAAAAGGACCTGGTGGTCCTAGTAGATAATAGGCTCATGTAATGCCAAGCTGCTGCTAACAAAGCAAACAGAATATTGGCATGCATTAAAAGGGGATTAACTCATGAGATAAAGCGATAATTTTCCCACTTTACAAGACACTGGTCCAGCCTCACCTGGAGAATGCTGTTAAGTTCTGGGCACCAGTCCTCAGGAAGGATGTGCTGGAACTTTTCCAAGTAAGGGAGTTTAATAAGACACGTGGTAACTCAGTAAAATGAGGTTTAACCTTAAACTGCGTAGAGGGTTCTTTACTGTAAGAGTGGCAAGGGTGTGGAATTCCCTTTCACAGTCGGTGGTTTCAGTGGGGAGCATCAATAGTTTCAAAAAACTATTAGACAAGCACCTGAGTGACTACAACATACAGGGATATACAATGTAATACTGACATATAATCATCACACACATAGGTTGGTCTTGATGGACTTGTGTCTTTTTTCTGCCTCACCTACTATGTATTATTCTCCATCGCTTCTCCACCATGCCATGTATTATTCTCCATCCCTTCTCCACCATATCAAGTATTATTCTCCATCGCCTCTCCACAATTCCATGTATTATTCTCCATCCCTACTCCACCATGCTATGTATTATTTTCCATCTCTCCTCCACCATGCTATGTATTTCTATTCAACTCTCCTCCACCATACCATGTATTATCCTCCACCCTCCCCCCCACTATGCTATGTATTATTCTTCATCCCCCCTTCAACATGCCATGTATTATTCTCTATCCTCCTCCACCATGCCATGTATTATTCTCTATCCCCCTCCACCATGCCATATATTATTCTCTACCCCCCCCCCCCCTCCCCACCATGGTATGTATTATTCTCTATCTCCCTCCACCATGCCATGTATTATTTTCCATCCCCCTCCACCATGCTATGCATTATTCTCTATCCCCCTCCACCACGCTATACATTATTCTCTATCCCCCTCCACCATGCCATGTATTATTCTCCATCCCTTCTCCATGCTATTAATTATTTTCTACCCCCCTCCACCTTGCTATGTATTATTCTCTACCCTCCTCTGTTATGGATTGTTTAATGACTATTTCTAATATGTCAAGATATATGCTAAAACTCCTTACGCAGTATGGTCAATTAGAACACCCCCTCCCATTGTAGTGAAACAGGAGAACTCAAGCCTACATGAATGACTGCACAAACTACAACTGTGATGCTTTTGCAAACAAATGACTCATATTCTATTATAAAAGAAGTCATACGTCCAAGTAATAAAAAGGAAGATTCACTTTACCTGCTTAGCTTGCATCAGTGTCTTTTCTTCTATACGTGCATGTATTGACTAGGGATGAGCCAAACACCCCCGTTCGGTTCGCAGTAGAACATTTTTTGGGAGCAGTGATTTTAATAATGTTTAAAGTGAAACAATAAAAGTGTAATATTCCTTTAAATTTCGTACCTGGGGGGTGTCTATAGTATGCCTGTAAAGGGGCGCATGTTTCCCATGTTTAGAACAGTCTGACAGAAAAATGACATTTCTAAAGGAAAAAAAGTCATTTAAAACCACTCGCGGCTACAATGAATTGTTGGTCCGCAATACACATAAAAGTTCATTAAAAAAATTGCATGGAGATTTCCCCACAGGGGAACCCCCAACCAAAGTTTAAAAAAAATGCGTGGGTGTCACGATCTAGGATGAGGCCGAGATGCTGAGAGGGCTCCCCTTGCGGCCGAGCGCAGTACAACCCTGAAGTTGGCACAGGGATGTAGTGCCCACAGTAGCACAGGTTGCCAGGTAGCAATAGTAGAGACCAGGTAGCAGATGGATAAGCCTGGATGGACAACTGTGCTTAGGAGATCCGAGAGTAGGCAGCGGAAATCCAGAGAATGGTCAAACAAGCCGAGGTCGGGTGCAGGAAGCAGATCTGGAGCGTCAGGTACAAGCCAGGAGTCGGAGCCAGGAGAACAACAGGAACGGGTCAAACAGGCCGGGTCGGTACACAGAAGATCGGATAACAGGGAGCACAGGTACAGGTTCACAGGAGAGCTGACGATAATCCAGCAATGCAGGAGTGTCAGGCGAACGTTTAAATAGGCCGCCTGACCGGGTCACGTCGCGGGCGCGTCGGAGCGATCGTACGTCTACGTCTAGTGCGTTGCGTATTCGTGGCATCGCCGCGTAAGCCCGCCCGGTTAGGCGTCGCGTCGGTCGTACGTCTAGTAACTACTTTGCGCTTGCGTAGGCGCCGACGCGCGTTAACACGGACGTATCTTATGAGACTGCGGCTATTTCCCTGACAGTGGGGGTCCCCCTAAATTCCATACCAGGCCCTTTAGGTCTGGTATGGATATTAAGGAGAACCCCGCGCCAAAATTAAAAAATAAAATGGCATGGGGTCCCCCTAAATTCCATACCAGGCCCTTCGGGTCTGGTATGGATATTAAGGGGAACCCCGCACCAAAATAAAAAAAAATGTTGTGGAGGTCCCCCAAAAAATCCATACCAGACCCTTATCCGAGCACGCAACCTGGCAGGCAGCAGGAAAAGAGGGGGGACGAGAGAGCCCCCCCTCCTGAACCGTACTAGGCCACATGCCCGCAACATTGGGAGGGTGCTTTGAGGTAGCCAGTCAAAGCACCTTGTCTCCATGTTGATGGGGAGAAGGGCCTCATCCCCACAATGCTTGCCCGGTGGCTGTGGAGGTCTGCGGGCGGGGGGCTTATCGGAATCTGTAAGCCCCCTTTAACAAGGGGACTCCCAGATCCCGCCCCTCCTGTGTAAATTGGTAATGGGGTACAAATGTAACCCTACCATTTCACAAAAAAAGTGACAAAAAGGTTAAAAAAGACAAGACACGGTTTTTGACAAGTGCTTTATTAAATTCTTTTTCTTTGTGCTTCTTCTTTCATCTTCTTTCTTCCGGTCTTCCTTCCGTGTTCTTCTTGTTCCTCCAACTTCTTCTTCATCTTCTTCTTCCTCCGCTCTTCTCGTCCCGCATCTTTTTACATAAACGGGTCCTCAAACACTTTTTATGACAATACCACGCACATAAGCCTTTACAATTAGCACTTTCGATATTTCCCATAGACTTTTAAGGGATGTTCTGCGACTTTCGAATTTGCCACGAAAAATCCAAAATTGTTCGCTGTTTCAAGTGCACTTGAAAGTGCACCTACAAGTGCAGTCGCTCTAAATCTAAGGAGTAGATCTGAAATAAGTGAAAGCTCTGCTGATTTTATCATCCAATCATGTGCAAGCTAAAATGTTGTTTTTCATTTTCCTTGCATGTCACCCTCGAATCTACAGCGACTTTACTTCCAAGTGCACTGGCAGTGCAAAGTGCATTATCCTTTAGTGCGGGGATATGCAATTAGCGGACCTCCAGCTGTTGCAAAACTACAAGTCCCATCATGCCTCTGCCCCTGGTTGTCATGCTTGTGGCTGTCGGAGTCTTGCTATGCCTCATGGGAATTGTAGTTCTGCAACAGCTGGAGGTCCGCTAATTGCATATTCCTGCTTTAGTGAATAACCCCCATTGTGTTGTATGGGTCTGTAATACATGATGTATGATGTTGAAAGAGACTGACACACAGATTGACACACAGGGACCCAGCTGACGTGGACAAACTCCTTTGAAAAGGTGATAGTGTGGTGTAGCACGTCGCCCCCAGAAGGGAGCGTCAGGGACGCAGATAGCGTGGAAGGAAAATATACTGTGTGGTCATTATAATTCAAACATACACATCTATTACAATTCGTGCAAATGTCATGTCATAACTGTGTTTGTAGATTGATGTTCAGCATTTTTGAAGGAGGTTGGACGGTCAATTGGGTCTGTAGAAAGTGAATGTAGGGAGACTGGACAGGAACAGATAAGGTGTCCTGAACAAGTGGGAGATTTAGAAGGAATGGAGGAAAGTGAAAAGTTGAGGATCTCATTGTTGAATACAGTATATGGTGGGAAGAAACTGATTGAATATTAGTGTAAGGCCGCGTACACACGGGCGGATTGTCTGGCCAACTAAGTTCGTCAGACAATCCGACAGACAATCCGTCCTACTTTTGAATGAACGGACTTGATCACACACGATGAGCAGACAGTCCGCTGAAAGCTTGCGCGATGACGTGTACAGCACGTACGACGGGACTAGAAATACGACGTCCAATACACTGCAATGCAACCTTCGGCCGTGTAAATCCTTTCTGAGCATGCGCCATACTTAGTCCGTCCAACTTGCCTACTCACGAGCGGACTGTCCGCTGAAACCAAGTTTGGATGGACTGTATTACGGAAATTCCGAAAGACTTAGTCCGCCAGACTGTCCGCTGAAAAAGTCAGCTGAAGCCCACACACGAGCGGATTGTCCGCTGAAACACGTTTCAGCGGACTAAGTTGGACGGACAATCCTCTCGTGTGTACGCGGCCTTAGGCTGACCGCAGGTCAACCTGTATTTGTAGGAGGGGACAGGCTGCATAAAGCCTGCTCTCCTCTGCCTCCTCCTCTTGTGGACGTTGGCTCTCGTGTTGACGTCACTTCCGGCGGGTCAGAGGAGGACATTCTGCTGCTCTGGCGCTCGTGGACGGGGGTGCTTTTGGCCCCCACCGGCTCCGCTTGAGGGCATCTGTCTCAGCTTTCTACGGAGGGGGGGGGGTGGGGTTCACCCGCCGGCAGCTTCTGTCTGCACGGGGGAGCCTTTCTCCTACCCTCCTCCTTCTCCTCTGCTGGAGGGGAGGGGGGAGGGAGGTTTCTGTCACAGGCTTCCCTCGTGTGGTTCTCCCCACTGGGGAGCCTATCGCCCGCCTGCCTCCTTCTCCCGCTGTCACTGCCGGAGGGGAGGTGCCAGCCACAGGCTTCCCCTGTATGGTGCTGCTGCGGGGGGGGGTTGCCGGTGGCTCCTGTCTCCATGAGGGAGCCCTTCTCCCGCCCGCCTCCTTCTCCCGCTGCCTCTGCTGGAGGGGGGTGGGAGGTTTCTGTCACAGGTTTCCCTCGTGTGGTTCTGCCAGGGGGGGGTTGCCGGCGGCTCCTGTCTCCACGAGGGAGCCCTTCTCCTGCCCACCTCCTTCTCCGGCTGCCTCTGCTGGAGGGGAGGGGGGAGGGAGGTGCCAGCTGCGGGATCTCCTGCCTCCTTCTCCTGGGGGTTTGGCCGGGGGAGGGGGGGCTGGTCCGCCACTCTCTCCCCGTGTTGTTTCGGCCGCCCCGCCTCCTCTCCCGATATTCATGCTGGGGGGGTGTTTCGTCCCCCGCCAGCTCCCCTCATTGACCCCTTTTCCCCCGAGTGTTCCGCAGGGGGGAGGGTGTTCGGCCACCTGATGACTCCTCCGTCCCCACGGGGGCCCACTTCTCCTGCCCGCTGGCTTGCCATGGGAGAGGGGGTTCAGGTTTCGTCCCCCGCCAGCTCCACTCATTGACCCCTTTTCCCCCGGGTGTTCCGCGCGGGGGTGTTCGGCCACCTGATGACTCCTCCGTCTCCACGGGGGCCCACTTCTACTGCCCGCTGGCTTGCCGTGGGAGAGGGGGTTCAGGTGTTTCTGCCAGGGGGAGGGGGGGTTCAGGTCGCCTGTTTCTGACAGGGGAAGGGGAGGGGGTTCGTCTCCCTGGTGGAGCCGCTTCTCACACCTGCCTCCTCCTGGGGGTTCTGCTGGGGGGGAGGATTTGGCCGCCTGGTTCTGCCGGGGGGGGGGTCCGTCCGCCTGGTGGGGGTCCTCATGCAATTTTCAGGTTCTCACACATGTTCGGTTTCTCATGCAATTTACGGTTTCTCATGCTATTTTACGGTCTCATGCAATTTACGGTTTCTCATGCTATTTTTACGGTCTCATGCAATTTACGGTCTCATGCAATTTACAGGTCGTTGCGCAATTTACGTTTTTGCAATTTACGGCTTTATACGATTACGGTTTATGCAATTTACGGTTCTCATGCAAATTTGTGCGTTGACATTTCATGTGGTCATGGTTTTCTCGTGCGATTTATGGTTTCATGCTATTTACATTTCATGCAATTTACAGTTTTCTGCAATTTGCGGGTTTTTCTTGCAATTTTGCTTTGCTCGTGCGTTTCTCAGGCGGTTGACGTTTTCACATTTTTTCGGTTCTTATAGGGTTTTTTCAGGGTAGTTATGGTTCTCAGGTTTTACATTTTCCCATGCAATTTACGTGTCTGATGCAATTTACATGTCTGTTGTATTTTACTTGTTTGATACTATTTATGTGTCTCAGGCAACTTTTTATGTTTTCATAAGTTTTCCGTGTCTCTTATATTTTTCCCATGTTTCTTACGTCTTTCCCATGTTCACGTTTTCCCATGTGGTTAAGTTTTCCCATGTGTCGTATGTTTCATGTTGCCCTTCGTTTGCTGCATTTCCGTTAGCTGGTACTTACATCCAGGATCTGTCAGGTCTACAGGTCTATATGGGCTGAGGTTTCGTTGTTAATTGATTGTCGTCCCACAATCTTCTCGCCTGTAGTCCACACATCAAACGTATACGTTCACCGTTACACCTTTTACTTATACCCACCACAGTCTGTGGGTACCTCAGCCCTGAGTGTTCATTTTTAATTTTCTGTCTTGGCGCTGCAGGTTGCTCGGGCTCACTTCTGCATTCATTAGGGTGGTGTCATCAGGTTCACATTCATGCGCTGTTGGTCCTGTAATTCTGGCACCCACATCCTAACATTTTAGGTCCTACGTCCTTTACTTGTCAGGTACCAGGGGGTTTGTTGTGTCACGAGCGGGTTGTTGTTAGGTTTTTCTGGTTGTCACACACAGTTGGGTTGTCCGTGTTCTTCCACCGTGGGTTACCCATCACGCCTATGGGTTTAACAGATTGAGGTGATCGTTTTTAATTGGCTTGGTCAGTCTTCTCATCTGTTCTTACACCACTCACATTTTGTTCTAACTCACGTTTCTCATGCAGTTAATTTCTTATATGCTTTGTCCTCATGCAATTTACGTTTCTCATGCAGTTTACGTTTCTTATGCAGGTTATGTTTCTCATGCAATTGACGTTTCTCATGCAGTTTACGTTTCTCATGCAGTTTACGATTCTCATGCAGTTTACGATTCTCAGGCAGATTATGGTTTCTCATGCAATCTTACGTTTCTCATGCAATGTTTAACGGTTTCCGGTCAATGTTACGTTTTATGCAATGTTATGTTTTTCATGCTATGTTACGTTTTCTCATGCTATGTCACGTTTCTCTAGTTTTCCAGGTTTCTCTCTTTTGCCAGGTTTTTACTCGTTTTCCAGGTTTCTCTCGTTTGCCAGGTTTTTCTCACGTCCCCAGGCAGAGGGGTTTTCTCTTGTACACCCAGGGTTTGCTCTTGTACCCCCAGGGTTTGCTCTTGTGGTTTCATCGATTCTCATGCAACCTGCATTTCCTAGGCAGGTCGTGTTTTCTAGCAGCCTCGGTTCTTATGCTGCTTACTGTTATCAGATCACTCTACTCTTGTTTCTCGTTCAGTCATGTTTCCTTCTTGCAGGTTACGTTCTTGTCGCAGTTTTTCTTTGTCTGCTCACGGTTCTCTCGCTAGTTGTGTTCCTGACCAGTTGGGTGTCATTCCTCACTATCTTAAAATTTCCTAGCTGCGTCCGGCCAGGAGTTGCGCTAGGGTATAGAACGATTGGTTAGTCAGCATTTCGCTGTTCTGAAGCTTCTACTGGCTCAGGGGCTTTTGGGGATCCCGGGGGCCCTCTCGGGGCCCTGGCCAGTATCTGTAGGCTCGGGTCTCGGAAGCAGGTACCGGCGTCACACTTTCTTTTCAGTTCCAGTTGTGGTAGATTGGTTTTCCATTTTGGCTGGCGCAGCAGCCTTGATCATTGGTTTTGTTTTAAATACCAGGAAGGCTCATGACACTGCTTGGCATGTTTTCTGGGATTTCCAGTTTAGGTTTCCAGTCCTGATGGTTAACATCCAGTTCCTATTTGCTTTTCTGTTTTGTTTTTCCTTTTTTGCCTCCTCCAGCTTTTATCGGCCCTCAGCACTTTCTGGGTGTATCGAGTTAAGTCTCAGCATTTCATGTTGAATGATCCGTCAGGTTGTTTTATTTTTCTGCACTTTCGTTTGAAACCGTCCAGGGTTCCAGCAGAGTAGACTCCCTGCTGTGCTCAGCTGACTTTCCATTGTGGGTCTTATTTTCGTGACGGTTTGACATACTCTCAGGTCTCCTTTTGCGTTGGTTACAAGCTTGGGCCTCAAGGGGGTTCTATAGCTGGCTTGTGGTTCCTAAAGCCAGGGGAGTGGTGCTTCTGGCCCAGGGTCTCACTTACTTTAGCCAATCTATTGATTGGCACCCCGGCCCTTTCTGTTACATCTGCATGCTCGCAGGATGCAGCATTCGAGGGTGGCACTGTTGTCAGGTTCATGGAGCCTGGCAAGGTGTGGTGCTTGGTGTTGGTTTTATACCAAGCGCGTTAGTGTTACATTTGTCTAACGCTGGGTTGGTCCTCTACTGCCTTTTCCTAGCGCTTCCTTTTCTGCAGCTAAATACATACCTCATTTCCCGCCACCCCAGGTTAGACATTATTCACTGTGTAATCTGGTTGTCAAGCTTTCATCCTACTTTGTTATTTTTTGCCCCCTTTTAGGCATACTGACCACATGACCCTGGCACACTTCAGGTCTTTGTTCTTTGTTGCCCTTTGTTCCTTTCCTTACTATCCACAGAGTGACTCCGAGTTCAAGTGTAAGGCTGACCGCAGGTCAGCCTGTATTTGTAGGAGTCAGGCTGCATAAAGCCTGCTTTCCTCTGCCTCCTCCTCTCGTGGACATTGGCTCTGGTGACCCACCCACCCATTCCCTTTTTCTTTTCAGACCCCGTGACTGAGTCTAAGTTTTGAGAAGACGCACCAGGGGCGACCCAGGGGGCAGTCGAGCACTGGAGACAAATCCTCTCCTTGTTGAGGGAAGTAAGTGGTCACACACTACCGGATCCTTATTCTGAGTGGAAGCTCTGCTGATTTTATCATCCAATCATGTGCAAGCTAAAATGCTGTTTTTTTTATTTTCCTTGCATGTCCCCCTCTGGTCTACAGCGACTTTACTTCCAAGTGCACTTGCAGTGCAAAGTGGATTTTCCTTTAGTAAATAACTCCCCTAGTCTGAACCAGTACCAGGTGAAGAATTGTCAGACCCTTTCAGAATTCAAGGCAACCTCGTGACTTGTCTAAAATCCTGAGCAGACATATAAATATCCCTGTCATCAAGACAGAAAATAATGGGGCAGAAATTGGTTAGGCCAGAGAAAGGAAAACTCTGTGACTTAGTCAGGAAGGGGGGGGGATTATGTCAAGAAAGCAAAAAATTTGGCACGGATCTGTAGCATCACCATTCCTCCAGGGGGTATATTGCAGCTGGAGGAATGACATAAAATAGTGAAGGAAAAACAGGGGGTGTTATTTGACAATGGTCTACTAAAAACTGCAGAGGCTTGGTTCAATGTGGCAAGAGCAATCCAAAGGGAGAAC
The DNA here is from genome assembly GCF_037356315.1 of Lithobates pipiens. Lineage (NCBI taxonomy): Eukaryota > Metazoa > Chordata > Amphibia > Anura > Ranidae > Lithobates > Lithobates pipiens. The sequence continues at coordinate 185,218,936 of NW_027507784.1, read as the reverse complement.
TGGGTGGAACTGGAAACCCAGCAGGGGGGTAATGTTGTATATGTGTACCATGAAGGAAAAAGAGTCCCTGATGCCCTACATGAACCACCCACGAGGGGAAAAGGGCTGAGCCTAAAAACTCAACAACACCCCTGTACCCTGTGTTGAATGCTAATTTTAGCCCAAACACCCCGTAACTTTAATACCAAGTTTGAACGGGTTTATGACGGGGGGATCTGCAGTTAGCAGCAATCAAGCCACTACGCCTCCTACCATTGCCCAGTTCCAAAACAGCGCAATTCGTGTCTTTCCCACAACACAGAACCCGTTCATTGGCACACCACCTGCTGCAAACATCCCCAACCAGCCAGGTCCCCTCCAGACACCTTCCCCGCCTGTCCTGATACCCCAACAGCTATTCCCCTATGCACCAGGGCCTGGGCCGCAGCCCATACTTTTAGCCCAAGACCTGGCTCGACACATTACTCAGAATACTCACCATAACAGTAACCGAGCTCCCAGTGCCCACTATTACCAAAACATACATGAATCCCAGTGGTCAGGATACCCAGATGAGCCCGACCCCCAAGACCCCTGGAGTGGCTGACCCCAAGCTCAAGACCCGCCAACCCCCGTAGTGATGAGGGGCATTAGAGCAGCGGAAGGTGCCCCAATAATGTACGTTACCGTTACCCCGCCCCAAGTAATGTCATTGGTATATAACCTGCCTGACCCGGAAAAGCAGCCAATGCCCTTTTATCACAGCATAATACAAATACAGCGTACCTATGCTGCAGCTTGGAGGGACCTGTACAACATCTGCCACAGGAAAGCAGGTGACACCTACTGGCCTATCATGGAGAAAATTTTGAAAGAAGGTAGAACATTTAACAACACTGACTATGAATCAGGCCTAGAATTCTGCGACCAAATAACACAATTGGGCTAAGGACCAGGCCACAACTTTACAAGACATAACACAGGATAAGACAAAAACTGTTGAGAAATACCATGCCAGGTTAGTGCAGACATTCACTGACCTAGATTTTAATGTGCACATGAAGGCACACACACAAATGCTCTCAGCAGCGTTTGTCACAGGCCTAAAAGACTCCATAAAAAGGGGGTTGTTGGTATCTCGACCTGAATATCGTATGATTGCACTAGACTCACTTTTATTGGTGGCAAAGGGGCTAGAATCCAGTCAGAATAGCAAGAAGATAACTCCTCTCATGATGGCCTCTGACACCCAATACCCTCCTCCCCAGCAGAGACCCCTGTGCCTCTGCTTTAACTGTGGAAGCCAGGGACAATTTAAGAAAGAATGCAGAGAACCCAGACAATAAAGGCCCCAATGGGATGCAGAAGGTGAGCAGTCTACCCCAATCCTAAGGAAACTTGCCCCTACAGAAGATCATCTGCACCTCCCCTGCTAGGATATGGGCAAACCTGTGTCATCCCACCTAATAACAGTACACTTGGACAGTTATGCCCCAAGGGGCCCAGAACTCCCCCACCCAATTTACCAAAGCAATGGCTATAATCCTGAGCGCATGGCAATAAGAGAACACCCACATAATGCTGCTGCAATATGTGGATGACCTTCTCCTGTGTGCAGACGACCTGCACACCGTAGATGGCAAGTCAGAAAGCCTACTCGCAGAAGTTGCAGTGGTGCTCCACCAAGGTAGTATTCTTGGGGCATTGTCTCTCTCAGGGCTCCCGACACCTGACCAGTAGGGATAAGCTTCGTGTTCGAGTCGAACATACGTTCGACTCGAACATCGGCTATTCGCCCGTTCGGCAAATTCCGAACGTTATGGGCCGTTCACGCCAAATTCATGTGGCGCTCACGGCCCCCAATGCACTGCGATGGCGCAGTGCATTGCTGGCTCATGATTGGCCAAGCATGCACTGTGACCCCGCATGCTTGGCCAATCACAGCGCCGGCTGCGAGAAGAGCCATGATTGGCCACAGGCAGGATGCGTCGGGGTGTGCTGGTGCGCGCTGGCGCTGCTGGGCGCGCGGGTGCGCGTGCGTGGGTGCGTCGGTGCACGTTGGCGCCAATCGGCCTACTTAAGTGTTCCCCGTGGTGTGCTCGGTGCTGTCCGATCTGCAGCTTCCTGTGCCCTGTTACCTGTGACTTTGCTTGTGTTCCTGAACTCCTGTTTACCCGTCTCGTCCCTTGGATTTTCCTGTCTGCTACCTGCCTTTGACCTCGGCCTGTCTTTGACCTCGCATCTGCCTGCTCCTTTGTACCACGCTGCCCGCCTGTTGCCAACCCTGCTTGTGACCCGGACTCGAACTTGCTTATCCCTTTTCTGCACTACCTGCCTACTGTCATCTGTGCCTGTGGCTGGACCTGCTCACCACCTTCTTGCATCTGCTCCTGCATCCAGCTGTGAGAGTCTGTCTACCTGTCTGAACCCTGCCGTCGGATCCCTCCTTCAGCAACTAACCCGCCAGGCTCTCATACCCGTCTGCGCTCCCGTGCCTCCTGTCCATCCTATCAGGGGCCGTGAACCAGACCCGTAAGAGAGACCTTCCCCTGCTATTTCAAGCTCACCTGTCAGGTACAAGGGTCTGACACCTATATAGCTAGCGATATATCTATCTTTTATAATAGAGCTTGCAGTCAGTGTTAGGAGCTTGTGCGTGCTGTCTGCGTGCTCTGAACCCAGTATACACCGCTATATCCACCTATATAGCAAACTATCTTGCTCGTTTTAAATAGAGCTTGCAGTCAGCGGTAGGAGCTTGTGCGTGCTGTCTGCGTGCTCTGAACCCAGTATACACCGCTATATCCACCTATATAGCTAACTATCTTGCTCGTTTTAAATAGAGCTTGCAGTCAGCGGTAGGAGATTGTGCGTGCTGTCTGTGTGCTCTGAACGCAGTATACACCGCTATATCCACCTATATAGCTAACTATCTTGCTCGTTTTAAATAGAGCTTTCAGTCAGTGTTAGGAGATTGTGCGTGCTGTCTGCGTGCTCTGAACGCAGTATACAACGCTATATCCACCTATATAGCTAACTATCTTGCTCGTTTTAAATAGAGCTTGCAGTCAGCGGTAGGAGCTTGTGTGTGCTGGCTGCGTGCTCTGATCTCTGAGGACTTCCAGAGTGGTGGAGAAAGAGAGGGAGCTGATGACTTCAGTCAGCCCAGGCCAGGTGCCTGTTTCTCAGCCTAATGAAGGACGTGGAGCCCCTAAGCTCCTGGAGCTCGTCAAGGAGGAGAGGTTGTTTTTGGAGAACCAGCTGGATCTTGCAGATTGGTCTCTGAGACAGCCAGGAGAGGATGTGGAGAAATCTGCAGACAGAAGAAAGAAAGCTAAAAGCTTAATTGTAAAGGCTTCCCGCAGCTACTGCGAGAAAATGAAGGTCCTGGCGGAGCTAAGGAACCGGAGAGACAGATCAGGCGTTGTAAAGAGACAGGAGTATAAGACGGTGATAGACGGATTGAAGAAGCAGTGCAACATATTGGGTGAGCTGTTATCCAACCTGATTGACAGTGCTTCTGGTGAGAAAGACTTTCTATCTAACGTGGACAAAGCGATGAGAATTGCGTGTGACGAGGGGACCCAGGCAGGGAGACGCCGTAGACTGTATCCAGCCCCGAACACAACGCAGGAGGAGGAAATGGCGGGTCCCTCTGTGGAAGCCAGCCATGAAGAAAAGGAAAGTGCGGTGGAAAGAAAGGTGGCCAGTGACAAACCAGAGGGAAAGACTGTGGTGGAAAGAAAGCCAGCGGTGTGTAAAGAAACAGTTTTGGAGAGAGAGAGTGCTGTGAAGGCTGAAAATGTGAAGAGCATTCCTGGTGAAAAGGCTGCTAGCCCTGCTAACTCCACTAATCCTGCAGAGGGGTCAGGTAAGCCTAAGGGTTGCCAGCCTATGAATGAGGCTGTGTCCCCAGAGGGCAGGTTAGACCCCGGTGAAGTGGGAAGGAGGCAGCAAAAGGACATTAAAGACAGGAGTGTTGTTAAGAAGATACCAGTGGTGCAGCTTGCTAGGATAGTAAGCAAAGGAAAAATGGACTTACCTGTACAGTCCCCAGTGATCCCAGCCGGTGGTTGCAAGCAGGGCACGCCGTCAGTTGCGTTGTCGGCTGCCACTGCTGCAAGCCGGTCTCAGGGTAAGGGGATTAGGGTATATGAGAGTCAAGCCAGCTTGGCTGCCGCTGTGGGCAGCGGTGCAGTGTCGGCCGGCGGCATGGCATCTGACAGTTCGGGAATGGCGGCCGTGAATAAGAGAACGCCGTCTTCCCGCGGGAGGAGGGGTGGTGCTACTGACCGCGAGGCCAATAGTAGCGCGGGAAGGGGTGATGACGCACTTCCGGTGCGCGAGCTGGTTCATGGCGAGAATAGCCCGCGGCCTGAAGTGACGGTGGCGGGTCCGGAAGTTGACCCCGAGGGTCGTTTTCAAAGGACTTCCGGTCTGCTTTCTGGTCAAGAGAGTGTAAACAGTAACAGTAACAGTAATGTTGAAATGTCTAATTGTATAGTGCCAGAACAAGCTACGGCCTGGGGTGACTGCCCAATGGGCGAGCTTGATGGTGAGAACCCTGCAATGACGTTCATTCGCGGCTTGGAGGGTTCTCAATCAGGGCCGAGCCAAGTGTCAGTGGATTCCTGCGGGGCCCATATGGAGGTGGAGTGGCAGGAAGCCTGGGAGGCTTTGCTTTATAGCTCTGAGGATGAGACCTATCCTAAAGTTCAGGCTGGGGTAAACGATGTGGGGAGTGTGACTTCCCATGCCGTGAGTGGGGGGGCTGCTTCTCATGTTGTACCCCCAGTGTCTGTGGCAGAGGCTCCTCCTCCGGGACCCGTACTAAGGGGGACACCGGAGGTAAAGTTGCTGACGGCACTTGGTGAAAGGCGTTCCTACGCCAATGTGGCTGGGTCCAGTGTGCCTCTGGACCACCTGTACCACCAGTTTGGGGCCAGTAACTTTTGGGTACCCCCGGCTGGTCAGACCCCTGGGGCCAGTACTTGGTCTAGGGGGACAGGTGGTCCGGAGCGCAAGCGTAGGAATGTGGTCCAGCTGAGATGGGAGGGTGAAGGTCAGTGCCCCACGAGGGGCCAAGTGGTTGACATGGTCCTGGCGTTGGGGTTCAGGGTGGCTGAGCTATTTGCTGTGATCCACCCAGCTGGCACCCCTGACTTTGATGTCAGTTTCACCAACGCTGTGACTATGGAGCGTTTTATAACCGCTTTTGGGTTGGTTAAAGGGGCTGATCCCTGGAAAGGGTTCCGCCTGATTCCTTTGAGTAGGCAGGAGGAGATTAAAAACCTGACGGTGTTAGTAAGGAACGAGAGCCTGCCCCCGGAGGACATAGCAACTTGGCTGGGGAGACACGGCCAGTTGCAGTGTCCTCTAAATAAATGCTTAGACAAGCGTGGGGTATGGACTGGAGCATGGAACACCAGGATTCGTTTGAGAAGATCTGGCAACACGGTTGCACATGTCCCAGGAAGTGCTTTCCTGGGACGAGATAGAATCCTGGTGTTCTACCCAGGCCAGCCCCGTAGGTGTTTCAGGTGTGGGTGTCCAACCCACATGAGTGCAGATTGCACAGTTGTGCGCTGCACTAAGTGCATAAGTTTGGACACTCAGGTGACACGTGTGGGTTGATCTGCTGCAACCTTTGCGGTCAAATGGGGCATCCCTTTAGCAGATGCCCCAGAGCCTACAGGGGTGAAGCTGCAGCAGGTGGTGGGCCAGGAGGGGATAGTGCACCTCCTCCTGCTGGGCAGAGTTCTGGAGGGGAAAGGCAGGGAAGCGCTCCTACGGCGGAGCCACAGGGTGCACCTCGAACCCAAAAGGCAAGTAGGGTCCCTCAAAGAGAAAAGGGGGTACGGCATGCAGATGTTGCCCAGGCCCCTGTCACTGAAGTTCAGGTGCCCGGTCCAGATATTGGTCAGGTGGAGGTAGTTGGGCCTCCCTTTTTGGATAAGGGGGGGGCACAGGGTTCTGTTTCCCAGGTTACTGCTCCCACTCCCCTTCCTCGGAGATGTAGGCCGGGCAGACGTCTGGTCACTGTCTCCTCATCCGATTCTTCGGCTGGGGATGACAGGTCTGGGGAGGAGGAGATGGAAGTCTCGGTTAAGGGGGCTCAGAAACGCCCAAAAGAAGTATCGGATGAGGAAGGTGAAGTGGCTTGGGTCACGATTAGGAAAAAGCAGGGGAAGAAGAAGAAAAAAAGGGCCCCGTTACCTGAGCTGGATCCTGGGCCACCAGAAGGGCCTAGCAGTAGGGGTGATGCTCTACTTATAAATTTTTCTTCTGGGGAGGAGGAGGGGGAAGATGACATGTAAGTTGTTTTTTCCCTTTTGTTTGTATAGTTTATTATCTGTTAAATTGCAAAGTGTATGTTAACTGATATTTGATTTGTAATGAAAAATTTGTATGTTCGGTAGCAGATAACCATTAAAAAAATATCCACCTATATAGCTAACTATCTTGCTCGTTTTAAATAGAGCTTGCAGTCAGCGGTAGGAGATTGTGCATGCTGTCTGCGTGCTCTGAAAAAGACGGACGGCAAAACAAATTATACAGGGGTGATAACCCTTCCCTATGTTTTCCAAAAAGCTTAAAAATAGTTTTTTTGACTGGAGCTACACTTTAAAAATGTACCAGTTGAAAATTACAAACAGATTCAACTTAACACAACAAACCTAAACGGTCCCTGTCTTGTTTGCACCGCCTGTATACTGCTGTTCTGAGTATATAGGGCCTGGGGGCCACACGTATTTCCTTTTTTTAATATGGGTACGGGGTTCCCCTTAATATGCGTACAAGACCCAAAGGGGCTGGTAATGGGCAGGGAGGGCTACCCATGCCATTTTTCTCAATGATTTTCAACCATATTGCAGGAACCAGATATAACATTTAAACCGCAAGCAGTTTTAAATTACGTTATTTCCGTTAAATGTCATTTTGTGCAGGGACTGTTCTAAACACAGGAAACACGTGGCACTTCACAGGCATACTACAGACACCCCCAAGGCACTATATTTAAAGGAATATTTCACTTTTTTTTCACTTTAATCGTCATTAAAATCAGTGCTCCCGCCAAAACGGCCATTTTTAAAACTTTTTTTTGCATTGACCCATGTTCCCTGGGGCAGGAGCCAGGTCCCCAAACCCTTTTTAGGACAGTATCTTGCATATTAGCCATTAAAATTAGCACTTTTAATTTCGAACGTTCGAGTCCCATAGACTTCAATGGGGTTCTAACGTTCGTACGAAGTTGGGGTCTGTTCGAAAGTTCTGGTGCGAACCGAACCGGGGGTGTTCGGCTCATCCCTACTGACCACTGACAGAGTACAAGCTGTGAAGAACATACCTACCCCAAGGTTCCAAATACCTACACGTATTTCTGGGCCTAATATACTACTGTAGAGCATGGATCCCAGCTGCATCTCTGTTAATGCAACCCCTCTATGACGCATTGAAAACAGAACCTTTTGAGATGACTGCACTGGCAACCGAGAACTTTAATAAACTGAAGGATGCAATATCCAGTGCCCTGGCACTTGGGTTGCCCGACTATGAGCAAACATTCAAATTGTTTGTATCTGAAAGACAAGGCCATGCAACAGGAGTGCTAACACAATCACATGGCTTATGCTTCCACCCCATCGCCTACTACTCTTGCCAACTGGACCCAGAGATGAAAGGAGGATCCTTCTGTCTGCCCACAATGTTAGCAGCTCAAGCACTTCTGGACAAAACTGAACTGCAGACATCGTCCTGGGTCACCACCTGATTCTACTCGCACCCCATGACATAGCTGCTATACTGAACCAATTACAACCAAAGCACTTTTCGTCTGCAAGACACCTTTGCTTACAGTGCTCCCTCCTCTTGCCAGATAACATCACCCTGATGGGCTTTGCAATTCTCAATCCCTCCACACCTCTCCCACTTCCAGAGGGGATAACAGTGGACCCCAACCCTAATGACAAAGACCATGTTTTGAAGTCATGAAAATGGAAACTTCTCACCTCCCCACGGTCTCCGAGACACCATTGCTCAGTTCAGATATGATCATCTTTGTGGAGGGCTCACGGTATGCTGATGATGGAGGCTAGATACCACACCTGGTATGCAGCAATGACAATGGACACGGTTTTGCAAGCTGAAGCACTACGCTCCTCTATGTTGACCCAAGAAGCAGAACTTCAAGCCCTCACCACAGTATGTAAGCTAGCCAAAAGGAAAGACAGCCAACATCCACACAGGTTGAAGGTATGCATTTGGGTGACCCATGATTTCAGAGTTATCTGGAAGGCTAGAGGCTTCCTCACTGCAGCTGGCACACCGGTGAAACACAGCACTGCAATTAAAGATCTCATGGATGCCCTCCTCCTACCCACCCAAGTGGCCGTTCTAAAGGTTAAGGCACATGGCAAACGGACAACCGATGAGGCTAAAGGGAATCACCTGGCAGACTTGGCAGCCAAACAAGCAGCCAGCAGCAAACAACAGGAAGTGGTAGAAGTATTGGAGAATCCCATACTCACAGTGCAAACTATAAGTCAAAGCCTCACCGTCGATAAAACCCACCTGAAGGAGCAGCAAGATGCTGCCAGTCAAGAAGAACGGGAAAAATTGATAAAGAAAGGAACAGCACAGAAAGATGGACTGTTCGAAGTTAATAAAAAAAAAATTCTACCCCGGAATCTATATCCAGCAGTAGTCCAGTGGGCCCATTGAGCAGCACATCTGTCTAAAAATCTCATGAACTCACTTATCAGTAAATATTACATGGCACCTGACATAATCCCCCTCGCCAATAATTATTGCAAGTCTTGCACCATCTGCACTAAACCCGGATGGATGGAGAAGGTCCCGCAGAAACATCTTGCAAAACCTTTGTATCCATTCCAGAGGATCCAGATTGACCACATTCAAATGCTAAAGAGCAGAAGATTCAAATAGGCTTTGGTAATCGTAGACATGAAACAGCCAAGAAATTTCTGACTGAAATAGTATGCAGATATGGGGTCCCAGAGGTCATAGAGAGTGACCAGGGTCTGGCTTTACGGCCTCAGTCACAAAAGATATCTGGTCTGCCCTAGGAGTCACTTTAGCATTCTTCACGCCTTATCACCTCCCAGAGCAGTGGTAAGATAGAAAGATTAAATGGTACCATTAAATCTAGAATGCTAAAAATGGCAGAGGAAACAGACATGAGCTGGCCAGAGAGTTTACCTATTGCCCTTTATAGTGTCAGATACACCCCAAGGGGTGAACACTCTCTATCTCCATCTGAGATTTTGTTCAGGTCAGCCCCCAGGCTTGGGTGTTATTTCCCAAAACAATTACAACTACAGTCTGATGTATTGACTAATTATGTGACCGCATTGTCTCATGAATAAACCCATATCCATGCACAAGTGTTTTCTTCCATTCTTCCATTCCAGACCCAGACTCCGACACAGGAACCCATAAGCTGCTGCCCGGAGACTGGGTACTAATAAAAAAAGTTTAGAAGAAAACACTCACTGGAACCAAGATTCAATGAACTATTCCAGGTTCTGATAACTACTGCCACCTCCGTTAAGGTCGCAGGAAAGAACTCCTGGATCCACGCTTCTGACTGCAAGAAGGTTCCAACCACTGAAGACAAGTCCAAGCCTACACCATGATGACAATGCTACATATCCTTTTTCTGGTGGGGTTGGTGGGATCTCAACAAGTGGCCATCATAAAAAAAGAGGGTATCATCCAAAACACACGTGGCCACTTTGGCCTTTGATTACTGCAAAATAGCCTCCTGTCTCTCAGATGTTTCCTGGCAATGTAACTGGTATAACACCCTTGGACACGGACCTCAGTATGCATCCACATATATATGTGTCATAGATAGTTACTGGGGACAGAATTGTGACTATTGGGGGTCAGTGGGGTGGAATACAGGAGCAGACTGGGGGTACAAACCACAGAGTTCACTGAATAGAACAGATAAGAATGGGAAATCCTTGTTAAAAAGGATGACCCTGTTAAAACCAGGTACATGCCTATCCACTGGGAGAACAGGCTACAACATGCCCCTTACCCTAACTATAGAGAACCCTAGTTCCGGTGACACCGGTATATATATGTTAGGAACATGGATGTCAGGGGGTATGGGAGGGGCGCTGGGAAAGTTCCAACCAAAAGACATGTATAATTCAACAGACAGGCAATCGACTCAGCCAATTGCTTACCCTCTCAGACCCTCCATCCACACCCTAGGTGATATGGTAGCAGTGGCAAATCCCACCTTTGAGGTCACCATAGCTACAGAGACTGTTTTTTTCTGACACCAATCTGTGGCTAGAATGGATGAAGTACAGTGCAGACAGACATAATAAGACCAACTGCTATGTTTGTAGTAGTGCTAGGCCACACCTGGGTACTGTTCCACTGACCATACCAAAAGAAAGCAAGGAGCACTTCCTTAGCCTGTTCACTAATGCAACAACAAACCACTCATCTTGTGAAGAGTGGAAAAAGAAGTACCCCATAGTTACCAAAATCCCATGGCCAAGCGAAGGCATCACCATTTACCCAGGAAACTATACCTGTCACTCAAATTATCAAGAAAAGGGGAGATTTCTAGGTAATTTCACAGAAGGTTGCTGCTCTACCTACAGTAATGTTTCAGAAAGCCAGGTACAGAACCAGGTCTAGTCCTTGGTTATGTGTATTGGATCTGTGGCGATCTTAAAGTTAGGACAAGGCTAGGAGGGATCTGGAATGGAGAGTGTGCCCTGGCAAAGGTGATTATGCCCCTCCCCATCCTCCCATATAACCCATCTCCCCCACACCCTGAACTGTCACCCAACCGTAGGAAAAAGAGGAGTACTCCTGAGGAAAGTTTTGACCCACATGTGTATATAGATGACCTATGGACCCGGCTCATTGCGGCCGTTTACCACGTGATCGTTCCGTCAAATGATGGAGCATTCACTTGTAAACAAACCATCGTCACGTCATGACGCTGGTTCCTCCCTCCTCTCGATATACCGATCGGTACAGTGCGAGGGGAGAGATCGGTGACAGCAGCACAGTGGGCTAGATCTGTAATGCCCACAGCGCTGCTCACTGACAATTAAGTCAGCAATGACCTGCCAATACTCTGCAATACCCAGCAATGCCCTGCCAGTACTCTGCAATACCCAGCAATGCCCTGCCAATACTCTGCAATACCCAGCAATGCCCTGCCAGTACTCTGCAATACCCTGCCAATACTCTGCAATACCCAGCAATACCCTACCAATACTCTGCAATACCTAGCAATGCCCTGCCAATACTTTGCAATACCCACCAATGCCCTGCCAATACTCTACAATACCCTGACAATACTCTGCAATACCCAGCAATGCCCTGCCAATATTCTGCAATACCCAGCAATGCCCTACCAATACTCTGCAATACCCTACCAATTCTCTGCAATACCCAGAAATACTCTGCAATACCCTGCCATAAACTGCCATACCCAGCAATACCGTGCCATACCCAGCCATACTCTGCAATACCTAGCCATGCTCTGCAATATCCAGCCATACTCGGTGATACCCTGCAATACCCAGCCATACTCTGCAATACCCAGCCATACTCTGCCATGCTCAGCCATACTTGGTGATACCCTGCAATACTCGTTGATGCCCAGCCATGCTTGGCGATGCTCAGCCATACCCAGCCATGCTAGGCCATGCTCAGCCATGCAGAGTATTGGCAGGGCATTGCTGTACTCGGCCTCTGTATTTGGCCAGGCTGTGGAATTCTCACACATGTGGTATCGCCATACTCAGGAAGAGTAGGAGAATCTATTTTGGTGTGTCATTTTTGGTATGTACATGCTATGTGTTGGAAATATGGTATAAATGGGAAACTTTGTATTAAAAAAAAAAAGCATTTTAACCACTTCCCGCCCGACGTCCGTCATATGACATCCTTGACTTTGTGCGGGGATATCTGAATGATGCCTGCAGCTACAGTGATTCCCTACACCATAAGAATGATCATAGAGGCTGTTCCACTGCTTGATTGTTCTTACGGGAGGTGAGAGAAAACACCCTTCCCCTCCCGCCGCCCTCCGGTGCTTCTACTGACTCACCGCTACGATGGAAGCCAGAATCGTTTTTTTATTTCAGGCTTCCCAGCCTAGAGATTAGATGTGGGGTCTTATTGACCCCATATCTCACTGTAAAGAGGACCTGTTGTGCCATATTCCTATTACAAGGGATGTTTACATTTCTTGTAATAGGAATATAAGTGATCGAAAAATTAATTTTTGGGGAAAAAAGTGTCAAACTAAAATAAAGTAAAATGAACAATAAGAAATTGTTTTTTTTTTAAAGTGCCCCTGTCCCCGTGTGCTCGCATGCAGAAGCAAACACATATACGCAAGTCCCACCTACATATGAAAACGGTGTTCAAACCACACACATGAGGTATCGCTGCGAATGTTAGAGCGAAAGCAATAATTTTGTCCCTAGACCTCCTCTGTAACTCAAAACATGTAACCAGTAAAAAAATGTAAAACGTCGCCAATGGGGATTTTTAAGTAGTGAAGTTTGGCGCCATTCCACAAATGTATTTTGAAGGGTGACATGTTGGGTATCTATTTACTTGGCATAACTTCATCTTTCACATTATGCAAAAACATTGGGCTAACTTTACTGTTTTGTTTTTTTAAAGTACAAAACATTTTTTTTTCCAAAAAAAGCGTTTGAAAAATTGCTGCCCAAATACCTTGCTAGATAAAAAGTTACAATGACCGCCATTGTATTCTCTAGGGTCTTTGCTAAAAAAAACATATAAAATGTTTTGGGGTTCTATGTAATTTTCTAGCAAATAAATGATGTTTTTTACATGTAGGAGAGAAATGTCAGAAATTGGCCTGGGTGCTCCAGAAAGCCTGATGGTGGGTGCTCCCTGCATGTTAGGCCTCTGTATGTGGCCATACTGTGTAAAAGTCTCACACATGTGGTATCGCCATACTCGGGAGCAATAGCAGACTGTTTTTTGGGGTGTAATCTGTGGTATGCATATCCTGTTTGTGAGAAATAACCTGATAATATGACAATTTTGTGAAAAAAAAAGAAAAAAAAATCTTGATATTGCAAAGAATTGTGGGAAAAAATGACAACTTCAAAAAACTCACCATGCCTTTTACTAAATACCTTGGAATGTCTTCTTTCCAAAAGGGGTAATTTGGGGGGTATTTGTACTTTTATGGCATGTTAGAGTCTCAAGAAATGAGATAGGGCATCAGTACTTCAGGTGTGATCAATTTTCAGATATTGGCACCATAGCTTGTGGACTATAACTTTCACACAGACCAAATAATATACACTGATTTATACTTATTTTTACCAAAGATATGTAGTAGTATAAATTTTGGCCAAAATTTATGAAGAAAAATTACTAATTTGCTAAATTTTATAACAGAAACTAAGAAAAATTTACTTTTTTTGTAGAATTTTCGGTCTTTTTTCTTTTATAGCGCGAAAAATAAAAAACCCAGCAGTGATTAAATAAAACCAAACGAAAGCTCTATTTGTGTGAAAAAAAGGACAAAAATTTCATATAGGTACAGTGTTGCATGACTGAGTAATTGTCATTCAAAATGTGAGAGCACCAAAAGCTGAAAATTGGTCTGGTTATTAAGGGGGTTTAAGTGCCCAGTGATCAAGTGGTTAAAGCCTGAGACCAAGTAAAGGCAGGTTTTGAGTCTCTAATTCCCACAATCATTGTCAACAAAAATGTTGACTGGATAAATTACATATATTACAACCAGCAGCGGTTTGTAAATTACACCAGAGATGCCCTACAGGGGATTGCTGACCAATTAGCCCCCACATCTTATATGACATTTCAGAATAGGATGGGCTTGGACATGATTTTAGCGGAGAAGGGGGGTGTTTATAAAATGATAGAAGGTACAGGGTTGCTGTACATACAAATGGTCAAATGGTAAGGTCATCCTGGCCATAAAAAAGTTGGAAAGCCTATCAGTGGAGTTGAAGAATTTGGGTATAGATCAGCCATGGGACCAGTGGTTTGGGTGGTTGGAAGAAGACTTTGGCTGGGATAGGTACTGTAATACTAGTTATTTTGATCTTTCTAGCTATTATAGTATGTTGTGTTATCCTGTGTGTAAAGAAATTCCTAGGCAAAACAGTTGACTAAGCGGTCCTAGTGATGATGCATCTTGATGCAGAAGATGAGAAATATGAGAAGCCCTATGCCCCATTACAGTCCTTCCCCATATCTACAAATTATAAGATCATTCAGCCATAGGGATAGCATCTGACTTCCACATGTGCAAAGACTGTGGCAAGGGGGGTGATGGGTCAGCCATCACCCATCTAACGTACAGCAAGAAAAAAGTTCCAAGGCACACGAGGACAGATGAGTTAGACTACCTACTAGGGACAGAATAGGAAATAGACAATTCAAGGGGGGACTGTTATGGATTGTTTAACCACTTGACAACTGGGCACTTAAACCCCCCTCCTGCCCAGACCAATTTTCAGCTTTCGGTGCTCTCACACTTTGAATGACAATTACCCAGTCATGTAACACTGTACCCAAATGAATTTTTTTTCTTTTTTTCCCCACAAATAGAGCTTTCTTTTGGTGGTATTTGATCACCTCTGGGGTTTTTTAAATTTTTGCGCTATAAATGAAAAAAGAACACAAATTTTGAAAAAAAAATGCATTTTTCTTTGTTTCTGTGATAAAATGTTGCAAATTATTAATTGTTCTTCATAAATGTTGGCCACAATTTATGCTGCTACATATCTTTGGTACAAATAACCCAAATTGGTGGATATTATTTGGTCTTTGTGAGAGTTATAGAGTCTACAAGCTGTGGTGCAAATCATACAAAATTGATCACATCTGATGTACTGGTGGCCTATCTCATTTCTTGCGACCCGAACAAGCCAGGAAAGTACAAATACCCCCCAAATGACCCCTTTTTTGAAAGTAGACATTCCAAGGTATTTAGTAAGAGGAATGATGAGCTTTTTGATGTTGTCATTTTTTCCCACAATTCTTTGCAAAATGAAGATTTTTTATTTGTTTTATTTTTTTTCCACAAAATTGGCACTGTAATAGGTTATTTCTCTCACTTGGCATGTGTATACCACAAATAAGGACCAAAATAAATTCTGGTACTCCTCCTGAGTATTACGATACCACATATGTGGGACTTTTCCACAGCCTATCCACTTAAGCCCCGTACACACGAGCGGACTTATGTCCGACAGACTTCCAAAGGAGTTCCGTCGGAGTTCTGCTGGAATTCCGACGGAGTTCTGACAGACTTTTCGGCCGAACGAACTTGGCCACACACAATCACACTAAACTCCGACGGATTCTAACGTGATGACGTACGACCCGACTCGAATAAGGAAGTTCATAGCCAGTAGCCAATAGCTGCCCTAGCGTCGGTTTTAGTCCGTCGGAGTAGCATACACACGAGCGGAGTTTTCGAAGGGGACCGGGTCCGGCGGAGTTCCTTCGGGAAAATTTGAAGCATGTTCCATATTCTAAAGTCCTTCGGACTTTGGCGAGTCAAAAGTCCGTTGCAGCCCACACACGATCGGATAGTCTGACGGACTCAGTCCTTCGGACTTTGGATGTTGAAAAGTCCGCTCGTGTGTACGCGGCATTAGAGAGGCCCAAAATGCAGGGAGTTCCATCACGTGTTCTAGGAGCATAAATTACACATCTAACTTGTTGACTACCTATTAGCCCCTGTACACACGGTCGGAGATTTCGACAACCAAATCCGTCTGATTTTGCCCGTCGGATCTTGTCCAAAACTGTTGCATACACACGGTCGGACTAAGTTGTCGAAAAATCCGATCTTTCAGAACGTGATGACGTAATTTCGTTACGATGGGATTAACATTCAGGCTAGTAGCCAATAGCTTTGATGTAGGAATTTGATCTGACCATGCGTGGCACTTGGTCCGATCAAAATTCTCTACACATGATCGGAGTATGTCCGATCGAACCAGTTGGTCGGGAAATATTTCCAACAAGTTGGAAATTTGGGTCCGACAGATATTCCGACGTAAACATTCCGATGCATACCACACACAGTCGGATTATCCGACAACACGGTCCGACAGGACACATTCCGACGGATTCTCCGATCGTGTGTACAAGGATTTACACTTTTGAAGGCCCTTGAGCACCAGGACAATGACACGCGACACTGATGACAGATGGCACTGATACGTGGCACTGATGACAGATGCCACTAATACGTGGCACTGATGAGATGTGACTCTGATGACAGATGGCACTAATGACACGTGGCACTAATAAGTGGCACTGATGACACATGGCACTAATGAGAGATGGCACTAATACGTGGCACTGATGACAGCACAGGGCAGCACAGTGGTGTAGTGGTTAGCACTTTCACCTAGCAGCAATAGGGTCGCTGGTTCAAATCCTGACCATGACACCATCTGCCTGGAGTTTGCATGTTCTCCCTGTGCCTGCATGGGTTTCCACCGGGTGCAACGGTTTCCTCCCACACTCCAAAGACATGCTGGTAGGTTAATTAGACCTTGTCTAAAAAAAATTGGCCTTAATATGTGTATGTGTATGTCAATGTTGTATGTGTTTGTAAGCGTGTCAGGACCTTACGGGGTAATGGACCACGCAAAAGCCGCAGATGGACTCTGGTGGCAAGAAAGCGCCCTGAGGCGATTCAGTTCACATAGGTAGCGCTATACAAGTCACTCACACGTGACACTGATGACAGATGGCACTGATACCTGGCATTGATGACATGTGACACTGAAACATGGCACTGATGTCAGATGGCACTAATATGTGGCACACATGGCACTGGGGACAGATGGCAGATGGGCACTTTATTTTTTTATTTTTATTATTTTTTTTCCCACTAACCGCTGCATCTCTCAGCGGTTCATCTCTCCCTCCTCACCCGCTGTCTCTGTGTGAGGTGGGAGAGCCGGCGATGAGAGATGATCTCATATGTTTACATATGAGATCATCTTTCATTGGAAACAGCCGCTGTGATTGGTCATTTACAGCGATCTATGACTGGCTGTGTCCAAGGGACACGGCCAGCTCAGAACTTCCCCGATGCATGCCCGCGGCGGCGCGCAGAGGGGAAGTAAACAGGAGGACGTCCAGGGACGCCCTCCCGGCAGTTAGCGTCTGCTCTGTAGCCGTCTTTTGGCTATAGTGTGGGCGCAAAGTGCTTAATACTCTGATTAAATGACTATTTCTATTATGTCACAATATATACTAAAACTCCGTGCTCAGTATGGTCAATAAGAACATCCCCTCCCGTCGGAGTGAAACAGGAGAACTCAAGTCTACATCAGCAGGAAACCTGCATGAATCTGGGCAGAAGACCCTTTAGCTAAGAACCTTAGATAAGGATACAATCCATGACTGACAGCAGGAACTACAACTGTGATGCTTTTGCAAACAAATGACTTATGTTCCATTATAAAATAAGCCATATGTCCAAGTAATAAAATTCCCTATCCCCCTCTACCATGCTATGTATTATTCTCTATCCCCCTCCACCATGCTATGAATTATTCTCTATCCCCCTCCACCATGCTATGCCCCCCCCCACGCCATATATTATTCTCTACCCCCCCCCACCATGCCATGTATTATTCTCTATCACCCCCACCATGCCATGTATTATTGCCTATCCCCCCCCCCACCATGCCATGTATTATTCTCTATCACCCTCACCATGCCATGTATTATTCTCTATCCCCCTCCACCATGTTATGCATTATTCTCCATCCCCCCTCCACCATGCTATGCCTTATTCTCTATCCTCCCCCCCATGCCATATATTATTCTCTACCCCGCCCCCCACCATGCCATGTATTATTCTCTCTCACCCCCACCGTGCCATGTATTATTCTCTATCCCCTTCCACCATGCTATGTATTATTCTCTATCCCCTCCACCATGCTATGTATTATTCTCCATCCCCCTCCACCATGCTACACATTATTCTCTACCCCCTATACCATATATTATCCTCTACCCCCATGCCATGTATTATTCTCTATCCCCCTCCACCTTTCCATGTATTATTCTCTATCCCCCTCCACCATGCTATATATTATTCTATATCCCCCTCCACCATGCCATGTATTATTCTCCACCCCCCTCCACTATGCTATATATGTTTCTCTATCCCCCTCCACATTGCTATGTATTATTCGCTATCCCCCTCCACCATGCTATGTATTATTCTCTATCCCCCTCCACCATGCCATGTATTATTCTCTCTCACCCCCACCATGCCATGTATTATTCTCCACCCCCCTCCATCATGCTATGTATTCTTCTATATGCCCCTCCACCATGCTATACATTATTCTCTATCCTTCCCCCCAAGCCATATATTATTCTCTATCCCTCTCCACCTTGCCATGTATTATTCTCTATCCCCCTCCACTATGCTATATATTATTCTCTATCCCCCTCCACCATGCTCTGTATTATTCTCTATCCCCCTCCACCATGCCATGTATTATTCTCCACCCCCTCCACCATGCCATGTTTATTCTCCATCCCCCTCCACCATGCCTTGTATTATTCTCCACCCCCTGCACCATGCCATGTATTATTCTCCATCCCCCTCCACCATGCCATGTATTATTCTTCCCTCCCCTCCACCATGCCATGTATTATTCTCTATCCCCCTCCACCATGCTATGCATTATTCTCTATCCCCCTCCACCATGCCCTGTATTATTCTCCACCCCCCTCCATCATGCCACGTATTATTCTCCACCCCCCTCCATCATGCCACG
This sequence comes from Lithobates pipiens, assembly GCF_037356315.1. Classification (NCBI taxonomy): domain Eukaryota; kingdom Metazoa; phylum Chordata; class Amphibia; order Anura; family Ranidae; genus Lithobates; species Lithobates pipiens. The sequence continues at coordinate 185,200,112 of NW_027507784.1, read as the reverse complement.
TATTATTCTATATCCCCCTCCACCATGCCATGTATTATTCTCCACCCCCCTCCACCATGCCATGTATTATTCTCTATCCCCCTCCACCATGCTATGTATTATTCTCCACCATGCCAAGTATTATTCTCTATCCCCCTCCACCATGCTATTTATTATTCTCCACCCCCCTCCACCATGCCATGTATTATTCTCTATCCCCCTCCACCATGCTATGCATTATTCTCTATCCCCCTCCACCATGCCATGTATTATTCTCTCTCCCCCTCCACCATGCCATGTATTATTCTCTACCCCCCCTTCACCATGCCATGTGTTATTCTCTACCCCCCTCCACCATGCCATGTATTATTCTCTATCCCCCTCCACCATGCCATGCATTATTCTCTATCCCCCTCCACCATGCCATGTATTATTCTCTATCCCCCTCCACCATGCCATGCATTATTATTTATCCCCCTCCACCATGCCATGTATTATTCTATACCCCCCCCCCCCACCATGCCATGTATTATTCTCTATCCCCCTCCACCATGCCATGCATTATTCTCTATCCCCCTCCACCATGCCATGCATTATTCTATATCCCCCTCCACCATGCCATGTATTATTCTCTACCCCCCCCCCATTGCCATGCATTATTCTCTATCCCCCTCCACCATGCTATGTATTATTCTCTATCCCCCTCCACCATGCTATGTATTATTCTCTATCCCCCTCCACAATGCCATGTATTATTGTCTATCCCCCTCCACCATGCCATGTATTATTCTCTACCCCCCTCCACCATGCCATGTATTATTCTCTATCCCCCTCCACCATGCCATGCATTATTCTCTATCCCCCTCCACCATGCCATGCATTATTCTATATCCCCCTCCACCATGCCATGTATTATTCTCTATCCCCCTCCACCATGCCATGCATTATTCTCTATCCCCCTCCACCATGCCATGTATTATTCTCTATCCCTCTCCACCATGCCATGTAGTATTCTCCATCCCCCTCCACCATGCCATGTATTATTCTCTATCCCCCTCCACCATGCCATGTATTATTCTCTATCCCCCTCCACCATGCTATTTATTATTCTCCACCCCCCTCCACCATGCCATGTATTATTCTCTATCCCCCTCCACCATGCTATGCATTATTCTCTATCCCCCTCCACCATGCCATGTATTATTCTCTCTCCCCCTCCACCATGCCATGTATTATTCTCTACCCCCCCTTCACCATGCCATGTATTATTCTCTACCCCCTCCACCATGCCATGTATTATTCTCTATCCCCCTCCACCATGCCATGCATTATTCTCTATCCCCCTCCACCATGCCATGTATTATTCTCTATCCCCCTCCACCATGCCATGCATTATTATTTATCCCCCTCCACCATGCCATGTATTATTCTCTACCCCCCCACCATGCCATGTATTATTCTCTATCCCCCTCCACCATGCCATGCATTATTCTCTATCCCCCTCCACCATGCCATGCATTATTCTATATCCCCCTCCACCATGCCATGTATTATTCTCTACCCCCCCCCCCCCCCATTGCCATGCATTATTCTCTATCCCCCTCCACCATGCTATGTATTATTCTCTATCCCCCTATCCCCCTCCACCATGCCATGTATTATTCTCTATCCCCCTCCACCATGCTATTTATTATTCTCCACCCCCCTCCACCATGCCATGTATTATTCTCTATCCCCCTCTACCATGCCATGTATCATTCTCTATCCCTCTCCACCATGCCATGCATCATTCTCTATCCCCCTCCACCATGCCATGTATTATTCTCTATCCCCTCCACCATGCCATGTATTATTCTCCACCCACCTCCACCATGCTATGTATTATTCTCAACCATGCTGTGTATAATCACACATCCTCCTCCAGCGGCAGTAAAGGTCAGTGAGCCCATACAGCAGTATTAGAAGGGAATGTCTCGTGTCTCAGCACACTCCCACAGCTGGCGGTTCTGTGAGGAGGGGCGAAGGTCGCTCCAATAGGAAGCAGCACGTCGGACACGCACATTCCTGCTTTGCATCCAGTCCGGGGGTCGCCTCATCTCTATCACCGTCCTGAGGAGAGACATCACCACCACCATGGCAGCACCAGACCTAGAAAGTCTCCGTATGTCCGGAGCCGGGAAAGCTCTAGCCGTCCTGACCAGTGGGGGAGATGCACAAGGTCAGTGCAAATCATATTATCGTCTTATGGGCAGCACACGGTGTGTGAGCTCAGGGCGGCCTGGAGTCAGCTCTTCCTGTGTGAGGAGGATGAGCACTCACCACACACTACAACACACAGGGCTGTGTACAACATGTGAGGGCACGAGGAGCTCCTACCACTACAGTGCTTCCTCTCAGGGCATGCCCAGTGCTGGAACCTTTCTTCACTCCTTTAACACTTAGATATCTATCATAGGTGTGTGTGTGTGTGTGTGTGTGTGTGTGTATGTGTGTATGTGTGTATATGTATATGTGTGTGTGTATATATATATATATATATATATATATATATATATATATATCTATCTCTGAACACCAGGCAGATCTAGGGCTCATTCAGACATGCAGGGGGCCTCCTCCTGGGATCTGTGCACAGGGAGCCCACAGAAGTGAATACAGACAGTCATATGTTTGAGCAGAGACGCTGTGCGTTTGGATCCATGCACCTGCTTGTGCCCACATGTCAGAAATTGACCTGAATCTGTGTCTGCATCTGCACCCACTTCTGTGGGCTGTCTGCACGCAGCTCTGAGGTGGATGTAAACACAGCTAAAAGCCTCTCAGTATGAAGGATTGGTCTTGGCGCTCGTTTAAATGAGCCCTCTGGTGCCATTTACATGGCCCTTTAGCCACACTGTGGATCTAAGCGACAAAAATCTTAATTTCTGTGGCTGAGATTGGCAGCTCTGTGCAGATAGCAATGGCTACCGAGCCAGTACATTGCAATGATTAGACTGTTGACAGCCACAGCTGTTCATGCCTGTGCACAGAGCCAGCCATTACCTGCGGTGGTTTCAGCTCAACAAATAGCTGAAGCTGCCAACAGCCTGTCATTGCATTGTTCACACTGTGTGCAGCAATTAGCTTTTTTTTTTTACGCACTGAAGAAGCACAGGTTGTTCCTAGGACGCATAGTGAACAATTGTTCACAACTCGGAGGTTGGTGTGATGTGCAGTGTGCAATAATGCAGCACTGGATGGTACCCCATGTCACCGTGCGGTAACATCAATGAACTTGGAAAGAGAAACAAGCCGTGCAATGTGCTAAAACACATCACACCACTCTATGCCACAGCCAGGACTGCACTAGCGCTGGTCACGGTATGAAAAAAAATATTGGTAAAAAATTGAATAACATATATATAATTTTTTTTTTCCACCAGTGCCCCTGATCACTGCCACACCAGTTATGATGATGCTGTACTGGTGACAGTATGTTAAAAAAAAAAGTAAAAACAACACTTTGAGCAGATAGGTCAATACATCTCTCTCATCATTTATGGACTGTATAACTTTTCTACAGACTAAATAATAAACGCCAATTTTGGGATAGTTTTACCAAATTTAGCAGAATACATTTTGGCCTAAATTTATGATGAATGATTATTTACAAAATTTTATAACAAACTAAGAAAGGTATTTATTAATTTTTTTTTTTTTTTTTTTTTTTTTTTTAATTCTTTTTTCGCTCATTTAGTAAAAAATAAAATACTCAGCAGTGATTAACCACTTTCAGACCGGACCATTTTGCTGGTAAATGACCAGAGGTCTTTTTACAATTTGGCACTGTGCTGCTTTAACTGGTAATTGCGCGGTCATGCAATGTTGTACCCAAACAAAATTTGCGTCCTTTTCTTCCCACAAATAGAGCTTTCTTTTGATGGTATTTGATTGCCTCTGCGATTTTTATTTTTTGCGATATAAACGTAAAAAGACCGCAAATTTTGAAAAAAAATGATATTTTCTACTTTTTGTTATTAGAAAAATCCAATAAACTCAATTTTAGTCATACATTTAGGCCAAAATGTATTCAGCCACTTGTCTTTGGTAAAAAAAAAAGTCAATAACTGTATATTTATTGGTTTGCGCAAAAGTTGTCACATCTACAAACTAAGGTACGTTTTCTGGAATTTACGCAGCTTTTAGTTTACGACTGCCTCATCTATCTCATTTCTGAAATGGCAGGGCAGTACAAAACCCCCCCAAATGACCCCATTTTGGAAAGTAGACCCCCTAAGGAAATTGATAAGAGGCATGTTGAGCCCATTGAATATTTTATTTTTTTGCCTCAAGCGATTGAATAATGACAAAAAAAAAATTTTTTTTTTTTTTTTTACACAAAGTTGTAACTAAATGATATATTGCTCACACATGCTATGGGCATATGTGAAATGACACCCCAAAATAAATTCTGCTGCTTTTTCTGAGTACGGGGATACCACATATGTGGGACTTTTTGGGAGCCTAGCCGCGTACGGGGCCCCGAAAACCAAGAACCGCCTTCAGGTTTTCTAAGGGCGTAAATTTTTGATTTCACTTCTCACTACCTATTACAGTTTTGAAGGCCATAAAATGCCAAGATGGCACAAAACCCCCACAAATGACCCCATTTTAGAAAGTAGACACCCCAAGCTATTTGCTGAGAGGCATGTTGAGTCCATGGAATATTTTATATTTTGCCACAAGTTGCGGGAAAATTACAAACTTTTTTTTTTACACAAAGTTGTCACTAAATGATATATTGCTCACACATGCCATGGGCATATGTGAAATGACACCCCAAAATAAATTCTGCTGCTTCTCCTGAGTACGGGGATACCACATATGTTGGACTTTTTGGGAGCCTAGCCGCGTACGGGGCCCCGAAAACCAAGCACCGCCTTCAGGCTTTCTAAGGGCGTTACAGTTTTGAAGGCCATAAAATGCCAAGATGGCACAACCCCCCCCCCCCCCCCAAATGACCCCATTTTGGAAAGTAGACACCCCTAAATTTAGGGGTACACTAGTGAGACTAGGTAATAAATGGCGGGTGCCCTGAAACTATAAAAAAAATAACTAACCAACCAGCGTCACCTGTAACAGTTATATGGTGATCACTGGTGAAAGGGTTAACTAGGGGGCAATCAGGGGGCTTTATGCGGTAGTATATGGGGGTCCCTGGGGCTATAAAAAGCTGCGGCGAACCTAAATATTTACCTGCCTAACTAGCGTCACCTGTGACACTAATACAGTGATCAGAAAAATGATCGCTTATTAGGCTGGGTTCACACTGGAGCGATGCGGGAACGCCACGAATCCGCGGCGGGTTCCCGCATCGCATGCCTCCCGGCGGCAGTTCACACTGCCCTATGCGAACTGCTGGGAGTGTCAGTGAAATGTTAATGATACCCCCAGATCAGTTCGCATATCGCAGTGCGATCTGCAAACTCGGATCGCATGGTGTGAACACCCATGCGATCCGATTCTGCTGCGGACCAAAAAAAGGGTCCCGTGCGAATTTGCGGCGGGTGCGGCGCGAATTCAGCCATACTATCTGTATGGCTGAACTCGAATCGCACAGAGATCGGATGTGATTTGCACTGCAGTGCAGTGCGAATCACATTCGTTCTCATAAACCGCTGCAATGTGAACCCAGCCTTAGTGACACTGGCGATGGGGGGTGATCACGGGGTTAAACCTTTATTGGGGGGGGGTTAGGGGGTACATTAGAACTAAAGGGGGCTAACCCTAACTGCCCTAACAGTTATTACAGTCACAAATGACACCAATGCAAAAAAAAAAAAAAAAAGACATTGGTGTCACCGTGGGGGGCAGGGGGTGATCAGGGGGGTGTGAGTGTGCCTGGCATGTTCTACTGTGTAGTGTCGTGTTGGTGCAACTCACCGATCCTCTCTCCTCGGTGTCGGAACGAAAAATACCGACACGGAGGAGCGATTACATCACTTCCTCTCCTGTGTTTACATTACAGGAGAGGAAGTGATGTCACGGAGCATTTTCATTCGTCGGGAGCGATCGCGAGGGGGTGGCCATGAATGAATGGCCGCCCCCTCATCCCGGATCACTCCCGAACGAATACCGACCGCCGCAGGCACCGGGGGGGGCCCGATCGACCCCCCACCCGCGGGAAGGCAGGGACGTACAGGTACGCCCATATGCCTGCCCGTGCCATTCTGTCGACGTACATCGTCGTGCGGCGGTCGGCAAGTGGTTAAATACCACCAAAAGAAAGCTCTATTTGTGTTTAAAAAAAAAAAAGTCATGATTTCATAGGGGGTGGTATTGCTGTGTCTCCACCACCCACCTGTAGTAGTATAATATTAAATATTTTGGGGCATTATTTGGTTCAGAATATATATATATATATATATATATATATATATATATATATATATATAACTTTTTTTTTTTTCCTCTAAAACCTAGGTGCGTCTTATGGTGCGAAAAAAATACGGTATGTCTGCATTTTTTTGCTGGGAACTTGAAAAACACTACACCCATGACCGGTGCGGTCATGTCATGGGTGCAATGCCATGTCCCCTTCACACTCTTTCTGCAGCTGCTGGTCTCTACTGAGGTATGGACCTTCATATAGGGGGCTGGAGGAAGTATCCATGGACTACATGTGGGTGACATCGCCATACATATGCTCCATTGAGAACTGCAAGTCCCTCTGCCACAGTGACAGATGAGACTTGTAGTTTTTCATTTAATTTCATAAGTTCCTGTGAATGAATGACATGACTTTGTGCCAGAGCAACTCACAGCCACACCAATTCCAAGCTAGACATGAGAACCCCCAGCTTCTGCAGACTCTGACCCTGTTTCATGTTACACCCACAATATGGGTGTAACAAGAAGCATGCTCAGAAAGGTGGAGTTAGCTTTTAACCACCTCAATACCGTGCACTTACACCCCCTTCCTGACCAGACCAATTTTCAGCTTTCAGTGCTCTCACAGTTTGAATGACAATTACTCAGTCATGCAACACTGTATCCATATGAAACTTGTGTCCTTTTTTCCACACAAATAGAGCTTTCTTTTAGTGGTATTTAATCACTAGTGGGTTTTTCATTTTTTGTGCTATAAATAAAATAAAACGTAAATTTGGTGAAAAAAATGCCTTTTTCTTTGTTTCTGTCATACATTTTTGCTAATTAGTAATTTTTTTTCATAAATTTTGGCCAAAATTTATACTGCTACATATCTTAGGTAAAAATAACCCACATTAGTGTATATTATTTGGTCTTTGTGAAAGTTATAGAGTCTACAAACTATGGTGCCAATCACTGAAAATTGATCACATCTGATCAGGCCTTCAGTACATCAGGCGTACCTCATTTCTTGAGACACTAACAAGTCAGGAAAATACAAAACCCCCCAAATGACTCCTTTTTAGAAAATAGACATTCCAAGGTATTAAGTAAGTAGCATGGTGAGGTTTTTTTTTTTTTTTTAAGTTGTAATTTTTTCCCACAATTCTTTGCAAAATTAAGACCTTTTTTATTTTTTTATTTTTTTTTCAAAATTGTCATATTATCAGGTTATTTCTCACATACAGCATATGCCTACAACAAATTACACCCCAAAATTCATTCTGCTACTCTTCCCGAGTATGGAGTGAGATGTGTGTGAGACTTTTACTTTAGACTACATGTGTGAGACTTTTACACAGCCTGGCCACACATACAGAACACCAACATTGATGTAGTACCTTCAGACGGTCTACGAGCAAAAATGACGCATCTCATTTCTCAACCACCTATTACACTTTTAAAGGCCCTGGAGTACCAGGACAATGGAATTTCCCATAAAATGACCCCATTGTGGAAAGCAAACACCCCAACGTATAATTTGTGAGGCATAATGAGTCTTTTGAATAGTTCATTATTTTCCAGGAGTTTTTGGAATATGTGGAAAAAAATGAAACCTCGTTTTTTTTTTTTTTTTTTGTTTGTTTTTTTGTTTTTTCACAAAGTTGTCAATTTATGAGATATTTTTATTAACACATAGCATGTATATAGCTATGTATATAGCAAAAATGACACCCCAAAACACATTTTCTACTCCTCCCGAGTATGGCAATACCACATGTGCAGGACTTTTATACAGCCTAGTCACATAGAGAGGCCGAACATTGAAGTAGTACCTTCAGGCGTTCTAGGAGCATAAATGACGCATCTCATTTCATTCCTACCCATCACACTTTTGAAGGTCCTGGAGCACCAGGACAGTGCAATTACCCACAAAATGACCCAATATTGGAAAGCAAACACCCCAACGTATATTCTATGAGGCATGGGCTGCAAATAGGTTACTCGGGTACTCTGATTGCCTGGTGACGGGTACTTGGGTACTCTGATGGCCTGGTGACGGGTACTTGGGTACTCTGATGGCCTGGTGACGGGTACTTGGGTACTCTGATGGCCTGGTGACGGGTACTTGGGTACTCTGATGGCCTGGTGATGGGTACTTGGGTACTCTGATGGCCTGGTGACGGGTACTTGGGTACTCTGATGGCCTGGTGACGGGTACTCTGATGGCCTGGTGACGGGTACTCTGATGGCCTGGTGACGGGTACTCTGATGGCCTGGTGATGGGTACTTGGGTACTCTGATGGCCTGGTGACGGGTACTCTGATGGCCTGGTGACGGGTACTCTGATGGCCTGGTGACGGGTACTCGGGTACTCTGATGGCCTGGTGACGGGTACTCGGGTACTCTGAAGGGCGGTGACGGGTACTCGGGTACTCTGATGGACTGTGAGTGACATGTACTATGAGGGGTGGTGACAGGTTCTCTTTATTGGGGGGGGGGGGGCAATCAGTGTGATTGGTGTACACTGTAAGCGGTGTAATGTTACCGCAATCTCCTCCTCGCACATGATCGGTGTGTGAGGAGGAGAACCCGGTAACGTCTCGTTACCGCGGTTTGTTTACATTTTAGTGATCGGCTCTGAGACGATCACAGCCGATCACGTGGGTAAACAGCCGGCCAATGGCTGTTTACCAGCGTCGGTGACGAGCAGTGTTCCCGGTGATCGCGTGCTTGCGCCATGCACAGTGGGGGTGTGACCATCTGTGATCGGCCGTGACTTCATCACGGCCGATCACGTGGTAAACAGCCATACCCAATGGCTGTTCACCCCCTGCGGTGGCGAGCGGTGTCTCTGTGACACACCACCACCGAAGAAACCAGGGATGCGCACGATTGCGCGCATTCCCTGTTTAAACGGGAGGACGTCACATGACGCCCTCCCGCCACAATAGGTCCGCTGCCTGGCCGTCATTTGACAGCCGGCGGTCGGAAAGTAGTTAAAGTGGTAATTAACCTTTTTTAAAATTTGAAGGCTACAATTTACATTTATATAACATTTGGTATCTTTTGTATTTCTTTGTATCTTTTGTACCTAGTAGTCTGGCTGCTCTTCTATTGTCGTCTAGTTTTTTCATGTGATCCTTCTCATTTTGGCAACAACAAGCGACATATGGTGTCACTTCACCGTCCCCCTTTTTGCAGGAAACAGCCTTGGGCTGACGGCTCAAGTAAAGATGAAGAGCTTCATGTCTACTTTGCAAAATGGTGTGGGGCATGCATATGATGCAGGATGTTTCACAGATCGGGGGGTGCAAATACGAGCTGATAGCAAGCTGACCTGTGGTTTAATGTTATGTCTGGATTGGAACATGTCTCTTTTCAGAGATGGGTGTTTCTATCACAGAAGAGCCTGTGACCCCCCCCCCCCACCCCCTGATTACTTTCAGGAAGTAAAGAATATACATTTCTAATCTGCATTGGGGAGTGCTGCTGGAATCCGATAAGTACAAACATACTTTGCATTAATCATATTACCTTGACATTTGCCGTTTTTGGATTTGGTGGTTTTGATAGTATTTACACTTTAACGTGGACTTTGCATTAAAATGCTCTAATTACCCAGGCCACCTCCTCTTTTTTTTTTTTACTAATCACCTATAGTTAGTAGGTGTAAAAGAAAAAAAAAGAAAAAGTGAGACTTGCATTACTCCTGTCTTCTGCACCATCAGAGTGACGTTGCCGTCCTTCTGGGAAGATTCTTGTGGAATACAGAGCAGACAAAATCTCATGAGAAGACGCTCCAGTAGTCCAGACCAGTGATGGCGAACCTTGGCACCCCAGATGTTTTGGAACTACATCATGGAAAATGTAGTTCCAAAACATCTGGGGTGCCAAGGTTCGCCATCACTGGTCTAGACTCTAGAGCAAGAACATCTTCTCATGAGATTTCAGGTTCTCTGTACTCCCCAGGATCTAGCTGGTACCAGTGTGACATCACCCATGCCTAGGTGCCAGAAACGGAAGACTGGGGTAAGGCAAGTATAAACCTTACCTTTTTTTTTTTTTTTTTTTTTTTTTTTTAACAAGTCCATTTTACACCCACTAATAGAAGGGTTTTGGGGAAGGGGGGAATCAAACCCAGACCCGTATCCGTAAGTGAACTCTATATTTTACTGCAAGGTCCACTTTAATTTTACTTGGTACCAGCCTCTTGTATTCCCTGTACAGCAAAGCTCAAGAAGTTAGGTCTGTTGCAGCAGAAGCGTGCTGATGGTAGGAGAGAACAGAGATGAGTTTATTAGTCTGCTGCTTGTCTTTTTCATCTTCCACTTGCAGGGTGGGGTTGGGAAGGAGACCTGCAAGTGAAAGTGAAATTGAGCAGAGGAGGATCAGGTCCCCTACACTGCCAGGCAGGACTGTCCTGTGTAAATTTTAGGACAGAATGGACTGCAATACATATCCTTTTGGCAGGTAAAAACAACTCTCATATGTATTTAATCTGCCTTATAACTTCTTCTGCCCTTTGGACTTGTCTTGTATGTCTAAAGCCTAAAGCGGTAAACCAGCTAAAGGTGTGTCAGCAGCTATAAGTTTGTTTCAGTTGTGATCTGCAGGCTCTGGGCCTTTGTTTAAAATAGATATGGATTTAGAACCATGTAATCACTTTTACATGCTAGCAGCCAATCAAGCACAGTCTGTGCTTGATCAGCTGGATCATGGGGTGCAGGGGAGACATTAGGGGTCACTGATGTCTTCATAAAAAGTACCTGTCACCTCCAGCAAATAAATCTTCCACCATTGTGCTCTTGCCGTTCTCTGTGGACAATGCTAAATTGTGCCCACCATCACCAGCTGTTATACCTACTCACCTCAACAAGAAAGACTCAGAAAGAATTATCTTTACTCTCTGTCCAATACAATCTCACTCCTCCTGCTCCGACCTGTTACTTAGTATCAGCTCTCAAATAGGCAGCCTCCCAGGTAAGATGTTTCCTCTCAAGATATGGTTCCAAATCATGCAAATATAAATAAAGGATACATTGTGCTCTCCATGTCATTATTTTAAATGCCCCATTAAAATCACACTTGCAGGAGTAACAATGAAAACTCGCATAGCACGATACAAAAACAATCTGCTCGCTCACCACTGTGGCTGCGTGATGTCACGGGGTCGGCTCCTCCCTTCTACACACGCATCGCGCTCTGATTGGGCTTACTCAATAGATCCTGCCTATTTGAGAGCTGATACTAAGTAACAGGTCGGAGCAGGAGGAGTGAGATTGTATTGGAAAAAGAGTAAAGATAATTCTTTCCGAGTCTTTCTTGTTGAGGTGAGCAGGTATAATGGCTGGTGATGGTGTGCACAATTTTAGCATTGTCTACAGAGAACTATTTATAAATAATTGAGATACTTGATGGTGAGCTGACAGACTATAAGTGTGCAGCAGCTGCGGATAATCCGTTGTATTTTTACACATAATTTGTTGTAATTTGCACGTAGCACTTTTGTAGGGTGGCGCTGATTGATGATTTTTTTTTTTTTTTTTTTTTCTTTTATACATAGTACCTGTCTCCAGCCCAGTGCTATCACATAGGCTTTTTAACCCCATTCAAAATGTAAAACCACAAATGCAGACATGTAAATTATTGTGCCAAACATATTGTATATCATCTGGAAATCTGTTCTGCATCCTGGTAATTGATGTCCACCTTGGCATTATTTACTCCAAAATAACCCATCACTCCTAATTAGTGCCTCCTTAAGCAGTAGGAGAATCCTCTGATGTGTACTTTAGAATTATGGGAAACTAAAGTGTTCCCAGATCTACTTGAGAACCCTAATGCCACACTTATGTATCAAGCTCTCCTGTAGAACACCCTATAAGGCCCCTTTCACACGGGGCGGATCAGTAATGATCCGCCCCGTGATGATCCGCTCGCTCAGTGGGGATCGCTCCGTTGTCCCCGCTGAGCCGGCGGCGCACAGGGCGGTTTCCGCACACTGTGCAGGGACCGCCCTGTCAGCTCTCCGCTCTCCTCTATGGGGATCGGATGAGCACGGACCGTCTGTCCTTGTTCATCCGATCCGCTCTGCAGACGGATAGAAAAATAGGATTTTCCTCCGTCTGCAGAATTGGACTGTTGCGGAGGCGGACAATAGCGGGTGTCTGTGGATGTTCATGTTCTGTCCCATAGGGATGCATGTATGTCCGTATTTCATCTGCAAACGGATATATGAAATACGGACATACTGTCCGCATGTGTGAAAGGGGCCTAACAGGGATATCCAATTAGCAGACCTTCAGCTGTTGCAGAACTACAATGAGGCATAACAAGACTCTGACAGCCACAAGCATGACACCCAGAGGCAGAAGCATGATGGGACTTGTAGTTTTGCAACAGCTGGAGGTCCGCTTATTGTATATGCCTGCACTATAAGTTCTGACCAGTAGAATGAGTGGCCTGTTGCAAAGCAACTAAACTCTATCTTTTTTTGTCTGACTACTTTTGTGATGTACAAATCTTTTGTATCCCAGACCACACAGAGTTCCAAATTTATTACGACATTTTTAGTCTTGTACTATAATTGTGCTTTAAATTGCATTAATCAGAAAAGGCTATCAATAGGAAAGACTTGAACTAACTGAATTATCATTTGTATTTTATTTTTCAGGAATGAATGCTGCAGTTCGTGCTGTTACTCGCATGGGTATTTATGTTGGTGCTAAGGTTTTTCACATATATGAGGTATGTTTTTGTTGTGCTTTTTTAATGTTCAGTGCGGAGCATTAATTTAAAGTGTCATTAAATATAAGCTGCTTACAACTGATCATAGATATAAGACATACATTATTGAGGCACTGGCTAGCAGGGTTGTGGACGGTGTGTATGTGTCACCTATGTTCCTCACATACACATGGAAGGGGCTCCAGGGTTTGATTGATATGAAATCCTAATAAGTTCCGTTCAGGGTCCTGAAGCCCAGAGACTTTGTAGATCTTTGGATGGGATAAAGCCTTCATTCCTAGGTCTGCATCTTGCCTGGTAGCCAGGCCTTGTTGTTTGTCTCAGCTGTTTACAGGCTCATATCTGAGAACTGACTGACAGGGCTCTCTTTCTATTTCACCCTTTCTGCTATATGGGAGCCTGCTACTTTGTGACAAGGCTGACGCTTGCTCGTCCCCACCCCCTTACCTGACTGGCTGGGCTGCGTGCTCGGATAGGGGTCTGGTATGGATTTTGGGGGGACCCCTATGCCGTTTTTTCAGCGTAGGGGTTCCTCTTAAAATCCTTACCAGACCTAAGGGCCTGGTTTGCCCCCGGGGGGAAAGCATGCTGGTTTTTATTATTAGAGAGGAAACTTTTCCTGTAAAGTCCCTTCACTATAGATGGAAATCCGACTTGGAGGCGATTTCCATTGAATTCTATGTGTACAAGTCACCTAGAAGTCGGATTGAAGTAGTACAGGAACCTTTTCTGAAGTTGGAGTGACTGCAGTAGTGTGCATTAAGACTGATCCATTCACTTACAGTGATTTAAATTATTTTTTTTTTTTCCATGTAGCGTGACTTGGGGCGACTTGATGTCGGATTCAAAGTTGCCCCTGTGTGAATGGACCCTAATGCCGCGTACACACAATTGGTATTTTGGCCAGCAAAAGACCGATGAGAGCTTTTCTCTTTCAATAATTTTTATTGAATTTAACTCTTTGGTAAATACATCATGTATAATCCGAAAATAGAAATAAAGCAAAAACATAACATAAAAAACAGAGAATTCAAATAAGGCAGGATGCATCCATAAGAAAAAGACAAGTTATACAAGGTATCTTATACAGATATATTTGGGGCTATTATATGTCATGAAAGACTTGGAGTGTAAAGATCCACTTCATTTAAAATTTATAATAATGATATATATATATAAAAAAAAAGGGACACAAAAAAAAAAAAAAAAAAAAAAAATTATATATATATATATATATATATATATATATATATATATATATATATATATATATATATATATATATATATATATATATATACACACATAGATAAAAGGGAAATAGGGAAAGAAAAAAAAAAAGGGATTTGATTAAGGTTTAAATCGGAGGTGTAGAAGATTTAAGTCATAAACATAGCGGCAACTTCTAAGGAGACCCCCAAGGTCACCACTCCACCCCAATGGGCTCACACTGTGGAGTGGGATAGCTCGGGGGACTCCCGCCGAAGAACCCCCCATCTACGTCCCTTTAAACCCCCGGACAGCACCCAGAAATTGTGCTCCCCGGAGGGAAACGGACTGCCAAACTTCAAAATTCCCAATTCAATTCCAAATGAACTCTTTAGAACTAGTAAACTCCAGTTAGAACCACAAAGGATAACTGAGGAAGAATGTAGTAGAATAAGGCAACATCAAATCCATAACTAAATATGAAAATCCTGCGAAAAAGAAAAGCAAAAAAAAAAAAAAAAAAGAGAAGTAGAAAATGAATTCAGGAGAAAGAGGGAGGGTAAGGAAGGGAGAGATGTACAGGATTCAGGGTCCTGGCTCCATCCATGTGAAATTTAAGACCGAAGGTGTCCTGGAAACAATTGTACTTTGATGTGTTGGGCCCATGGATCCCATGTCAATTCAAATTGTTGAATGGTATTCCGTAATTTAGCTACTATTTGTTCTTGAACCATAATCCAGGAGATTTTGTGCCTGGTAGCCACAAGGGAAACCCTAGAAGTTTTCCAAGCTTTTGCTAAAGTGATCTTGGCTCCCAAGCACATAAAAAAGATTAGTTGTTGAGTATGTTTAGGGGTATTGTGTAGCCTGCGGTTCAGAAGGATATATGAAGGATCTTGTGGGATTGGGGCTTTCGAGACCTTCCTCACTAGATGTATAAAGTTATTCCAAAAATTTCGTATGCGGGGACATGTCCACCATATATGTAACATTGTACCTAAAAGACCACATCCTCTGAAACAAAGCGGTGAAATCTCTGAATACATCTTTGAAAGTCTCACAGGAACATAATACCATTTCGTTAGAATTTTGACATTAGCTTCGATTAAGGAAATATTCAAAATACCTTTGGAAGAACGTCTAAAAATTCGAAACCACATTTCCGTATCTAGTTGGATGTCCAAGTCTTCCTCCCAAGAACGAGCATATGTCGGTTTGTCACTCCTATCTGCCAGGGACGAGTAGATGAGGGAAATACCTCCTTTGCGGTGACCTTGTTTTAAGCACCATTGCTCGTAAATCGTAGCATTGTAGCTATTTGATTTGTCAAGTTCAAGAGAATGTATAAAACGTTTAATCTGTGAAAGTCTCAATTGTTCTGAATCGGGCATCTCTAGTTTGGAGTAGCAGTGTCCCATTGAAATGGGTCCATTTGGTGTAATGAAATGTCCAATTCTGAAAAGGCCCTTGTTCAACCACCATTGAAAATCTTGGGTATTCAGGCCAGGAGGGAAATCGGGGTTATGGAATAAATGTACGAGAGGTTTCAGTGGGGAAATCAGGTGTTCGTTTTTATATAGTCTGTCACATAGTGCTAGGGATTGAGAAAGTGTGGGGGACAATATGGCAGGTCTTTGTTTTGTTGGTCTCCATAATAGGTGATCTAATGTGTAGTCAGGTACTGCCTGGTTCTCAATAGAAACCCAGTCTGGGCTATTAGTTTTAGTATATATTGCTGAAAATTGTGCTAGTTGTGCTGCTTGATAATATAAAAAGAGGTTAGGAAGTCCTAAACCACCTTGGGTTGTCCGGCGGAACAGGATGTCACGCGTCAGTCTATGACCCTGTTTTCCCCAGACAAATCCAACCACTTTTGATTGGAATTTGTTGAGGGTCAACTTTTTAATAGGTATGGGAAGGGCTCTAAATAAGTACAAAATTCGAGGAAATAAGTTCATCTTGACTGCATTGAGCCTGCCCAGCCAAGACAATCCTTCTTTAGACCATTTAGTTAAATCTGCTTCTAAAGATCTGAAGGCGGGTGGGTAATTAGCATTGTATAAATTACTGACACATTTGGTGAGAGAAATACCCAAATAGGGAATCCTATCTGTGGCCCAGGAAAAGGGAAAGAAGGGCGCAAGTCGGGAGATGGTTAATGAGGGAACTGAAATATTAAGAGCAACTGACTTGGAAGTGTTAACTTGGAGACCTGAGATAGTTCCAAAGTCCCGGAGGAGATGAAGTAAGTTGGGGGTGGAGATTAGGGGTGAGGTCAGAAATATAAGCATATCATCGGCAAAGAGAGCACATTTATGCTCTTCTAAACCACAGCGAACACCTTTAATATTTGTATCTGCTCTAATGGCGATGGCTAGAGTTTCTATAGCTATAATAAAGATTAACGGTGACAAGGGACAACCCTGTCTAGTACCTCTACAGATATCTAATGGTTGAGAAAGGTGGCCTAATAGACGTACTTGAGCAGAGGGGGTTGAATATAGGGATTTTAGAATGTTCATAAAATTTGCCCCGAAACCCCATTTGGTGAGAATTTCAAAAAGATATGGCCATGAAACAGAGACAAATGCCTTCTGTAAGTCCAAAGACAGCAGAAGGCCTTCTTGTGTCGGGCCCCCGTCCCATTGCGAATTCAATAGTGATATTAAGTCAATTGCCCTTCTCACCTGATCCGTTCCCTGTCTCCCCGGGATGAAGCCCACCTGATCCTTATGAATATAGTTAGATAGAAAACTGGACATTCTGTTGGCTAATATCTTAGTCATAATTTTAAGATCATTATTGATCAGCGAGATGGGTCTGTAATTTCCCACTTCACTAGTATCTTTACCAGGTTTCGGTATAACAGAGATAAATGCGGTATTAGAATCATTCGGGAGGGGGGCTCCATCCCGGAGAGAATTAAAGAACCGGGCCATGTAGGGAGCTAATTTTGATCCAAAAGTTTTGTAATATCTGACGGAGAAACCGTCGGGGCCCGGTGCTGATTCAGATTTAAGGGTTTTAATGACGTCAAGTATTTCGGCAGGGGTAAAGGATTCATCCATTAGTTCTTTATGAGATTGATGTATGTAAGGTAGATCGAGGTGATCGAGGAACTGATTCCTAGCTTTGGAATGTGTATGAGTTGTCTTAGTGTAGAGGTTTTTATAATAATCATGAAATGATTTCAAAATTTCTACCGGATTTTGAGTGAGGGTACCCGAAGATTGTCTAATTTTAGGGAAGACTGAGGTACGAGTTCGAGGACACAATTTACTCGCGAGTTTGGCACCTATTTTATCCTTTTGGTAATAGAAGCGAGCTCCTGTCCATCGCAGATGTTTTTCTGCTGAGGTAGTGAGTAAAAGATTAAGTGCGATGCGTGCCCTATCAAGTTCAGCCAGGCTCTCTGGGGTAGGATGTCGTTTGTGACTTTTGCTAAGTGTTTGGAATTCCTCTTTGAGTCGTATAAGCTCTGCAGAGTGTTCCTTTTTGAGACGGGCTGAGAGTTGAATTATTTTACCCCGCATAACCGCCTTGTGTGCCACCCACAGGGAGCCTGGCGAAATTGAGTCTGAATTGTTATCTGTAAAGTAGTCCGAAAGGGCTGAGTTTAATACCTCACAGTGAGCTTGATTGTTTAGTAGAGACTCATTAAGCCGCTATTGGAATGGTCGTTTATCTCCTCCTCCCCCACGAATAATTAAAGAAACGATGGAATGGTCAGAGAGAGAGGAATCATACATTTTGGAGGATTCGACCAAATAGATGAAATGTGGAGGAATAAAGATATGGTCTATTCTGGTTAATGTATTATGAGGGATAGAAAAGTGAGTATAGTCTTTGGATCGGGGATTCATTTCTCTCCATATGTCTATTAGGCCTGCTGATTGTATGGAATGTGCAACCCTAAGACTGCTTTTAGGAGGTCTTTTGGGCATTGGCTTTGTAGGATTAGATCTGTCTGAGGAAAGGTCAAATGGAATGTTCGAATCTCCCGCCAGTATAATAAATCCCTTCAGATGGGATTTCAGCATCAAGAGAGTCTTTTCAAAAAAATGGTCCTGGCGGTAGTTTGGAGCATAGTAGGAAACAAACGTGTAAGTCACTGTATTAATTGTCCCAGAGACCAGGATGTATCGGCCTTCTGGGTCTCTAATCGTTTTGGAATGATGAAAATGAACTTTGTTGGCAAAGCAAATCGCAACCCCTCTTGTTTTATTGGGAGCATTAGCTAAATAAAATTGAGAAAAGTTTTTGTGTAGGAAAATGGGGTTATAAGAAATGGGGGAAGTGCGTCTCCTGCATCAAGATAACATCAGCTTTGAGGGCATGAAATTGTTGCATAATTTTACGCCTTTTCACTGGGGAATTAAGGCCTTGAACATTATTGGACATTATACGGAGATTAGATTGTACCGGTGAAGTAGAGATCAAAGGAAGAGCATGGAAGAGTTTATGTGCGAAAGGAGTACCTGTCTTTGTGGTGATCCCTGGCAGATAGGAGATGACACCCGTTCTTCTGAAGAAATGCTTGTGGAAAAAAAACGAGGAGAATCCAACCAGGCCCTGATCCTGTACAAGGGAGATAGGAAGGAGGATGTGGGTAGAATGGGAAGGGTAAGAAAGAGAGGATGAAAAGGGGGGAAGAAGAAGGTAAAGAGAGAATAGAGCTAGAAAAAGAGAAAAAAAATAAAAGAACATCAGAATATGCATTATATAAAATAGCAATTCAAGACAGAAAAAAATTAGTAATGTATACAATAAATAAAATAGGAAGGGAAAAAATCCCAAAGCTGCCCTAAAGGGACGCTGCAGTCAAACCCCGGTAGGAGATTTAGTTCTCCTATCGAAGTAAAGAGGGGGGTGCATTGTACCCACCCTGGACAACCCCGCCGCCGAGGTTGATTATCTCAAAGGTACTGAAACCAGAAAAAAATAAAAATAAATCTGAGCCCCTACTAAAATAAGCATAGGGGATATATAAATAATGAGCAGCTGCCCTCCTCTTCCTTTACAAAGTGGGTGACCATGAATTAATGGCAGAAAGAGCCATTATAAGAAAAAAAAAAAAAAAATCAAATATAAAGCCAAAAGGTCAATTGGAGAGAGAAATAAATAATACAATTATAGAGGAAGAGGAGGGTAATACAGGCACCACAGTAAAATTATATGTCAAAAAAAGAAAAGATATTTTTAAATTTTCCACATTGGAAGCAAAAAAATAAAGAATAAAAAATAAAAATAATTTCTTCTTGAGGAAAAAAAAAAAAAACCTGGAGATTTTCCAAGGAAAAACAGGACCTATTATCAACCCGGCCCGGGTAAAGGTTCGGCCCTGAGGAAAACCGTAAGGAAGTCAATTTTTCAAACAAAAAATTTGACAGTTCAGGTGTATATTCAGGTTGGTGGAGATTCCCTCGACCTCTTGGGCATCTGTTTCTGCCATATTTGCGTCAAGGGGCTTGTCGGTGAGGGGCGTTTGGATGAAGAGGTTCCTTTCGGTGTAGGAGTCTGTGGAAGTTCCTGATTAATCAATCCCAACTGAAGCAGAAGTCGTTCTCCAACTTGGAACGTCGAGAAGTGGTATGATTTATTGTGATATGAAAAATTCAGGCGTAAAGGAAAGGCCCACCTGTAAGGGATTTCTTTGCTCGTCAGAACTTGAAGTAGTGGTTTAAGAGCTCGTCGTTTTTGGACTGTGTATGGTGATAGATCGGAAAAAATTTGTATGGAATGGTCCTGAAATGACAGAGAATCTGAGGTTCTGGAAACTTTCATTATCTCTTCTTTCACTGAATAGTAGTGAGGTTTCACTATAATGTCTCTAGGAAGACCATCTGTGCGAAGAGGTTGCAGAGCCCTATGAGCCCTGTCTAATTCTAGACGATCCTGTGAAATTGTGGGAATTAAACTTTTGATGAGGTCTTGGATAGCGAGATGAATGTCCTTGATAGATTCAGGAATGCCTCTAACACGGAAATTATATCTCCTCTACCTATTTTCGAGGTCGTCAATTTTGGCTGTGGCTGTTTCTAAATGATCCTGGAGTTCTTGAATCCTGGCTGTGTTTTGGTTAATGCGTAGGCATGACTGATCTGATTGTTGCTCTATTGCATCAATCCTGGTTCCTAATTGTTGCAAATCAGCATGGATGGAAGCTGTGATCTGTGTGGCAGTCTGAGATAAACCTCTGGACAACATTTGGGAGAATGCGTTCATCATGGAGGCAAAGTCTGTGGGAGGTGAGGGCGCATCTCTAGGAACTATGTCCCATGGGGCAAAGCTGATAGGTAATATATGCTGTATGGATGGGTTACTTTCCCCCCTAATATGACTCAGAAGGGGGTCCGTGGATGCTGGGGATGGGGTCCCGGGTTGAATTTCACTCACTGTGCCGTTAGAAGTTGAAGTTGAAGAGAGGTGCTTAACTGTGTAGTCTTGGTCCGCTATGGATTCCTCATTGCAGGCTGTGTTTTGTGAGGTAACGGCGGCCATCTTGGATCGGCCTGACCTCTCTAACGCTGTGGAAAGCGCGGGTTTGGGGTTCCGTCGGGACTTAGAACCGGGCATTCGTGTGAAGCCTGCGTTTTCCCCAATCCGATGTGACCGTTTACCGGTAAAAACGAGGGCTCAGAAAGTCGTGGCGGCGAACGTTAGTCCAGGGTGGCGCGGAGCTCCCGGTCTATGCGGCCATCTTGGACGCTTCCGCGCATGCGCCCCCCCCCCCCCGATGAGAGCTTTTCATTGGAAAACGCGACCGTGTGTATGCTCCATTGGAATTTAGCTGGCCGAATTCCCACCAGCAAAAATTTTATAGCATGTTCTATAAAATTCCGATCGTGTGTATGCAGTTCCAACACGCAAAAACTCATGCATGCTCGGATTCAACTACGAAATGGAAGCTATTGGCTACTAGGTATTGAACTTTTTCTAGTCCAGTCGTACATGTTGTACGTCACCGCGTTCTTGGCGGTCGGAATTTGGTGTGACCGTGTGTAGGCAAAACAGTTTGAGCGGAATTCCGACAGGAAAACCATCAGAGCTTTTTCTGTTGAGAATATTGATTGTGTGTACACGGCATTACACACAGTCTATTCCATTAACAAATTGTTACAATTTTTATACTTGAAGCAGAGGGCCACCCTAAAAAAAAAAAAAAACGTTTTACCTTGCCAGAAATCCCGCTTGCTAGGCAGTCTTCCTAATCTGCCTTCTTCCTGCTCCTTGGTGATCTTCGGTCTTCTCTCCTCCTCTGCGTTGTCTTCTGGGTAATGGGGCGTGCTGACCCCCTAACACAGCGCGTCCCATTCACAAAGCGCAGCGTGACTCGCGCATGTGCAGTAGGAAATGGGCAGTGAAGCCATAAGGCTCCACTGCCTGTTTCCCTTAGTGAGGATGGCAGCGCTGGGACCCGAGAGTCGAGGGACATGTCGGCTTCGGCGGCCGACATCTCAGGCGCCCTGGAAAGGTAAGTCTCCTTATTAAAAGTCAGCAGCTACTTTTTGTTTTTTTTTACGGCTGAAACGGCTCCTGTTAAGTTCTGATAAAGAATGTTTTGATTCTTGGCAGACTGGCCAGTTTTTCTCTTCCTTTCTTTTGAGGGCTGTGGCTTCAGAAGAGCAGAGAGAATTCTTTGCATCGAAAGAATTGTGAAACACTTTAGTCAAGATTGCGATAGCGATGCTTGACAATTAATTGTGCAGCTCTAATGGGCAGACTGAATGTACCAAGTTGATTTGTAGATAAACTTGGGTACAACCAGTCTACCGGATTTTACATGTGATTATCGCTAGCAACGAACATTGTATACTCCCAGTGGTGCCGGGGGAAGACGATGGCTTGGCAGGAGGTATTCCCTGTCAAAACTGTTTCCCGCAGCTCGTGGTTGAGTCTAAAAAATATTTTCTTCTATTTAAGCTGGCAGAAGTGGTAAAGGTACAGCACTTTGCACAAAAGCTAGAAAATGGTGTAAGCATTTGTGTATCTTGGGGATATTATGTACTTTTATATACAATTAAACAAGTCACTGAAACAATCACAAATCACTTTAAGGAGCCTACGTAGGTAACACAACTTGCAGTCACGTTTGTCTTGTGAGAAAAGTTAAAGGGATTGTAAAGTGAAATATTTTTTTTTTTTTATAACAAACATGTTATACTTACCTCCACTGTGCAGCTCGTTTTGCCCCGAACCTGGTCTTCTGGGGTCCCTCGGCGGCTGTCTCGGCTTCCTCCCACAGGTGCTTCTCACGTTCATGCGAGCTCCCTTGCATGGTGAGAAGCATCTGCAGGCGCGCTCCCGTGATACAGCCGGCGGCTATAGCTGCTCGCTGTATCACATGGCCCCGGCGCTCTGCGTCAGTGGATGTGATTGACAACAGCGCAAGCCAATGGCTGCGCTGCTTTCCATCCATCCACTCCAGCCAATCAGCGGCCAGGCTGAACGGTGGAAAGGACGTCGGGGGACGAGTGCGGGACTTTCGAGGGGTGAGGTAAGTAAAACGGGGGGGGATTGGGGGCGCAGGCACTGTCAGATGTTTTTTCACCTTAATGCATAGAAGGCATTAAGGTGAAAAAACATTTACCTTTACAACCCCTTATTGCAAATAAATTAAGAGCATAATGTAAAATACATGTATGTAGGTATGGGCTGTTTTGTCCAGAACCTTCTTCCCCTTTTTTTTTTTTTATTTATTTATTTTTTTTGTTTTTTAATTTGGTTTGCATGTGACTTACGAAAAAAGTATTTTTTTCTGTAACTTTTACTGTTACCCTGGTTATGCTCACAGACGCGTATGATTTTGCATGCCTTGACAAAATGCACAAAAAACATCACGCTTGTATTGACATTTGTTGTGTATGGCTCCCCGAAGATAAACTTTTTTTATTTATTTTTTTACACAAAATGCATGGCAAAAAATTAGGGCAGCCCATTGAAAAAATACCTGATGTCATGCATCATAGTGTGAATTTGTGTTTAACCAGTTGAACTTCAGAGCTATATTTTTTTTTTTTTTTAGAAGCAGGCCTACTATTTCAGAAATAATTTTATTGCCTATGATACTGAAATGAGGCATACTGTATGTATTTTTTGAGACAAACAAAAGCCTTTATTCCATGATGTCTTTCAGGAAGCATTTAAAGTGGTTGTAAACCCTTACAACCAACTTTGACCTACAGGTAAGCCTAGATTAAAGTGGAGGGCCACCCTGAAAAAAAAAAATCTAAAAAATGTAAAAAAAATCCCCAAAAAAAAAGAGAATTTTTTTTTTTTTTACTTACCAGAAATGCCTGTTGCTAGGCACATAATCCTAATCTTCCTCTTCCTCCTCCGCGGAGATCTTTTTTTCTTCTCTCCTCGTCGCGTTGTCTTCTGGGTAATGGGTCGCACTGTGTTTTGGGAACTGTGTGTTCCAGAACACAGCGCGTCCCATTCACAAAGCGATGCGCGACTCGTGCATGCGCAGTAGAAAATGGGCAGTGAAGCCGTAAGGCTCCACTGCCTGTTTCCCTTAGAAGGAATGGCGGTGCCAGGACCCGAGGGACGGGTCGGCCTCGGGCGGCCGACATCGCGGGCGCCCTGGACAGGTAAGTGTGCTTATTAAGTCAGCAGCTGCAGTGTTTGCCGCTGCTGACTTTTAATTTTTTATTTATTTATTTTTTTCTTAAACGCCCCTCCTCTTTAAGGCTTGCCTGTAGTGCCAAGACATATCTCCTAAACCTACACGGTTTAGGAGATATTTTCCGAAAGACAGGCACCACTATCTACGACGCATGATCCGTAGACAGCGACGCGCAGTGAGCGCGTCACGGTCAGCAGCGATATGCCGCGACTGGCGGCTCACGTGCGCATGCGCGGGAGTGACGTCATCGCGGCTTCGCCGAATGACAGCAGCGGAGCAGCAAGACCCATCGAGAAGATGGATGCTCCGGACTACAGGGGACAGCGGTGACTTCGCTGGCTCCTGTTCCAGGTAAGTGACACATAATGGGCTACTATGCGATGCATAGTAGTCCATTATGCTTTACCTTTGCAGGGAATCAAAGAGGAAGTAAACTCATCAGGGTTTACTTCCTCTTTAAATAGCATGTATATACCATTTTCGATATTTGATAGGCCTGTACACATCATGCAGTGTAAACGGCTAATGGGTCCTTATGTAGGTTCATTTTTGGCTAGCTGACCGTTAAAATGTAATTTCTAAAAATGGTGTCACAGATCCCTGCATTCATAATAACTTGATTTGAGATGTAAAAAAAAATGCTGGTCTTTGGGTTATAACAGTTTTATTGAATGCAATTATTACAATTTCATACAGGAGAGCTTTAAAATTAGGTTCTCTACCTATAAAGATCTTGATGGTACTTTGTCTTGTAAGAAAAAAAAAAAAGCGTTGCTCACAGATATTCCATTGCAAATACTGAGTGCTGAAAAAAAATGCCTAATATGACCTTGGAAAGCAGGTAAAGCCAGGCTCTTTATGATAGTAATTCATTCCTAAGCTTACCCTTTACCCTTTTTATTGGTATTTAACCTAGATATAATGCATTTTTGTCTTTGCTTTTAAACCCACTCCATCTTAAAGCAGTTGTATTGTCATTTTTGGGACTTTTACCTACAGGAAAGCCTATAATAAGGCTTACCTGTAGGTAAAAAAAATCTCCTAAACTTGTACGGTTTAGGAGATATTCCCCTCGCAATGCGCCGCTGACTGCAGCGGCGCATGCGCACAGGGGATTCTCGGCTGAAAGTCCGGCAGACACCGGAGCCTGCTGGGAAGAAATCTCCCGCGTGCATGCGTGGGAGTGATGATGTTACGGCTCCGGCCACTCACAACGCCGGAGCCACGATACCCGGAAGAAATGCTGAGGGAACATGTCAGCCCCCTCGGCGAGGATCGGGCCAGATGACGGGGCCTCGTTCTAAGGTAAGTATTTCATAATGAGCTAGTATGCAGTGCATACTTGCTCATTATGCCTTTTTCCTTTGCAGGTGAGTAAAAAAAAAAAACACATCAGCAGGTATACAACCGCTTTAAGACATGGCCAAACTGAAACGATACATTTTCAGAGCAAAGAGCATATTGATAGGATATGGGAAGTGCAAACATAGTTCAGGCTATCCTATTAAGCAGACAGAGTTATTATTTATTATTGTTATTATTATTATTATTTTTTATTTTTTTGTGTTGGTAAAGCTAGCTGAACATTTCATTAAATGTGAAAAGTTAGTTTTTAATGACAGGAAAGACCTATCACTATGCATGCACCTGTAATAATTTGAAACTTAAACACGATTCATGAAATTTGAGCTGGGGACATACAGTATCTCACAAAAGTGAGTACACCCCTCATATTTTTGTAAATTTTTTATATCTTTTCATGTGACAACACTGAAGAAATGACACTTTGCTACAATGTAAAGTAGTGAGTGTACAGCTTGTATAACAGTGTCAATTTGCTGTCCCCTCAAAATAACGCAACACACAGCCATTAACCACCGGGCCTATTTTTCAGACTCTGTGTGTACTGAGTTCCAGAGAATAAAATGGCGATTGTTGCAATACTTTCTGTCGCACCGTATTTGCACAGCAGTCTTGCAAACGCACTTTTTTGGAAAGAATACACTTTTTTGAATGAAAAAACATGACCACAGTAAAGTTAACGCAATATTTTATTTTATTTATTTTTTATTGTGAAAGATAATATTACGCAGAGTAAATTGATACCCAACATGTCACGCTTCAAAATTGCGACTGCTCGTGGAATGGCGACAAACTTTTACCCTTAAAAATCTCCATAGGCGACATTTTAAAAATGTCTACAGGTTACCAGTTTTGAGTTAGAGGATGTCTAGTGCTAGAATTATTGCTCTTGCTTGTTTTGAACACCGTTTTTACATGCGCGCGCTACTCGTGTATGAGTTCACTTCTGCGCTCAAGCTCGTTGGAGCGCTTGATTATTTATTTTTTTACGCTGTCCCTTTTTTACTTTTTGGGTAACTTTTATACCTATTACAAGGAATGTAAACAGCCCTTGTAATGGAAAAAAAACCATGACAGGACCTCTTAAATATGAGATTTGGGGTCGAAAAGACCTCAGATCTCATATTTACACTAAACTGCTAATATAATTTTTTTATCCTTTTAACCACTTAAGCCCCGGACCATTTAGCTGGCAAAAGACCCGAGCACTTTTTGCGATTTGGCACAGCGACAATTTAACTGACAATTGCGCAGTCGTGCAACGTGGCTCCCAAACAAAATCGATGTTCTTTTTTTTTTTTTTTTCCCCACAAATAGAGCTTTCTTTTGATGGTATTTGATCACCTCTGCGGCTTTTATTTTTTACACTATAAACAAAAAAATAGCGACAGTTTTAGGCGGATACATATTCTTCTACATATTTTTGATAAAAAAAAACGCAATAAGCGTTTGATAGGTTTGCGCAAATGTTATAGCGTCTTCAAAATAGGGGATAGTTTTATGGCATTTTTACTACTATATTAATTTTATTTTTTAGTTTTTTTAATCGTGACTGCGACATTATGTACAGATCAGACTTTTTTTGGCGCTATTTTGGGACCATTCACATTTTATACAGCGATCAGTGCAATTAAAAATGCATTGATTACTGTGTAAATGTGACTGGCAGTGAAGAGGTTAACCACTAGGGGCCGCTGTAGGGGTTAAGTGTGTCCTAGTAAGTGATTCTAACTGTGGGGGGAGGGGCGATGTGTGACATGACACTGACCACCGCTCCTAATTACAGGGAGCGGTGATCAATGTCAGTGTCACTAGGCAGAACAGGAAATGCTTGTTTACATCAGCATTTTCCGGTTCTTCCTCTCCATGAGACGATTGTGGGTATCACCACGGACATAGATTCTGCGGGACCCACGATCACACTCACGGAGCTTGCGGCGGGCCTGCGCGCCTGCGAACCGCTTCTTAAAGGGCAACGTACAGGTATGTTAATATGCCTGTACATGCCCTTCTGCTGATGTATATCAGCGTGAGTCGGTCAGCAAGCGGTTAATAACAGGCCATTTTTTGAGATATGCCAGTGCGTTGCTTTAACTAACAATTGCGCAGTCGTGTGACGTACCCAACAGAATTTTATGTCCTTTTTTCACCACATCTAGAGCTTGCTTTTGGTCGTATTTGATCACCTCTGCAGTGGTGTGTGTTGTGTGTGTTTTTTTTTTTTTGTTTTTTTTTGCGCTATAAACAGACTAAATTTTTGCTATAATATCCCAAAAATATAAAAAAAAAAAATATGTAAAAAAACTAATTTTTTAACTAATTGGTTTAGGCCAATATGTATTTTTCTACATATTTTTGGTAAAACAAAATCACAATAAGAGTATATTGATTTGTTTGCACAAAAGATAGAGCATCTACAAAATAGGGGATGGATTTAGGGCATTTTTATTTCTTTATTTTTTACTAGTAATGGCGGCGATCTGTGATTTTTTTTTTTTTTATTTTTTTTTTTTTGTGGGACTGCGACAGGTCGGACACTTAACACATTTTTTGGATCACTGACATTTATACAGCGATCAGTGAGATAAATAGCCACTGATTACTGTGTAAATGTCACTGGCAGGGAAGGGGTTAACACTAGGGGGAGATCAAGGGGTTAAATGTTTGACTGTGAGGGGATAGGACTGACTAGAGGAGCCGCCAAATTGTTGTTCCTACTTAGTAGGAACAGACGATCTGCTTCTCCTACTCTGTCAGAACAGGGATTTGTGATATTAGGCTTATTTTTTTTTTTTTTTTTCCTGGTTCTGAGTCTTGTGCCACGCGCATCGGCTCTGGGGACACGCTGCAGGCGCACACGCCTGCTATAGCGATTTGAAGAGCTGATGTACCTTGACGGCGATTCACGCAGCCGTGCCAACCTGCCACAGTATAACTGCGCCGGCTGGTTGGCAAGTTAAGAGCATTGGGCGGAAGTGACATTTGACGTTGCTTCCGCCAGTCAGTGCGATAGAGCTGAGTGGGGGCTATCTTCTGTCACTCGGCAGCCAGCCAAACGGGAGAGAACACAATTGTCTCCACCGCTACTGGCAGCTCCGGTAAGCGGTGGAGACCCCTGGAGCGCGGTGGGAGGGCCCTCCCCCGATAAAAGTGATCTTGTGGTGAGTCCGCCACAGAGGACAATTTTATCTGCAAGGGGACCATCTGCTGAAGAAGAGGAAACCGGGTTATGGCAGCCAAGGGGTCTAATTTATGAAATACAAAAATAGCATATAAACAAATTGATCAAATAACCTGTGGCAATATTATCTAACGCTAATATTATCTAAAGCTCAAAAACATTTTTGTATAAAATCTTTTAAACCAAGCCGCCTCTATCCCCACACAAATAATTTCTTTTACAAATATTTTATTGAAAATCAAGCATAACATATCAGCACAGTCATGTGACAGAGACATCAGACAGAAAAAAGAGGGAAAAGAGAGAGTGTCTCAATGGGGGGAGGGTACATAGGTGTTATGTTCCACAAGGCAATAAAGGTAGCAAAAAGCAAAGGCCCAGTATAAACAAATAATCACAATGTAGATTCGATTGCGTCTCAAAATAGGCCATATGTAGTGCAGCCTAGCTCAGGTATCATCAGGGATGTTGATGTAAAGACACATAGGTGCCGGGCTTTGCTGCTAAGCAGGCATGCAGAAGAAGCGAAGAAGAAAGATAAAGATGAAAAGAAAATGAAATTTTCCTCCCTGAGATGTGTCACCTCGACTTCAAAATATCTCATGTCAGTATAATCGTCAACCACATGTCGACTCCTCTAAATGGGAGCCACCAGAAAAGACAGATAGAATACAGACCGTGGATAAGAGTGCCCACAAAGAGGGAGTAGAGAAAAAGATAAAAAGCAAGAGGGGGGAAAGAAGAAAGGAAAGAGGTCCTCAGGGGCCGCACCCACACGCCCCTAAATTAAAAGAAGATGGTCATTAAACCTAGAGGGCCGAATATAAGTTATCCATGGTTGCCACACTCTGAGAAATTTGGCATGGGTGTCAGAAGTAAATGATGTCAGCTTTTCGTTAACCATTATGTCGTTCATGCGGTTTTTAACAGCTTCAAAGCTAAGCGTTGGAGTTTTCCACGCTCTTGCATTAGTAATCTTAGTGGCACTAAAAAGATGCTGGGCTAGCTGCCTCTCCGGGCGAAAAAGTTCTGGGATGGGTTTACATAAGAGGGCTTCGAAGGGGTCCCTTCTAAAATTAGAGTGGAGAATATTACGCAGTAGGGTATAAACCCTAATCCATAATCTGCAGACCTTAGGGCATGGGCACCAAATATGGGCCATGGTGCCTGCACTTGCACAGCCCCGAAAGCAATTGGGTGAGTAGGAGGGGATAAAGTGAGCTATCCTGGATGGCGTATAATACCACCGGTAAAAAACTTTGTATGCATTCTCGAGGATGGACACATTTCTGGAACTTTTCATAAGGGACAATGTCATGGTCTGCCAGTCCTCTACATCCAACCTCTTGCCCAGGTCCGTTTCCCATTGAAGATGTTATTTCCTAACGGGGGGTTTCGTAAAAGTAGTAATAAAGCAGTAAATCAAGGATATTAGTCCCGAGGAATGAGGTTGGGTCCTGCAAACGCGTTCAAAGGGGGTCAATGCGTACGGAGTAGGAAGAGCTTTAAGAAGCTGTTGAATGAAATGCTTGAGTTGAAGGTAACTATAATGCTCTCTAAGGGGGATATCATGGGAAGATCTCAGGGAGTCGAATGTAAGCATTCTCATTGGGGTGAGCAGAAAGTGGACATCTATAAAGCCATTATCCGCCCACCAGGAGAATTGCCTAGGATTTTCACAGCTAGGGGGGAATAAAGGGCAATGAACAAGACGTAATAACGGCAGGTGGGGGGACAGCAATCCCGCCGAGTATATGACAGAGTCCCAGACCCGGAGGGAATGAGTCATACAAGGCCCAAACCCATGCGGGCGGTCCTGTGGGGGCAACCATGGTATTGAGGAGATGGGAATAGGATGAGAATCGACAAGGTCCATGGTAGCCCATAGAGGCATTTGGTAAGTGTCGTGAAGGTGGGCCAAGGGAGTTACGGTCGCCGCAACATAATAGGCTTGAAGATTGGGGACCGAGAAACCTCCATTAACTCGACGAGCGTACATTATTTGCTTATGGATTCGAGGCCTAGAGGAGCTCCAAATAAATTTTAGTAATCTCCTTTGATGAAGTCTGAGGATGTGGGAAGCTACTGGTACCGGTAACACTCGAAAAAAGTACAATAATTTTGGGAGATAAGTCATGCGTACTGCGACGATCCTGCCGAACCAAGAGAGCGGAAGGTGAGTCCAAGAAGATAACGAGTCAGTAAGTTTCCTAAATAGAGGGGGAAAATTTGCCTGGTACAAGCCCTCATAGGTGGGAGTAAGACGTATCCCTAAATAGGGCAGCGAGGGGAGCCACTGAAAAGGGAAGTTCATTTTTAGGGAGGCCAATTCTGATGGGGGAAGGTTTACCGACATTGCTTTTGTTTTAGTGGGATTGACCCGCAGACCAGAGAGATGCAAAGGATTCCAATAGAGAGAATAGGTTGGGTAAAGAGACTCTGGAAGACGTCAGTGTCAATAGGATATCATCTGCGAATAATGACATTTTATGCTCAGAACCAGCAATCGGAATGCCTTTTATGTCTGGATGTGAGCAAATTGCCTCAGCCAGTGGTTCCAAGGCCAAGACAAACAATAGGGGTGAGAGTGGACAGCCCTGCCGAGTACCCCTCCGAATGGGGAAAAAACAGCGGATTCAAATCCATAATATTTTATTTTAGCTTGAGGGGCATCGTATAGGGCCGCCAGCCACCGCATAAACGGGGCGCCGAATCCATAATGGCGGAGCACTGACCTAAGGTAAGGCCAGGACAGAGTGTCAAAGGCCTTGTTCACATCCAGAGATAAAAGCATAGTCTCCAAACAGCGGTTACGAGCTATATATTGTAAGTGAATGATTCTCCTGATGGCATCCCCTGCTTGTCTCATGGGGACAAACCCCACCTGGTCCTTCTTAATTAAACGAGGAAGAAAAGAATTTAGGCCAGGATTTTAGTGAGAATTTTCATGTCAAGATTAATTAATGATATGGGTCGAAAATTAGCCCAAGAGGAGTGATCTCGATCTGGCTTCGGTAGCATCACGATGTTAGCTGTCAGTAAGTCAGGTGTTAGTGTTTGTCCGCTTTTGACTGCATTAAGCATGTTGGTCAGAGTAGAGGTCGGCCGATATATCGGCCGGCCGATATTTGCCGTTTTTTAAATAATCGGCATCGGCCGATTTGAGCTGATAAAAAGCCGATTTAGAACTACAGCGGGACTTTTCTATCACAGAAGTCATTTCAGTCAGTGCAAGTTGCCTGAGTCTTCATAGAAACCCTTTCCTCCTCTCTGGGCAGGCTGCCAAGAAAAGAACAGAAAGATACAATGTTTACACTTGAATGAATGAAGTCATCTCAGTGTGTAAGTGTGTAGAAGTTCTCAGTTTAACCATTTAAAGACTAAATCTTTTCTGACACTTGTTGCTTACAAGTAAAAATCCTGTATTTTCTGCCAGAAAATCACTTAGACCCCCCCAAAAATGATATATATTTTTTTAGCAGAGATCCTAGGGAATAAAATAGAGGTTGTTGCAATATTTTATGTCACACGGCATTTGCACAGAGGTCTTTCAAATGCATTTTTTTAGGAAAAAAATACACTATTTAAAAAATAAAAATAAAATAAAAACAGTTAGCCCATTTTTTTTTTCGTCCAAAAGTTTTGACTACCTGTTTTTATTTAATATATAGGTTTTTTATTTTTTTTAATCTAAATCATACATACAAGTAAACTGATTGGAGGTTTTGTTTTGTTTAATAAATGTTTAAATGTAAGAAATTTTCTGTATCACTTATGAAGACTGCTTTCACACTGGAGCGGGCAGGCGTTGATGGTAAAACGCAAGTTTTAGCGGCTCTTTACCATAATTTTAGCGGTGCTATTTGGCTAGTGGGGCACATATAACCCAGCTAGCGGCCAAGGAAGAGGTTAAATGCGCCCATGAAGCACTGCTGCCAAATCGCATTGCATGCGCTTCGGCAGTGGTGCCCATTCATATCAATGGGCAGGAGTGGTGGAGGAGCGGTATACACCACTCCAAACGTGCTGCTTGCAGGACTTTTTTTTTTTAAGATCCTGCCAGCGCATCGCCTCAGTGTGAAAGCACTCTGTCTTTCACACAGACTGCAGGGGAGCCATTTTACAGGCGCTATTTTTAGCCCAAAAGCGCCTGAAAAACGCCCCAGTGGGAAAGGTGTGTTAGATCAAGGGGGATTAAAAAATAAAATAAAAAATAAAAAAGGAAATAAATAAAATAAAATCGGCCTAACATATCGGCCCAAAAAAAATCGGCATCATATATCGGCTATCGGCCGCCATGATTTCTAAATATCGGCATCGGCCAGAGAAAAACCCATATCGGTCGACCTCTAAGTCAGAGGAGAAGTTATTACATCCACCATCTTTCTATAATAGAGGGCTGTGAAGCCATCTGGACCAGGCTTCTTACCAACCTTTAAGTCTCTAATACATTGTCGCACCTCAGATTCTTGTATGTCACGGTCCATAAGTTCCCTATGAGTCTCAGACAAGGTCGGGAGCGAGATGTGCTGCAGAAAGTCTGCCCTAGCTTGTTCACTAACTGGGTCCTGAGCAGAATATAGCTTAGAGAGTCTATAGCGGAACTCTTCTAGTATACGGATCGGGTTGCTGGTGAGCACGTTGTGTCGAGTGCGTAGGGTAATAGGAGAAGGTTTGGGGTTAAAAGTCCGTAGTCTTTTGGCCAACATCGCATTAGGTTTGTTCGCTTTAACGTACCAATGTTGTCTAGACCAGCCTGGTCTGTGAGGCTAAGATCCAATTCCATACGGGCCTGGTCCAGAAGCTTACGATTATTTAGGGTGGGGGATTGTTAAAAAGATGTGGAGATGGCCTCGAACCGGGTTTCTAGCATCGCTTGTAGTTTTAGCATCTAAACGGAAAAAGGAGAGGCTATCTGTATAATGTGCCCCCTGAGCATGGCCTTATAGGCTTCCCAGAGGGTCACCGGAGAGGAGACAGATTGAGAATTAAGACGAAAGTACTCCTCAGAAGCTCTAAAAAGATCTTCCCTAATATCTGGGAGTGCCAATAAGGAGTCATTCATAATCCATGCAGATCGGTGGGGGTTATGCACTAAAGACCGACAGACCACCAATGTTGGGTCATGATCCGTCCAGGGAGCTGCCAAAATGGAGACGGATTCTATCAGTGGGAGATGTTTTCTGAGCATTATCATGTGATCTATTCTAGAATGGGAATGGTGTGGGTGGGAATAGTACGTAAAATCTTTACTCGTTGGATGAAATTCCCTCCATAAGTCTACTAAATCGCGGGAACGTAGGGAACGGGAAAAGGTTTTAGCAGCGGATGTCGCAACCACGCGTTCCGATGGATATTTGTCCAATACTGGATCAAGGGCAACATTTGAATCCCCGGCTAAAAGCAAGGTCCCCATTTGGTGAGATAGCAAAAGAGAACAAACATGTGACAAAAAAGGGCCCGGGTTGGAGTTGGGAGCATAATATGTCATCACAGTTACCTCAACATCCTGAATTGATCCTACCAACAAAAGATACCTACCGTCGGGGTCAGCTATTTGTTTAGTGCAGTTGAAAGGGGCAGACTTATGAAAAGCTATCAGTACTCCCCTCTGTTTGGTCGGTCCATTAGCTAAAAATACCTGGGGATATTGGGCGTCAAAATACTTAGGGCTAGAGGAAGAGGAGAAATGAGTTTCTTGCAAACATGCTACATGTACATATATGTTTTTTAAGGTATTTAAATATCTTTACCCTTTTTTGTGGGGAATTCATGCCCTGAACATTCAGGGATAACCAATGCAGAGTCATTGTTAAGGGGTATTAGACATCTTATATGTGGCTGCGGGCACGACCCCCAAGGACCTCAAAGAAAGCAAAGAAAAAGAGGGGTGGAAAAGAAGAAGTAAGCTGTAGAAGAGGAAAGAAAGAACAAGCACAATAAGGCCGGGAAAATCCCGGTGTATCAATCGTGGGCTAAACATTAGTGCGAACAATCGTGGGTCCGACGGCCCACTAAAAGGTCGGTGGTTGGCCGGGACCATAGTCCCAGACAAGTATCGACTCCTTAGGGGCGCAGTGGTCCACCGGACCCCTTCGGCCTATATTATCCATAGAACAGAAATACAAAAAAAAAAACATGAGCACTCATTATAACAGTAAGCATATATTACCAACTTATTGGGAGTAAACACTAGTTCCCAAGTTAAACCTGAACTTGGTGGGGTCCTCAAGGGATCCCCCACCCAATAAGAAACCGCACGGTCCATAACCAGCAGGGGGAAAAGAAAACAAACAAAAAAAAAAAGGGGGGGTGGGAGGCAGACACGTTCAAGGGGACTACATGAGCCCCGAACGTGTTCCCACCGTACTCAATATGCATAAGGACCAGATGGCCTTTGGAGCAATAGTCGGGTCGCTAACCACCCCTCACGGACCCCTCCGGCCGCCATCTACTGCTTGAGCGACCTGGGGGGGCAATTCCACGAGTGGGACCAGTCCTGCAGTAGTAGACTTCAACAGAACCGGTGATGGGTAAGAAAAAAAAAAAAAATAAGTATAAACCCCCGAAAGGGATACCATCAGTACGGCTCTAAAGAGCCTCTACGGGATACTGGACCCGAGGGAAACAGTTCCAGTCAGAAGTAGTTCAGGTTCTCATCCATTAGAAGCATCCTGGAAGCGCTGGGCTTGAAGTGAGCGAAGGGCCTGGGAGCCCTGCTTGGAGGCTTGCGAGGAACCGCGGAGAGGCTGAGACCTCTGTGGATGCAGAGTAGAGGGTCCTTCTTGAGATGCAGGGAGATCCAGGTGAAGTTCTTGGAAGTGGCGTTTCAAATCGGACACAGAGGAAGCTTGAACGTAGCGACCTTGGTAAAAAAAGGAAAGTTTGAAAGGAAAACCCCATCTGTATTTAATACCGTTAGATTGCAAAACTCGAAGGTAAGGTTTCAGGGTTCTCCGCTTAGCAATTGTAACTGGAGAGAGATCAGAAAACAGTTGCAAAGAATCGTTTTGGAAGGAAATTTCCGGGTGATCTCTTGCTGCCTGCAAAAGTCTTTCCTTGGTACGATAGAAATGAAGCTTTATAATAACATCCCTAGGTGGTCCATCCGTAGGTTTGGGTGCTAAGGATCTATGAATACGATCAAACTCGAGGCGTTCAAGTGGGATCTCTGAGGCCAACTCCTGAAAAAGAGCCGTGGCCGTGCCTTGCAAATCAGTGACAACTTCAGGGAGTCCTCGGATCCTCGGGTTATCTCTGCGGGCTCTATTTTCAGAATCTTCTAATTTATCACGCAGCATGTCCAGCTCAGCATGCAGTTTGTCAACTTCTTCCTCATGACCCTCTAGGACTGTAGTAGTTAAGTCCATGCGCTGCTCTAGTTGGTTTGTGCGGTGGCCTAGTTGTTTAAGGCCCTGCATGAGGTCTGAGGAGAGCTTGCGTGAGGCTATAGTAATCTCATCCCGCACTATGGAACGAAATTTTGCCAGCATGTCATCATCCCGCTGATTATCAGGGCTTACCAAGTCCGAGGGATATTGCAGCAGGCTGTCCGTGGGGGAAGCAGGGGGAGCTGCCGAGAGCCTGGTAGTGTCGTATGGCTCCGGAGGTTCGGGCGCCATCTTGTCCCTCCCCGTAGCGGCAGCTATTTTAGGCTGTTTAGGGAACTTGAGCTTGTGTTTCTGCGAACGGTGCATGTCCGCGAGTGCCCGGTGATGTCCGCCGTTCCAGGAGCTATGCGGTCTGCGGTAGCTCGGCAGTAGTGCTCGATTAGCTGAAGGTGAAGCGGCCGGTGGTGCGGAGCACAGGGATTAGGCAGCCATCTCCCGCGATCGCGCGCATGCGCCCCCCACACAAATAATTTCTATGTACTATAGTGTGTATTCCAGTATAGCTGCTAGGTGTAACAATTTAAATATGTTTCCAATACAATCACAAACCATATAATCAATAAATTGAATATAATAAATCAAACATTAAATCAAATGTCCATCAAACTGTCCGTACAGTGCTCTGTGCTCTTCATTGTTGTATCAGTAAATCAAACAGTTCAGTGAAGGTAAGTCACCCTTGTGCCACCACATTTTAATGCAAACAACTCACCAGACCACCATGATCCCTAATGAAAAGTGGGTAATGTAGCATTTTTCCTTTAACGGAGAGGAGCCCCAGGCCTACCGCTCTTTCTTCACCAAAATAATTCCCTCTCCTGATTGAGGTAATGACCAAGAGGGAAAAATAACTTGCATAGTGTAAAATCCTCACTTTATTGAGAACTGGCAATTAAAAGCGTGCTCAGCCTTGCATCAGGGTTTTTAGCTTACAATCCCGTGAACCTTCGGCTCTGCCGCTATGAGTGTCCTGCAGCGCTAGCCAAAAAGCATATTTCTTCTCGGGCTGTGACAACAGGATGACGTTACTTCCTGTCCCACCCTGGTGCAGCTTTTTGTCATTCTCTCATGCCACCTGAAGAAGTCAGCATGACGAAATGCAGCATCTGGGCGTGCCGTAGAAAGAATGAGCCAATTGGGCAGATATTGAGGATGGGCATCCTAAATAATATCTGCAGTGGATTGGTGAACAGATCTCCGTTGAATCTGAGACAAATGGTGTGGTTATCACTTTTATGATATCTTTGTCCATTTTAGTAGATTCCTACCACTGACCCATTTTAGATCTATAGGCAGAACATGGATTGGTTTACATCCTTTTACCTTCAGTCTGTCATGTTTTGCTCTGGGGGGAATTTTTTTATTTATTTATTTTTCTTTCTCGTACATCACGGCACACAAGGTCTCAGTAATTACTGATGGGTTATAGGGTATCACTAGGTGATTGCACACTGGCACACTATAGACAGGAAGTTAGATCCCTTGTATAATTCCTCCCCTTACTGTGGAGGTACCTAAGTTTTTTTTCGACAGTGTCTTAGGTCTTGGTCACAAGTAAAGATGTGTTGTGCTGATCTCCACTGGAATATCCTCGCTTGGGCTAGCCATGCAACCGAATCCATTCAAGGTGTCTTTTCCAGGCCGAATTGGATGGTACCTGGGCCTCGTGTCCGAAGAAATTAGGTTTTACCTGTAACGCTTCTCTTTTTAGAGAGCTGGACCCCGGGACCCAGTAGTTGGTTTTTTTTTTTTTCAGCCATATTCCTGGCAGTGTGCTTAAGAGGCCCAGGACTGCAGATCCCCCCTATTCGAGGGGGCCCCAGTCTCTGAAGGTTTTTTCCTAAATGGAACCCACCGTGAGATGTGAAGATTGGGTCTGTTATTCAAACCCTGCAGCTGGATAAGGTAAGGGAGACTCCAAGAATTTTTCTAATTCTAGTAGGGTTTCTCCTTTTTAAAGTAAATGTATTTATAGCGGTGGCTCCTGAAGAGCATGCACAATGCGTTTTCAAAGTTAGTTATGCCTGAACTGCAGTTTCGTTTGGGTACAATTAAATTAGACTTTGGCATCAGTCTGACTGGACTGTGAGATGTTCAGCCTGGCCACAGGGGGGGGGGCAATGTCTCTTTTGGCAGACATGGAACTATGGTCTGGTTAGGTGCTTAAGTTACTCTCTCTCGGAGCCCACCCTAGTGGGAGTGGTGCTCTCGCTATGCTTTCTGGGAGAAGGTATTTAAGATGCGGATGTCACGTGGTTCGGGTTTCCGGTCCAGAATGATGTACTGACTTCATGGTCCTGGTCCTCCTGACCAGCCCTCAGGAAGGCTATGGCCTGGGGTGCGGATCCACACGATTTTGATGTC
This sequence comes from Lithobates pipiens, assembly GCF_037356315.1. Classification (NCBI taxonomy): domain Eukaryota; kingdom Metazoa; phylum Chordata; class Amphibia; order Anura; family Ranidae; genus Lithobates; species Lithobates pipiens. Next base: position 185,161,897 of record NW_027507784.1, on the reverse strand, counting down.
TTGGGGCTGGCTAGCCCGAGGTAAGGAAACTAAAGGAGGATTCTGAGGTGGTTGAGTGCTGTCTCCGGTTTGGAAGGACCCTTCAGAAGAAGACCACGCACGGGTTGGTTTCTTAGTAAGAGCCTGGAAGGGCTGAAGTACCCAAGAGAATCCAGTCTTGTGGATATCGCCAAGCTGGCTGAAAGATTCAGGTATCCTACGAGTGTTCTTCAAGTTAGTTTTCCTACATGTTCTAGAACAACGTCTGTGGCAGAGACATTCTCTTGTACGTTCTGCAAAAACGTCTGTGGCAGAGACTTGTTCCTGAGTAAGCACCTTGTTGGCTGCTAGGCCTTGTGATAGGAGGACTGTCCAACTTGAGTGAACATCCAGTTGCGAATGGCTATTCTCTGGATGCAGTCAAAGTAAGTAAGTTCTTCAACAATTTGACTTTGACATTAAGAGTACCTGAACTTCCTTTCCAACCCTCTGATCCCAATTTAAGAGACTGTTCATTGTCTAGGTTTTGCAAATAAAATCCATTCAAGTGGATCTGTCAGTCTCTTGAGTTACTGGGCCATTTACCACGGGACACCCCTAGACGTGAAACGAGGAGAACAGAAGGTAACAGTAAGCTCAAATCTAACCAGCAGCTCCTTCAGGGGTAGTGCTACATATGCTATGCCTAAAGTCACCACTGGGGGCTGCCAAGAGCACATACCTTTTAATGCCTGTTCTATCTGCTTGGTGTCCCCACGCTCTATGCTCCTCCAGCCATGCTCCAGGTAGGATGAAGGTAAGGGTTTTTTTTTCCTTCTGAGTCTCTCCCTCCATGGATTAGGAGACTGAGACAAGCCTGGGCAAATAGCTGTAGCATACCGCACCGTCCGCTGCCATTACAGCAGCTTCACATCCACCAGCCCTCCTCTCTCCTCTGTCCCAGCCTCCCCTCCATGCTTGCCACAGGAATTAGAGCCTCGGCTCATGCGGGAAACGCTCATTTTTGAATAAACGAGGGTGGGGAGGCGGTGTGCTAGGCCACACAGGCTTTAAAGTGCACTTTTTCAGGTACACACAGCCTATGAAGGGACACACAGCTGACAGGCGCATATGAGTGTGGGACACAGGCATTCCCAGGCAGCATTTACTTAAGCACCAGACTGAGTCTTGGTAGCAGCGTCAGTTGCTGAACTACAGTGCTCAGCAGTGCATTTTTTTTTTGTTGTGGTACCTCCTATCTTTTTGTTGCTCTTCACTATGGGTAGAAGAGGTACAAATACCCTGAAGATTAGGGGCTCAAAGGACCCCCCCCCAGGACACTGGGAGGCTGGCCACGGTGAGCCGTCAGGGTGCGGGGCTGCAACTGCTTTTGTCACTTCAGCCCCTGTATACATTACACAGGAGTTTTTTTTTTCCTCAACCATAAATGGATTAGAGGAAAGATTAGTGGCCTTAATCGCATCTTCACTCAGTGGAAGAAAACACACTAGGTCCCTGAGGAACTGTGGGATAAAGGAGGGGGATTCCTCTCAGAGGATCAGATGAGACGGATGATCCCACTTCTGAGGAATCTAGTGGAGAAGGGCCCTCTTCAGCTTCTCAGGATGAGAAGATGTTGGTGCAAATTATGGCTGGATTGGTCTGGTCCACATTTAAGTTACCCGTACTGGAGTCAGTTAAAGAACCCTCTTGTTTGGGTTCACTGAAGCCTCCTCAAACCGCACATGTCTTTCCTGTTCATAGTTTACTGGAAAAGCTCATCTATTCTGAGTGGGGTCACCCAGATAAACATTTTCTTATTTTATTTTTTCCCTCCTAAAAGGTTTTCAACACTTTATTCTATGTAGGAAAAATGTACTAAGATGCGGGGTATACTGGCGGTACACGCTGCCATATCCTCCGTAAAATAAAAGCCTGACTTGTCCTGTTGACAACGCTCCGATGCTTAGGGATCCAACTGATAAAAAATTTGAATTCCTATTAAAATGTTTTCTCCTTGACAGATTCAGTAGCTCAACCTGCAGTGGCAGCAATTGGAGTTTGTCAATATTTAAGAGACCATGTTAAACAGGTGCTCAAAGTTTTACCTGAACAGCAAGCTTGGGGCTTGACCAACCTACCAGCGGCTTTGTGTTTTGCTGTTGATGCTATCAGAGATTCTATCCTCCAGACCTCCTTGCCTTATGCTTGGGTTGGTACATATGCGTAGAATCTTATGGTTGAAAAATTGGTCAGCCGAATTGCCACGTAGGCTCCTGGCTGGATTTCCTTTTTCGTGGTGCAAGACTGGAGAGGATTTGGACAATTATATCCAAAGGATCTCTAGTAGGAAAAACGCCCTTTTACCAATCAAGAAAAGGCGTAAACGTTCCCTCTTTTAAACGGGCTCTTCTTCCAGTGCTAGGGGCATCAGCCTCCAGGCAGTCACAACGGCCTCCTCCGTCAGACTCAAAGGTTAAAACTCGGAGTCAACCCCAGGGACAGAAGTCCTTGGGGAGAAGGTCTTCAAAACAAAAGGCTAAGGCCTCCTTATGTGCCTCGCTCACTCGAGTAGGGGGGAAGACTGCTAAAGTTCTCAAGGCTCTGGCAGGAGGAATTTCAGGATAGATGTGTGATCTCCACAGTAACTCTAGGTTACAAACTAGAATAAAGAGAATACCTCTCTCCTCGTTTCCTCAGATCGTATGTAACCAGAGACCTAGAGAAAAAGAAGTCTCTCTTTCTAGTGTTGGAGCCACTATTGTCGCAAAATGTTATTGTGGTAGTTCCCACTCAAGATCAGGGATTAGGGTTTTATTCAAACCTTTTCATGGTACCAAAGCCAAACTGAGATGTCAGACCCATTCTAGATCTCAAAGATCAAAACCGATTTCTAAAAGTACAATGCTTTCGCATGTAATCAATCCGATTTGGTAGTCTCCATCCTACAAGGAGAACTTCTGGCGTCAATAAACATCAAGGATGCGTACCTGCATGTACAGATTTTCCCTGCTCATCAAAAGGACCTGCGTTTCAAGGTAGAAAAGCGCCACTTTCAGTTTGTAGCTCTGCCTTTTGGGCCATCTACTGCACCTCGGGAGTTTACAAAGATCTTGGCCCCTTCTTTGGCCAGATTAAGGGCCCAAGGTATAACGGTAACGGCATACCTAGACGACCTGCTCTCGATAGACTGGTCGGTAGCCCGATTGGACCAAAACTTGGTCACCACAATCGGCTACCTGAAATGCCTAGGTTGGAGAAGTTTTCTTTAAAACCAGTAAGAAGACTACAGTATTTGGGTCTGGTCAAAAATACAGCCCAGAAGAGGGTATTTCTACCCCAAGCAAAGATTAGTTCCTTAAAAGAACTGATTCAGGTAGTCAGAGCAAAGAAGGGTCCTTCTATTCGCCTTTGTATGAGGCTCCTGTGGAAAATGGTGGCTTCATTTAAAGCAGTTCCCTATGCTCGCTTTCATTTGAGACTGCTGCAAAACAGTATCCTGTCAGCCTGGAACAAGAAGGTTCAGGCTTTAGATTTTCCGATGCATCTGTTTCCTACAGTGCGTCAGAGCCTCAGTTCGTGGTTTGATACCAGAAAATCAGAAAAAATAAAAATCCTTTTTACCAGTTACCTGGACAGTGGTAACAGATGCCAGTCTTTCGAGTTGGGGGGCAGATCTGGATCGGTCAACTGTCCAAGGGAGATGGTCCAAGACCGAGAGGGCATTACCCATCAACATTCTGGAGATCCGTGCGGCGTATCTAGCCCTAAAAGCCTGGACGCTCAGGTTACAGTGTTTCCCTGTCAGGATCCAGTCTGACAATGCCACAACAGTGGCTTATATCAATCACCAAGGAGTCACCAGGAGTCGTGCAGCTCAGAGAAAAGTAAACCAGATCTTGATCTTGGCAGAAAAGCATGTGCCGTGTATATTGGCAATTTTCATTCCGGGGTAGAGAAGTGGCAGGCGGACTACTTGAGTCGCCAGCAGTTAGTCCCAGGGGAATGGTCTCTTCGCCCCGATGTCTTCATGGCTATATGCCAGAGATTTGGGGGAGGGGGGGGTCTGGATGTAGATCTCTTGGCATCCAGGTTCAACAAGAAGGTTGACAACTTTGTGTCAAGAACGAGGAATCCTCTTGCATGCGGGACAGATGCGTTGGTAACTCAGTGGCATCAGTTCTCTCTGCTTTTAATGCATTCTCTCCTATTTGGCTGCTGCCGCGACTTCTTTGCAACGGCTTTCAGGCCCTGTGATTTCTACCTTGATTAGGCAAGGAAGCCAGCTTCCAGAATGATTAATCATAATCTGGAAAGCATATGTCTCCTGGTAAGAACCCAGGGGATGTCACCCCAGAAAGTATGTAATAGGCAGAATCCTTGAATTTCTGCAAATGGGGTTAGAGATGAAGCTGGCCTTGAGTACCATCAAGGGTCGGGTCTCTGCCTTATCAGTTCTGTTTCAACGTCCACTTGCTTCGCATTCTTTGGTTCAAAGCTTTATACAGGGGGTAACGGGCCTTAATCCCCCAGTTAAGGCGCCTCTAAACCCCTGGGACCTGAATTTTAGTTCTGTCAGCTTTACAAAAGAAACCTTTTGAACCAATATGTCAAATTCCCTTAGTTCTGTTGACAAGGAAATTTAATTTTTCTGGTGGCCGTTTCTTCTGCCAGAAAAGTGTCACAATTAGCGGCCCTCTCTTGTAAAGAGCCGTATCTAATAATGCACAAGGATAGAGTGGTGTTACGCCCTCCATCCTAGTACCTTTTTTAAAATCCTTTTCTTTTGAGGTACTTCACGGGACACAGAGATCCCTCCCCTCTTCTAATACACTTTTTTATTGCTTTGCTACAAAACTGAGGTACCTCCAGTAAGGGGAGGGGTTATATGGGGGATTGATCTTCCTGTCCAGGGTGTGCTAGAGTCCAATCACCTAGTGATACCCTGTTTGCCAGTTCTCTCTTGCATGCTCTAGAATAGTTATATGGTAAATTTGGCTACAAAGGTGTGGGGATCTGTGTTTTTTTTTTTTTTTTTTTTTCTTTTCTTTCTTCCTCCATTAAGTGATCATAATGTGCTATTTTAGTACAGACTAGAGCTGCACGATTAATTGTATATAGAATCGTGATCTCGATTTACTCCCCCCCCCCCCCCCCCGCAATCTCCAGTGTGGATTACTGCAATTTTCTCAAATCGCTTTTCAGGACAACCCTGGAGAGAGCACAGCTCGGCCCCTTTTTTGTCAGGAAACACTTGCAGACCTTTAAATCCCTCCTTTTCCACCATGGCTTCAGTTATTGTGTTTCCTCCGCCATGGTGGAAGCACTTGCGGGAACCATAGGGCTGCGTTCTCTCCAGGGTGGAGTTGAAAGGCCTTACCTCAGTGAGGTGCTGTGCGACAGCGTACGACCATCCCAGCTCTCTCCCGGAGCCCCCAGCCTTTTCCAGCTCGGGAGCAGCGACCGACAGGAGGTCGAGGCATCCGAACGTTGTGTGTGTGTGTGTGTGTGTGTGTGTGTATATATGTATGTATGTATGTGTGTGTGTGTGTGTGTGTGTGTGTGTGTGTGTGTGTGTATGTGTATGTGTATATATATATATATATATATATATATATATATATATATATATATATATATATATATATATATATATATATATATATATATATATATATATATATATATATATATAATATTCCTCATGCGGGAGGGATCGTCTGTGACGGTGGGGGCAGGCACCTCAGGCCCAGGTAAGAGGGGCACAGCGGTGCTCTTTATTCTTTTCCTTATGGGCTGTATGTTCTTGTCTATGATACCTCCCATGGATGGCGTTATTTGGTTGTTACATTGGCAGTAAGACATCATCCATCTGTCTTTTAGGAAACTATCTCGGGGAAACCTAAACGTTCAAATCCGCCAGGCCAGAAGAAATGCCCCTCGTGCAAGAATACACTGCGTGAATCTTGGCAAAAAACCTTATGCACATCGTGTATCAAGGATCTGGTTGAGGAGGAATACTCCCAACAGTACAAGGATCTTTTTTTCCTCCGTTCGAGAGGTTTCAAGTTCCCTGAGTTCCGTTAAGACACGGCTGGTCCAGAGTCCAGCAGGTCCGGGCAGTAGTCAGCAACCACCAATAAGTCCCAGGTCGTCTACCTCCAAATATGCAGAGGATTTAGACTCTGAGGACGAGACTCAGGGATTCAGGGGATGAGGCAGAAGAGGAGGATGACAGCCGTAGTTCCAAGTATAAGTTGTCCTTGGAGGAAGTGGAGGACCTTCTGAAAGCAATTTATGCAACATTGGATATCCAAGAAGAGAAGGTCCAGTTGTCTTCACCAAGGTGCTAGCCCCAATTCTGGCATTGCTAAGACAACGAGGGATCGCAATCGTGGGTTACCTGGACGATCTCCTTCCGAGAGCAGCTTCTGCCTCCGAATTAAGGGAGAATGTGGAGATCGCCATACAGACTCTCCGGGAGTTTGGGTGTTGAACCGGCGGAGATATGAGTCGGCACTTAAACATCCGATCCTTTCATAATTCGATCGGCTGTGTCCATCCTGCAAGGAGGGGAGTTGCATATCTCCACGTGCCAGAGTTTCCCGCTTACCAGAAATTTCTGAGATTTGAAATATAAAATTTTTTTTTTTTTTCAGTTGTGGCACTGCCATTCGGCTTAGCCACAACATCACAGGTGTTCTGAAAGATTCTGGCACCTCCTTTAGCCAGGTTAAGGGCTCAAGGCATAACAGTCCTAGTCTATTAGAAGATCTACTTTTAATAGATCATTCAGGCTCAGGTCTAAACCAGAGTCTGATCTCAGCTGTAGATGGCTGAAATCTCTAGGTTGGATTCTCAGCCTAGGAAGATTCTCCTTAAAACCATCAAGGAGGTTACTTGGGGGGGCTGGTTATGGATACCATACAGAAGAAGGTATTCTTACCTCAGACGAGAATCGGTTCCATTGTAGGACTAATTCAACTTATCAGGACAAAGTAAAATTCCTTCATTCGGCGGCAGGAGATTTTTAGGGCAAATAGTGGCCTCCTTCAAGGCCATCCCTTACGCGCAGTTTTATTCAAGGACTGCTTCAAGTCACCATGCTGTCGGTCTGGAATAAAGAGGATTCAGGCCTTGTTTGTTTCTAAGACGCTTGGCTCCCAACATGGGTCAGAGCCTAAATTGGTGGTTGTTATCCAGCAGGAGGGAAAATCTTTACCCTGGAAGGTGTTGACAACAGATGCCAGCCTTCTAGGCTGGGGAGCAGCCCTGGAAGAAGATTCTGTCCAGGAGAGATGGTCCAGGTTAGAGGACCTTGCCTATCAACTTTTTGGAAGTTTCAGGCAGTACATCTGGCAATAGAATCTTGGCGGTCAGACTACGGGACTGTCCTGACAGGATTCAGTCTGACAGGGCCATGGCAGTGTCTTATGTCTATCACCAGGGGAGGCATGAGAAATCGTGCAGCCCAAAAAGAGGTGAATAATGTTCTAGCTTTGGCAGAACACAACACTCCTTGCCTATCAGCAATTCAAAATTTTCAGGCGTACTACTTAAGACGCCAACAGTTATTTCCGGGAGAATGATCTCTTCATCCCGAAATCTTCCTAGCAATATGTCAGATGGGGTACTCCAGACATGGACCTATTCGCGTCCAGATTCATTAATAAGGTCAACAACTTTGTCGAACAAGGGGTCCGCTAGCAGGCGGAAGAGACTCATTAGTCTTCCCAGGGGATCGGTTTTCACTGATCTATGCATTTCCTCCAGTTCTGCTACTTCCGCGCCTTCTCCGCAGGATTAAGCAGGAACAAAAGGAGATGATTCTGGTGGCCCCAGCCGGGTCCCAGGAGATTTTAATTTATCGTGATCATAAAGATGGCAGTAGGAGTCCTTTTGGACTTTGCTATTATAGCCAGACCTTCTTGCATAAGGTCTGGTATTTCATCCTACCTTACGGACAAGGAGTTTAACAGGTTTGACTGTTGAATCCCACTCTATAAAGGATCGTGGGTGATCTCCTTCGGTAGTGTCGACTTTGACTAATGCCAGGAAGCTGGCTTCCAGAATCACTTATTATAGAATCTGAAAGGCATAGGTTTCTTGGTGTGGATCCAGGGGGTTGGCATCCCAGGAAGTTTGTCAATAGGCAGGATTCCTGATTCCTGCATATGGGATCTGAAATTAAGCTGGCATTGACTTCTATCAAGAGCCAGATCCAGGCCTTGTCTGTGTCTTTTCCTATGGCCTCTTGCTTCCCACTCTTGTTGCGTAGCTTATTCAGGGGGTAACACCGTTTATTCCCCCTATCAAGACGCCTCTAAATCCTTGGTATTTAAAATTTGGTCTTATCGGCTTTGCTAAATCAGCCGTTTGAACCTTTTCGAGAAATTCCCTTGGTTCATTGACAAGAAAGATGGTCTTTTTTTTGCTTGCCATTTCTTCTGCTAGAAGAGTATTAGAACTAACGTCTGTCTTGCAAGAGCCATATTTCATCATGCATAAGGATGAGGTGGTTTTATGTCCTCATCCTGAATTCTTACCAAAAGGTGGTAACAGGTTTCATTTAAACCAAGATATTATTTTTCCTTCTTTTTCCCCAGAGCATTAATCTGGGGAAGAGAAATCACTACATTCTCTTGATGTAGTAAGAGCAATCAGTCTATTTAAAGGCAACCTCTCAGGTTTGCAAACACAGGTTTTGTTTGGACTGCCAGAGGGTCCAAGATGTGGACAAGCATGTCAAGATCCACTATTTCCAAATGGATTTGTCAAGTGATTGTTCAACCTTCAGCTTAAAGAAGAAAATTCTTCCTTCTCACATTAAGAGCACACTTGGCCAGGGTGATTAATTCCTCTTAGGTGATGCATCATCAGGCCTCCATGGCTCAGATCTGTTCGTATGCAGTATGAGTCCTCTGGCCTCCTGTTTTTTGTCCGCCCCCCCCCCTCAGTTGCCATTGCTATGGGGCATCAGCTTACCTGTAAAATCCTTTTCTTTGTACATCAGGGGACAGAGAGGTTCCCCCCCCCCCCCCTTCTTATACACTTGTATTGCTTGGCTACAAAACTGAGGACTCCCAGTAATGGGAGGTGTTATATGGGGGAAGTACACGCCTTAAGGGTCATGCCAGTGTCCAGCACCTGATACGCCAATATAACCCACATAGTTATTACTATGGCTCTGTGTCCCCTGATGTACATCAAAGAAAAGGATTTTACAGGTAAGCTGTTTTATAAATCCTATTTTCAATAGCCAGGAAGGTAGTTCCCCTGGGGTCGTGATTATTATGTTTCAAATCAGTGTTTACTGATGTTGTGTTTGTCAAAGCCCTTGCAGATGTTTGTTATATGTTCACCAAGTCTTGTATGCAGCATACGGACCGTGCGTGCCACATGGGCACCTAAGAAGATACACCACGCACTTGGTTGAGCAAGTAATAAACGTTCTAATGGGGTAAAGGAGCCCTGTTCCAGTAGAAGTAAACTCTGTAAATCTCCTTCCTCTCTGTGCATGTAGCTTACAAGCTCTGCACTTACCACAAGGGTAGAGGCCTTTTAAGTCACCAAAAAAGGCAGGCTTTTTTGGAGGGTCGGGAACATTGGGAGCAATCAAGTTCCTGAGGTTAGTGGCACCTCTAAACATAACATTCGGCCTTTCTGACAAAAGAGGGCCCAGAACGTGGTCCATCAAGGAGCTCAGCTGCAGCACTGCAGAGCTCACATCCTACAGTGGGCAGAGCGGCGTGTGCCGGTTCTGTCAGCCATATACATTCTGGGCGTATAAAACTGGCAGGTGGACTACCTCAGTCTTCAGCTGTTGGACCAGGGGGAACTGTCACTGCACCTGGAAGTGTTTCGGCTCATCTGCTTAAGGTGGGGCACGCCAGATGTGGATCTCTTGGCCTCTCGGTTCAATAGGAAGGTACAGAGGTTTGTGGCCAGGTCAAAAGATCCCTGGGTGGATGCCTCAGAAGTGTTGGTGGCTCCATGGGGACATTATCGGCTAATTTATAACTCCCCCCCCCCCCCCCCCCCCCCCGCTCAGACTGCTACCTCGTCTGCTTCGCAGAGTGGAGGCCGAGGGGATTCTGGTGATTCTGATGTTCCTTGGCGGCTGCCGATGTGGGAGGACCTTCTGTCACAAGGTTTGATACTTCATCCTGCTTTACCGTAGCTGGTTTTAACGGCATGGCTGTTGAAAGCCAGGTGCTAAGTACCGAGGACTGTCGGCTTCGGTAATCTCCACTATGCTGAGGGCGCAGGAGTCGTCTTCTCGGAAGATTTATCATCGTACGTGGAAGGCCTACAGTACATCTCCTCCATGTGTGAGAAGATGGGGTGGAGTCCGCATACATATTCAGTTTCCAGGATCCTGCTGTTTTTGCAGCGAGGTGTGGATCATAAACTTGCATTAAGCACCATTAAGGGGCAGATATCAGCTTTGGTTGTCTTTTTTTATTTTATTTTTATTTATTTTTTCAGCGACCTTTGGCAACTCGCTCATTGGCGAGTACATTTGTTCAGGGGGTTCGACATGTGGCCCCTCCGTTACGACCACCGCTGCTCCTGTGAGATTTGGATCTGGTGCTCTCGGTACTTCCCTTATTGACTCTCTCTCAGAATGTAGTCTTTTTAGTGGCCATTACGCCTGCAAGGCGGGGTTGAGTCTGAGTTGGCGGCCTTGTCATGCAAGTCTCCCTACTTGATCCTCCAGAAGGATAAGGTGGTGCTGCTCCCACAGCCTTCCTTTCTTCCAAAGGTTGTTTTTCGGCATTTCGTCGAAATGAGGACATTGTGCTTCTGTCCTTATGTCTTAGGCCATCACATCCCAAAGAGGTTGCTTTGCTTTCTTTGGACACTCTGCGGGCGTATCTGCCTGCTACAGCTCCTTTTTGGAGGTTGAACTCCCTGTTTGAATCGGCGGCTGGTCCGAAGAAGGGCCTGTCGGTCTCGTCGGCCACCATTTCTAGGTGGATCAGACAGATTGTGTTTCAGGCTTATGCCATAAGGGGGCGGGAACCCCCCTTTCCTGTCCATAGCACATTTTCCCAGGGCAATTGTTGCCTCCTGGGCTTTCTGACATCAAGCGCTTGTTTCCCATGTGTGTAAGGCGGCGACCTGGTCGTCGGTTCTCGCTTTCACTAAATTTTACAAGGTTGATGTGAGCGCATTTTGCGGATGCATGCTTTGGCCGCAATGTTTTGCAGGCGGCCGTTTAAGGTTGCAACTCCTCTGAGGAGTTCTTTTTGTTATGGGTGAAATTTTATTTTCTTTCTGTTCCCATCCCTCACCTTTGACACTGCTTGGGGACGTCCCTAAGGTCAAGATTAAAGGTGCTGTGTCCGTCAATGAACTTCAGAGAAAATGATTTTGCGGTGAGTACACAAATACTAATTATTTTTTTTTTCTTGTTCAGTTTAACTTTTGATATAGATTAAATTTTTTTTAAAATTAACCATTTTAAAATGGAGATCTGTGGGCGGTGCATGGTGACATGGGGAAGACTGTTTTTTTATTTTTTTTTTTCCCAGAATATTGCAGACCATAATAAAAGAACATTTGTTCAGCACAGATATAGAACATGTGTTTTTGCTAGGAATGCACCGGAATTTCGTCCGCCGAAACATATCGGCCAAAAATGCCCTTTTCCACAATTTGCCGAAAGAGAGAAACGTCCTATAATGGAGCCCAAAAATGGGGCGGGCACCCATCATGGGTGGTGTCCTATAGCACATGAGAGCCACCTCCGCCGCCTGTTTGATCACAGCGTCGGGAACATCATAGCTTTCATTTCAATAGCTGTGTGTTCCCGGCTGTGTGCCGTCACATACAGCCCCTCCCCCTTGTCCGGGGAACTTTGATAGACAGATCACCCTTCCCAGGATTGGACGGATGATCTGTCTATAAAAGTGCCCGGACAAGGGGGGGAGGCTGTATGTGACAGCGCGCGGCCGGGAACACACAGCTATTGAAATGAAAGCTGTGATGTTCCCGGCGCTGTGATCAAACAGGCGGTGGAGGTGGCTCTCCTTTCTTCCCTTCACAGGCTGGCTGCATTGGGGGACTCTGACTACATTGATCTCTTGTATCATGTGTGCAGTTTCTGACCATCTCCTGTACAGTGTGCAGTTTCTGACCATCTCCTGTACCATGTCCCCAGTCTCTGACCAGCTCCTGTATAAAAATATATATATTTTTTTTAAATATGTTTCAGTATCGGTGCAGTTTGTTTTCTTCCTAGTGTATTTTTCATTTTCGGTATCGGTTGAGGCACCGAAAAACCCATTTGGTCCTAGTTTTTGCTCAAATCACCAGGCATATGACTATGCAATTCTTTTATAAATTGACCCATAGAATACACAAATATAGAAAATGCAGGGTCTTTAACCACTTGCCGACCGCCGCACGACGATGTACGTCGACAGAATGGCACGGGCAGGCATAAGGGCTTACATGTACGTCCTTGCCTGCCCGCCGGTCGGGGGCCCGATCGGGCCCCCGCCTGGTGCCTGCGGCGGTCGGTATTCGTTCGGGAGCGATCTCGGACGAGGGGACGGCCATTCATTCATGGCCACCCCCTCGCGATCGCTCCCGACGAATGAAAATGTCCCGTGACATCACTTCCTCTCCTGTAATGTAAACACAGGAGAGGAAGTGATGTATTCTCTCCTCCGTGTCGGTATTTTTCGTTCCGGCACCGAGGAGAGAGGTTCGGTGAGTTGCACCAACACACCACACATACAGTAGAACATGCCAGGCACACTCACACCCCCCCTTTACCCCCCGATCACCCCCCAATTACCCCTGCACCCCCAGTCACAGTGACACCAATTGCTTTTTTTTTTTTTTTTTGCATTGGTGTCATTTGTGACTGTAATAACTGTTAGGGCAGTTAGGGTTAGCCCCCTTTAGTTCTAATGTGCCCCCCTAACCCCCCCAATAAAGGTTTAACCCCGTGATCACCCCCCCGTCGCCAGTGTCACTAAGGCTGGGTTCACATTGCAGCGGTTTATGAGAACGAATGTGATTCGCACTGCAGTGCAAATCACATCCGATCTCTGTGCGATTCGAGTTCAGCCATACAGATAGTATGGCTGAATTCGTGTCGCACCCGCCGCAAATTCACACGGGACCCTTTTTTTGGCCCGCAGCAGAATCGGATCGCATGGGTGTTCACACCATGCGATCAGAGTTTGCAGATCGCACTGCGATATGCGAACTGATCTGGGGGTGTCATTAACATTTCACTGACACTCCCAGCAGTTCGCATAGGGCAGTGTGAACTGCCGCCGGGAGGCATGCGATGCGGGAACCCGCCGCGGATTCATGGCGTTCCCGCATCGCTCCAGTGTGAACCCAGCCTAATAAGCGATAGTTTTTCTGATCGCTGTATTAGTGTCACAGGTGACGCTAGTTAGGCAGGTAGGTATTTAGGTTCGCCGCAGCTTTTTATAGCGCCAGGGACCCCCATATACTACCGCATAAAGCCCCCTGATTGCCCCCTAGTTAACCCTTTCACCAGTGATCACCATATAACTGTTACAGGTGACGCTGGTTGGTTTAGTTATTTTTTTTATAGTTTCAGGGCACCCGCCATTTATTACCTAGTCTCACTAGTGTACCCCTAAATTTAGGGGTGTCTACTTTCCAAAATGGGGTCATTTGGGGGGGGTTTGTGCCATCTTGGCATTTTATGGCCTTCAAAACTGTAACGCCCTTAGAAAGCCTGAAGGCGGTGCTTGGTTTTCGGGGCCCCGTACGCGGCTAGGCTCCCAAAAAGTCCCACATATGTGGTATCCCCGTACTCAGGAGAAGCAGCAGAATTTATTTTGGGGTGTCATTTCACATATGCTCATGGCATGCGTGAGCAATATATCATTTAGTGACAACTTTGTGAAAAAAAAAAAAAAAAAAAAGTTTGTAATTTTCCCGCAACTTGTGGCAAAATATAAAATATTCCATGGACTCAACATGCCTCTCAGCAAATAGCTTGGGGTGTCTACTTTCTAAAATGGGGTCATTTGTGGGGGTTTTCTGCCATCTTGGCATTTTATGGCCTTCAAAACTGTAATAGGTAGTGAGGAGTGAAGTCAAATATTTACGCCCTTAGAAAACCTGAAGGCGGTTCTTGGTTTTCGGGGCCCCGTACGCGGCTAGGCTCCCAAAAAGTCCCACATATGTGGTATCCCCGTACTCAGGAGAAGCAGCAGAATTTATTTTGGGGTGTCATTTCACATATGCCCATAGCATGTGTGAGCAATATATCATTTAGTGACAACTTTGTGGTAAAAAAAAAAAAAAAAAAATTTTTTTTTTGTCATTATTCAATCGCTTGAGGCAAAAAAATAAAATATTCAATGGGCTCAACATGCCACTTATCAATTTCCTTAGGGTGTCTACTTTCCAAAATGGGGTCATTTGGGGGGGTTTTGTACTGCCCAGCCATTTTAGCACCTCAAGAAATGAGATAGGCAGTCGTAAACTAAAAGCTGCGTAAATTCCAGAAAACGTACCTTAGTTTGTAGATGTGACAACTTTTGCGCAAACCAATAAATATACAATTATTGACTTTTTTTTTTACCAAAGACATGTGGCTGAATAAATTTTGGCCTAAATGTATGACTAAAATTGAGTTTATTGGATTTTTCTAATAACAAAAAGTAGAAAATATCATTTTTTTTCAAAATTTGCGGTCTTTTTACGTTTATATCGCAAAAAATAAAAATCGCAGAGGCAATCAAATACCATCAAAAGAAAGCTCTATTTGTGGGAAGAAAAGGACGCAAATTTTGTTTGGGTACAACATTGCATGACCGCGCAATTACCAGTTAAAGCAGCGCAGTGCCAAATTGTAAAAAGACCTCTGGTCATTTACCAGCAAAATGGTCCGGTCTGAAGGTGGTTAACAATCCAGGAAAAAAAAAAAAAGCAAACCGGTACATGGCAAATACTTGGATGTTCCACATACAACACCTCATTACCATGTAACATATTGGGTGAATAAACAAATCCAATCCATTTTTTGAGATGTGTAATATACACATTGTAAGTATTAAGCTGAATCAGTTTGTCTGATAATTTGTATTTTTGCCTGTTTTACTACAATCTGTCTATTTTTAATATAACCTAGTGAGTTTTATATAACAGTCACATTGAAATGAATGGTAAATGAGCAAAATGCATTTTAGAGCATCTGCACCATGGAAAATCTTTGTTGTGAATGTTCCCCCTTCCATTTCTGTAACGCATAAAGAAAAAACGTGCTTTAGAAATGCATTCAGTGTGCAAAGGTGTCAAGTGCAAAAGCCCGTGTTGCCATGCTGTTTTAAAAAAAAATTAATATTTATACAATATTTTTTTTTGCAGGGCTATGAAGGCTTGGTTGAAGGAGGCGATTGTATCAAGCAAGCAAACTGGCTAAGTGTATCCAATATAATTCAGTTGGTAAGTTTTAATAGGCAACTGAGGTGTAATAATGAAAATATTGTAGATTTGTGAAGCATGAGTTGCTGACAGTATATATATTTTTTTTAACACTCTTCATTAACCACTTCCCATCCAGGCAAATTCTTGCACTTTCCTCCTACATGTAAAAATCATAATTTTTTTTTTTTTCTAGAAAATTACTCAAAACCCCCAAACATTATATATGAAATATAAATATATAATATATAAATATATTTATATATAATATTTAGCAGAGACCCTAGGGGATAGAACGGCGGTCGTTGCAACCTTTTATGTCTTCTCAAACGTGTTTAAAACAAAAGCAGTTTCATGAATAAAAAAAGAAACCGTAAAGTTAGCTCAATTTTGTGTAATATGAAAGCTGTAAATAGATTCCTAACATGTCATGCTTTTAAAATTGCGCACACTCCTGGAATGGCACCAAACTTAAGCGTCCCCTATGGAGCTATTTAAAAATGTTTTACAGGTTACCTGTTTAGAGTTAGAGGAGGTCTTGGGCTAGAATTATTGCTCTTGCTCCAATGCACGCAGGGATAACTCACATGTGTGATTTTAACGCTGTTTACATATGTGGGAGTGGCTTACGTATGCTTTTGTTTCTCTGCGTGGGGACGGGGGTGCTTTAAAAAAAAATGAATATAATATAAAACTTGGTCCCTAAGTTCTGCAGCGATCTTATCTACAAGGTACAGCAAATTTTTCTTACTGGGTTTTTATATGTGGGTTATCTGCTTAAATTATGTGACTTTGTGATATTATTGTGGATTTATGTAGGCAAACCTATCTATAGACAAATACGTTTATTCCAAAAAAAAAAAGCAGATATGAGGATCTTCTCCTGTACAGAACACTAAATAAATTGCTTAGCGGTGCAGTGCTTACTGATAATATGAGAGCAGAGTAAGCTGTAACCCATAACATAAAATCATGCTCCAGCTGTTTCTTTACCAGAGATTAAAAGCTAAAACCAGCAAGAGACGGTGGTATGGCAAAAGTCCAGTTTTAGTTTGGTTTAAAAAAAAAAAAAAAAAGTTCTAATGTGGTTCATTTAAATACTGGCAAAAAGCTAAAAAGTTGCCAAAATATATATTTTCTTTTATTTAGGTATATTGACTTGCGTTTTGTTTTTTCTGTCACAATAAGGCTTAATTTAAGCCCCATACTATCAGATTTTCTGCAGATTGTTGACTTTAGATTTACCAAAACCATGTAGTGCAAGGGCCTTCCTGATTGCATACAAATTTGAACTCCTAACGTTTGACCTCATATTATATAGTTTTGGTAAATCTGAAGACAAAACTCTGCTGAAAATCTAATAGTGTGAATGGGGTCTTAGACATGCAGTTGGAGGTAGCAATAATGCTCATTTGAACAGTTTTTGCCTCCAGCCAACTGCTCCCCCCCCTTAAGCTGCACTAGGCAGTGGACTGAGATGTTTACATGTTATGGTCGCTACACATTCAAGCAAATGGGTAAGTACCGCAAATGCCCCGCAACTGCAAGCAATGTATGTGGCTGCAGCGAGTTTGCCAGCATAAATGAGGTTAAAACAGGTGGTGTGGAGGCATCGCATCACTTCCTCACCACTGTCAGTAGCTTCTGAAGCATAATCCAAAAACAGATCAGGCTTCAAAGGAAAGATTTAGACGCATATATAAATCTACCCCAAAATTATATTAATCCGTTTGTTTTTGTAATGTTGTAATGTGGCAGTTGAGATTGCTCCCATCCTGAAGAGCACATGCTGTAGTGTTGTAGAGTAGTAGATCCCTTCCTGAAAAACACATCGATCAGAAATCAATATTGCTATGATTCATACAGTATCTATTTGGCTGGTTAAAGGAAGGGTTTAGCTTAGTACATTGCAAGAAGTACATGCAAAAGATAGAACAGCTGGTCTGGGCTCAGATCAATTTTAGTCAAGACTATCAACCTGGTCACGTTGTGGGGTTGTCATATTGTATATAGGCGTTAATGGCCACTGAACTATGTAACTGTTCCTGCACAAGGATGTTACAGTTATCACTGAACCAGCTTTCACAAAGTGGTTGAATACCCCCGCTCTGGAGAGACTGTTTGCCAACTGAAGTGATAATGTGGCCACGATACTCCTTACCTGCACATATGAGAAACTCCTATTATACAGCCTATTAATGGGATGGTGCACAGTGCCTAGACATACAAAGATATTTTTTTAATCAAATTTCATTCAAGCTCTCTTGGGAGTGTGCATGTGGGTGTAAACCAACGCCCAGATTTTATACCTCCAACGTGTGTGGACAATGCAATTCAAGATAGGTCTAAATTGAAAGCAGGAAAATGAGAATGGAAAGGAGATATAGGTCATTACACTTTTGGGAGTTCTGGGAGGATGTATCCAGGGCTGCACGCATGATCTGGCATGATCTGTAAAGGATGCAGCAAATTACCGATCGGGGTACAATTTCAATGTAATTGGCCCTGATAACATGTGATCGTTAAGATCATGTGTCCAGTAGTAAACCATAAAAAAATATACCAAACGTATAAATCTTAAGAAAAAGTGTGTATTGTCAAAAATAAATGAACAGTAAATAATGTTAAGGATACCTCTCGTTTTTTGTTACAACTTCTCCACTGTAATTTTCCTTTATCAATACCAGCAAATTTCAACTCTTTAGGGTTTCTGCCATGGTAATTTCTGAAGTGTGACAAGAGACTATGATGTTTATATTCATGCCCGATATTGTAGATGTGCTCTTTCAGCCTGTCCCTTAAACGTCTTGTGGTTCTACCCATGTACGGTTTGCCACAGGTACATTCTAAAAATGTACACAACATGGGTAGAGTCTCAAGAAAAAAAAAAATGCATCAATCTCATAATAGGTAAATGGAACAAGAAACTGCGCTAAGGTGAGCAACAAATTATGTACTGATTGGTCACAAAAGATTGGACCCAGTTCAGCTGCAGCTTAGCTGTATCACATAATTACTGAAAAGCAAAACTAGGAAAAAATAAGCTGCGCTAAACCACAAGTGTACCACAGGGCTAGAGCCTACCGTGCATATACTTCACAAATATTGTGACAATATCATATAGACTTTATCTTACCCCTATCATATGGGTAATAAAGAAAAATTCAAAATTAATCGTGAACAGTGATCCAACAATATAACAGTGTAATAGACACCCAGTGTACTAATTAAAAACCATATATAAATATAGCAATAAATATGGAGAAAGTCTTATCAAATTGAATAAAAATGAAGCAATAAAGTCCTCCACAAGTGAATAGTGCTTGATCCACCACCATATGTCTGGATTTACTTCTTACCACAGATTAATGACCCCCCAACTACAGAGGGTCACAAAAAGCATGTAGTTATACAGTTATCCCCCACTCCAAAATGGATCCTTGTTGCTCTCCTCACACCACTCCTTCCCTAAATAGGTTACTGCATGCACTTCCTCAATACATCTCCCGTGTGCTTAAAACTCAAGGGTGTACGCCAATTGCATGGAAGAGAAATGGAGCTCCAATAGTGTAAAACCCTTTATTAATTGGATCCAAATATAAAATAAATTGCACTTACAATGTACAAGCAAGCGTCAGCCTTAAGTCCGTTGTGCCAGCCGGACGCCCACGGACAAACCCGTCCTTCCTGGATATACACTCCTTTTTTAATCCTTTATTCCTATTACAAGGAATGTTCACATCCTTTGTAATAGAAATAGTGCATAACAGGTCCTCTTTATGGAGTGATGTGGGGTCTCTAAAACCCCACATCTCTCCTTTTTAGGCTGGAAAGACCAAGATCAAAATAAATAAACTGTCTGTCTTTCCAGCCACGTCCCCAGCTTTGTTTTACTTCTGCTGGCCTAGACGTGACTTCATAGCGTCGTGCCCGGACTCCGAGGGTAATGGAGATGACTGGGGACCATCTGGTCACCAGAAATCTCTATGCTCAACTTCTGGCGACGACTGATTAGTTCCCTGGCTTGCCGATGGAAGCACCGGTGGGCGGGGACGTCCCCTCCCGCCGCCTGTAAGAATGATCAGACGGCTGAACTGCAGCTATGATTGTTCTTACGGTGCACAGAATTGCCGGCGGAAAAAGATATCTGAATGATGCATGCATTATTTCTTTACTGCAGGGTATAGATATAGAGCATTGCACCCGTGATCTGTGGATAGTTGGTGCAATGTCAGGCTCCTGTATGCACTGCCTAAAGCTTGCTACCTGTGCATCCATATGGGCAGACGTTCTTGTGAAGCAGCCGCGCTGGTTTCAAAATGTGACTAAGGATTCAGAGAGAGGATCCCATACGCATGTCAGAGAGAATCCTTTAAATCTGAACTCTGGGATAAGCAAATATTGCCTAAATACATGAGGCATATCTATTCCTACTTTAAATCTTTGTGTGCTTTGTGTATTTCTTCCAGGCCTTTGAATTAATGTAGTATGAAGCTTTTCTTCTGGGAAGGAGTTTCCTGTAATAAAGACCGGTCACTTCTACACTCTCTCGTTATGTAGAGTGGTCTTGTATCCTTCCTCCTATAGTTTTCTGCAGGAAGCCTGGAGTGGGTGGACCTGTTGGCTCTCTTGAACAGCTTTGCTCCCTGCACAGGCAATGTGCAGCACAGTAATGATGCCACGCCTACTTTTACAGGACAAATAGTCAGGGTGTATTTCCCTAGCGGCGATACAAATACATAAGTGGGCTTATAATCCCTCACCACTCTATCCTAAATTTAAAAAAATGTTGACGTTAGATGCACTTTCTCTATAAGGCCTATAAATTATTAATAAAGATGCCATAAAACTATCCCCTATTTTGTAAATGCTATAACTTTTGCGAAAACCAATCGCATATTGCGATTAATAATAATTTTAATTTTTTTTTTACCAAAAATGGGTAGAATACATATCGGCCTAAACTGGGGAAAACATTTTTTTTTTTATTACATTTTGGGGATATATATTATAGCAAAAAGTAGAAAATAATGCGTTTTTATTTCAAAATTGACGCTTTTTTTGTTTATAGCGCAAAAAATAAAAACACAGCCAAAAAGCTCTATTTGTAGGGAAAAAAACGTCAATTTTGTTTGGGAGCAACGGCGCACAACCGCGCAGTTGTCAGTTAAAGCGACACAGTGCTGAATCGCAACAATTGCTCTGGTCAGGAAGGGGGTAAAATCTTCCGGGGCTGAAGTGGTTAAAGGCGTTGTAAATACCTTAAGGGTTTTTTTTTTTTTTTTTTATAAAAATAACAAACATGCCTATACTTACCTGCTCTGTGCAATCATTTTGTACAGAGCAGCCCT
Source organism: Lithobates pipiens (assembly GCF_037356315.1). Taxonomy (NCBI): domain Eukaryota; kingdom Metazoa; phylum Chordata; class Amphibia; order Anura; family Ranidae; genus Lithobates; species Lithobates pipiens. The sequence continues at coordinate 185,141,159 of NW_027507784.1, read as the reverse complement.
GATTCTCTTCTTCTGGGGTACCCCACTGGTGCTCCAGGCCCCTTTTCATCGGGTGGGCCCCACAGCCATTTTCCCTGGGAGGCACCCGTGCGGGCTCACTCCCGAGTCCCGCTGCTGCTGCCAGACTCTGCCCTGCTCCTGTGTCACTGGATTTGATTGACCTCAGCGGGAGCCAATGGCTCTTGCTGCTATTAATCTGTTTAATGACGAGAGAGACGGCGGGCCCTTGTACATCGCTGGAACAGATTAGGCTCAGCTAAGAAAAAGGGGGTGTCTGGGGGGACCTGAAGCACAGAAGGTTTTTCAACTTGAATGCATTAAGGTGAAAAACCTTGAGGCTTTACAACCACTTTAAAGAAAAGTGCAGCTAGATATTTAATTTTTTAGTTAAATTGTGGTTTGATCGTAATTATTTGCAAAACTAAAATAGTGAATTTTATTTTACAGGGAGGAACTATCATTGGAAGTGCCAGATGCAAAGCATTTACCACTCATGAAGGCCGTTTGGCTGCAGCCCATAACCTTGTGCAACATGGCATAACAAACTTGTGTGTCATTGGTGGTGATGGCAGTTTAACAGGAGCAAATATTTTTCGAAAGGAGTGGAGCGGTCTGCTTGAGGAGCTTGTTAAAGAAGGTATAACATGTTAATTCATGTAACATGTTGGCTAGTTTGTATGTATTTATACTGTATTTTAAATTGACATATGATTAAACAGGAAGAACAATTGGGGTAATGCCATAATGTATTCTCTTCAAAGCATACAGTATTTCTAGTAGTGTTTTTTTTTTATTTTTTTTATTACAATTTTTTTTTTTTGTGTGAATTATTATGTGAAGCATAACTAAAGGCAAAACTTTTTTTCTCCCTTCCTTCCCTTTTTATAGTTTTGGATAGAGTGCAGAGGGATTACAACATCTGTCGGTTTATTATTGTTGTCTGTGACCCTGTTAAGGAGATTCATCCTTTCTATATGTCCTGCTTACCATTATCATTGAAAGTAAAAGAAAATACCAAATTTTGTGTTGTCCCCAGAAAAGTAATAGAAGGGAAATCTCCCAATGGGGACACTATTTCTGGTGACTTGTGGGTCCCCAAGGAATTCCCTGAGTTTGCAGGGATTTCTTCTCACTTCCTGTTTGGCTATGGGATAGAAAGTTAAAGGAAATCTTTGGAATGGGACACATATGGCGACAAAAAAAATTATGGGTTGTAACCTTTCTTTATCCTTATCCAAAATGGTAAAAAAAAAAAAATTTGCTTATAATTCTACTTTAAGTCAGGGGTATTTATTTAAAATTCAAGGAGGTCTGCTCTGTAAAATTTTCTTTAAGCAGAAGTCAGAAATGCATGTTTGTGCGTTGTCTCAGATCCTTTCCATAACGGCTCCCTCATTTTATATCACAACCCTGTTCTTACATCAGTGTCCTCAGTTCCCCGCTTCACATCACTTAAGTGTTCACTGTGCCCTTCATATTAACCCCTACCCACAGCACTGCCCTCCATCCCTCCCTCACTTCACAGCACCCCCCACAGCTCAGTCACACACACACACACCTCCCACACACCTCCCACAGCACTGCTCCCCTTTACATTTCTGCCACACACACCACTGACCACTTCACATCACCCCCTGCTCCCCTTCACTTTCACATCCATGTCCTCTTGCTCAAGTTCTCCTTCCTTACAGAGTCAAGAGCAGGAGGCACAGCAGCACTGAATGGAGGGTGGCAACAGGAACTGCTGGGGTTAACGTGTCATTATTATGTGAAATACTTAAGCGCTACTATGCAGATAATGAAAATAATACAATTTATAAGGCTAGAACAGCTGCACTATTGGACAGAGATCTCACACCAACATAAATAATATTCCAAAAAAATGGTGCATTAATTCAACAAATGCAAAATACCATAAATACCAAATACTGCCGAATATCAAAAACTCAGCAGTTGAATAAATAGTGAAATTTAAACAAAAACAAAACCACACACACGAGTCATATATAGTTCAAGTGATGATGTCCCACAAACTGTTAATATATGCAGACTCCTTCCCTGGGAGAACTTTTTTTTAATAAGTGCTGTGGTGTGAAAAAATGATCAGTAATATACAATCCACCACCACCTCTAGGTGAATTGGCTGCTCACCTCAGGCAAAAACCCCCTGGGCCAAATCACACCTCTAGTTGAAATTTCACTGGATCCTTGGTCCTCTGTGTTAATCACCAATTGCTCTTCTTCTAGAGTTGCTCTGAGTAGAAAGAAAACATTCATCGCACAAAATTGCTTGTATAAATGTGTATTTATTAACCAGTTAAAGACCGCCCGCCGCAGTTGTACTGCTGCAAGTTGGCTTTCCTGCATGAATTGCAGTATGTGTATGTCGGTTTGTGCAGTGGCAGGCGTGCTCCACCAGTGACCCTCTCTCACGCCCGCTTCACACTGTGGCAGTGTGCTTGCGGTTCGGGCATACTCTATGTCCGCCGGCGACCCGAGATTGCCTAGTACAGAGGCAGAATGGGGATCTGCCTTTGTAAACAAGTGATTGGGAACAGTGATCTGTTGTGTCTCAGGCAGCCCATCCACCCTACAGTTATAACACGCTGAAGGAACACACTTAACCCCTTGATCGCCCCTAGTGTTAATCCCTTCCCTGCCAGTGTCCTTTTTACATTGATCAGTGCATTTTTATAGCACTGATCAATGTAATAATGTCACTGGTCCCCAAAAAGTGTAACTTGGGGTCAGATTTGTCTGCCACTATGTTACAGTCCTGCTAAAAATCGCAGATCGCCGCCAGTACCAGTAAAAACAATAAAAAAAAAAGTCCCTAAATCTATCCAATAGTTTGTAGACGTGATTGTGCAAACCAATCAATATACGCCTATTACGATTTTACCAAAAAGATGTAGACTTTATATCAGCCTAAATGGATGAATAAGTGTTTTTTTTTTTTTACTTTTTTTTTTTTTTTTGGCTTTGTATTATAGCAAAAAGTAAAAAAAATATATATTTTTTTATCAAAATTGTCGCTCTTTGTTAAGTGCAAAAACCCCCCCAAAAAAACCGCAGAGGTGATCAAATACCATCAAAAGAAAGCTCCTATTTGTGGGGAAAAACGGACGTCAATGTTTTGGGTACAGTGTCTCGCGACCGTGCAATTGTCAGTTAGTCAAACCGTTCCATATCGCAAAAAATGGCCTGGTCATTAAGGGGGTAAATTCTTCCGGTCCTTAAGTGGACCGGATATAAAATGCCCACCTGCATAGCTTTCATCTTGTACAATGCTGAGATACCAAAAGCTCGCCTCCTCACCGCGCTCCTTCCGAGTTCCATGCGAGGAGGCAAACTCTTGGTATCTCAGCATTGTAGGCAATGTCCAAGATGACAGCTATGTGAGTGGGCATTTTAGATTTAATTTAATAAACATTTATACAAGCAATTTTGTGCGCTGAATGTTTTCTTGCTACTCTGAGCAACTCTAGAAGAGTAGTTGGTGATTAACACAGAGGACCAAGGATACAGCGATATTTCAACCAGAGGCACGATTTGACCCAGGGGGTCTTTGCCTGTGGTGAGCGGCCAATTCACCTAGAGGTGATGGTGGATTCTATATCATTGACCGTCATTTTTTTTTTCACAACATAGCAATTATTGGAAAAAGTTGTCTTCCCAAGGAAGGAGTCCGGATATATTTAACGCTTTGTGGAACATTATCACTCTACCGATATATCGTGTGTGTGTGTGTTGTTTTTTTAATTTTTTTTAATTTTTTCATTTCACCATTTATTCATCTACTGAGTTTTTTATATTCGGCAGTATTGGGTATTTATGGTATTTTGCATTTGATGAATTTGTGCACCATTTTTTTGAAAATGTATTGACTGACTTATTGTATTACAAGCTGGTGATTGGTTGCTAGAACTGTCCAGTGTTCTAGCAACTTATCACCTGCTTGTTAATCTGGAAAGCTAACTTATCTAGCTCCCGCCCTTTATCCAGTATGCCTCTGCCTCCCGCTGTCTGCTCTGCTTTGAGAACTATAGCCATGGAGGCCGGGGGAGAGAAGCGGCTCCTAAATGGCACAACAACGGGTCTAGATGGGACAGTGGCTTTGTCCGGATCTAGACTGCGGTCTTCCATTTAGTGATGCTTTAAGTCTACAATGTGAATTATTTGAAGTAAATCCCTCCTGTTTTCATGATCCTGTTATTGAGTATATGCACTGTAAAATTAGTGATAGACAAAAATATGTCTTGCTGAGAATGAAATCTGTCAATCGTGAAAGCCGTTTCCAAACCTGCTGAAATCCATCTTTCTCCAAGTGTCTTCCAGGACAGCTAGGGGTGCAACGGATCGTCACCGATCCGTGACCCGAACGGGTCACCCTGTTTGGATCGGCACACGCCGTGATCTGCGGCCTCAGGAAAGGCCGCGGCTTTGGCCTAGCTCTGGAGTGGCGGCCATCTTGGTACACCCTTTGGCCGTTTACAATGTGATCGCTCCGTCATTTGACGGAGCGATCACTTGCCGGTTCCAGTCTCCATACTGATACGAACAGGAGACGCTGGCTGCTGGTGTTTGAGTGAGAAGCAGCCAGGCTGTGGACGACCAAAAAGGGGCAGGAATGATCCTTCTGCAGTACCTGCACAGGCAGTGGATGCAGTCCCCAACACCAGCACCTCACAGGTAAGCCTGGAGTGTTTTGTCACCCTCTTGCGATCCCTGTGAGTGTTCCCTCCCCCCTCCCCTCTCTGTAATAGTGGGTGTAAGAGGACACATTTTCTCCCTCCTGCACGAGGTGTTACGGAGTGATGGGGCAGCTTCTAGTTACATAGCGGGTCACTTTTTTTGTCTTGCAGGTCAAGACCCAGGGCAAGGCCCAAGCGCAGCCCCCAAAACAGAAATGTTCGGTTTGAGCAAACGAAGCCCCTCGTGGAGCAAAGCAGTTTGCCGCACCTGTATAGAAGGCCTAGTAAAGGATGACCTGGTAGCCTCCTGTCAGAAGATGTTGACTTCTGTCAGAGATGAGCTTGCGTCTACATTTAGCTCATTTTAAACGCTAATTGACAAGCTTCAGACTCCTGCTGAGGGTCCATCTTCAGTTAGGGCTTCAGTCAGTAGCGCTCCTCGGCAAGCAGAGAGCGAAGACTCAGAAGCTGAAGTCAGAGCTACCCGTTCTTCTCCGGAAGAATCGGGGTCAGATAAAGAGCCCATGGATAGAGAATCTACTTGGGGCTCAAGGTTTAAGTTAGCCTTTAATAAGTCATCAATGTCTTCTAAAGATAACTATACTATGCTTGAATTGAAAGAGGAGGAGGTTCAATTATCTAAACATGATCTTATGTATAAGGGTTTGCATAAGAAAGTCTAGAGTCTTTCCAGTATATAGTTCCTTGATTGATACTATCAAACTGGAGTGGGAAAATCCAGAGAGAAAACCTTTCTTTTCTGGTAACCTTAAAAGGAGGTTTCTTTTTGATGAGGAGACTGCGCAGCTGTGGAACAAGAATCCTAAGTTGCACCTCTTTAAAAAGTTTAAAAAAAAACTCGGACTTGGCGTTCGATGATATGGGTACACTTAATGACCCTATGGACGAAAGAGGAGATATCCTTTTCCACAGACAGTGGGATTCGGCTGTTGGCAATCTTAAGCCTGCTCTGGCCTCACATGCGTAGCCAGAAATCTAGAAGTATGGTTGACACAAATTCAAACAAATTTGTCAGTAGGTACCTCTAGAGACCAGATTTCGAAGTCTTTTCCTCTCCTTTTTCGGGCAGTGGGGATTTTGGTAGATTCTTTGGTAAGAATGTCAGCCAGGACTCCGGCCTTAGTGAATTCAGCCAGGAGAAGACTATGGCTTAAAACCTGGTCAGGGGATGCAGCCTCAAAGTTGCGCCTATGTGGGCTTCCCTTGATGGGTGATCATCTTTTTGGCCCAGACCTGCAGGAGGCACTGGAACGAACAGCTGATAGGAAAAAGGCGTTTCCAGAGAAAAAGAAAAACCTGACAACCAGAAAAAAAATTTGTGGCCAAGGTAGACAGCAGGGTCCTAGATAAAAGGACAACAGGCCCAAAAAACTTTGGACAGGGCACAAAGGCAGAGCTAAGGGGGGGGGGGGGGTCTTGTTTAATCTTCCCCAAAAACCCACCAAGCCTCAGTGACTTGTGTCCCCTAGTGGGAGGAAGATTGAGGGCCTTTCTCCCACAATGGGCAGCAGTCACTTCAAGTCCCTTCATCCTGGACCTAGTGACCAATGGGTACAGGCTGGAATTTTCGCACCAACCACCAGAGCAGTTATTGGTCACCTTTGCTCTTCAAGATCGGGAGAAAGTGAGGGCTCTGGGTCTTCAATTTGGAGACTTATTAGATCAAAACATCCTGATCCCTGTTCCCCGGTCAGAGCAGGGCAAGGGGTTTTATCGCCATATATTTGTCATCAAAAAGCAGTCGGTGAAGTTTCAGCTTATCCTGAACCTTCGGTCTCTAAACCGTTCAATCGGATATAAGCACTTCCGTATGGAGACGGTATTCACAATCAAAAATTTTCTCTACCCAAACTGCTTCATGGCTACTTTGGATTTGAGGGATGCTTACCTTCACATCCCTATCCATCCATCCTTCCAGAGATTCTTGAGATTAGCAGTGAAGATGGGAACAGAGACTCAGCACTTTCAATTTCAAGCCCTGCCCTTCAGTCTGTCCTCAGCCCCACGCGTTTTTACAAAAGTGTTGGGGGGAAGTATTGGCTCCACTAAGGTTAAGGGCAATAACTATTATCCCTTACCTGGACGACCTCCTTGTGGGAGCAGTAATACCAGAAGTTGTTAGCGGATCTCCAGACTGTACAAGACTTCCTACAGTCCCTAGGCTGGTTGATAAACATAGAGAAGTCGTACTAAATTCCTGGCCAGAAAGTGACATATCTGGGTTACGACTTTTGCTCAGTAGACCAAAAAGTCTTTCTGCCATAGGAGATTACAAAAGTGATCCAAACTATGTCCGCTTTGCAGACAAACCAGTCGGTCTCGCTAAGACAGGTTTCGAGGGCAGTGGGTCTGATGACCTCATGCTTTCCCACAGTACCATGGGCAAGATTTCATCAATGTCCATTACAACTGTTTTCTATTAAGAAACTGGGACGGAGACGCAAGGTCCCTGGAGTCGAGGGTCTGGCTACCCGTCAGGGTAAAGAGAAGCTTGTGGTGGTGGAGGACAAGCCTGCACCTAACGAGAGGTCTCCCATGTTCCATTCCGATATCCCGAAGGATCACTATGGATGTGAGTTCTTTGGGATGGGGGGCAGTGACACAGGGAGAGTGGTCCTCGAGGGAAGCAAGGGCTTCATCCAGTCAAAGAGAGCTGCTAGCAGTTGAGTGCCTTCATTCACACGGTCATTTCAGTCATTTCACACGGAGATCAAGAGACACAATCTCAAAATCCTTTCAGACAATATTGTGACAGTCGCGTACCTTAACAAACTGAGGTACGAGGAGCCGGATAATTCATTCAATTGCCCAGGAGATTTTATCATGGACAGAAGGGAATCTAGCTTCAATTTTAAAGCTGTGCACCTGAAGGGGACACAAAATTGTCTGGCAGATTATCTCAGCCGCTACCAGGTAGATCGGGGCAACTGATCCCTTCATCCCGAAGTCTTTGCGGATCTCACCAGCAGATGGGGATATCCCGAAATGGATCTGTTTACAAATCAGAGCAACCGCAAGACAGAGGGGTTCTTTTCCATGAACCCAGCAGATCAAGCTTTGGGGATCGATTTGCTCTGGCGAAACCCATGGCCATTCAGCCTCTGTTACGCCTTCCCGCCTATCAGACTTTTTCCGGTGGTCCTCTTGAAGTTTCTTCTAGACGAAACAGATCTTGCGTTAATCGCCCCTTTCTTGCCCAAGAGGCCATGGTTCTCCCTGCTACAGACTCTGACCTCAGAGCCTCCACTGAGTCTTCCGAAGAAGAGAAGACTTACTATAGCAGGGTCCAGTGTCACATCCTCAGGTGGTTTCCTTAAACTTGATGGCTTGGTATCTGAAAAAAAAGATACTGAGCATCTAGGGATTCTCTGACAAAGTAGTCAAGACTCTGGTAAATTGCAGAAAATCAGTCACTAGAGCCATATATTCCAAGGTTTGGAAAAGATTTAACTCCTCGTTATCTGAAAATCAAAGATTAACTCATGATATTCCTTCAATTTTGGAATTTTTTCAAGAGGGTGTCGACAAAGGTCTTTTTCTGTTAGTACCTTAAAGGTACAGACGGCAGCTATCAGTGTTTTCCTTCAGTTTTCTCTCCTGAAAAATCCCACTATAGCCACATTTTTTAAATCACTATTTAGTACCAGACTAGTAGTGGTGAGATGTTGCCCAACTTGGAACCTGTCCCCGGTACTCCAAACTCTGGTTGCATTTCCTTTTGAGCCTCTGGAGGATATTTCAGTAAAGTTACTTGCCTCAGCTCGTAAGGTAAGTAAGTTGCAGGCCCTATCAGTGAGGGAGCCTTTCCTCTTGATTTTTGAGGATCGAGTGGTTTTGAGAACTGATCCAGGTTTTTTGCCCAAGGTTGCCAGTACATTCCACCGATCCCAGGACATTGTACCGCCAACCTTTTGCAGTTCACCACACGGCGACCAGGAAAGAAAGTTTAGTTTTTTTAGATGTGAGAAGGATCCTCCTCATCTATCTTGAGGTCACCAAGACCTTTTAGAATAACTGATGCCTTGTTTGTCCTCTTTTCAGGAATTTACAAGGGAAATAAATAGTGCATCTAAAGCCACATTGGCTAGATGGATAAAGCAAGCTATCTCTGAAACGTACAAAATTAGGGAAGTTCCTCCGCCTTTTGTTACTGCACACTCAACTAGAGCCTTGTCTACGTTTTGGGCTGAGAGGACTGGTGCCTCACCAGAACAAATTTGCAGGGCTGCCACATGGTCCAGTTATTCGACCTTCATTAAACATTATCGCCTGGATCTCCTATCGGCTCAGGAGCAGGTGTTTGGTCGTAAAGTCCTTCAGGCAGCTGTCTCTACCTAGACTGGTAAGTTCTGGCTCATCGTCTCATGGGCTGTCCTGGAAGACGCTTGGAAAAAAATCTGAGTTACTTATCGGTAACTCCTCTTCTGAGAGTCTTCCAGGACAGCCGGATTCCCACATGGTTTTGTCTGCAGTTATGTGTATTATGCATATGTTTTGCAGGGATGTCCTATGGTTCTTGAGAAGACTGACATGGAGCCTGGAGGATCGCCCTTTTATCTGGTGGGGTAACGTGTTTCCTGTCCTGGTAGGGGAAGCCCTAGGTCTCGTGGGCTGTCCAGGAAGACTCTCAAAAAAGGAGTTACCAGTAAGTCTAACTCAGCTTGGGGGCACATGTGATAGATCCTTCCTTCTTCCCTTTTTCCATAGAAAAATAATGATTGGCCTATCTAGACAGATATTTTCAAAACACATTTGGCTGTATATACTCCTGAAGAAGTGCTTGATAACTCCTTGGTCTAAATACTGCATAATGTGTGCTTTGTTAAATGGTTAATGAATACATTTGACCTGTTTTCTTATGCTGTGTACACACGACTGCTTTTCCCGTCGGAATAAACTCCGAAGGTTTCTCCAACAGAGTTCCGCTGAAACGGTCTTGCTTACACACGATCACACCAAAGTCTGATCTTTAAGAACGCGTTTACGTACAACACGTACGAGACTAGAAAAAGGAAGTTCAATAACCAGTAGCCAATAGCCTCCGTCTCATCCTTGCTTCAGAGCATGCGTCAGAACAGCATACAGACAAGCGTTTTCCCGATAGGAACTGGTTCAGTCAGAAATATTTAAAACATGTTCTAGGTCCATCAGAATTTTCATTAAAAAAATTCTGAGGCATACACGCAATCGGAATATACAATGAAAAGCGTCCGTCGACTTTTTCTGTCGGAAATTCGACTCGCGTGTACGCGGCATTAGTCCTTCCTATTCCCCCAAGTGTGTATATTCAGATGCATATAATTTTTATAAAAATTTGTGTGATGTATGCCACATAATAAAGCATTATAGGATGACTTTAAAACAGATAATGCAATATTTGGCCTAATAGATAAACTTAATAAAATGGAAAGAGGAGTGGTGGGCATTTCAGCCCCCACACAATTTCAGCAAAGTTTGTGCTAGATTTTACTGCAGATTTGACATTTGTAGTAACTGTGACTTCTATGTAAATATCTGTTAACTTTTCTATTTTCCAGAAAAAATAACTGAAGATGTTGCTACAAAGTACTCTCATTTGAATATTGTTGGTCTTGTTGGGTCAATTGACAATGACTTCTGTGGTACAGATATGACAATTGGGACAGATTCGGCATTGCACAGAATTATGGAAGTAATTGATGCAATCATAACTACCGCTCAAAGGTGAGCAAAGGGATTTTGATGTAAAACAAGTTGGCATTTCTTGTGACTATTTGTTTATAGACAAATTGGTCATAGTTTTTTACCGAAGATGTAAAGCAGGAAATTTGCCACCAGGAAATTACTCATTTAGAAACCTACAAATGTTTGTATTTTTAAAGTTACTAAATTGTGTAATCATCATGTCATAATTCATGCTAGTTTCACTATGTTTTGAAATCTTGGAATTAAATTTGATATTAAAGTGACCTTGTCAGTACAGGGTTACATTAGTGTAAAAATAAAAAATGCTGTACCTGCAAAAAAGACTGCATATACTGTCCTTTCTGGTGGACCCACTGTTGGAAAGTTAAGTGTATGCAGTCATCTTTTTGCAGGTGCAGTATATTTTTTACATTCAAGGGACCCTGTGCTGACAGGATTACTTTAAACAATGCACTTTTCAGTATCTTTTACATTTATTGCTCAACAGAAACCCGTGTGAAGAGGTGCTGTAAGTTGCAATTGCTGACCTTGAAAATGGTGGATCCTGTTCATCATCCAGCAGCTTCAGCCTTTTTTTTTTTTACATTTTTTTTATTTATGCTATTTTTTTTCCCCCTAAGTCATTATATTCACCAACCAGGTCAGGTTAGCTTTAAAGTATATGTGAACTGTCCTAAATGCTTTAAAAGTCAAGCATGACTCATTTTCTTTCTCCTAGGCTGAGTGATCATGCACAGCTCAGTTTTTTAATCTGAATGATGAGACAGTTCTTTGCAGCACCTGTGGCTTTTGAAGTAAAGGGAGTTTTAGATCTGGTTTACATGGGTGGCCAAGTAATGGTAAAAACAGGCATTTGAACTGTGGTTTCTCTATCGTTCATTGACGGACACAGCAGCTCTTCTTGACCTTAGGGTTATATTGCCCCTTTAGGAGAGGACTAGGCAGAAAGTGTTAAAACAGCAACACTTGCACAGTACCACCCAGGGGGCGGTCCCACTGGCTATAACCCCTCACACTGCATCTAGCAACTCTGTTTTTTTTTTTTTTTTTTTTTTTCTTCTGCCTAGTATAGAAGGACCTGGTTCCCGATGGGACCATTGGTCCTGGCAATTATTTATTTTTTTCTGCATTTTTGATTCCCGTGATCTTCAATCAACAGCTGAGCTGGGTGACAGACTGGTTAATATAGATCCTTGTAGGCTCTCCAGCCTGGCCGTCGATAGCAGGCTTTAGCTACGCGCTGGGTCGGCCACGACATGCCCCATCTATTCCATGGGGCAGCCGGTGAGCTATATGCTCTGGGGCACACATATATGACCGGGCTTCTGCAGTCTGTGTCAGTGTGCCTTGCCGGCAGCCACCCCGTGCTGCTCGTGTGATGGGGGGGGGGGGGGGGTCGGTCTGTGGAATGCGTCCAGCAGTTACTGCAGGAGTGGTAAGTAGGGTTCCACCTGTCTTGGCAGGATGGAGCAGCTGGGCATTCCCTGGAAGGTCGACTAGAGGGTCTCTCACTCTCCTCCTCTCCCTGTCCTTTCCCTCCTCCCCATGCTATGGGTCGCTGTTTGACTGGGCACATGGGGGTGCGGTGCACGTACTTGGCTGGGGGTCCTCGGAGGGGGGGCTCTGGGTTCTGGCAGGTGGCTGCGCTGGGTGTTGGGGGTCCGCTCATCCTCTTCCCTTTTTTCTGGGCCACGGTGGGTGTCTGTGCTGTGCGAGCCATGTGGGGAGGCTGCCGCTCGCTCCGCGACCATTTTCCTGGGGCCGCAGCCATTTTGTGGCAGTCACAGCTAGTTGTTTGTTTGTTTGCCTTCAGCCATTTTCTAGTAGTGCGGTGGCCCTTTTCTTGGCGCTGTCAGATGTTTTTTTTTTTTGCTCAGGCGGCCGGCGGCCATTTTATAGTAGCCTTGGGTAGTTTTGCCTCTAGCACTGGGTGCTTGTTTCCTTCTAGAACAGTGCGCTTCCACACAGAGACCTAGTGGATGGCACAGGGGAGAGCAGACAGCAGCAGCACAGTACCTGAGTCAGGGTGGTGAGTCCTGCGGGGGGCCCATCAGTCTATGCATCTAGGAGGGTGGACTTTTGTGTGACTTGCTTTAGGTGACTAAGTGGTGACAGGCGAGTGTGGGTCAGCATGGCGTCAGAAGCTGACGCTTCTTCCCCAGACATCCCTGTGATTGCGACTGGTTCCCCTGCACCTGCTGTGCCTATGGACGCTCTGTCGGCGGTCCTGGAGGCCTTTGTTGCCAGGGTGGAAGTGGCATGCGGGCGCAAGGGGGGTAAAAAATGCCCCCTCCACCCACCGTCTTCTGGGGAAAAGCTCTAATTCAGACTCGGGGCCCCTCTGTGACTGGCAGCCCCTGTTCTGATGTATCACAGGGTGCGGACCAGGACCTTTCGGACAGTGAGGATAATTCCGTGTCCGGTTCAGCGCAGGAAAAGGCGCTTGTAGGAGCACTTATTACAGCAGTACGGGATACCCTAAAAATGGAGGATACGGCGGGGGCATCTACTAGAGCTGCCACGACGCGTTGACGTAATCGATTACTTCGACATACGAAAATACGTTGACTCGTTACACGTTGCGAGTTGCAGGTCAATACACCCCGTGGGGCTTCTCTCCCACACACTGTCCCCTATCCTCCTTCAGTCCCCATCCGTCCTTCTCCATGCTGCTGTCCCCCTCCATGCTGCTCTGTATCTCCCGCTCTCCTCCGTGGATCTGTCCCCCTCTCTTCTCGGCGTGTCCCCCTCTCTTCTCGGCGTGTCCGCCTCTCTGCTCGGTGTCTCCCTCTCTCCTCCGTGCATCTGTCCCCTCTCTTCTTCGTGTCCCCCTCCATGCTGCTCCGTATCTCCCGCTCTTCTCCGTGGGTGTCCCCCTCCATGCTGCTGTCCCCCTCCGTGCATCTGTCCCCCTCTCTTCTCCCCCTGCGTGCTGCCGTCCCCTTGGTATCTCAGGATGGAGAGTGCAGTTAGGAGCCGGTAAACCCGACTCCTTTGTTTTCTGAATGGACAGAGTCAGTGACCACAGACTCTGTCCATTCACATAACTGAAACATTGTAACCTCCTGTGATTACGATGTCTCAGTTAATGATTGAAGAGAAGCCGCTGTCTTCTCTCCATTCATTATCAGTGCAGCGGAGGCTACAGAGAAAGGGACTGGGGAATCTATGTCCCTAGTCCCCTTCCCTGTCTCAAATGGGAGATGTCAGAGGTCTGTCCTGATATCTCACCATAGCTCCACAACAGGGCTGATAAAAAAAATTGCAATAAATAATAATAAAATGACAAAAAAAAACTGTCCCCACACCCCCCCCCCCCCCCCCCTTTTAAAAAAGAAAGCATTGTAAAAAATAAAATAAATTATAAACCTCCATGAACTTCTGAACAGAAACTAAAAATGGAACAAAAAGAAAACTAAGATAAAAGAGTGTGTGTATGTATATGTATATATGTGTATGTGTGTGTGTATATATATATATATATATATATATATAATCATTCTTTTATCTTACTTTTTTATTTTGTTCTGTTTAGTTTTAATTATTTGTGTATGTAGTTATATTCTTTTCTCTTAACTTTACAAAAACTAAGTACATAAAAAAAAAAGGTAAGATAAAAATGTGTGTGTGTGTGTGTGTGTGTGTGTGTATATATATATATATATATATATATATATATATTATGTAGTTATATTCTTTTATCTTACCCTTTTATTTATTTTTTATGTACTTATCATTTTTTGGAAATGAAAAAAACCGCAGCGGGCCTTTTCAGTCCTGAGACACATGGCGGTGCGTTACCCCTTTGAGGAGAGTTTCCTGAAGAAATGGACAGCTCCTCCGATTGTCGACTCCCTGGGGTGCCTGCTTTCAGGGACCCTGCTGACAGAAGGGCCGAGGCGGTTGCCCGATCCATGTTTACCGTGGTGGAGTTATTGTTTGCTGTTCCCATCCCTTGTTTCTTTGATACTACTTGGGGACGTCCCTAAGGTCAAGAAGAGCTGCTGTGTCCATCAATGAATGATAGAGAAAATAGGATTTTTGTGCTCACCGTAAAATCCTTTTCTCTGAAATTCATTGACGGACACACAGCACCCACCCCTCTTATTTCTGTTTATACTGCTTTTGATGAACTGAGCTGCTGGACGCAGTGTGAGGGGTTATAGCCAATGGGACCGCCCCCTGGGTGGTACTGTGCAAATGTTGCTGTTTTAACACTTTCTGCCTAGTCCTGTCTAGTGGTCGACCGATATATAGGCCGATTGTGCTGATAAAAAGGCCGATTTAGAACTACAGCGCGACTTGCAAATGACTTCTGTAATAGAAGTCAATGTAAGTTGCCTGAGTCTTCATTCATAGAAGAGACTTTACTCCTCTCTGGGCAGTCTGCTAAGAAAAGAGCAAAGAGATACAATGTTTACACTTGAATGAACTCAACTGGTGTGCAGAGTTCTCAATTTAACCATTTAAAGACTAAATCTTTTCTGACACTTGTTGCTTACATATTTTCTGCCAGAAAATCACTTGGACCCCCCAAAAATTATATATATATTTTTAGCAGAGATCCTAGGGAATAAAATAGCGGTTGTTGCAATATTTTATGTCACACGGCATTTGCGCAGAGGTCTTTCAAATGCAATTTTTTTGGGAAAAAAATACACTGATTTAAAAAAAAAAAAACTAAAACAGTAAAATTAGCCCATTTTTTTTTTTTTTTTTTCGTCCAAAAGTTTTGACTACCTCTTTTTTATTTAATATTTTTTTGTTTTGCTTTTTATCTAAATCGTACATACAAGTATACATACACGTAAACTGATTGGAGGTTTGTTTTGTTTAATGTTTAAATGTGAAAAAAATTCTGTATCACTTATGAAGGCTACTTTCACACTGGAGCGAGCAGGCGTTGATGGTAAAACGCTGCTAGTTTTAGCGGCGCTTTACCGTTATTTTAGTGGTGCTATTCGGCTGCTAGTGGGGCACATATAACCCAGCTTGTGGCCGAGGAAGAGGTTAAATGCGCCCGTGAAGCACCACTGCCAAATCGCATTGCATGCGCTTCGGCAGTGGTGCCCATTAATATCAATGGGCAGGAGTGGTGGAGGAGCGGTGTACACCACTCCAAACGTGCTGCTTGCAGGACTTTTTTTTTTTTAACATCCTGCCAGCACATCGCCTCAGTGTGAAAGCACTCTGTCTTTCACACAGACTGCAGGGGAGCCATTTTGCAGGCACTTTACAGGTGCTATTTTTAGCACAAAAGCGCCTGAAAAACGCCACAGTGGGAAAGGTGTCCGTTAGATTTTATGAGATGAAGGGGGGGAAAAAAAGGAAAAAAAAATTGGCCTAACACATCGGCCCAAAAAGATCGGCATCATATATCGTCCGTCGGCCGCCATGATTTCTAAATATCGGCATCTGCCAGAGAAAAACCCATATCGGTCGACCTCTAGTCCTCTCCTAAAGGGGCGATATAACCCTAAGGTCAAGAGGAGCTGCTGTGTCCATCAATGAACTTCAGAGAAAATAATTTTATGGTGAGTGCAAAAATCCTATTTTTCTAGATTCAGGAATGCTTTCTGTGCTGCCCATGCATCAGGAGTTTTAATCCAAAATCTCTTTGCAAAATAATGCAATCACAATAATTTTTTTAATTGCACCAATTTATTCTTCTTATTTCACCTGTGAGAAAGGCTTATGCTACTTAGGGCACCACTCACATGGGATTTTTAAAACTCTGAATCCCAGTGGCAAGAATCTACAAAGTGCAACCAGCAATCGCTACAGGTAATTGTTGGCTATGAGAACAGGCACTAATAGCTGCGCTGCCACTGGTCTGTCAGTGCAGTGCACTGGCTTGGCAGCCGCTGCTATCCTCACACTGTCAAGCCCAGCAGCGGGAATCTGTAGATTCTTGCTGCTGGACTACGCATGGTGCCCAAACGGGGTGCCCTGACTGAAACAGGGCAGTGGCTTCATAGGGGCGAGGGGAAAAGTGGCAAAGTATGTGGAACCAGCAGCACCTTCACAGTGCACATGTACACACAATTTGTTTTAAGTTTTTTGTAATATGCCATATTTCCACTTCCAGGCAATCTGTGTGGATAGAAACATGGAAGTTGGCATTAGTGGCTTGTCTTTTAAAGAACTGTACTTTTAGTGCAACTATAGTATAACCTGGCTGAGAGGTCCAGTAGCTGGATTTACTATCTTGGCAGGGGTGCTTGGATCATAACATTTTTACTCATCCAGTTCTCTTTTGAAGAACCTCCTCATTTTGGACTGATTTTGTATATTTCAGCCACCTATAACTAAATAAAGGTCTGAGATCCAGAAAATTAGTCAAATGAGTCTATATGGCTAGGCTAGCACATTCATTTCTGGGGCACTGTTCTTGGCACAGATAATTTTCTTCTGAAGGGACAAAGTATTCAAATGTCTCTGACATATAACCTACCACCTAACCTTAAGCAATAACCCACACCTGTACCCTGGCACTTGAAACAAAGTATAGTGTATTCTATTGAGCGTATTAATCTTGGTGTTATTTTTCATGACTAACATTTGATATGCTTGCCCTACCTTATTTTTGTTTTGTTTTTTAAATCTAGAATTTTGCTGATCAGAATCTAGAGGGAGCACTTAATTTGACAATACACGTTGGTAACTGTAACATTTTCACCTTTTTAGATAATGTTTTTTTTTTTCTCTCATTGTAGCCATCAACGGACATTTGTGCTAGAAGTGATGGGACGGCATTGCGGGTAAAGGATATATATATATATATATATTTTTTTTTTTCTCTTGTCATAAAACTTTGTTTAGCTGCCGGCCATGCTATATTATGCAGTTGCAGCGTAGTCTGCTCAGAGGTCCAGCAGCTGGATTTTCTGTTGGACAGGGAATGACTAAAAACAGTGCTGAAAAATCTTTGGCTAGAAAAAAAAGTTCATGTATCTGTATTTGAGTAGTATGTGGAGTATCTGTATCAAATCAAAATCTTTTTAATGCCTGTCAATTGCAATTTTTACATATAATACTTCCTTTTTCACGTGCCTGTGTGCATGTGTGAGTGTGTTATAAATAAATATGAAAAAATTAATGGCTATGGCTATCATCTTACAAACTGTATATATTTAAATACACTTTTCCTTTTTACCACCATTTACCTGTGATCAAGCATGCAAATGAAAAATGCCACTCTGGTTGGCTCTGTACCTTGTAATCGCTGTGAACCAGTCCCAAAGCTTACAAGTGTAAACAGTGATGGGTACTGGAGATGACGGAGATTTGAGAGGCGCTCTTGCTACATGAGAGCTGCTGGACGGTCAGACACAGAAACGCAACACAACACAGCCAGCACTTGAGGCCAGTACACAGAAGATCATAATTTGACATGAAAGGGGAGGTTTAGCTTGAACAGGCAGGTAAAGAGGAAAGCCGTGTTAACTTTGGAAGCAAATTTCCTTTTAGTCTTAAATGGCATTTTAGTTTTAGTCCCATTTTAGTCTTCTGTAATTGTTTTCGTTTTAGTCCTATTTAGTCGATTACATTTCCGGTACATTTTAGTCGACTAAAATCTCCAGTATATTTTAGCCATCTAAAATCTAATGGGTATAATTCAATTGTAATGCATTAACAATTATCTACAATTTGCAAACTCATTATATACTGCTGGAGTGACAAATCGAATATGTTATTTATTATTATATGAACATGCACTACAGACCAGTGTTAATTTTTTAAGTCAAATTTTCAAATTAGTTTTAGTCTTAGTCTTTTGACTAAAATGGCGTTTTAGTCGTATTTAGTAATTTCTGTTTTAGTCGTATTTCATTTGACTAAAATAATAATCATTTACTCGACTGAAATGTTTTAGTCGACAAAATTAACACTGGAGGAAAGAGTGGAAAAGTGGAAGGGTAAGTTATGTGGAAAATAACAAAACCACATAATCGGGTTGTACATTTCCAAAAGAGCAGGAGGCTTTATTAACCTCAGCTGCAGCTGGGAGCAAGTCAAAACTTGCTCAAGAAAGCTCACACGGGCTTCTTTTATAAGAATCTTTTTCTTTTGCAAATCTTTTTATTAAGATTTAGGCAGTAAACAACGGCAAGCAAACTAACAAACAAAAAAGAACACATACATTGGTCACGACTACAGTTACAGGCGTGGTGTATACAGAGTTGTAATACAAGACAGTTTGGTACATACAGAATATGACGGAGAGTCTAAGGCACCTCATTGGCCACAGATAGCTGACTCCATGTGCAGCAGGACAACTTGGATTTAAAACATGCTACTCAGACAGATGACATTTCCACTGGTGCAGTTTCCTGTTTACTAGCAAAAGGTAACTTGTTAAGTAGGCTGCGGGTGAGAGGCTGTGGAGGCGTCAGCCAGCCAGCTGGACCAGACTTTGTCATATTTTTGCGGGCAACCCCTATTAACATAGCAGTCTTTGTAAAGAGGCAGGCTGCCGTTGACCAATTTTTTCCACAGGGAGAGAGGAGGGGGAGTTGACTTACGCCAGCTGAGGGCTATGGCCTTGCGGGCGTAGAAGAGGAGAAGCCCAACCAGGGTGCATCGCGCCACAGTGGGAATAATATGATCTATCAGGCCCAGTATGCAAATTTCTATGGAGGGCTGGAGCGATATGGAGGTGACCTGTGTAATGACCCTCAGTATCTCCTTCCAATAGTAGACAATGGCCGGGCAGGTCCAAAAAATATGAGTGAAGTCCCCCGGTATTGTCCCACAACGCCAACACCCCGGGGGGGGGGGGGGGGAGAAGGGGTTCATTTTGTGCAATCTATATGGGGTGAAATATGCTCGGTGGACCATCTTTAACTGTATTAGCCGGTCTCTCAGGGAGACCAGGGATCTGAAAGGGAAGTCCCACATGTCATCCCAATCATCATTATCAAAGGTGGGAATGTCGCGCACCCATTTGTCTCTGAGTTTTCCCAAGGTAGGGAGGGAGGTCGTTATCAAATGGGAGTAAAGTTTCGAGGTGGGCTTATTTTCACATCTGGACGTGAGGAGGTCCTCCAGTGCGGACTGGACAACCTGGGGGGGAGACCCGGAGAACTGGCATCTGAAGGCATGGGAGAGTTGTAGATATCTAAAAAAAAAATAGCTCTGCGGGACGTTGAAGTCAGAAATCAACTTGGGGAATGGGGCCAGCGATTGGTCGGAAATTATTTGGTCCACTGTTTTAACGTTAAACTTAGTCCAAGCATGGGGTTCGGGTAGTTTGTAAAACTGCTCCAGGGTGGGGTTCAACCACAAGGGGGCAGCTGGAGAAAGTGCATTGACAGGGTATTTTTCAAGTTTAAGTCCTGCCCCCCATGCACGCAACGTGGTGCGCATGGAGGGGGTCAGCGGGTATGGGGCTTTTGGGCCACGATACAGTAAAAATTTCAGCGCTTCCAGTGACTTCACCACCGCCGCCTCAACCAAGGTGGCAGGGTTCGTCCTATCAGGAGTGAGCCACCAAGCCGCAGTAACCAGCTGGGTGGCTAAAAAATATTGGTACAGGTCAGGGCACGCCAGTCCTCCCTGGGAGGACGGACGTGTAAGTGTTGACCATCCATACCTGGGTGACTGGCCCCCCCCAGATAAAGGAGGTAAAAAGGCTATGCAGTCGGGAAAAAAATGATTTAGGGATCCATTGTGGGGATTGGCGAAGTAGGTAGAGAAATTTGGGCAGGATTTTCATTTTTATCAGGTTTATCCGTCCTAGCAATGATAAGGGTAGAGATTCCCATGCCTTCAGTCGCAGCCGTGTCTCCTGAACCACTGGGGATAGATTCAGAGGTAAGAAGTCCGAAGCCTGCCTCGAGACCACCACCCCAAGGTACTTGAAGCTCTCCACCCACTGTAGAGGTATATCGGGGGGGCAGTGTCGCGGGGTCTATAGGGAACAGAAGTGACTTTGACCAGTTAACCTTAAGGCCCGTGATCGTGGAGAATGAGTTCAGAATTTGTAATGCCCCTCAGAGAGGAGTCCGCGTCGTTAAGGAAGAGAAGGAGGTCGTCCGCATACAGGGCGACCCTCTCCTCCAGCCAGCCAACACACAGGCCCCTAATGTGCAGGGAGGTACGTAAGGCCTCCGCCAGGGGTTCCATTGCGATGGCGAACAGGGCCGGAGAAAGAGGGCAGCCCTGTCTCGTGCCCCTGGACAGAGGGAAGGACCGTGAGAGACCCCCCCCCAGCTTAATGGCTGACGTGGGGTGCTGGTAGAGCGTCTGTAACCACGCAATAAATACCAAGGGGAACCCCATTCTGCGGAGGACTTCCCACAGAAAAGGCCACCCCACAGTGTCCAAGGCCTTCTCTATGTCCAGGGAGGCCACCACCCGGGAACCCTCATTGAGGTGTTGTGCATGGATGTTGGTAAACAGGCGTCTTAAGTTGATGTCAGTGGCTCTATTAGGCATAATACCGGTCTGGTCCGTCTCTATCACAGATGGCAGTAGGGGCTGTAGTCTCGTAGTGAGCAATTTGGTAAGGATTTTGAAGTCTGCATTTAGGAGGGCGATAGGCCTATATGAGGCGCAGGATGTGGGGTCCTTAGGGGCTTTATGGATTAGTATTATGTGTGCATGGCTCATGGAGGTGGGAAGGGTGCCCTCCGCCAGACAGTGAGTATAGAGCTGGGCCAGCTGGGGGGCAAGAAGGGCCCCGTGGGTTTTGTAGAACTCCATAGGGAGACCATCTGGACCCGGGGATTTTCCTGCAGGAAAGGAGCAAATTGCCCTCTGTACCTCCTCCGGGGTAATGGGCTTCACCAAATTTTCTCTCTCTGCGTCCGAGAGCCAGCCGAGTGCCAGGGGGTCCAGCCAAGGCGCCAGATCCTGTGGCATGAGATCCGAGGGAAGCACAGAGGTATAAAGGGAACCATAGTATTGCCGAAATGTGTCCAATATGTCTGGGAGAGAGGAGACCGATTCACCCGAAGGGGACACCACACTAGGTATCACCGTCAGGGGCAGGTCGTGTTGAGCTAACATTGCCAGGAGGCGACCGTTCCGGTCCCCCTGCTGTTGCGGTAAAGATCCAGTCTGGTAAGCTCTGTGAGGTGGAGGTGTAATTCTCGTTTCGCCGCATTAAGGGCTTCAAAACTAGAGTCGGTGGGGTCAGCTGTGTAGGCCTCAGTCTGGGTATCTACCTTGCTCTGTAGCTCAGTCGTGGTGGCGGCTTGCTCTCTACAGATCCCAGCTATGGAGGAAATATAATGACCTCTACTGAAGGCCTTGAATGCGCCCCAAGTAACCCCTGGGGAGGAGGACCCTGCATTAATTTGGCAGTATTCGGCAAGGCGGGGCGGGATAGTGTTGGTCAAATCGGCGTGGGAGAGCCAGTGGGTTCCCAGGCGCCAAAGGGCTGAGGTTCGGGAAGTGGTGGAGCGGACATTAAGGAGGAGGGGGCAGTGGTCCGACAGCCCGCTGGGCAAATACGTGGCGTCTAGCACGTCTGATAGCATGGCTGGATTGGCAAAAGCTAAGTCGATGCGTGAGGACGTTTTTATAGGTGGTGGAAAAGCAGGAGTAGGCCCTAGTCGAGGGGTGTTTCCACCTCCAGACCTCCGTCACTCCCATGGCCTGCGCCCAATTGGGTAGGTCTGAGGAGCATTGTTTGGGGGGGACCGGCCTGTCTAAGTCTGGAGCTAGAATAGCGTTAAAATCGCCCATAAGTAGCAGCCTAGCGGGGCAGTATGGGGTAACCTTTTACAGGATAGTGTATAAGGTGGATGCTGAAAAGGGAGGAGGCAGGTATACATTTACCACAATATATCTCGTACCCCAAACTGTGAAAACTACTATCACGTATTTGCCCTGAGGGTCGGTGTGAATCTGCTCCACTGCACAGGGAAAGGATTTGCTGATCAGCACCGAGACCCCCCTGGCATAGGTAGAATAAGGAGGCATGAAAGGCTCTCTGGATCCACGGCTTCTTTAGTGCCAACAGTTTGCTGCCCATGAGGTGTGTCTCCTGGAGCAGTATCATATGTGGGGAGTGCAATTTAAGATATTTAAACAGAACTGCTCTTTTAAATTTAGAATTGAGCCCCCGGACATTCCAGGATAGGATATTAAAAGAGGACATGTCACGTGTGGCCATCAGATGGTTCCGTTAATATTGCAAGGAGACGCCCATGGGTGCTAATATCATGTACCAAGAGCCGCCTAGACCCAGAGAGCCCATTGTAGAAAGAGTCATGACCAAACATTAACCATACAAACAAAAAAGTAAATACATAGACAAAAAACAAAAGTACCCTTGGTGACCGCCAGGGGTCAACCCTGCCCGTATCTGGTGGCATCCCTGGAAACTGGGGAGCGATCAGATCGGGCCTATACCCAAAAAATAACAATTTAAACCCTTAAACTGTGCACGGCAACAGTGCAATGCCCCGTGTAACAACGTGTAAAAGTCCTCCAGGGGGAAGTCCGCTGCAGGTTAGCAGCAACACTCCGTGCTAACCCGAGTACCTCGAGCGCGACTTAGAGAAGTAAAAAAAAAAAAAAAAAGAAGGGGAACTTTTATAAGAATCTTTGACCATAGAATTACATGTTGTACAATATGATTGGTTGTCAAAACATACATCGATGTAATTATATTTCTATAGATACACAAATCGCAATCCCTCCACCTAGTGTATCATCACAGTGCTCAAATTACCCCAACTCTAAAACTAAGCTGCTACTTTCACAAAAATATCAAACATATATAGGTGCATCCAAATTAGTTTTAAACATCAAACAAATAATTGATTGCACGTAGCGCTATTACCTGTCAGCACACACTACTAAATACTAAATGATCCTGTGTGGATCAATGTGCTATAAATTATAAACACAAATAACATGAATGGCACAAATCACCGCCACTCAGTGAATGTATTAGTTCACATCTAAAAATAAGTGACTGGTATAATTATCTAAAAAGTGAATATAGTCCATCAACCAGAACATAATTAAATTTCCAGGCTCCAGAGTCCTTCTATAAGTGCATAAGCAAATCTCCAGTGTCCAAATCGATTTAAAAGTAACTCCTTTACCACACCATCCGTGTTTGTGATCCTCTCTTCGTGAAAACACTCACCAGCTGTTAAGCCTTACACTCTCGTGTCAGGCTAAAGGAGCTTTCAAAACCTCTCATGAGATGGTTCACACACTGGCACATAGATATCCTCCACTTAGGCACTTCAATGTATATGTATATACCTCAAAAGAAATCAAAGAGGGAGCCCCCAATAGTGTAATACCATCAACACACTTTAATCTTTAAAAATATCACTCTTTATGCACTCACATGAACAGAAAATGAGTAAATCACTTCAAAAGAGTAAAAAATCACTTCACACTTCCACTTCACAAAATGCTCTGAATACGTCGGGGCATTGGTGGTCACAGCGGACTTATTAAGTAAGGTACTGGATGGCTTTCTCTCACCCCTCCTCGTGCGTCCCGCCTGGTCCCACACAGCAGGTCAGTTTGAATAGGGTGCCTTTAGCTTAATGGTCCAGTCCTCTTAGTCCAAAACCTCCTCCCAGCTCCGTGTATGTCAGCTCAGTGTTCGCCAGATAGCCACGCCCCCGACATGTTTCGTCATACCAGACTTAATCATGGGATTGGCTATCCCACCTTTTATTTCCCTATCGTCCAATCCCCTCCCTCCCTTCCATGTCCCTCTTTAACAACAGTATTCAATATAGTGTGATCCGGCGTCCAGATTACACGCCAAAACCAGACAATCAATGTAATTAACATTAAAAAAAAGAAATGCATGTCTGCACCTGCAGACACAATGTCTGTGAACTTTCCTCCAGTTAACTTGTGACTGTGTTTGAAAAAAAAAAAAAAGTGCCAATATAAAGCAGAGAGGTCATCTAGAATTCAACAGTGCCTTGAAAAAGTATTTAATGCTACAACCAAAATCGTAAATGGATTTTATATGAAGGACCAACACAAAGTGGCACATAATTGTGAAGTGGAAGGAAAATGATAAATGGGTTTTCAATTTTTTTTTTACAAATATCTGAAAAGTGTGGTGTGCATTTTTGTATTCAACCCTCCTGAGTCAATACGTTTGTAGAAACCCCTTTTCGCTGCAAGTCTTTGGGTATGTCTTGTTGAATCCAATTTAGGGGTCTCAAAACAAGACAGATGAGATAGTGAGTCCAGATCTTAAGATAAGTAGGTGCTTTTTATTATTCTAGACACTACAGTGGAGAGACACAACACACACACAGATATTCAGCACTGCCAGGCCGAATGTAGAAGGAAGTATCTCTGACTTAAAAAGATCAAGTTTAACAATATATACTTTATGAATATGCATAAGCACTAGGTGTGATTGTATAGTTTGGTCCAATCAGCATTCATATCTTCTTACTAGCAAGGTAACAGTTAAATGGGTGGTTACATCATGTGACTAATAGAAAGTGAAAGAAAACATGGGCTCTGCCATCTTGGAAATGGTTCAGACCAGCTAGATAAGACTGTCCATTTCTCTGAGCAAAAAGGGAGTAAACTGTTACTACTTATCTGGTGGTGAAGGTTATCATAGACTAAAACTCTTTTTAAGAAGAAGCAAGAAAGTATATTACAAATTCTTAAAGCGACCAGTCTCTATATACATACATATATAACTCAACATTATCAGACCCCTAAAATTCTACTCCTTTTCCTCCTCTTGGCCCCTATGGAGGGGTCACTACCATATCTTCCCTACCTAGTATGATACCAGAGGGTCTACAAAACTACTTCACAACTATGTGGAGTAAAGTTCTTCTTAGGGTGTCTGACGGATCTCGGATACCACTGCTGGGCATCTCCACCAGACCTGTGTCTCCTGTCTTCCAAACGCACTCGCAGCCTGCAGTTTCGCCGTAACCAGCCCTTAACCCCTCAATCGCGAGACAAGCCACACAGGTGTTGAGAATTGAGCATAAACTGTTTATTAAGTGCTAAACACTTTTAACATAGCTAGGGACACTCATCTTAGCCTGGTCATAGAGGGAGTAGGGGACAAGGAAGAACCAATGGAAACTCAACACTTGTATATTCAAACAACTACAGTTGAAGCACATGAAGGGATTATGACAAGCAGGCAGCCCCTCCTTACACATCCCCTGCTGGGATGTGTCTCCAGACCAGACCTTTTGTTTACATGACATGACCCAACACAATTAACACAGCAACAAGGGGGGGGGGGGGGATACAGCATTACATTACATTATCTCAGTGCCATTTTGTATATGTCTTTATTAGCTAAAAGTACATTGTTTGTGGAATAAAAGTATATATTTAACCCATCCGGGCCAATAGGTTTAGGTAGCCAGGAACGACTCCACAAGCCCAACCACAGATACCGCATTCACCCGGTTCCGATGAACTGGCGAATCTGGACACAAATGTCTGGAGGTGGCATCTTCTCTAGGTGGTGGGAGACTGCAAATAGCCCTCTAAACCCCAATGTTCTCTGCTGGGCCATAGTCTGTGGGTAGGAGGCGAGCCCACAGCCCTTTCCAAAACAGTGACAGTGAGTTCTGTCACAGGGTGTATGTGGATACATATCTCGGCATCATACGAATCTGCTGATCTGACTATCTGATAACATTTTATCTCTTCCTTTGGGGTTATCTTCCTCAGTTCTAACTGCCATTGTAGTAATCCTTGAATTTAACATTTAGCACACCTAAAAAGAAACAAACAAGCAATCCTAGAACGATGATTCCTATGAGGACAAAAAAAAATATTTGAATCCATGAAAATTGTACCATTTCTAAACAAAGTATAATCTGGGTTTGTCATATTTCCTATCATAATGTCACATCGTATACCTCTTTCCCTTCCTAAACCAGGGGAAATTCCCAAAGGCCTTATATTTAGCATGAAATGTATTTTCACAATAATAGAACATTTGTGGTATTTCTAGATATACTGGTATTTTTCGCAGCTTTGTATGGCTTAAACGCAAAATGAAAGTAAATGGGTACCAGGTGTGTGCCTCCTTTTTTTTTTTTTTTTTTTTTTTTTTTGTTAAACTGTCTGACCTATGTGAGCATATCTAACAATTACTCAAATTACTCCTTATGCCTGTTTAGCATGTGTAATTTGTACAGTTGATTTTCCTCTATAGCCTTGACTGCTAAGATCAAGCAAAGGCATAAGAGTAGTTTACTCATCTTTGGAAATTAGCTGTACTTTCTTGCAAAGGCTGGCATGTATCCATGTCACTTTACAACTGTAGCAGTTGTCAGGAACACTTGGTAGGGTCTTTCAAACTCTGGTCCCAAAGATGCTTTCACATGTTCTTTTACTAGGACCCAATCAGCTGGTTGTAAATCATGTGTTCCAGTTGCTTGATCTGGAATTGAATCAAAAACAAACTTGTGCATCACAGTTAGTTATATTAGAGAAGTACTTAACAAAACATCATCATTATACATTACAGCAATCTGATGTGGAAAATACAACCGTGTCTTAGGTGGGCCCCCAAATAAAATCTCATAAGGGCTTGAGTTCTCTGACCTATAAGTAGGGGTAATCCTGATTTTGTAAAGAACTAGAGGTTGTTGTCTTGGCATTCGCTTTAGCCACCGGTCAGGCTTCTGTTCACCTTGAAAACATGTCCGCACACAACAAAACCTATTGATATTGGCCTGATATGGGCAATTAGTTGTAATCAATCTGAAGTCTTTGGAAAATGAAAAGTGGCTTGGCCAAATGTCTTTGTGTTACTCTGGTCTGTTTTCCTGGGTTATTTTTAGCACAGATTATGCAATCCTCAACAAAGTCTTGACATGAATTTCTGGAGTATCGAAACAAATATCCAGTCTTTTATGTTTCTCTCCACTGCCTTAGGGCCATGGGCTAGTTGCATGTTCATCTTCTCTGTTTGAGGTGGGACACATATTCCATTTTCCTTGCTCTGTCCCTTTGCATGATTTCATTCCAATCATCGGGTACAGATTCTTGCAATTTCTTAATCAGTTCTTTACTTTGAGTATTTGTTCTCTTGTTTTCAATCTGTTACGGGCTTCTTATTCCTTTGCAAAATCAGTGATTAGGGTCAGGATTGCTTCCATTGATGTTTCAGCAGTCTTCTTGGCAGTATATGCCTTGACCTTCAGGATGGCTACTTCCTTTGGGAGGGTGACTGCTTCAAAAAGTTCTTTAAACATATTTCCAGTTTTGAATTAGTTCTTTTGCAGCAGTTGTGAATCTTCTGTTCTTCCTTATGGGTCCATAATCATGGACTACTTCAAGAGCATACTTGCTATCGGTGTAGATGTTGGTTGTTTGATCCTTTTGTGGCCTCACAGACTCTGGGGAGTGTTACCGGGTCAGGTATTTGAGCAACAATTTCAGGTGGAATATTGCCTCCAATCTCTTGCTCTAATTCAATTGCTGTCAATCCACATATAATTTCTTCATCTAATTCTCCAACATGTACTTCTACTCCATTGGGTGTATACTGTACACAGGCTTGTAAGTAACTCAGTAGGTCTCTTCCTAATAGGTTTCATGGTACGGTGTCAGAGATGAGCAGCTTATGAAACATATTGTGGCTTCCAATTCCAGTTTGTATTTCCATGAGAGGGGTAGATTTCCCTCCCACTCCAACTGCTAGTGGCCCAGATGTAAGGTGGATGTCTTTTGGTAGGCAGACATTTGAATTATAGTCCGGCAAAGCCAGAATCAACTAAGCATTTCCTGATCTGTTAGTTGTGGAAAGCGTAATGTTACTAAAGCATCTTTACCATCCGTCTCTGAGATGCTCAAATTAACTTCTGTGTGCTCAAAAAGTTCAAGCTGCTGTACTATCATTTTATCATCGTCTCCCTCTTTCTTCTGCTTACATCTGTCAGGCAATCTGCATTTTCTGGTTCCTGAGAAACAGCTACTTGACCATCATTTTGAGCTATAAAAACATCAAGTCTGTTGTATTCTTTTCTCTCCTCTCTAGGCTTCAATGCTACTGCAAAGCCCCTTCAAATCCTTGTTTCCTTATGGCAGTAACATTGTCTCTGCCATGGTCTGGACACGTTTAAAGTAATCAAACATCCTTGGCCTTTTCTCGTCTCAAATCCATCAAGCCACTTGATGATAATTCTACAACATTCTGTCTACTTTCTTCTAGTGCAATGTTTCATGTTTCCTAATTCTTCAAACCATCAATAACCTTATGATTTTTCTCTTCTGTATATTCAGTTTTCTCATTTACAATTTTCTACTGTACTTGGATAAAAAAAAAAAAAAAAAAATCTCTGGCTTCAGATGGGCACAATCTTTTTAAGAAAATATCCGCAAACCGCCTGTTTTTCAACTTGCATAATTCCTTTAACCACTTCAGCCCCGGAAGGATTTACCCCTTCCTGACCAGCGTGTTGCTTTAACTACGTCGCTTTAACTGACAATTGCGCGGTCATGCGACGTGGCTCCCAAACAAAATTGGTATCCCTTTTTCCCCCCCACAAATAGAACTTTCTTTTGGTGGTATTTGATCACCTTTGCAGTTTCTATTTTTTGTGCTATAAACAAAAAAGTGACAATTTTGAAAAAAAAAAAACGCATTATTTTTTTTACTTTTTGCTATAATAAATATCCCCCAAAAATATATAAAAAAAAACATTTTTTCCCCCTCAGTTTAGGCCGATATGTATTCTACATATTTTTGGTAAAAAAAAATTGCAATAAGTGTTTGGTTTGCGCAAAAGTTATAGCGTCTACAAAATAGGGGATAGATTTTTTTCATGGCAATTTTTTTTTTTTTAACTAATGACGGCGATCAGCGATTTTTATCATGACTGCGACATTTTGGCGGACACATCGGACAATTTTGACACATTTTTGGGACCATTGGCATTAATACAGCGATCAATGCTATAAAATTGCGTTGATTACTGTAAAAATGTCACTGGCAGTGAAGGGGTTAACCACTAGGTGGCAGTGTAAGGGTTAAGTGTTCCTAGGGGCATGTTTCTAACTCTATGGGGGTGTGGCTGTGTGTGACACCACACTGATCGCTGCTCCCAATGACAGGGAGCAGACGATCAGTGTGCCGTCGCTAGGCAGAACGGGGAGATGCTGTTTACATCGGTATCCCCCTGTTTTTGAGCTCCATGACACAATTGCGGGTGTCCCCGCGGTGATAGAGTCTGCGGGACCCGCGACCACGGTCACAGAACTCTCGGCCGGCGCGCACGACGGACAATTCAAAGTAAGGTACGGGTACATTACTTTGCCCAACCCTGCCAACGTATATTTACAGGAGCCGGTTGGGAACCGGTTAATATTCTGGCATGCTAAAATAATAAATCAACCAGGTCTTATAAGTGAGTGAAACCTTTTTATGAATTTAAAAGGGTATCCGCCTTAATCTGAAATCCAATATTATATACATTCAATCACCTTGTCCAACTCAGTCAATCTGCCAAAGCATTTAACATGCACAGAAACCCAAATTGATCATAACTCCTTCTGTTATTTGATCAGCTCTGTTTTAGTCTTGGTGTCATTTAATTTTTTTAATTTATGTATTCTTTATTCGGTTTTTCTTTTTTCATACAAAAGCAGTCTGTTACAAATTAATATGAGATCATATAACAATAAAAATTACTAACCTAATATCCATCTTCTATCTTCGTTCGTCTCCTACTGCATTACATAAATAAATATATATTTCACCTTCTTACCCCCCACCCCCCCCCCCCCCCCCCACTCCCTCTTCTTCCTACTACACCTATAAGCTAATATTTTTATTACTAGGTAGTTATTATCTCTTAATCTCTTAGTTTTAAATGGTTCTCGTCCACCCTATTCACTCTATCGTTTATCAAAGCTCCTTCCTTTCTCCTCCTCTTCCCTTCTCCTTCCTCTTACTTTCCCTTCCTCTTTCCCTTTTCCTATCGCCTCCCTAGTCAAGTGGATACCCCATCTCATTTAACCAAGGTCTCCATATTTTCTCAAACCCACTGAGGTTTCCCCTTTGTATATATACTGCCTTCTCCTTTCACAATAATTCGCTAGTTATTTGAGTCCATTCACTCAGTAAGGGAGCTTTCTCAGATTGCCATCTCTGTGCTATTAATTTTCGTGCTTGGAACAGACAACGTATAACTGCCAATGGGGTGTTCCTCCATTCTCCTGGGGTCCTCCTATATCCCAGTATACAAAATTTAAGTCCAGTTTCATCCCAAAGATCTTATTTATGGTTTTGACAACTCCCTCCCAGTAACAGAACAGCTTTGGGCATCTCCATACCATATGTATAAGGTCTCCATAACCTTGGCACCTTGGACAGTTAGCGTCTACTCTCCTTCCAAACAAAAACAACCTCTTAGGGGTATAATAAGCCCTACATACCAGCATCAGATGTGACACTTTTTGTGACGGGGAGACTGATATCAGTGACCCCAGCTCCATTATCCTCCTCCACTGTTCCTCTGATATTTCCCCTATATCCTCCTCCCATCTTCTCTTCCTTTTAGAAGAGTCGGGGTCTATATAAGAGCCATTACCTAATTGGTCATACATATTAGATATGAAACCCCTGGCCTTGTCAGTTTTAGTTATCTTTTGGGGTAAAGGGGTTTTATCCCACTCGGGTATCTGTGTACCAAACTGGGCCGCCAGAGCATGCCGGATCTGTAGGTATCTATAAAATGTCTGTTGTGGTATATTATATTGTTTTTTTAAATCTGAAAATGTCTTCAGAGTTCTATCATCATATAGTTGAATCAATCTAGTTATACCTTTTACTCTCCCATGTCTTAATTTTCCCAATTAGTAATACTACTTGTAAGTTTTTATTATCCCACAAAGGTGTTTATCCTAATATCCATGTACATCCCATCAGTACTTTTGCTAGTCTCCATACCTTACTCATCATATTTGTTATAGGGTTCCTATACTGAAAGGACTCTGCCTCTCTAGCGCCTCCACCAGCGATCCGTGGGGTGTTTGTTAGCATTATTCTCCCACTTGGGTTACCCCCCCCCCCCCCCCCCGGGGTTACAACCCACCAGATGCGGCAGCTGCGCTGCCAGGTAATAATTCCTAGGGTGGGGTACCGCCAATCCCCCTATTTCTTTTGGTAGCTGTAACGTCTGGAGCCGGATCCTCGCCTGGCCCTTTTTTCCAAATCCGTTCCCGAAAGTTTCAATTTTTTTGAACCACTTTTTACATATCCAGACCAGGGCATTATGCAAGGCATATAACAATTGTGGCATCCATATCATCTTGTTCAAACTACACCGGCCTGCCACCGATAAGGGAAGCCGGCTCCAGACATCACAGCTCCTTTTAAATTTATTCAAAAATGGAATTATATTTTTATTGGTGTACTGGTTAAGATCTGTTAAGTATATACCAAGATATTTCATTGCATCTACCACCTCCATTTGTGGCATCCCCAGCGCAGTCACAGCATCTGGAGGGTCAACCCAAAGCAACTCCGAATTCTCCCAATTTATTACTAGACCTGTAAATCTACCAAAGTTTTCCACTAATTTTATTGCCTTTCTAAGAGATTGACCAGTGTCTCCTAAAAAAAAAAAAAAAAAAAAAAAGAGCACATCGTCCGCATATAGTGTGATTCTCTCCTCCCCACCCCCTTTCCTTTGAAACCCTGTTATCTCAGGGTCTTACCTGATTACGGTTGCCAACAGCTCCATTGCAAGTGCAAAGAGTAGGGGAGAGAGTGGGCATCCTTGCCTTGTCCCTCTGCTCAGTTCTATTTTTTTTTCAGAGTGTTCCTTATTAATTCTTACTTTTGCACTAGGGGCTTTATACATCAGTTTGATCCAATCAATAAAAAAAGGTCCAAAACCATATTTTCCCAAAACTGCCCATAAGTAACTCCCACTCTAAGCTGTCAAAGGCCTTAGCCATATCTAGGGATAAGATGGCTCTTGATCCCCTATTTACCGCCGGCATCTGGATATTTAGGAATGCTCTTCTAATATTCATACTAGTAGATCGTCCCTCAAAAAATCCTGTCTGATCTGGGTGTACAAGTTTTTTTTAGCAATTTTATTTAACCTATTTGATAGTACCTTAGCTAGAATTTTGACATCTGTGCAAAGGAGTGATATCAGCCTATACGAGGCTACATCCAAAGGGTCTCTTCCTTCTTTTGGTATCACAATAATAGTCGCCTCCATCAAAAATGCTGGCAGCGCCCCCTCAAGCATCGCCTCCCTCAGGGTCCTGAGCAGCTGTGGGAGTAGGATTTCACTGTATTGTTTATATGTCTCCACCGGAAGACCATCTGGTCCTGTGGATTTTTGGGCGGCCATCCCAGCCACAGCCTGCTGTAGCTCATATAGGGTTATGGGGGTCTCCAGGTCCTCCCTCTCCGCTTGAGTGAGGATTGGAAGCTTCACACTCTCCAAGAAGGCACACGTATCCCCCTCCGCTCCCTGACCTTGTGACTTATATAATTCCCTGTAGAAGGCTCCAAAGATGTCCACTATCTCCTTCCCACTTGAAGAAACCATACCTTTCGTATTCCTAATCATTGGGATAACAGATGGAGGTGAATTGGTTTTCACCAATTGGGCTAACATTCTTCCTACTCCCTCTCCTTCTGCAAAAGAATGCTGCTTATGGAACAGCCGCCTATTTTCCTCCCTTTTTATTATTGCTATTTCGTACCCCTGTTTATTTAACCATATTTTCTGTTTCTCAGGTGTTGGATTCTTAACAAAATTAATCTCTGCCTCTATCACTTCCTTTCTCATACTTTCCTCCCATCTCCTAGATTTTTGTTAAATTTTTGACACCTGCTGAATCAAGATACCTCGGGTGAATGCTTTTAGGATGTCCCAAATTATATTAGTTGGGGCAATATCTATATTAAACACTATAAACTCTTTTAATTTTTTTGGAACTTCTACATTTTTTTTATTAGTTCAAGCCAAAATGGACTTATTCTCCAACCCCCCTGTGATCTTTCCCTCCCTAGACTCAGGGAAACCTTCAAAAGTGAATGGTCCGATACCCCTCTAGGCATATACTCTATATTTCTCACGCTTTGTAGTGCTTCCACATTGCCCAGAGCCATGTCTATTCTGGACAAAGTGGAGTGAGATCCTGAAAAACCGGAGTATTAACATTAATATTCCTCTCTCTCCACGTGTCCAGTAATCCCACTTCCTTCAAAAAAGGACTTGGCCTTGTTGCTCCCATTTCCCCGGACTGGATTCTAGAGGGAAATCTATCGGCTCCGGTATCCAGTACTTCATTAAAATCTCCCATTATTATAATCGGCACCTCTTCCTTGTCTGCCATAAAATCCATAAATCTATACACCACCTCCATTTTAAACGGGGGCGGTATATAGATATTTGCTAACACGTAGTGCTTACCCTCCAGAACACAATACAGAAAAACCCAATTCATCGATACTGGCCTGTCTGCAGGAAAAACTCACTCCCGTTCCTATCATAACGCTCACCCCCCTAAAATAGGATGTATAAGTAGAATGATACTGGTTTTGATACCTCCTATTCTTAAGTTGGGGCACAGTCGATTTTCTCAAGTGTGTCTCCTGCAGGCAGGCCAGCCCAATCCCATGTCTCTCCAGCAAAGAAAAGACTGTCGCTCTTTTAATCGGGTTACCCAAGCCTCTTACGTTCCAAGAGGCAATGCTAAGTATTTTATCCTGCATTAGCTAGATGTAAAAGAATTGAAATAATATAAGAAAGGACAAGAACATAAGCAGTGAAGGCAGTAAGAAAGGCAACCTTATAGTGCACTATTACACCCACGTTCAACCCACTTCCTAATTTACCAATGATTCTGTTTACTTGTGCATTATACTTTAACCTCCATATACACATCACCATTTTAGTGTTATCTACCGTCTGAACTATTTTTTTTGTGTAACAACCATATCTTTAACCTTAATCAACTTATGAAAATTTGCATAAACTATTTCTTTATCCCCTTTACCCTCCCTCTCCACCCACCAGGTTCTACCACCCCCACCCTTCCTTTCTCTCCCAACCCTCCACCTGCCTAGGTGTTCCCTAAGGGGATTTAACGTGGCCATCTCACACACTTCTCTTCCACCCTCCTTTCACCCAAATTTCCAATCTCATTCCACCCTGTCCCCAAAAAGAAAAAAACAGACAATAATAAAAGTAAAGTGAAAAAAACCCACTCTTTTTCCTCACCTCCGTGTCTCATATTTTCACTCTTCTTTTATACCTCTCTCCACTAACTCCCTGTGTTTCTAAATACTTTAACCCCCTTCTCCCCTCTCTCCTGTTGCCCTCCCCTCTAACCTCCTTCTGCCACCTTTCCTCCCTTTCTATCTCCTTATTGCATTGATTGTAACCCCTTATTAGCTTTCAGCCATGTTGTCGCATCAGCCGGAGAGTCAAACATCTGAGTCCCACCCAGCGCTGCTACACGCAGCCATGCGGTGTATAAAAGTGCATATGTGACCTTGTATAGCCGTAAAGTCCGTTTGATTTCCAAGAACTCGGCTCTGCGTCTCTGCAGATCAGGCGAATAATCCAGGTACAGAGAGATCTTTGCGCCATCATAAATGATGTTGCCCATCTCTCTTGCTTTATGCATCAATGTCACCTTATTATAGTTAAAAGAATTTCAACAGCAATGGTCTGAGATGACCCCCAGGGGGTGGGGCTCTAAAAGGCACTCGTGAGCTCGTTCTATTGAGAGAAAAAAAGATGAGAAGCTGTCCTTTCCAAATAATTCTATAAGCCATGTCTCCAAGAATTTAATAGGGTTGGGACCTTCACTTTTCTCAGGTAATCCCATCATCCTGACATTGTCCCTTCGAAGTCTATTTTCTATTTCATCCATCTTGGAAGTTTGATAGGTCAATTGTTTTCTCATACTTTTAACCTCTTGGTGCAGTGGGTGTAAATCATCTTCTACCTGGCTTATCCTTGTCTCTAATGCTGCTGTTCTTTCCGCTGCTCTCTGCATATCCTGTCTTATCAATAGTAGCTCCCCCTTCATCTCTTTAAATTGATCACCTAATTCTCCTAATTAAGATTTACATGCATTTACAGCTTGGAGAACCTCTGTGTTGGATCCTCCTCAGCTAGAGAGCTACTTTTGGAGATAGCTTTAGGCTCACTTTGGGTTCCCGCCTGGCGTTTATTGCTAGTGCTCTTTTGACCAGGTGCCACCACAGCGTTTGAAGATGTATAGCCTTGACTTTCTGTCCGCTAACCCCCCCTGTTGT
Organism: Lithobates pipiens; assembly: GCF_037356315.1. Taxonomy (NCBI): domain Eukaryota; kingdom Metazoa; phylum Chordata; class Amphibia; order Anura; family Ranidae; genus Lithobates; species Lithobates pipiens. Next base: position 185,105,519 of record NW_027507784.1, on the reverse strand, counting down.
GTTTTTACTTGTACCGCTTGAGCTTGTTGTATAAGCTGCTCTCCCTTTGTTGGAGACTGACCTGGGGTACGAACATAACGCTCTAATTTCGTTGCAGCTGCTTGCCCCAACTGGGCATTCTTTTCTTTTGAGGAGCAAAGTTGTTGTGCCCCTCCATTCTCCTGTGACGTCTGTTCCTCCCCACGCCGTCTTGATATCTCTGCTCTAGATTACTATAAAAGCACAGTCCCAGACAGTCTCCAAATGCAGGGGGTCAAACATAGCAGGGCAACAAATTACAAATGGAGGAAAAAGAAGAATAGCAGCACACACAAGATTTTTTTTTTCTTTTCACCTCCACCAATATAGGGAGGAGGAGCACAAAAAAAGTAGAAAAAGGAAAAAAAAAAAAAAACCTTTATGCTGGGTTCACTGTAGATATGAGTATCAATCAATATTTCCCATGAGCTTCAGGTGGGGGCGCTGTTCAAATCGCTATCCAGCTATAGCCAATTATACAACCCCTATGCTTTTTTGATAATGTTCAATGTCATACAATAGTTATTACTTTGGTTCACCTGCTGCACAGAGTAGACAGAGCACTCAGTATACTGGTTTTCCTGTTGGTATCAGAGTTCCTTTAAAAAGTTCCTTTAGCAGTTCCCTTAGTGCCAAACTTGATGTGATTTACAACATACCAGTGCATACCAAAGCATAAGTCCTTATATCAAATCAGCCACAGATGAGGTAAAAGCAAAAGGTAGCCTACAATGTGCTCCTCTTCCTCATACAGACAGCCTCTGCTTCTGGCACAGTTGATTACCTCTGCATTAATCTGCTCACCACACATACCTCCAGATTTCTCCCTCTCTGTTCTCTCTCCTCTTCCAAATGAGGGGGGGAGGGTGTCCCTTCCCAGGTGTAGCCAAGCCTCCAGGTCCCTGCTCCACACAGCGTCCCGCCGTGAGCGCTCAGCCCACACACTGTTTACCAGTGATCCTCAGATCTTCGGAAGGCTCCGGCAGTACTCGTGGGCCTCCGGGTATCCTCGGCGGCTTGCGCCAGTCCTCGGCTAGTCTCTGTGGCTGTGCGTATCTCCACGTCCTCCGCGCTCACCACCCGATCAATATTAATCAGCAAACGCCAGAATTATCACAGGGAGAGAGCTCTGCAGCATTCACTCACATCTCCTCCTCCCACACACTCTCAGCTGCTCCATTCACATCCGGCCACTCCCCCCCCCCCCCCCAACAGTTCTGGTGTCATTTCTTAACCACTATCCATATCGATGTAATTTCAGTCAGAACTTGTGCCACATCTACCTTTCCGGCTTGAAAGGACCCAAAAGTATGTGTGTGTGTGTGTGTGTGTGTGTGTATATATATATGTGTGTGTGTGTGTGTATATATGTGTGTGTGTGTGTATATATGTGTGCGTGTGTGTGTGTGTGTGTGTATATATATATATATATGTATATATATGTATATGTGTGTGTGTGTATATATATATATATATATATATATATATATATATATATATATATATATATATATATATATATATATATATATATATATAAATTCTCTGGGCTACACACAATAGCGTTCAAATGGCACTCATTACACTTGGCCACACAGGCCTATACACTTGCCACTTAGGCATTAATCGCCACCCAGGCTCACTACTGCAGTCCCCTGGTCACACCTTCTCACAAGTCTCATAAATCTATTGACACCCCAAGCAAAGAAACAAAACCTCAACATTGATAATTATCAGCTCTATTTCTGCAACAGGTAAAGTAAAGGAATTATATGGGTCAAACGGTGTAACATCAACATTACTCTACTCTAATTTACACTTAATTTTAAATGAGTGCTGCCAGCATTGCTGCAGAGGTTGAAGGGGTTGGGGGTCAGCCTGTCAGTGCTCAGACCGTAGGCCACACACTGCATTAAATTGGTCTGCATGGCTGTTGTCCCAGAAGGAAACCTCCTTCTAAAGATGATGCACAAAGCCCGCAAACAGTTTGAAGACAAGTAGACTAAGGACATGGATTACTGGAACCATGTCCTGTGGTCTGATGAACTTATTTGGTTCAGATGGTGTCAAGCATGTGTGGTGGCAACTAGGTGAGGAGTACAAAGACAAGTGTGTCTTGCCTACAGTCAAGCATGGTGGTGGGAGTGTCATGATCTGGGGCTGCATGAGTGCTGCCGGCACTGGGGAGCTCAAGTTCATTGAGAGAGCCATGAATGCCAACATGCACTGTGACATACAGAAGCAGAGCATGAAGCTGAGGGTAAAAGTGATGGACTGGCCAAGCATGTCTCCAGACCTAAACCCTATTGAGAATCTGTGGGGCATCCTTAAATGGACAGAGGAGGAGTGCAAGGTCTCTAAAATCCACCGGCTCCGTGATGTCATCATGGAGGAGTGGAAGAGGTCTCCAGTGGCAACCTGTGACGCTCTGGTGAACTCCATGCCCAAGAGGGTTACGGCAGTGTTGGAAAATGATGGTGTCCACACAATATATTGATATGGGCGCAATTTGGACATTTTCACTTTTCTTGCCAACGGTTTAGACCTTAACGGCTGTGTTGAGTTATTTTGAGGGGACAGCTAATTTACACTGCTATACAAGCTGTACACTCCCTACTTTACATTGTAGCAGTATGGAAAAGGGGGGGGGGGGGGGAGGCATGAGCACAACAAACTCCCAAAGTTTAAACGTGCCGTGCCAGTATATGAAAGGACTGTCTTGATACCATAAATTTTAATTTTTATTACATAACAAAAGAAAAAGGTACAAATACACACATAAATATTAAAAAAGAAGTTACAGAGCCTAAGGATGCTTTATAACATTCATATGAGCGTACAACCAAAAGATAAAAGCATCTCCAAGTCTCTGTTGTACAGGAGAAGCCAATAATCCAAGAAAGAAGTTTGTGCCCAAACTGATAGCGATGTTACTCTCTCTCAACTAGTTTCGCGACCATCAGTCGCTTCTTCAGGAGATGTTTGGGGCATATCTAATTTTAATAGATAATAATTTACAGTTAGGAATAAGTGCAATATAAACAACATAATATTCATTCGTTAATTACAGGGAGTTTTCTCCAAACTGTAACAAACGGGGAGATGAGGCTTACCAACTTTGATGAGGCTTACCCAACATTGTAGCAGTGTTATTTCTTCAGTTTTGTCACACAAAGATATAATAAAATATTTACAAAAATGTGAGGGGTTTACTCACTTTTGTGAGATACTGTGTATCAAAATATATATCTCTATCAATATACTGTACCCAGGAGTTTGATATACAGGGTATTTTGACTGGGAATCAGAAATGAAGCTACATGAAGGGTGGATATAAATCTTTTTTTCTTTTTTTTTTTCCTTCTTTTTTTTTTATTTATTTTTCTTCTTTATTAAATTGGTACTAAAAGGCTGAGACTTAAATTTTTTTTTTAATGCTTATGATCACTTTAAATGCACAATTCTGGTAAATTTAAACTTTCAACTTTTTAATTGTAATGCCTTTATATTATATCCAGTCTATCAGCCTCCAGCTTCTCTGGGTTCAGATGCTGATCTTCACTGCACACTGAGATTTGTAAACATTGAAATGTCTTTTTCTAAATAACAAACATGTTACACTTGCCTACTCTGAGCAATGGTTTTGCACAGATCGGCCCAATCCTCCTCTTCTGGGGTCCCCTGCCAGTGCTTCTGGCTCCTCCTGCCTTCAGTGTCCCTATAGCAAACTGCAAAGTATGGTATACAGCGCACTTGTAGTAAGGTAAACAAAAACTGCTGCCTTTTTAGAATCGCTCACTTCCTTCTCCTGCTCAAGACTACATGTCCCATGATGCATTGCTCATCACACTTTTTTTATTTTTATTTAAACGTTTTATTTGGCAATAAAAAACATACACCTTATTTATGCATTGTACATTTGTCATACCTTGGCAGTAAAAAAAACATGACAGACAAAACCAGACCTGGGTAGTTTAACCCCTTTCCGCCGAGCGTCTGCAGATGTGCGTACTCGGCTTCCGGGGGTTATACCGGGATGATGCCCGCACCTGCCGGAGGAGCGGGAGGGGACGTACCCTCCCGCCGCTCTTACCGGTGCTCCCGTTCAATCGGGAGCACCGATCTCACATCCGCCGCTTCCAGTGGCTGGGCAGGGACTGGAATTAAGCCGTAAGCTTTTAGACCCCCGATCCCTCCATAAAGAGTACCTGTCACCACCTATTACTGTCACAAGGGATGTTTACATTCCTTGTGACAGCAATAAAAGTGATCAAAATGTATTTATTTTTTAAAAACAATTTATTAATTTTAAAATAAAATAAAAATAATTTAAAGCGCCCGCTGTCCCCGCGAAGCAAAGAAAACGCATACGGAAGTCGCGCCCGTCTATGTAAACAGTGTTCAAATCACACATGTGAGGTATCGCTGCGATTGTCAGAGCGAGAGCAATAATTCTAGCACTACACCTCCTCTGTAACTCTAACCTGGTAACCATAATATAAATTTAAAGCGTCGCCTATTGAAATTTTTAGGTACCGTAGTTTGTCGTCATTCCACAAGTGCGTGCAATTATAAAGTGTGACATGTTTGGCATCTATTTACTCGGCGTAACATTATCTTTCACATTATGCAAAAAAATTGTGCTAATTTTACTGTTTTTTTTTTTTTGTTTTTTTTTCGTAAGTGTCCCTTTTCCCAAAAAGTTGCGTTTTTAAAATGCTGTTGCGCAAATACCGTGTGACACAAAATTTTGCAACAATCGCCGTTTTATTCTCTAGAGTCTCTGCTAAAAAAAAATATATATAATGTTTGGGGGATCCAAGTAATTTTCTAGCAAAAAATATGGATTTTAACGTGTAAACACCAAATGCCAAAAATAGGCTTAGTCATGAAAGGGTTAAGTAGTTAATTCCTAGACCATAGGGAAGACTGAACTATGGTCTTCTCAGTAAGCCATATTCCCTAGAGTTATCAGGTGGTGCCTGTGTAACCTCCAAATGTCCTACAATTTGTTAAAATTTAGGTGGAAGAGTTATTGAGCCAGCAATCCAAAATTTTGTGGTGTTTGGCTGGGCATCCCCTATTAATAATATAAAGAAATTTTTTGTATGGGAGACTGTTCCTGACCTCTATTTTCCACTCAGCCATGGTGGGGGAGCTCGCTCTCATCCACTTCCTTGCTACTATTCTTCTAACCACGAATAGTGTTTTGTGTAGAAATATTTTAGTAAACTTATCTGTTTCAGATACAGGGAATTTCCCTAGCAAGCATGGCTTCGGGTTCAGGGTGAGAAGTGAACCCATGGTGTCATGAAGAAAATCAACAATCTGTTTCCAAAGTTCCTGAATCACAGAACAGGACCATATTAAGTGGAAGAACGTGCCCGTGTCTTGTTTTACACATCGGACATGAACTGGAGCCATCTCTTATAATAGCGAGACACACGTAGAGGTGTAAGATATGATCAATGTAGGATATATATTTGCGTCAATATGTCAGTTTTGGGGGCACTGCTTTACAGGTGTCCAGGGCCTCGTCCCATTCGTCGTCCTCCATTGCACCCACCTCCCAGCGTGGTTTCATGTCATATGCTAGTTTCATGGAGGAGGGAGTAATACACATATTGTAAAAGGATGGTATGAGTTTTTGGGGATCCGTACTCTTAACTATGGCTATGATTGAGTTAGGGGATGGTTGCGGGATTACATCTGGAAACTGGGTAGAGAGAGCGTGTCGGATCTGGAGATACCTGATAACATAGTATTTGGGAGTGTGAATTCCTCTTGCAGGATATGAAATGTTTTGATTGCTCCATCCAATATCAAGTGGTGTAGGTATTGTATTCCTCGCGTGTACCAGATTCCTGGGTTGGGAATTTGAGATAATTCAGGTAAATTCCTATTATGCCACAGTGGAGTATAATCGTTAATGGGTGAGATCCCCAGTTTAACCATAGCAATATCCCAAACCCGTCTATATTGGTATAAGGTAGTATGTCTCCCCGCCGAGTGGGTTCCTCGTGCGCCCACTGCTATTTCACTGATGGGGTCTGTGGTATGTTGTGTCTCCTTTGGGCAAAGGAGGACGGTAAATCTTTCTTTGTCAGTTTTGTCGATATGAAATAGATGGGACAATTGGGACGCTATATAATATAAGTTAATATCTGGCATGGCTGTTCCCCCTAAGTCTGTGGGATTGACAAGCGTGCGCCAGGCTAATCTATGCCTGTTGCTACACAAAATAAAGGGTTTAAGAAGGGAGTTGAAGCTTCGAAAGTACCTGAGGGGAATGTATATTGGAGAATGCCACAGGATATATAGTAGCTTAGCATAGTGGGAGTGCATGTTTTGTTCGTTTTTCCTGTGACACGCATAGCGCAGCCTGTTGATTTCAATGGGATGCACTACATGTGGTTAATGGGACCTTTTTATTTTTTGTGGGTTTTTTACTGTGCATTTTGCAGCATTTGCCCCTCCTTTTTCCACATGGAAAAATGGTTGCTTCTGTGTTGCGTCATTAACAATTAATGGCACTGAAAGCGCAACTAGTAATTTTAGGCGTATAACCGTAGCCATACACTATACAATCCTGTACAATCTTTAGATTTTCCACATTTATATAATAGGAGGAAGCACCTATCTAGTCAATCACTCTGTATCCAATCAGGCAGGCCCTTACACTATATAGTTGATGGTAGGTCTAAAGGAGATTGTATGGTGAACGTTAAAGAACCCAGGAGACCCTTCTCCTGTTTTCAGTACTACAGCTCTAGCCACACAGACTGTTATCTTATCTCCTGCACACTTCAACATGCCAAATGAAAGATCGATGCAAAATTAAACTTAAAGGGTAAGTTCACCTTCTTCTTTTTATTTTTTTTATTTTTTTTTCCTAAATTCCTCCTATGTGCCAATATACCATTAATGTACTTGTTTTGCAAAAATATCCACAAGCTTTCCATTATTCCTACAGATACTTCACTGTCTTCATGGATGTTTGTACAATCGGATTGTGTAGTGTATGGCCATGTTTATACACCTAAAATTACCAGTTGCGCTTTTAGTGCTGTTAATTAACGGCACACCAAACACAGAAGCAAACACACATTTTGCCATTTGAAAAATGAGGGGCAAATTCTGCAAAATGCACAGTAAAAAAACACACAACCCACAAAAGCCAAAATGTGCCATTAACCGCATGTAGTGCATCCTATTGAGAGCAAAAAGTTCTGAAGCTTCTTTAGGGAGATTGCTGCGTGTGGGGTAGCCCACTCAGGTGTATGGGCTGCCCTATGTGTGATGAGTTAAAATGCTCAAACGCCTCCCCACCTACCTTTAAAAGAAAAAGAAAAACGCATGTGGGAATGCGATTTCCCACTATGCAGAGATGTGATAGGGGGTTGACAGATGAGTTTCTGTCCGTTCCCTTCTATATACTTGTATAAAGTTGGCCATACACTGCAATTTGATTGTATATTGTGTATTTAGCGAGGGGTGATCACCGATTGATTGCATGTAATTTAAAAAACATGCACTTGGGAGTGGGAGGGTGGATGATGCAGGGTGTGTACTAATGAAGTCAGCTGGTCAACTCCATTCTGTGTCATGACCTCTAGTCTGATCAGGAAGACATTACTAATGGAAACATCTGGATACATGGATTAACACAAGAAAAGTAAGTGACTATATTTAATGGAAAGCTTTGATATGTTTGCAAAAAAAGAACATGAATGCTATATTGGTACATAGGGGGAGCTGGAATTTAGAGGAAAAAAAAAAGTTTGCAAAGGTGGACTTGCACTGCGTACACACGATCGGACTTTCCGTCAGACTTGGTCCGGCGGACCGGAATCCGTCGGACAACTCAATCGTGCGTGAGCTCCAGTTGACTTCCCCCCCCCCCCAAAAGTCAGACGGACCTAGAAATAAAACATGTTTCAAATCTATCCGACGGACTGAAAATCGGGAAAACCGTTCATCTGTGTGCTAATCTGACGGACCAAATGCGACGCAAGGGCAGCTATTGGCTACTGGTTATGGAACTTCCTTGTTTAGTCCCATTTACGTCATCACGTTCAAAACTAACGGACTTTCAAACGGACTTAGTCTGGTTGTGTGTGGCCAAGTCTGTTTTGTTAACCACTTGAGATCCGCGCTATAGTCAATTGACGGCTACAGCGCGGATCTCCTTTTCCGGGACTACGTCTATTGACGTAGTCCTGTGCACGAGCGGCCTGCGCGCCCCCTGAGGGGCGCGCTCTGTGATCGGCGAGTCTACGAGACTCGCCTGATCACCGATCCGTGCAAGGGGTCGATCCCGACCCACTATCGCGTGATCAGCTGTCAGCCAATGACAGCTGATCATGTGATATAACGGAGCCGGTAATCTGCTATTATTCCTCCTCGCGCTGTCAGCGCGAGGAGAAAAAAAAAAGCCGATCACCGGCGGCCGTGATCGGGACATCAGTCTCGATCATTGCCAGCACTGCTAGTGCCCACCTGCAACCATGTCAGTGCCCACCTGCCCCCTGCCAGTGCAACAATAAAAAAAAAGTGCCCCCCGTCAGTGCCACCCAGCAGTGCCCACAGTGCCACCCAGCAGTGCCACCCAGCAGTGCCCACAATCTGCCTTAACAAAGGTGCTGCACCCGTGCCACATATCCGTGCCCATCAGTGTCATCTACCAGTGCCCAGCAGTGCCACCTATCAGTGCCACCTATCAGTGCCCATCAGTCCCATCTATCAGTGGTACCTATCAGTGCCCATCCGTGCCACCCATCCGTGCCATCTTATGTACCCATCTTTGCCCATCAGTGCCGCCTTATCTGTGCCCATCGGTGCTGCCTTATCTGTGCCTATTTGTGCCGCCTTAACTATGCCTATCAGTGACCACCAGTGCAGCCTATCAGTGCCGCCTCATCAGCGCACTTCAATGAAGGAGAAAAATGACCCGTTTGCAAAATTTTATAACAAACTTTTAAACATGATTTTTATTTTATTTTTTTGCATCTTTTTTTGTTTAGCAAAAAATAAAACTCCGAGCTGTAATTAAATACCACCAAAAGAAAGCTCTATTTGTGGGAAAAAAATGATAAAAATTTCATTTGGGTACAGTGTTGTATGACCGAGCAAGCAAATGGTTGCTCCTCAGTCCTGCGCAGAAACCTGGTTTCAGGATGGAGCTTCCTGTGAGTATTAGGCTAGGTTCACATTGCTGCGATGCGGGAACGCCGCAAATCTGCGGCGTTTTCCCGCATCGCATACCTCCCGCCGGCAGTTCACACTGCCCTATGCGGACGACTGGGGGTGTCAATGTTATGTTAATGACACCCCCAGATCCGTCGGCATATCGCAGTGCGATCTGCCGACTCGCACAGGAATCGGATCGCATGGTGTGAACCCCCATGCGATCCGATTCCGTTGCGGACCCAAAAAAGGGTCCCGTGTGAGTTTGCTGCGGGACCGCTGCGAGTTCAGCCATACTATCTGTATGGCTGAACTCGCAGCGCTACGGAGATCGGATGTGATTTGCTGTGCGAATCACATCCGGTTCTCCCCCCGCAGCGGTGTGAACCCAGCCTTATAGAGCTCAAAGTACTCAACCTGTTTCAGCTGAGCTCATTAACACCTCACTGAGCCGAGCAATGTATTACATATACTTTTTTTTTTTTTCTGCCACATGGTGAGTCAACTAAAGGATAAAGTCATGGGCCTGTTGAATGTACAATAATTTTTAATAAGTGTAGTGTCTTTAAAATCTTTGTAGATTGTGTAATATGAATTAATAAAGAAATTGTTATTTTTGTATTTGTGCCTGAAAAGATCATATATCTCTATTTCATATTCTTTGACTATAAATAGGACGTAGCACAATATATAGTAAGGGTGTTATGATTGCCACCCAGGGGCTTTAGCAATCAAATGTATTCTTGAGTCAACTGAATGAGACTAATCTTTTTATTATTACACTTGTGTGAAGCTTATGTGATGCACTGTAATTTTTAAAATTTTGCTGTTTGTACTAACTAATCTGACTAATCTGAGTCACTGACATTTCTGGTGATTACATATGTACTTTTACAATAACCAAGGACTGTAAAATGTTTTTGGGGAACATTTCCTGTATGACAACAGATTTCTATAGGATTGTAGTCAATCCTGCATATGTTTTTTCCGTCCCATTTTTCCTTCCTGTCTTTTTTTTCCTTTTTTTACACATGAAATTACACCTAAAAAATTATGTGACCAAATGTGGCTGGTGTAATATGATAAAAAAGAAAATAATTTTTATTTTTTTATTACAGTTATCTAGCCTTAGTATCTGCTTTGGCATCAGGAGCCGACTGGCTTTTAATTCCAGAGTGTCCTCCTGATGAAGGATGGGAGGATGTCATGTGTTCAAGACTTGGAGAGGCAAGTATTTTTTAATGGAAGAGGTTTTATTAGACAAACAAGACAGTGCAAACAGTTCAGGGTCAGCAAAAATATAAATTGTAAAAAATTTTAATTCTGCCTTCTGACATGGCATTACATATCCTAATAACAATTTAGCCAGTGTCACCATTGAGATTAAAATTCTTGTACAGAGTAGAATACACATACAATACATATTATACCAGTATGCTAAAAACAGTCAGGGGTATGGCACTGATATGAGCAAGTATTCTTTCCCTACCCTATCCATCACTGGTGCATGCTACCAAGGGTAAAAGAGGAGAGTGGGAAAGAACAGAAAAGGGGGACGGGTAGACT